>NC_073231.2:50330416-50935000 GCF_029281585.2 Gorilla gorilla gorilla
TTATCCTTTTGAGAAATCATTATTATTTTTTGAGATAGGGTCTCACTCTGTCACCCAGACTGGAGTGCAGTAGTGTAATCTAGGCTCACTGCAACCTCTGCCTCCAGGGTTCAGGCATTTCTCCTGCCTCAGCCTCCCGAGTAGCTGGGATTACAGGCATGCACCACCACACCCAGCTAATTTTTGTATTTTTAGTAGAGATGGGGTTTCGCCATTTTGACCAGGCTGGTCTTGAACTCCTGGCCTCAAGTGATCCACCCACCTTGGCCTCCCTAAATTCTGGGATAACAGGCATGAGACACCATGGCCGGCCATTTTTGAGAAATTTTTTCACCATATGTATCAAATTATTACAATGTTTGTAACTTTGATGTCTCAGTAATACTCTTCTGGAAATTTATTATCGAGAAATAGTCCAAAAGGAAAAAGCTATGCTTATGAAGATTTTTAACTGTGGCACCACTCTTGTGAGTGAAAAATCACAAACAACCTAAATGTTCAGTAGTATAATAATTAAGTAAATGATGATACAGGCTCAGCAGCTCCAATCAAGAAATCCTAAATCCAAAATGCTCTAAAATCTGAAACTGAGCACTGACATATTGCCAAAAGTGGGAATTTCCACACACCAGTACTTAACACAAACTTTGTTTCATGCACAAAATTATTTAAAATATTGTGTAAAATTACCTTCAGGTGGGCCAGGCACGGTGGCTCATGCCTGTAATCCCAGCGCTTTGGGAGGCCGAGGCAGGCAGATCACCTGAGGTCAGGAGTTTGAGACCAGCATGACAAACATGGTGGAACCCCGTCTCTACTAAAAATACAAACAAATTAGCTGGGCATGGTGGCAGATGCCTGTAATCTCAGCTACTCAGGAGGCTGGAGCCGGATAATAGCTTGAAACTGGGGGGCAGAGGTTGCAGACCGAGCAAGACTCCATCTCAAAAAAAAAAATTACCTTCAGGCTATGTGTATAAAGTATGTATAAAACAAAACATAAATGGACTTTATATTTAGACTTTGGTTCCATCCCCAAGATACCTCATTATGTATATGAAATATTCCAAAGTTCGAAAAAAACCTGAAATCCAAAACACTTCTGGTCCCAAGCATTTCGGAAAAAGGATACTCAACCTGTTTGTTATTAACATGGAAGAGTATGCAGATATCAGAGGCAATCAGAGCAAGCAACAGAATGAGGGCTTATGATGGTTAAGTGCAGGGGATACCCAGCATGCAGATAAGATACTTGTATTCCAGTTCTGAACCAAGTGATACCTGATGCTTACAGCATTATTATGAGGACATATATTTTGGACAATGGAGGGAAACTTGTAAACAACTTCATTTCTTGGGAATAATTATAAATGAATGTTAATTTGTTAATCTGTTAATATGAATGGTTTGGATGTGATAAAAAGGAAAGAAAAATTAAAATTCCATTGCATTCTCAAATGAGTTTTTTTCCCCAAAGGCTTTTTGGTGAGGATTGGTGGTAGGTGGGAGCCTTCCTCTTTAAGGTCTTGAGTGGTGAGGGAAGGGTCTAGACTCTATGTGGGCGGGTTATTTGAATATGCAAGCATTCCCCTCTAGTGAGGGAGAGAGGGAATTTGTGTGTGTGTTTTGGGGTGTGGAGGTGTGAAGAGCTAGGGGGAGGGAGGATAGGGAACAAGATAAAATTAGGAAGGATAGGGAACAAGATGAAATTAGGTTTCATTTCTACCTAAGTGGTTGTTCTTAAGCAAACTCAGTACTGAAACTTTATTCTGAATTTTGGTGTGCTTTAGTACTTAGGTTTGTAAAATTGCTGACCCTCAATTCCCTTCCCACCCCAGGAAGCAGGAAGGCCAGGTATTTCTGACCAATAAAAATTCTACCTCTGTGCCAAAAAAGTGTCCCAGCACGGGGATTCTGAGAGTATTAGCACCTCAATGAAAGTGATAGACAGAGCAGGGCGATGGATCAGCTTGGGGCTGGCAGTTGCCTTCCTGGTTATTTACTTAATGAATAGTTTATTTCCTTAGCCACCTGTTAAACGTGCCTGGGATGTAGTTGTCAACTAACAAAGCCCCTGATGGACAGCTTCCCTGCTGTCCTGATGCTGAGAAGATTTCTATCTGCAGACTCTTGCATAGACTCACTCTTGGCTGCTCTTCCTCCCTGGGGTCAAACAATGAGATCTCTGTGGTGCATTCATAGTCAAAGCCACTTTATCCTCTGGAATCCAGAGTGTCCTCTGCAGGGATGCTTTTGTAGGTGGCCCCTGTTCTCTCGCCTTCCCCCAACACATAGACACCCCTGGACGTGGGACCTGCTTTGCTAGAGTCTAGCTGCACCCTCTCTAACTTCTCTCCTCCTCCCTCCTCCATTGATAAAAACAGATTTAGCTCTCTCAGTCTTGTCTGCCATTCAGTGATAGTATCACTCACATTGGTAAGACTCGGTAAGTGTTAGAATCAAATTAGTCATCACGGTAACCCTGTGCATTAGGGAAGTCAAGATGCTTTCAACCTTACTCTATACATAAAGATTCTAGCTCTGGAATCTGCCACAAGTTTTGAGTAATGAAGTATAAACTAAGAAGGCCCCTTGAATTGTGTAGAATAGAACAGCACTGTGAAGCCTGAGAAGTCAGCTGCGGGTGTCCTGGTGACTGCTCTGAGCTTGTAACTCAGGCTGATCTTAAAGGCACAAAGAGAAATAGGTCGGCCTCAGTGCCTCAGTGTATTAACCTTGTAACAAGTGCCAGGCAGGAATGTGTTCAAGAGCTGCAGGGTTGCACTGCCCTTAAATGAGGCTGGTGGAAGGGTCTCTTCAACAGTACATATCAAGGAACAAAAGGGAAAGAGAGCCTATAGGTTAAGATATTTAAGAGACATAGCAACCATATACAACATGTAGACTTTGTTTGAATCCTAATTTGAATGGACTGACCAGAAAGTAATTAAACAAATATATATGTGTGTATATAAATGTGTGTATATAAGTACATATATGTTTCTATAAAAGAATAAGAGTTAATTGTTTAGGTATGACAATGTGACAATGACATTATGGTTATGGTTTTTTTTTTTTTTTTTTCGAGACAAAGTGTTGCTCTGTTGCCCAGGCTGGAGTGCAGTGGCTCAGTCACTGCTCATTGCAGCCTCAACTAACTTCCCCAGGCTCAGGTGATCCTCCCATCTCAGCCTCTGGGACTAAAGGCGTGTGCTATCATGCCCAGATAATTTTTATTATTTTTTTGTAGAGATGGGGTCTTACTATGTTGCCCAGGCTGGTCTCAAACTCCTGGGCTCAAGCGATCTGTCCACTTCAGCTTCCCAAAGTGTTGGGATTATAGGCGTGAGCCACTGCACTAAGCTTTTTTTTTTTTTTTTTGAGATGGAGTTTTGCTGTTGTTGCCCAGGCTGGAGTGCAGTGGTGCAATCTTGGCTCACTGCAACCTGCGCCTCCCAGGTTCAAGTGATTCTCCTGCCTCAGCCTCCCAAGTAGCTGGGATTACAGGCGTGTATCACCACGCCTGGATAATTTTGTATTTTTAGTAAAGATGGGATTTCACCATGTTGGCCAGGCTGGTTTTGAACCCCTGACCTCAGGTGATCCGCCTGCCTCAGCTTCCCAAAGTGCTGGGATTATAGGCGTGAGCCACTTTGCCTGGTCACAATTATGCTTTTTAAAAATATGTCATCTTCTAAAGATTATGGTTAGATATTTTTGAGTCAAAGGATGAATTAGTATTAAAATAATCTACTATGGCGAGCGGTGATATAAATGAAAACAAAATTAGTTACGAGTTGGTCAAAGCTTGGTGTTTGGCACATGAGGGTTTATTACACTATTATTTTCACTTTGGTATGTTTACATTTTTCTGTAATAAAAAGGTTTTTAAAAATTCTCTTGGCGGCCGGGCATGGTGGCTCATGCCTGTAATCCCAGCACTTTGGGAGGCCGAGGCAGGTGGATCACAAGGTCAAGAGATCAAGACTGTCCTGGCCAAGGTGGTGAAACCCCACCTCTACTAAAAATACAAAAATTAGCTGGGCGTGGTGGTGTGTGCCTGTAGTCCCAGCTACTTGGGAGGCTGAGGCAGGAGAACCACTTGAACCCAGGAGGTGGAGGTTGCAGTGAGCCAAGATCACACCCCTGCACTCCAGCCTGGGTGACAGAGCAAGACTCCATCTCAAAAAAAAAAAAAAAAAGAAAAGAAAATTCTCTTGACTAGGCACAGTGGCTCACGCATGTAATCCTAGCACTTTGGGAGGCCAAGAGGGGCTGATCACCTGAGGTCAGGAGTTCTAGACCAGCCTGGCCAACACGATGAAACCCTGTTTCTACTAAAAATACAAAAATTAGCCAGGCGTGGTAGCGGGCACCTGTAATCCCAGCTACTTGGGAGGCTGAGGCAGGAGAATCGCTTGAACCTGGGAGGCAGAGGTTGCAATGAGCCAAGATCGTGCCACTGCACTACAGACTGGGCAATACAGCAAGATTCTGTCTCAAAAAAAGAAAATTCCTCTTGAAGTAGCCAAAAGAATTCTTGGCTAAAAATAAATAAATAAGTAAATAAATATCCTCTTGAAGGAACTAGGGAGGGAAGTAACTGAAGAGACATTGTGTTTGCTGTGTTTGACAGAGTCTGCAGAAGGCTACAGATGTGAAAGATGTGGGAAGGTATTTACCTACAAATATTACAGAGATAAGCACCTCAAGTACACCCCCTGTGTGGACAAGGGCGATAGGAAATTTCCCTGTTCTCTCTGCAAACGATCCTTTGAGAAGCGGGACCGGCTTCGGATCCACATTCTTCATGTTCATGAGAAGCACCGGCCTCACAAGGTGAGTATTAGGAGGACACATGACCCACCATCATGTTCTCTCTCCCTTCCCAAGCTCCTGAACACGGGGAGTTGCCTTGTAGGTGCTAGCTGCAGGACTGTGATGCCTGATGGACACCCTCTCTGAAGGAGGAGAGGATAGTATTACGAAACAGGCAGGCGTGAATAGGCACAGCAATGCACATGTGTTAGGATGCATGTACCCACAGAGGGAGGAACATGGAGGAAGGAGTGTCCCCGGCCACCTGGACACGTGGATTATGAAAGATGCACAGAGGTGGCCTTGAGCCAAGTATAGAAGGACAAATGGGGTGTCTGATTTATACTGGTGGCAGGGTTAGTTGGGCAGGAAAGAGTCGAGCCGTTCCAGACAGGAAAGAGCCTGGCATGTGCTCCTGGGGAACTGCGCCTTGTTCCAAATCTGTGCAGGTGTGTTGACAGGTATAGGTGAGGAGGAAGCGAAGGCATGATCCTTCCAAAGAGTGGAAGGCCTCTACAGTGGGCCGAGGATTTTGTAAGACAGAAAATCAGTAATGACATTAGGGAGCCATTCCAAATACCTGGATGCTCTGCTAGGCTTGCTGCAAAAAAGTACAATATTCCCTTGGGCTTAATTAAAAGGAGGACGAGGCTTGGGCACAGATGCATTCTTGCTTGACTGTTGGCCTTGTCAGAAATACCTCAGGCAGCTACGACCTTGAGCCCATTTTCCTGTTTTGAAAATTGAGAGTAAAATCATCATAAAATTGTCCTAATTTCTCCCTTCCTTCCTAAGCTTCTGGAAAAGTCATGTTTAATCACTATATTATATACTCCTATAAAATTTGAATACATTTACAGTTATGTATTTGTGTAATTCTAAAAGGATTTAAAAATATCAGGACGGTGAAGGTATTTCTCGCTTATTAGACTGGCAAAAGTGAAAACTATCCAGTATTCTGATAGTGAAAAGTTTGAGACTGCATGTTTATCAACACAAAATTGATTATATAAATTATGGCTTACTGGCCAGGTGCAGTGGCTCACGCCTGTAATCTCAGCACCTTGGGAGGCTGAGGTGGGCAGATCACCTGAGGTCAGGAGTTCGAGACCAGCCTGGCCGACATGGTGAAACCCCGCCTCTACTAAAAATATAAAAACATTAGCCGGGTGTGGTGGCACGCACCTGTAGCCCCAGTTACTCTAGAGGTTGAGGCAGGAGAATTGCTTCAACCACAGAGGCGGAGGTTGCAGTGAGCCGAGACTGTGTCATTGCACTGCAGCCTGGGTGGCAAGAGCGAGACTCCATCCCCCCCCCAAAAAAAAATATATTATCAAGCAAAAACCAAATTACAGAAGATGTATAGAATGCTTGCTCTCTTTGAAATTGGAGGCCAGGAGTGGTGGCTCACGCCTGTAATCCCAGTATTTTGGGAGGCCGAGATGGGCGGATCATGAGGTCAGGAGATCGAGACCATCGTGGCTAACATGGTGAAACCCCATCTCTACTAAAAATATAAAAAATTAGCCAGGCGTGGTGGTGGGCGCCTGTAGTCCCAGCTACTCGGGAGGCTGAGGCAGGAGAATGGCGTGAACCTGGGAGGCGGAGGTTGCAGTGAGCCGAGATCGCACCACTGCACTCCAGCCTGGGCGACAGAGCGAGACTCTGTCTCAAAAAAAAAAAAGAAAAGAAACTGGAGGACTGTCAGCCAGGAGGTCAGTAGATGACAGGACTGATGAGGAAGCTGGTGATAGTGAGATGATGGCTTACCCTTCAACAGACGAGCTGCTCTTACAGTAGAGTGGAGGAACAATCTTTTTTTTTTTTGAGACAGTCTCACTTTGTTGCCCAGGCTAGAGTACAATGGCATGATCTCAGCTCACTGCAACCTCCACCTCCTGCGCTCAAACAATCCCCCAACCTCAGCCTCCCAAGTAGCTGAGCTGAGGCTATAAGTGCACGCCACCATGCTCAGCTAAATTTTTGTATTTTTTGTAGAGATGGGCATGTGGTGCGCACCTGTGGTCCCAGCCACTCGGGAGGCTGAGACGCCAGAATTGCTTAAACCCAGGAGGCAGAGGTTGCGGTGGGCCGAGATCGTGCTACTGCACTCCAGCCTGGGCAACAGAGCGAGGCTCTGCCTCAAAAATAAAAATAAATAAATAAATAAATAAATAAATAAATAAATAAATACAAAGATCTGCTCTCTCCTCTGCCCCATAAGCATGCCTGGAAAGAGGTTGTGAAAGCACAGAAACCTTTCTCAGAGAAAAATTGTTTTTTCTCTTTAGTAAGTGTAATTTCCTTAAAAGTGATGTCAAAACCAAAGGCCTTCTGCTTTATCCCTGGCAAACTCTCGGTGCTTGCACCTCTCTGGTAGTTTACTTCACCTGGTGTGGAATTCCTGAGACAGTTTCGAGAGGAGTTGCCAGGGTCAAGAAACAACATTAATTATTCACAGCGTGTGAACAAAATATTAACCTCTTCATGCAAGTTCAACACGTCTCAGATAATCTGCTACTGTGCATTGCCATGTTGGCTTACATGTTCATCGTCACCCCTCCTTGATTTCTAGCTCCTGGTTTCTAGCAGTGTGGAGCACACAGTAGGTACTCTGTAAGTCGTAGATAATTGTTGAGTTAATTGCACAGTACTTGTAGTTTACTCATAGCTCTGTGAGGAAGGCAGAGTATTTTGCCCATGAGCAAGATCGGAAAACTGAGATTCCAGATTTAACCGATGTGCTGTAGTCACACAGCTACCTGTTGAGAGAGCAGGACTAATTCAGGCCTCTGCCATATGCCACAAACCTGTTCAGTTCCCACATTCCACATCTGAAGCAAGAGGTCTCTCAGGTTGGGTGCCGTGGCTCAAGGCTATAATCCTAGCACTTTGGGAGGCCAAGGCAGGAGGATCCGTTGGAGTTCAAGACAAGGCTGGGCAACATAGTGAGACCTCATCTCTACAAAAAAAATTTTTTTAAGTTAGCTGGCTTAGTGGCACGCACCTGTAGTCCCAGTTACTCAGGAGGCTGAGGTGGGAGGATTGCTTGAGCCTGGGAGTGCCAGGCTGCAGTGAACCGTGATTGTGCCACTGCAGTCCAGTCTGGCTAACAAATTGAGATCCCGTCTCAAAGAAAAAAAAAAAAAAAATTGGAAAAGAGTTCTTCTCTAACCCCAGGTAAACGCAAGGTTGAAATGGACTTGTTAGAGGAAGGTGTGATTTCACCTATATTTTTCTTTTTCACCTTAGTGTTCTACATGTGGGAAATGTTTCTCTCAGTCTTCCAGCCTAAACAAACACATGCGAGTCCACTCTGGAGACAGACCATACCAATGTGTGTATTGTACTAAGGTAAATGGAACCTCTTACTAAGGAATGTGTCCTGAGCTCTGCTTGAATGTCTATGGATAAGAACTTGAAACAAAGCCTGGCTTAATGAGTTCTTGGTAAATGTTAGTCAAATATCAGCCCAGTCCTCATTTCCACCCCTGAATATGCTCAAGTTTGCTAAAGATGGTCAAATATAACCAACCTCCTATTGCCAAGCTGGCATTTAGAGTACATGTAATAAAATACATTCCAAATTTATGGGGACCTGATGACCTATTACATAGTATTTAAAAGCACTAGCCGAGTGTGGTGGCTCACACTTATAATCAAATTTTCCATGCATCAGTGGCTCATGGCTGTAGTCCCAGTTACTTGGGAGGCTGAGGCTGGAGAAGATTGCTTGAGTCCAGGAAGTGGAGGTTGCAGTGAGCCGAGATTGCACCACTGCACACTCCAGCCTGGGTGACAGAGTGAGACACTGTCTCAAAAAAAAAAGGAGGGGGTGGGGAGGCATGGTGGCTCAAGCCCGTAATCCCAGCACTTTGGGAGGCTGAGGTGGGCAGGTGCCTGGAGATAGGGAGTTCAAGACCATCCTGGCCAACATGGTGAAACCCCATCTCTACTAAAAATACAAAAATTAGCTGGGCATGGTGACGCGTGCCTGTAATCCCAGCTACTTGGGAGGCTGAGGCAGGAGAATCACTTGAACCCAGAGGCAGAGGTTGCAGTGAGTCAAGATTGTGCCACTGCACTCCAGCCTGAGTGGCAGAGTGAAACTCCGTCTCCAAAAAAAAAAAAAAAATCACTATTTCATAGTATTTAAGAACACAAACATGGCCAAGGTTCAAATCCTGCCTCTGGTGCTTACCTAGCTGTGCCACCCTGAGCAAGTCCATGAATTCCTGTTAGTTTCCACATTGATAAACTGGGGAGAATAGTCTTTACCAAGTTGTTGGATAACATCAGTAAAGTATATAAAACTCTTGTAACAGTGCCTGGCACAACATAAAAGTACTACTGGAATGTTAACTGCTATTATTACTACTTTAATCTGTGAAGGATGCTACTGATGTAATTTTCTATAGGAGCATTGCAGAAGCGGCATCTAGTCTATGTTACACAGAATACAGAGTTGTAAAAACAGAGATGAATCATGTGGTTAGAGGTTGCTATAATAGAAACAATAGGTTGACCACGCTTTAGACATATTACACCAAAATAGCTCTGTACTACCCAATGTGCAGTTAGCGGTTAATCATATGTGACTATTTCAATTAGTAAAGACGAAGTAAAGTTGAAAAATTCCATTCCCTAGGTTGCATTAGCCACATTTTAAGTGCTCAATGGCTCCATGTGGCCATTGATTCCCAAGATGGACAGCGTGGGTACAGAATATTCCCATTATTGCAGCAAGTCCTGTTGGAAAGCACTGGTATAGATTATGTTTCAGTCACTGAGTCATTTACACTTTTTACAGTAAAGCCATAAAAGGAGTAGAGGCTGTCCTACAGCTACTTCTAAGCCTCTCAAAAGGAATAAAACATTGAGTCTACCAGATTAGAGCAACTAATACCTCCAAAGTGTGTGTCAATAGAATGAAAATAATGGGCATAGAAAACACCACTGAGCTGGGCGTGGTGGCTCACACCTGTAATCCCAGTACTTTGAGAGGCCAAGGTGGGTGGATCAACCTGAGGTCAGGAGTTTGAAACCAGCCTGGTCAACATGGAGAAACACCATCTCTACTAAAAATAGAAAAATTAGCTGGGCATCATGGCGCACCTGTAATTCCAGCTACTTGGGAGGCTGAGGCACTAGAATCGCTTGAACCTGGGAGGTGGAGGTTGCAGTGAGCCAAGATTGTGCCACTGCAGTCCAACCTGGGTGATGGAGTGAGATTCTGTCTCAAAACAAAGAAATAAAACAAACCTACAAACCATCTGAAAAAGTTTAAATTAAAAAGAAGAATAAGAATAAGAAGAAAACCAGTAAGGCACTGACTTATGCAAAGACACTGGCCGATATTAGCTTCTGGTCGATATTAGCTTCTCTTTCTGTAATGAGGTTTGTCTTGAAGTATGATCCTAGGACCCACATGCATCAGAATTGCTTGTTTAAATGCAGGCTCCTGGGTCTCATGTCAGATTTATTGGGTCACACTCTCTTGGGTAGGGTTGGCAATCTGCTTTTTTTTTTTTTAAAGAGAGGGTCTTGCTCTGTTACCTAGGCTGGAGTGCAGTGGTGCCATCATAACTCACTGCAGCCTTGACCTTCTGGCTCAAGTTATCCTCCCACCTCAGCTTTCCAAATAGCTGGGACCACAGGTACATGCCACCATGCCTAGGTAATTTTTTTACTTTTTGTAGAGGTGAGGTATTGCTATGTTGCCCAGGCTGGCAGTCTGCTTTTTTTTTTGAGACAGAGTCTCACTCTGTCACCCAAGCTGGAGTACAGTGGCGCAATAACAGCTTACTGCAACCTCTGCCTCCTGGGTTCAAGAAATTCTCCCATCTCAGCCTCCTGAGAAGCTGGGATTAAAGGTGCACGATAGCATGCCTGACTAATTTTTGTATTTTTAGTAAAGATGGGGTTTCACCATGTTGGCCAGGCTGGTCTCGAACTCCTGACCTCAGGTGATCCACCCGCCTTGGCCTCCCAAAGTGCTGGGATTACAGGCGTGAACCACTGCGCCTGCAATCTGCTTTTTTACAAACTGGACCTCCAGATAATCTAGCCATTGAAGAACCACTGTTCTAACATCCAGTGCTTCTCAAAACTAGCCAGAAGGACACATCAGTGGAGTCCTTTCGGATTAAGGCTACTGATGATGACCAGGAGTGCTCTATGGCCTTAAAACCCAAGGTTCGTCCATAAGGATGAGCAACAGTGAAATTAACCCCTTAGTTTAATTGGTTGTCCAGCTCATGGGAGTTGACTTTTTCTTGTGTTCTGTATTTCTGTTCTCTGCAGAGGTTCACTGCCTCCAGCATACTCCGCACACACATCAGGCAGCACTCCGGGGAGAAGCCCTTCAAATGCAAGTACTGTGGTAAATCTTTTGCATCCCATGCTGCCCATGACAGCCATGTCCGGCGTTCACACAAGGAGGATGATGGCTGCTCATGCAGCATCTGTGGGAAAATCTTCTCAGATCAAGAAACATTCTACTCCCACATGAAGTTTCATGAAGACTACTAGCCCTGCCAGGCATAGTGACTAACGCCTGTAATCCCAGCACTTTGGGAGGCAGAGGCGGGTGGATCACTCAAGTCCAGGAGTTCGAGACCAGCCTGGGCAACATGGTGAAACCCCGTCTCTACCAAAAAAATACAAAAATCAGCTGGGGGTGGTGGCACATGCCTGTGGTCCCAGCCACTCAGGAGGTCGAGGTGACAGGATGGTTTGAGCACAGGAGACGGAGGTTGCTGTGAGCTGAGATCGCCCCACTGCTTTTCAACCTGGGTGACAGAACCAGAACCTGTCTCAAAAAAAAAAAAAAAAAAAAAAAAACAACAACAAAAAAAACGACTAGCCCTCAAGAGTGTGGAGACAATGTAAAAACAAGAGATTCAGATTCTCTCTATTTCCTTTTATGGGTTATAGAAGTCCCTGCAGTTGGCTGTGTGTGGTGGCTCATGCCTGTTATTCCAACACTTTGGGAGGCCCAGATGGGCGGATCAGCTGAGGTCAGGAGTTCAAGACCATGCTGGCCAACATGGTGAAACCCCGTCTCTACTAAAAATGCAAAAATTAGCCTGGTGTGGTGGCACATGCCTGTAATACCAGCTACTTGGGAGGGGAATTGCTTGAACCCAGAGGCGGAGGTTGCAATGATCTGAGAAAAAGGTAGCTTTTTCTCTACTATTTTCCTTGGGCCCCCAATTATACTATGCGGTCATCACGTGTTATATTTCTTTATAGAAAAGATTCTTATATATATAAAGAGACAGAGAGGCAGATCCCAACATGTTACCCAGGCTGGTCTCAAACTCCTGGGCTCAACTGATCCTCTCGCCTCAGCCTCCCAAAGTGCTGGGATTATAGGTGTGAGCCACTGCATCAGGCCTAGAACAAATCCTCTAAAAATTCACTTATCATACTGTGCACTTGGCAGAAACAAAAACAAACAAAAACCCCACTAAATAAATAAATATTAATTTAAAGCCAGGCGTGGTGGCACACACCTGTAGTCCCAGTTGCTTGGGAGGCCGAGGCAGGAGGATCCCTTGAGGTCAGGAGTTTGAGGCTGTAGTGCTCTATGATCACACCTGTGAATAGTCAGTGCACTCTAGCCTGGAAACAGCAAGATTCCCACTTCTAAAATATACATAAATAAATTAAATAAAAGTAAAAATTTGGCTGGGCACAGTGGCTCATGGCTGTAATCCCAGCACTTTGGGAGGCTAAAGTGGGCAGATTGGTTCAGCCCAGGAGTTCCAGACGAGCTTGGGCAACATGCTGAAACCCTATCTCTCCAAAAAAAAAAAAAAGAAAAACTAGCCAGGTATTGTGGCACATGCCTGTAGTCCCAGTTACTCAGGACACTGAGGCGGAAGGATCGGTTGAGCCTGGGAGGTCGAGGCTGCCGTGAGCCATGATGGTGCACAACCTGGGTGACAGATCAAGACCCTGTCTCAAATAAATAAATATAAATAAATAAGAACTCATTCGAGTCAGAGCTTCATTAGTATTGTAACTATCTTCGGTCATGAATTAATATTCCATCTTTATTTTGATTAATTTAAAACACGTTGTTCCCACCCCTCCCCCACCACATAACAAATGCCAGTTAATGTGTTTAGCTCCAAAGTTACTTGGAGGGCACAGAAGTTATTTGTCCCACCATCTGTGATGTTAAGCAGTTGGGGAAGAAATATGATAACCAAATGAAGAAAGGCTAAAAAAAAATACTGATACTGCTCTAGGTTTAAACCTGATTTCATTATTGATTAATAGACAGTATGAAATATACAGGATATTTTGGGGGGTTTTTCTAATTAGCTGGTTCTTGCTAATACAGGGTGCAGAGCACACACAAACACACAGAGGCCCACTGAAAAGAAAAATGTGCCCTGCATGGTATCCTACGGCTGATGCAAGTGTTCGGGGAATGGGTTTCTCTAACGTGCACAGAGACATCAGACTCATCTCATACGTGGATCATAATAGCCAACAACTATCGAGCATTAACCCTGTGAGATGATACCACTGAGTTTACCACTTTACAGATGAGGAAATTGAGACTGAGAGAGATGAAAGAAGTGGGGCAAGCTGATTTGCCTCTAAGAGGCAAAGCCAGGTCTGCCCAGCTCCAGAGCCCAGCCTCCTAACTAGCCTCTATGCCTGGTTTATGGATCCTGTTAAGAATATAGCATTTTTTCTGGGCCAGGTGCAGTGGCTCATGCCTGTAATCCCAGCACTTTGGGAGGCTGAAGCAGGTGGATCACCTGAGGTTAGGAGTTTGAGACCAGCCTGGCTAACATGGCAAAACCCCATCTCTACTAAAAATACAAAAATTAGTCGGGCATTATGGTGTACGCCTGTAATCCCAGCTACTCGGGAGTCTGAGGCAGGAGGATTGCTTGAACCTGGGAGACAGAGGTTGCGGTAAGCCGAGATGGTGCCACTGTACTCCAACCTGGGTGACAGAGAGAGACTCCATCTCAAAAAAATAAAAAAAAAAGAAAATAGCATTTTTCTGGAGACTACCCATCCCATTCTTCCCTATATTAAGTTAAGCAATAACAGACTGAAATACCCACGTGGAAGATTTGAGACCAGAATGAGCAGGATAAAAGTGCTTTGAAGGCAGCCACAGCTGCTGAGGATCTGTCCCATCCCAGCTGTGTTTCTGCTGACTGCCTGGGGATCTGCTGCACCCTCCACCCATGGCCACAAATGGAGCAAATTCAATATGGAACAGATGCCCCTTCCGGAGGGAGGCTCCCAGCTCTAGCCCAGTCCTTTGAGAGAGAGATATAGTGCAGGTGGAAAAGCAGTGACAGATTCTACTCTAGGGAATTATTTGCTGCCTTGCTGAAGTCTGAGTAATTTATCCTAATGGGAATGTGCCCTGTTGTTTTAGGACTGTTTTACTTCGTGTTAATTAAGACAGAACAATGGTCTTTCGAAGAGATGGGGGCTCATTGTGTAATTAGGCAGCCTTTCCTTAACAGCTGGTTCAAAATGTATTACTCGAAACATGTTCTTACTGTTATGGGTTTAAACATTATTTTTAAATCAAATAGTAAAACAAGTCATCACAAACTGGTGTGATCCCAGTTTTTTCACTCATTGAATAATTCAAATTAACAACTTCATTCTTTGACCTCGAATAGCAGCAAAGGGAGGTAGGGTTATTTTATTTTATTTTATTTTTTTGCTCTTTTCTAACAGTCATTCAAATGCATGCATGCCAGTAATTGAACAATCAAATAATAATACTGTATAACGGATAATATATCCTATACTAACTAGAAAATTTTGGGGACCATTTCATTTAATACCTGTTTACTCAAAGTTTTGGTCATATTGATAGGGTTACATATTTCAACTTTTAGTTTGGGAAATACAGTCATTCATAACATAACATCTTTCTATAGTAATACCCTGAAGTTCTTTTATGTTTATTTTTTTTTAATGTATATTATTGGCCAGGTGCAGTGGCTTATGCCTGTCACCACAGCACTTTGGGAGGCCGAGGCAGGAGCATCACTTGAACCTAGGAGTTTGAGACCAGTTTGGGCAACACTATAAGACCCTGTTTTAAAAATATATTTAAAATTTTAAAAAATAAAATGTATGTAATCTATTTCTAAAGCTAATTTAAACCAGTTTAAAATAATAATAAAAGACGGCCAGGCATGGTGGCTCATGCCTGTAATCCCAGCACTTTGGGAGGCCGAGGTGAGCAGATCACCTGAGGTTGGGAATTCGCCACCAGCCTGACCAACAGAGAAACCCCGTCTCTACTAAAAATACAAAATTAGCCGGGCGTGGTGGCCCGTGCCTGTAATCTCAGCTACTCGGGAGGCTGAGGCAGGAAAATCACTTGAACCCAGGTGGGGGTTGTGGTGAGCCGAGATCACGCCATTGCACTCCAGCCTGAGCGACAAGAGCGAAACTCTGTCTCAAAAAAAAAAAAAAACAAAAAAAAAAACAGTAGACTAGGACAGTCAAAGTAGAAGACAAAGCACCACGTAGAATGTAGAACGAGATTAAAACTACGCTAATATACTTATTCTGGCTGAACATTTTTAGATGCAGCATAAGGTATAACATAGAGAATGTAGATTTTGGAGTCAGGCAAACTAGTATTTGTCCCCCATTTCCTCATTGTATAATGTTGGACAAATCATTTGATTTCTGAGGTTTAACATCACATCCGTAAAATTGAAGAACCATTGCTTTATTTGATTTATCCTCCCAGTCACTGCAGCTATTAATTAGGAGACACCATTAGAATGAGGACTGCAGGCAGTATGGTGTACTTACTGGGAATAATGGATACCAGTGGAAAACAGTTTTGTTATTTTATTGTTGGAAATACAGAACTGTTTCTGGAGCTACAGATAGAATTTAGAGATCTCCTGAGGTAGTTTCTCTGCTTATATTTCTTTTCCCTACCTGAGTCTATATCTGATAATTGTATTATCCTTTCACTCATTAGAGTAAAAAAAAAAATGTATAAAGAGGGACATTTAAAACCCTGAAAAAATAACTAGGCTAAAAGTAAAGCGGCATCCCTGATATTGATGGTGCTCCTAATAAGCCCTCAGGATGTTCTTCTTGAATCTGGGGAAGTTGGCAGTTGTAGTGAACAAAGCTATCAGAGTAGATAGATGCTTGGGATCTCAATGGGCCTGCGGAAGACTCAGTGTTCTGGCCACACTGGCCATAAAGTTACAGCTCATTTATACCCAGGCAAAGCACAGGGCAGGCTGGGGTTGGTAGGAGCTGCCATTCCAAGCATAATACAGGTAAAATCACAAATACTGTCCTAGACCATGTATTATTGGTGGATCTGTTTTGACATTATAGATTGCAGAATATTTTGCTCAGACATAGTTTTTAAGGGCGTTCAGAATGCTTTGTGAGGCCGGGCACGGTGGCTCATGCCTATAATCCCAGCACTGTGGGAGGCGGAGGTGGGCGGATCACCTGAGGTCAGGAGTTCGAGACCAGTCCGGCCAACATGGTGAAAACCCATCTCTACTAAAAATACAAAAATTAGCTGGGTGTGGTGGTGGGCACCTGTAATCCCAGCTACTTGGGAGGTTGAGACAGCAGAATTGCTTCAATCCAGGAGGCGGAGGTTGCAGTGAGCCGAGGTCACACCACTGCACTCCAGCCTGGGTGACAAAGCAAGACTCCATCTCAAAAAAAAAAAAAAAAAATGTTTTATGACTCTAGGGGCAGTAACTGAGTAACTGCAATGGACTCTTAAATTTATGAACCCTGCCCAAAGTTCAGGGGAACAGATTTGTACATTGAATTATTTCAATAGAAACATTGAGCTAGAATCCCATATCATAGAACTTTTTTGTTGTGGCCGAGCACCATGGCTCACGGCTGTAATCCCAGCACTTTGGGAGGCCGAGGCAGGCAGATCTTTTGAGGTCAGGAGTTCAAGACCAGCCTGGCTAACATGGTGAAACCCAGTCTCTATTAAAAATACAAAAATTAGCCAGGCGTGGTGGCATGTGCCTGTAATCCCAGCTACTCGGGAGGCTGAGGCACAAGAATTGTTTGAACCGGGAGGCAGAAGTTGCAGTGAGCTGAGATCGTGCCACTGCATTCCATCCTGGCCGACGGAGTAAGACTCCATCTCAAAAAAAAAAAAAAGAACTTTTTTATTATTTGGCAGATATTAAAATAGAATTACCAAAATGATTTTGAAAGGAAAATAATGTTAAAAATTATATAAAGCAGAGATAAATGTCTTCCTCATTGACATTCTCTTCATAAAGTATGAGAATCTCATATAGAAAATAATGGTTTTCTTTCTTTATTTTTTTTTTGAGAGAGAGTTTCACTCTGTCACTCAGGCTGGAGTGCAGTGGCATGATCTCAGCTCACTGCAACCTCCACCCTCCGGGTCCAAATGATTCTCCTTCCTCAGCCTCCTGAGTAGCTGGGACTACAGGCGCCTGCCACCGTGCCAGGCTAATTTTTTGTATTTTTGGTAGAGATGGGGTTTCACCATCTTGGCCAGGCTGGTCTTGAACTCCTGACCTCGCGATCCACCCACCTCGGCCTCCCAAAGTGCTGGGATTACAGGCGTGAGCCACCGCTCCCAGACGGAAAACAATGGTTTTCTACATTATTCAAAGAGGTTACGTGTTCAAGAAATAAAAAGTACTTCCACTTGTTAATGCAAAAAATTTTCACCACATCACTTTATTGGTGTAAAGGAGCTTAAATGGAATAAATTCTAGTATTTTGAAATGAGATATTTAGCCCTAATTACAACTAGGAGAGAGAATGTTTAGGGAGAAGATTGGTTCTATTTTTGCACATGATCTCAGGATATTCTTTTCACTGTTAAATTGTTTTTCATCTTAAATTATCTCAGAATTCTTATTTATTTATTTATTTATTTATTCTCAAACTCCTGACCTCAGGCGATCCACCTGCCTCTGCCTCCCAAAGTGCTGGGATTACAGGTGCGAGCCACTGCACCCGGCCAGAATTCTCTTTTTAAAAATAAATTTTAGGCCGGGCACAGTGGCTCACGCCTGTAATCCCAGCACTTTGGGAGGCCGAGGCAGGCGGATCACGAGGTAAGGAGATGGAGACCATCCTGGCTAACACGGTGAAACCCCATCTCTACTAAAAATACAAAAAATTAGCCGGGCATGGTGGCGGGCGCCTGTAGTCCCAGTTACCCAGGAGGCTGAGGCAGGAGAATGGCGTGAACCCGGGAGGCGGAGCTTGCAGTGAGCCGAGATCGAGCCACTGCACTCCACCCTGGGCAACAGAGCTAGACTCCGTCACAAAAAAAAAAAAAAATTATTGTTTATATTTGAGATGAGGATTCTTGATACATTTTTTGGTATATTAAAAAGTGAGATAAATTGTTTGTGCTTTAACATTATGTAACTTGCATCGTAGATTCATAAAATTCATCTTGGATTTATTTCTAGCACAGTACTTTCTATTGAAAGCAGTTTACTATCAAGAAAATCTATCAAAGGGGATGGAATCCCATTCTTCATTTTCATGAATTGTTTTAAAAAGTGTTCTTCTGGCCAGGGTCGGTGGCTCACACCTGTAATCCCAGCACTTTGGGAGGTCGAGGTGGGTGGATCACGAGGTCAGAAGATCGAGACCATCCTGGCCAACATGGTGAAACCTCGTCTCTGCTAAAAATACAAAAATTTGCTGGGTGTGACCGCACGTGACTGTAATCCCAGCTACTCGGGAGGCTGAGGCAGGAGAATCGCTTGAACCTGGGAGGCGGAGGCTGCAGTGAGCCAAGATCGCGCCGCTGCACTCCAGCCTGGCAACAGAGCCAGACTCCGTCTGGAAAAAAAAAAAAAAACAAAAAACAATGCCGGGCGCGGTGGCTCAAGCCTGTAATCCCAGCACTTTGGGAGGCGAGGCAGGCGGATCACGAGGTCAGAAGATCGAGACCATCCTGGCTAAGACGGTGAAACCCTGTCTCTACTAAAAATACAAAAAATTAGCCGGGCGTGGTGGCAGGCGCCTGTAGTCCCAGCTACTCGGGAGGCTGAGGCAGGAGAATGGCATGAACCCGGGAGGCGGAATTTGCAGTGAGCCGAGATCACGCCACTGCACTCCAGCCTGGGCGACAGAGCGAGACTCCGTCTCAAACAAACAAACAAAAAACAAAAAACAAAACAAAACAAAAACAGTAGACCTCCATTTGTTTCTGTGTGGGGAAGGTAGGGGGTGGGTGAGGGGCAGGGGTTGAAACTGAATTTCACTCACTCTATCTCCCAGGCTGGAGTGCAGTGGCTCATGATCATGGCTCACTGTAGCCTCAACCTCCTGGGCTCAGGTGATCCTCCCATCTCAGCCTTCTGAGTAGCTGGGACTACAAGCGTGGGCCACCACGTCCAGCCAATTTTTTTTTTTTTAATAGAGATGGAGGTGTCACTTTGTTGTCCAAGCTGGTCTCTAGCTCCTGGGCTCAAGCGATCTTCCCGCTTCTTGGGCTCAAGCGCTCTTCCCGCTTTGTCTTCCCAAAATGTTGGGATTACAGGTACAAGCTGCTATGCTGGGACCATTTGTGTTTTTTTGGCATCTCTATATCTGTATCAATTATTTTTTCCAATTTTAGCATGTGTGCTGCTGAAGCAAGCATAATTTTTTTTTTTTTTTTTTTGAAACGGAGTCTGGCTCTGTCACCCAGGCTGGAATGCAGTGGGGTGATCTCGGTTCACTGCAAGCTCCGCCTCCCAGGTTCACGCCATTCTCCTTCCTCAGCCTCCCTAGTAGCTGGGACTACAGGCGCCCACCACCATGCCCGGCTAATTTTTTTGTATTTTTAGTAGAGACGGGGTTTCACCGTGTTAGCCAGGATGGTCTCGATCTCCTGACCTCGTGATCCACCCGCCTCGGCCTCCCAAAGTGCTCGGATTACAGGCGTGAGCCACCGCGCCCGGTGCAAGCACAGTTTTTTAAGTGTTAATAGTGAAAATATTATGTAAGATTTTTCTTACCTAATATATTATTTTTTTAATTCTTGGCGTTTTTGTTTTGTTTTGAGACAGAGTCTCTTTCTGTCACCCAGGCTATAGTGCAGTGGCGCTATCTCTCTCATTGCAAACTCAGCCTTTCAGGCTCAAGCGATTCTCCTGCCTCAGCCTCCTGAGTAGCCGGACTCACAGGAGCACACCACCACGTCTGGCATTTTTGTATTTTTGGTGGAAATGGGGTTTCACCATGTTGCCCAGGCTGGTCTTGAACTCCTGAGCTCGAGTGATCCGTCCGTCTTGATCTCCCAAAGTGCTGGGATTTCAGGGGTGAGCAACCGTGCCTGGCCTTTTTGTGTATTTATTTATTTTAAAGAGACAGAGACAGGGTCTCACTTGGTTGCCCAGGCTGGTGGGCAGTGGCCATTGTAACACTCAAACTCCTGGGCTCAAGGTATCTTCCTGACTCAGTCTCCTGAATAGCTGGGGGTTGGGGGTGGGGTTCGCATTATTAACCAATGCACGTACTGAGATGCAGCCAGAGAATGCAGAGGGAAAACTGCAAAACAAAATCACTCATTTTATCCCGATTAAGCTTGCTTTGGGGTCAGTAGGATTTTTTTTCCTTTGGAAAAGTTTCCTTAACCTTACTGCTGCAAAGCTGTGCAGACCTGACCTAGGGAAGAGCCCTCTAGGTGAATTCCACTCCCCCGGGTTATCTGATTTAAAGATGCCAGAACCAAATTCTCTTAAATTTGATTTTGAATCTATCTTCCATTAAAACTGTGCACGGTGTCTTCCAAGGTTGCCGTTCCGGATTCTCCTTAGAGGGAACCGGCCATCTCTATTTCCCAGTTGTTAAATACTATACCAAATCCCTTCAGCCCTAAAACCCCCTCAAGGCAAGTCCAAGGTGGGTCTCTCTATTCCTGATGATAACAGGGGGGTCTGAAATCTTTCCTGTTGACTAGTAGCTTAGGTTATGGCTGGGCAGTCAAAAGCTGGTGTGACATGGGATCCCAGTCTTGTGCAGGTGCCCAAGGGGAGGACTGCAGAGCCTGGGAAGGCCAGTGCAAAGACAATGCTCCAATATAAGGCCCTTTAAGGCCCTCCAGGCTCTGGCTGCCTGGGGGTTTTGAGCCTGCAGACTCAAGTGCCCAGTAAGAGGAAGAAGACCCTTGAACACTGTCAGCCAGGAACTTTTGCAATTGCCAATTTATGAATTGCAAAGGCACCTCCTGTTTCACCAGTTAGCTGGATACTTACATGCAATTGTTTTTTCAAGATGTGGCAAGATTTGAGAGGGAGAGAAAGTAAATATGAAGAAACAGATGTTTGTAAACTATTACTTGAATAACAAATACAAAATGACTCTCAAAAATAGAGATCTGTCTGTGAATTACAGTATATTAATCACAAAATGCTTAAAGGCAGCATAGGGTAAATTCTCTCTGAGAAACCTAAACTCACAACCCAAACAGGACAAACACTATGATTCCACTAATATGTGGTACCTGGAGTAGTCAAATTCACAGAAAGTAGAATAGTGGTCACTGGGCCTGCAGGGTGTTACTGCTAAATGGTTGTAGAGAATCAGGTTTGCAAGATGAAGAGTTTTGGAGCTGGATAATGGCTGTGGCTACACAACAATGTGAATTTACTTAATGCCACTGAATGTGAAGTAACTCAGGAATGGAAAATCAAATCTTGTATGTTCTCATTCATAAGTGGGAGCTAAGCTATGAGGATGCAAAGGGATAAGAATAACATTAATATAATGGACTTTGGGGACTGGGGGAGAAGGGTGGAAGGGGGGTGAGAGATAAAAGACTACATTTTGGGTTCATTGTACACTGCTTGGGTGACAGGTGCACCAAAATTTCAGAAATCCCCACTAAAGAACTTACCCATGTAACCAAAAACCAGCTATTTCCCCAAAACTAGTGAAATTAAAAAAAAAAAAAGCCAGCCTCAGTGGCTCACGCCTGTAATCCCAGCACTTTGGGAGGCCAAGGTGGAAGGATCATTTGAGACCAGGAGTCTGAGACTAGCCTGGGCAACATGTAAACCCCATCTCTACAAAATACAAAATAATTAGCCAGGTATGGTGGCATGTGCCTGTAGTCCCAGCTACTTGGGAGGCTGAGATGGGAGGATCACTTGGACCCAGGAGGTCAAGGGTGCAGTGAGCCGTGACTGTACCACAGGGACTCCAGCTTGGGTGACAGATGACAGAGTGAGACCCTGTCTCAAAAAAAAAGAAATTTAAAAAAAGTTTAGACAATAAATGTTACGTCTATTTTACCACAATTTTAAAAAATCATTTTAAAATAATTTTTTAAAATTAGACCAATGACAGATGCTACAAGTGGACAAACCATATGAATCCTGGGGCTCTAAAGGTACTGCCCCAATGGACAGCCTTCCCCCAGCTCTGAGAGGCTTTTCCCCTGCTGTCTTGTCTTTGTTCCTAGCTCTTCCTATCGGATCCCAGCACTGATGGCAGCGTGAAGGCTGCAAACTCCCCACTCCCAGGAGAAGCTTCACTTTTCAGAGTGTTTACTCCAGGCCCTCTCTCTAAGTGGCTACCTGTCAGTTTCCATTTCAGCTCTACCTCTACTTGCAGGACTGCTGACCACCAACTGACATATTACCTGTATTGATTCTCTAAGAGCTGTCGAGGTGAAGGGAAAGACTATTCTAAGGCAACCCTGAGCTCTTAGCTGAGTGGGATCATAAAACGCCCCCATTAAAGGTTTCATTCAATAACAATCTTTGCAAAAGTAAATGGACATCAGTCTCCCACCCCCACAACTAATACAGAGGCCATTATCAATGGGCAGAGAGCACTGAACGGCGGCAGTATCAGTTTCCACATTTTCAAATGATTCCTTTAATGAAAAGCTGCATTCTTTTCAGGCCATAAAACACCAAGGAAAAGTCTATTCATTTAGCTATTGTACATATTAGCTTATTTATTTATGGCTAATGCTGCCATCAGCATTCCCTGGGTGTAGAGTTAACTCACTTAATGATTGGTTGATAAATTGTTAAAAAGTGGAGAGGTTGAAATTGGCTATCATGCAGGGTGATTTAAGTTTGTTTTGTCATTTCAAATACAAACTCACTGTCTTTATACTCTATTTTAAATGATCCATCTCACATAAGATGTTTTATATTCGCATGCCTATTTGATCCAGAGTGCACAAAGATTGATTTTCAACCACGTGCTTAGGAAATAAACATATTGTCATCATTTTACCAAAAGACAGATAACATCTACTAGCTATTTGAAATAGATCTTCACCACCAAATTATGGACTCTTTTATTGCAAAAATCATCTTCTCATTCTTTCCCTCTCTTGCTCCCTTCCTTCCTCCCATCTTTCTTTCATTAAATGGTTACTAGTAGGATCATCTCAGCAGTTTTATGTCTTGTATAGCAGGGACTCGATGGTTGTTGACGCAATCTGCTTTGGGGAAAAAATAGTGCCTAAATGAGACAAGTCATGAATGGGTCTCGGAAAGCAATTAAACTCTACACCTTGGTGTTTTCTGAACATCAGGATTCAGAACTTCATTTCCTATTTGTACAATTCTAAAGATACTGTACTTAAAAATGTCCACTTGTATTTACTTGATAATGGCTGATGTGGAAATGGTGGAAGATAAGAGTAATGAAATGTTGACAGCAAAATGTGTTCTTTCATTAAATTACCCCCTTTACTTTGTTAATTGAGATATACATGTAAAAAATCTGAAATAAACTACAAAGCGAGGCTGGGTGCATGGCTCATGCCTGTAATCCCAGCACTTTGGGAGGCCGAGGCGGGCGGATCAAAAAGTCAAGAGATCGAGACCATCCTGGCTAACATGGTGAAACCCTGTCTCTACTAAACATACAAAAAAAATTAGCCAGGCATGGTGGCAGGCACCTGTAGTCCCAGCTACTTGGGAGGCTGAGGCAGGAGAATGGCGTGAACCTGGGAGGTGGAGCTTGCAGTGAGCTGAGATCTTGCCACTGCACTCCAGCCTGGGTGACAGAGCGAGACTCCATCTCAAAAAAAAAAAAAAAAAAAAAAGAAACTACAAAATGAGGCCTAAAGTTCACTTGCTAGACCTTCAAAATTATGTTCTGCTGAAACAAATGGAGCAGAAGGAGGGCTGCCCATCAGCCCACAGCAGAATCACTAACTGCAATTTACAAATCTGAGAGCCCTGCAAACCCTGGTCCCAAGGATACTCCAACTTCCATGTCCAGCAGGCGAGTCGGCTCCTGAAATATGTGCTGCCCTCTGATGTTCCTCCCCGCTCCTGGTTCCTGGGGTACCTTTACAGGCTTCCTGCATTCAACCTGTAAATGTTTGTGCCCTGCACTTTTGTGACTCCGTCCCTGCACAGTCTCCTGCATTGCCATAGCTTGTTTCGATTGCCATCTGTACACTGACAATTCCTACATTTTGATCTGTCTTTCTACATGGAATCTCCACTTGTGTGTCTCAGAGGCAACTGACTTTGACACATCTAAAACTAAACTCAAGATCTTTCCTACAAACCTGACAGTGTCTCCATCTCATCCCCAGGTCCCTATCTGAGGAATGGCACCACTATCTACTGCCCTTGCAAGCTGGTTGTCACACCTCACACCCAGTTCATGCAATTCATCTCAGAAGCCTAAGGCCCTCATCTCAACCCAGCTGATAAAATAACTTTTATATCTGTTCTTGCCCCAATCCAGATCATTTTCTTCCCAGCTAGAGGCATCTTTTCAAAACACAATGTTATCACTCCTTTGCTTAAGCCCCCACCCCCTTTTTTTTCTTTTCTTTTCTTTTCTTTTCTTTCTTTCTTTCTTTTTTTTTTTGATACAGGGTCTCTGTCATCCAGGCAGTGGCACACTCACGGCTCACTGCAGCCTTGACCTCCTGAGCTCAGGTGATCCTCCCACCTTAGCCTTCCTGATAGCTGGGACTACAGACACACACCCAGCTAATTTTTTATATTTTTGTAGAGACAAGGTCTCACTCTATTGCCCAAGCTGCTCTTGAACTTTTGGGCTCAAGTGATCCTCCCGTCTCAGCCTCCCTAAGTGCTGGGATTATAGGCGTGAGCTACCGCCAGCCTCAAGACCTTGTAAAAGCTTCACATTTGTAGTCCACAATTTTTTTTTTTTTTTTTTTTTTTTTTTTGGGACGGAGTTTTGCTGTGTCACCCAGGCTGGAGTGCAGTGGTGTGATCTGGGCTCCCGGCAACCTCGGCTTCCCAGGTTCAAGCAATTCTCCTGCCTCAGCCTCCTGAGTAGCTGGGGTTATAGGCACCCGCCACCACACCTGGCTAATTTTTGTATTTTTAGTAGAGATAGGGTTTCACCATGTTGGCCAACCTGGTCTCGAACTCCTGACCTCATGATCCACCCACCTCGGCATCCCAAAGTGTTAGGGTTACAGGTGTGAGCCACCGTGCCCAGCCTCTGTAGTCCAAAATCTTTAACGCTGACCTACAAGGCCTTGCCTCTTCCTCCAGTTAGGTCTTGGGCTCCCTTTAGAACTCTGTTATGGCCACATAAACTTTCTTTCAGCTTTTTTTTTTTTTTTTTTTGAGACGGAGTTTTGCTCTTGTTGCCCAGGCTAGAATGCAATGGCACGATCTTGGCTCACTGCAACCTCTGCCTCCCGGGTTCAAGTGATTCTCCTGCCTCAGCCTCCTGAGTAGCTGGGATTACAGGCATGCGCCACCACACCCAACTAATTTTGTATTTTTAGTAGAGACAGGGTTTCTCTATGTTGTTCAGGCTGGTCTCGAACTCCCGACCTCAGGTGATCCACCTGCCTCAGCCTCCCAAAGTGCTGGGATTACAGGCGTGAGCCACCGGCCTTCTTCCAGTTTTTAACAAGCCAAACTGCTTTCTGCTTCAGGGCCTTCGCTTATGATATCCCTTCTGCCTAGAACACTCCCCACTCTTCTGGAATCTGTCTCTGAGTGCTGACAGCCTGGATTGGGATCTAGGCTCCACCATTTAACCAGCTGTATGACCTTTAACTTCTGTAGTCATTAGTTCTCTTATCTGTAAAATGGGGTAAATAATAGTACTTACTTCATTGGGATCTTACTTAAGGATTAAGTAAGATCCTGTGCACAGTCTTATCCTTAATGCAGTGCCTGTCTTTAGTGTTCAATAAATGTTAGATATTAATGTCAATATTATTTCCTTCTGTGTCCGCAAGAAGCACTGCATATAATAGGTGGCTCAATGAATAGTTGTGAAATGAATAAATGAATGAATGTGCGAACAATGTGATCTGGCCTTCCCTTTGTTGTCATTACTTTGGAACTAAAATATCCCCAAGTAAGAGTGACAGCAACCACCCAGGGCACATGACAGTGTGAAAAAGGGGAGATGAGGACACAGAGCAAAAGGACAAACGAGAAAGCATGACATGCAAAGACAAGCATGGGAAAGACAGTGTAATGATGTCCTTAGACCTTCTGCCAGCAGCTTGTATGTCTGCTATTTTCCACTGAGTGTGCACAAAGAGACGACAGTCCCAGAAACTGAGCAGTTGTGACCTATGGGAGTAGGTGTGGGGGATCAGAAGCAAGGTGGGAACATATTTATTCAGTCAACAACATGTATGGTGCTGGATGTGCTGGAGATGCCAAGCACAGTGGGTTTTTGGTGCAGTTAAAGAAGGTGAAGGCCAGGTGCGGTGGCTCACGCCTGTCATCCCAGCACTTTGGGAAGCTGAGGCGGGCGGATCACGAGGCAAGAGATCAAGACCATCCTGGCCAACATGGTAAAACCCCATCTCTACTAAAAATACAAAAATTAGCTGGGCGTGGTGGCGCATACTTGTAGTCCCAGCTACTTGGGAGGCTGAGGCAGGAGAATCATTTGAACCTGACAGGCGGAGGTTGCAGTGAGCCGAGATCACACCACTGCACTCCAGCCTGGTGACAGAGCGAGACTCCATCTCAAAAAAAAAAAAAAAAAAAAAACGAAAAACAAAAAAAAAGAAGAAGAAGGTGATGCCTTTAGAATAGAATACCTAGAATACCCCATCTGATCATGATCTACCTGCGTAAAGACCTTGTCACTCTTGCGTATTCTCAAACTCACTGGTAATGGAAAGATATGAGTGCACCTATTCTGCTAAACCTATAGACTGGCACAACCCTTTAGTAAGCAATTAAGCACTGTGCACCAAAAGATCTGTAGTCTTTTTTTTTTTTTTGAGAGGGAGTCTCACTCTGTCACCCAGGCTGGATGCAGTAGCACGATCTTGGCTCACTGCAACCTCCGCCTCCCAGGTTCAAGCTACTCTCCTGCCTCAGCCTCCCAAGTAGCTGGGATTACAAGAGCCCACCACCATGCCTGGCTAATTTTTGTATTTTTAGTAGAGATGGGGTTTCACCATGCTGGCCAGGCTGGTCTCAAACTCCTGACCTCAGGTGATCCGCCCGCCTCAGCCTCCCAAAGTGCTGGGATTACAGGCGTGAGCCACCACGCCCAGCCAGGTCTGCAGTCTTTAACCTGGAAATTTCAGTTCTGGGTATTCCTTCTAAAGAGTCAGAAATATAAAGATATATGAACAAGAATGTTAGCAGCACTCTTTTTGATGATGAAAACTGCTAACAGCCTAAATGTTCAGCAATAGGACTTGTGGCACATTGCTAAAATTGAGTATTGGGTAGTTACTAAAACTGAAGTTTTTCAAAGACTGTCTGGCATTCTTTCTACAAACATTTTTGAGAACCTTCTTCAGGACATTGGGAAACACTCACAATACAATGCTAAGCTGAAAGTAATCCAAATTCTCTGTATAGCAAATTCTGTGTATAGCAGGTGTTATCTCTGGGGCACTTATAGATAATTCTTCATTCAAGACAGGTAACAACTATTTCATCCATTTTTCCAGGCATTAGTAGCTGAGCAGATGGAAATTAGATGGGAAACCCTCCTAAGAAGCGTCCACAGCCCTTATTGGAATTCTTTCACAGCTGTCTTTATGGACTGAAGCTACATGCCACCCAAGCTGGCCTGTCACTCCAATGGGCCTTAGTTTCCTTACATGTCAAATGGGGAGGTAGGACTACATTATTATTGCTACAGCTTCTATGAACAAAATATGCAAGGCAGGCGAGGTCTCAGTTATCCTTTGCCATTAGCATAACTTTGTTTTCTGGTCCCTTTTGGAAAGGCCGAATGGTGTGCAAAGCTGATAAGCATTTGAATTAGAGAACTCGGGAAAGGCATTTTTTTTTCTCCTGGTCCCCAGCAGCCTCCAACTGGGCGATGGAGAAGGAGAGAATCACAGAATGGGTGTCCTGTTGGTTTTAGGGGCGGAGGGACAGCACGGCAGATTCTGAGGAATACGATAACGGCTCCCAGGGATCCTCGAGCAGATGCCCCCAGGCGGGGCCGGCAGATGGCCAGGACTTCCTCTCCCGGTTGTGTCCCCGGGGAGCCGCAGCCACCTCGGGTTCCGCTTCCTCTTCGTTTTCTGGTCTCGAGTGGGAGTCGATCTGGTCTCTGATCTCAGACACTAAGGCCATCCCTCCCCACCAGTCAGGGGCACTGGGAACCGAGGCCCCAGCGCAGCCCCTCCCGCCCTCTGTGAAAGCCTCAGGGAGACTTCTGGGGGAGGGGACGCCTAAGGTCACCGCGGCGAAGACCCTCGAGGGTCTAGAGGGGCTGTTTGAAGCCTTTCGGGCCTAATCAGAGCTCTACATCAGAGAGCATTTAATTGGCCTTGAAATTTCCGATCGATTCCCGAATTCAACACACTTTGGAAAACGTGCCTTGAGAGAGGCACCGGGCGAGAAGGGGTGCAGAACACATGGACCCCGGCTCACGTCCCCAACCCGCCTCTGGATCTGGGAACCGCAAGCCCCGCCCCTTTGCCCCTAGCATCCACCCCCCGCACCCCGGCAGAGGCTGAGGGTCCCGCCAGTCTCAACCCGACCCCGCAGCCGGCACTCCTGCGGCGCGCGCGTTCCGGGCTCTTGGGGCCAGTGACGCCGGCGCCCTTCCTGCAACTCCGGTCCGCTTCTTGAACCTGACAACCTCTAGGGAGGCGAAAGGGAGAGTGGATTTGGAGAGGAGCAAATTCCGTATATTTAAAATAACGTTTTTCTCCTAGCCTTACAAAAATAACATTGCGGCCAACCTATACCCAGCATCCAGCCACCTAGAGATAATCACTCTTCAGTCTCTGCCATCCAGATTATGTCTACGTGTTTTCTGTTTTCACCAGAAACTGTTCTGTAAACAGCTTTCCCCCCACTTAGTGTGTAGTGAGTATTTCATGTTGATAGTATTCTCCGGTAAAATGACTTGAAACATGCCCATTAAAGTCCACCAAAATGATTGGTCGGGCGCGTGGCTCACGCCTGTAATCCCAGCACTTTAGGAGGCCGAGGCGGGTGGATTACGAGGTCAGGAGTTCAAGACCAGCCTGGCCAAGATGGTGAAACCCCGTCTGTACTAAAAATACAAAAAAATTAGCCAGGGGCGGTGGCAGACACCTGTAATCCCAGCTACTCGGGAGGCTGAGGCAGAGAATTGCTTGAACCAGGGAGGCGGTGGTCGCGCCACTGCACTCCAGCCTGGGCGACAGAGCAAGACTGCGTATCAAAAAAAAAAAAAAAATTACCATGATTTACAATCAATCGACTATTGTGAAACAGTTAGGTAGCTTACAATTTTTGAGTATTACAAATAGCTGTGCTAAACATCAGTGTAGATTAAATAATATACCTACATCCCAGACTTTTTTTCACTTGAATAAATTTCTAGACGTGAACAAATGGAAGAAAACGCAGGTAAGGAATGGAAAGGTTGGGCCCAGGTGTGCCGAGAATAGCACAGCGACAGCACAGAAACAGTGGCCACTTCTTCCTTTCTTTTCTGTCCTTTCTTTCTTGCTTGCTTGCTTTTCTTGCTTCCTTGCTTTTTTGTTTCTTTTTTCTTTCCTTTCTTTTCTTTTCCTTCTATTTATTTTTGGATCTCGGTTCATACAACCTCTGCCTCCCGGGCTCAAGCGCTCCTCCCACTCCAGCCTGCCAAGTAGCTGGGATTACAGGCGCATGCCGCCACGCCCGGCTAATTTTTGTATTTTTAGTAGAGACGGGTCTCGCCATGTTGGCCAGGCTAGTCTCGAACTCCTGGGCTCAAGCGATCCTCCCGCCTCGGCCTCCCAGAGCGCTGGGATTACAGGCGTGAGCCGCTGCGCCCACCTCCTTGTCACTTTCTTGATTTACCTTGTTGCTTCCTGTCCTCCCAATAATTATTATTCAGAGCTGAGCTGGATAAAGCAGGGACCTGATTTCACCACGACAAACGGTGCCAGAGATGTTTCCCCCTTAAGAAACCTAGCCCAGAGACCCGGGGTCGGGGATGGGGGGTGGGAGTTAGGAGGAGAAAAGGCACAGGCGGGGGCAGATCCGGATTATGAATGGATGCTCCTCCCAGGTGGCACCCAGAGCCTGGCCCCATCCACGCGTGCGTGGGCGCGGCAGGGGGTCGTGACGATGGCTGTGACCACAGGTGGTCCTCCTCTGAGCCTTGAAGTGCCCAGTCTCTCCCTTCCTCCTTTCTCCTCTCCCTCCCTTACTCCACACCTTTAGACCTCCTCCCCTTCCCCTACACCTGGCGCAGATGAGTGGGACCAGCCCAGGCGCTGCGAATGGGGCTTTGGGCTAGAGAGGGGGCAAGCGAGCGCGAGCGCGGACCACGCGCAGCGGCAGAGAGGGAACTGAGCTCGGCTTTACTCCCTCCCTCCGCTCACGCCCCAGGCATCCTGGAGCTCCCAGACCAGCTCCTGGCAGAGCTCCGCCCGGCCAGCTACTGCCCTAACCCTGGGGGCTTGGCTCCCTCTCCATCTATCTTTCGGGAGTGCCCAACCATAGCTAGAGACCAGCCGATGGAGGAAAGGGTCTAACTCCAGGCTCTTTATCTGCACACTGAAATGGCGATGACTGGTTTCTTTTAGTGGTGTTTTTCTTTTTGCCTGAAAGGGATCCGTACATCTGAAAGCGGTTCGTGAGGGAGCAAGGCGTCAAAGCCGGAGGGAGGCCTTTCCTCCCATCCTTGTCTTTGTGTTTTGCTAGCTGTTCAGGGAGTGAAAGGATGAAGCCTTAGTGCAAGGCCGATGCAGACCACTCACCTGCCGTTTTGCGGTATTTTTTCATTATTCACTTTCCCTAAATCTGACTCCCCTGTACATCTACTTCACAACTGCATAACCTTCTTGAATATAAGAGACTAGCTCTTATACTGCTCATGTTGGTTCCTTGATAGATTAGTATATGTATAATATATATTTGTATATATTAAATATATATATTTAGGCCAGGCTTAGTGGTTCACATTTGTAATCCCAGCACTTTGGGAGGCTGAAGAGGATGGATACCTTGAGCCCAGGATTTCGAGACCAGCCTGGGCAACATGGCAAAACCCCTTATCTACTAAAACTAGAAAAACTAGGTGGGCATGATGGCAAGCACCTGCAGTCCCAGCTACTCAGGAGGCTAAGATGGGAGGATCATTTGAGCCCAGGAGGCAGAGACTGCAGAGAGCCGAGATCATGCCACTGCACTCTGCATTCCAGCCTGTGTGACAGAGTAAGCCACTGTCTCAAAAAATATGTACATATACACACATAACCTGCCTGCTTGTGTGTGCTACTTACTGCTTGAGCAAAAGATATAGCTAGGAGTAAAACCTATGCAACAATTGCCCTGCATAGCAATAGGCTGCTTCTCATACTCACTGCATTTTAAAATATTTATTTATTTATATTTTTTTTGAGACAGAGTCTCGCTCTGTCGCCGAGGCTAGAGTGCAGTGGTGCGATCTTGGCTCACTGCAAGCTCCGCCTCCCAGGTTCTCGCAATTCTCCTGCCTTAGCCTGCCAAGTAGCTGGGACAACAAGCACCCACCACCACGCCTAGCTAATTTTTGTATTGTTAGTAGAGATGGGGTTTCACCGTGTTAGCCAGGATGGTCTCGATTTCCTGACCTTGTGATCTGCCCACCTCGGCTTCCCAAAGTGCTGGGATTACAGGCATGAGCCACTGCACATGGCCTAATTTTTATTTTTCGAGACAGGGTCTTGCTCTGTCACCCAGGCTGGAGTGCAGTGGCATGAACATGGCTCACTGCAGCCTCAGCCTCCTGGGCTCAAATTATCCTCCTGCCTCAGCCTCCAGAGTAGCTGGGACTACAGGCATGCACCACCATGACCAGCTAATTTTTTATTTTTCGTACAGGCAGGGTCTCACTATGTTGCCCAGGCTGGTCTTGAATTCTTGGACCCAAGCAATTCTCCTGCCTCTGCCTCCCGAAGTGCTGGAATTATATACATGAGCCACCATGCCTGGCCTCATACTCACTGCATTTGAACCATCATTAATAGGAATGTCCCCTGATTACTGTTGCAGGGGTCAAGGGATATATAGGGAGATAATTTACTCTACCTGGGTCACCAAGCTTCACCTAGCTAAACTCCTTAAATCTCAGCTTAACCTTCCCTTTCTCTGGGAAATTAGTTCTAACTTTTCCCCATAAAATTAGGAGGCATAAATCCTCAGGAATCCCACCCTTGAATGGATTAATTTAAAATGAATCACCAGGCCGGGGACAGTGGCTCATGCCTGTAATCCCAGCACTTTGGGAGGCCGAGGCGGGTGGATCACCTGACGTCAGGAGTTCAAGACAAGCCAGGCCAACATGGTGAAACCCTGTCTCTACTAACAAAATACAAAAATTAGCTGGGCATGGTGGCAGGTGCCTGTAATCTCAGCTACTTGGGAGGCTGAGGCAGGGAGAATTGCTTGAACCCAGTAGGCAGAGGTTGCAGTGATCTGAGATGGTGCCACTGCACTCCAGCCTGGGTGACAGAGTGAGACTCCATCTCAAAACAAAATAAAATAATAAAATAAAATAAAATAAAATAACCTCTCTCTGATGGTCTATTATCCCTTGGGAGTGAAGGAGGGCTGTGAGTCATGGGAAGTATACCAGATGTATAAATAGCATGAACATGAAATACGACGTCCAATATACAACTAGTGAGTTAGAGTGAACTAGAAGGATTGGGAAAAGATGCAGCTGGCAATGGAGGAATGCTTCATGGAAGGCAAACATTGCGAATAGAGTTTTGGAGAACTGAAAAGATAATATTTAAGAAAAGAGAAAAAGTTTCATTATGCCACTATCCTAGAAAGGTTGACTCAAGATATGTGGGAAACCATGGGAGAAAAAAGAAGCCAAGCAGTTGTGAAATCTAAGGGTTTCTTTTGCCTTTATCATCAAAATTCTGGAATCAGGTGTGATGAAGACCTGAGTACTATACATGTTAGCACAAAAATGTAAATTGCATAAGAGAAGTCTGCTGTATTTGAATTGCTTGGTTTGGAAGGTGCAGGGGAAACATTTAGAACCCAGATGTTTATATCTGTTCCCTCATGAAATCCAAGTGAAATAGTACTAAAAGGCTAAAAAGGAGAAACCTATAAAAACAAAGAGAAAAGAAATGACAGTAGATGAGCGATTTCAACCTGGTTTTTTGTAGAAGGCTGGAAGCGGATGGCCAAGTATTAACTGATTTAGCCAACCCGAGAGAGCTGACTCCCCTGAGTTGGTGGGGAATTTGACAAAAACCAAGAGACTTCCCACCACAGACCTCAGGACAGCTCAGGAAAAAAGACATCAATTTCTTCTGAAAACGCGAGTGTGGGTGGGAAGGAAATTAGGATAATTGGTTGGAAGTTGTATAAGGAGCAGTTAGACGCACAGGTCTCATCCCCAACGTGTGCATCCAGGCCCACCTGACAGTGAACAGAACATGCCAAACAGAGCATCCCCAACAAGGATCACCAACATTTGAGAAAAGCCTCCAACATACCAGACAGAGACCAAAATAAGGAAATAGGGCCAGGGGCAGTAGCTCATGCCTGTTATCCAGGCACTTTGGGAGGCCAAGATGGGTGGATCACCTGAGGTCAGGAGTTCGAGAACAGTCTGGCCAATATGGTGAAACCCTGTCTCTACTAAAAATACAAAATAAATTAGCCAGATGTGGTGGTGCACATCTGTAGTCGCAGCTACTTGGGAGGCTGAGGCAGGAGAATCGTTTGAACCTGGGAGGCGGAGATTGCTGTGAGTTGAGATCATGCCACTGCACCCCTCACTAGGCAACAGAGTGAGATTCCATCCCCCTCCCCCCGCCAAAAAAAAAATAAGGAAATAGAAAGAAAAATAGAGACAGTATATGGAGCATGAGAAAACTTTAAAAATAAACTCTCAGACCTTCAGAGACATACTAGAAGATCTTGCCTTCATGAAACAAGAACAGGGGTATACACAACAGTAAACAGAGGACAAAAACCCCTTGGAAATTAAAAATATAACAGCAAAATTTTTTTAAAATAGCACAGTTGGAAGGGTGGAAGATGAAATTGAGGAAATCACAGAAAGTATAAGAACAACAACATTGACAAGCACAAACAAGTGGAAAATGGGAGAGAAAAAAAGGTTTAATCCAGGAGACCCCAAATCTAAAAGGAATTATAACCGCTGATATGGTTTGGTTGTATCCCTACCCAAATCTCATCTTGAATTCCCATGTGTTGTGGGAGGGACCAGTTGGGAGGTAATTGAATCATGGGGGCAAGTGTTTCCCGTGCTGTTCTCATGATAGTGAATAAGTCTCATGAGATCTGATGGTTTTATAAAGAGGAGTTCCCCTGGACAAGCTCTCTCTCTTTGCCTGCTGCCATCCATGTAAGACGTGACTTGCTCCTCCTTGCCTTCCACCATGATTGCGAGGCCTCCCTAGCCACGTGGATCTGTAAGGATCCAGGAAACAGAGGACACAGCACAGATGTTTGCATCCCAGAATAATGGCAGGAGAAGTCACAGGATGATGGCTATGCCCCAGGGCCAGAGAGCAAGCAGTCCAAACCAGAGCAGAATGGAGGCACCTCAAGGGGTAAGGAGGGAAGTGAGGAAGAAACCCACAATAAACTAGGCAAGCAAACACCAGCCAAAAAGGAAGACAATTATGAACTCCAGGGATAAAAAGAAGTGGTAACAAATAAAAAGTAAAATAAAAAAGAATTTTTAAAAAGTAAAACAAAAAAAAAAAAAGAGAGAAATGGTACAGGAAAGGGAAAGTATGCCATAGCTATAGCCAGGATACTATTTAGCTCATCTAGGAATAATATGTGCTGCCATAACAACAAACAATGAGTAATACTGATAAAACTGAAAGGATGATATGAATATATTGTGAGGATAGAGGGAGGGGATAACACATGTGGGACCTGGGAGGTATGACAGCCTCATCTTCCATAGTAGGAAGGCAAGGGTTAACAAATCAGAAAAGAAAATAAATGGTGGTATATACATATTATTTACAAATTTGGGGCTAGCTATTGCTGATAGCTTCTTTAGGGAGAATATGAATCAACAATAGCCTCACAGCTTACCAGTAGTAAAAGAAAGAACAGAGAAAAGAAGAAGAAGAAAAGAAGGGAAAAAAAGAAGGAAAGAAAGAAGGAAGAAAAGAAAAGAGAAAGAAAAAACAATGGGGCATGCTAGGATTAGGATCTGCCAAATTTTTGTTATAAACTCTGCAAAATTATGTGAGTTTTTAAATAGTTGCTATTTTGAAACATTTTAAGCCTAACAAGAAGTTTCAAAGATATTACATGGGGTTCTCATGTACCATTCATCTCATTTTCCCCAATGATAACATCTTATCTAACCATAGAACATTATCAAAACCAGGCAATTGACACTGTTATAATACTATTAACTCTACGTGACTTTTAAAATCATGTTCATATATGATTTTGTTTTGAATAAGCATTAAAAGAGAAAGATACGGCCGGGCATGGTGGCTCACGCCTGTAATCCCAGCACTTTGGGAGGACGAGGCAGGTGGATCACGAGGTCAGGAGATGGAGACCATCCTGGCTAACACGGTGAAACCCCGTCTCTACTAAAAATACAAAAAATTAGCCGGGTGTGGTGGTGGGCGCCTGTAGTCCCAGCTACTTGGGAGGCTGAGGCAGGAGAATCGCTTGAACCTGGGAGGTGGAGGTTGCAGTGAGCTGACATCTTGCCACTGCACTCCAGCCTGATGACAGAGGGAGACTCCGTCTCATAAAAAAAAAAAAAAAGAAAGAAAAGAAAAGGGCTGGGTGCAGTGGCTCACGCCTGTAATCTCAGCACTTTGGGAGGCTAGGCAGGCAGATCACGAGGTCAGGAGTTCAAGACCAGCCTGGCCAACATGGTGAAACCCCATCTCTACTAAAAATATAAAAAATTAGCCAGGCGTGGTGGTGCACGCCTGTAATCCCGGCTACTCAGGAGGCTGAGGCAGGAAAATCGATTGAACCCAGGAGGCAGAGGTTGTGGTGAGCGAAGATTGTGCTACTTCACTCCAGCCTGGGTGACAGAGCAAGACTCTGTCTCAAAAAAAAAAAAAAAAAGAAAGAAAGATGGACTGTGTTGCATAGGCTGGAGGTGAGACAGTCAAATAAAAGAGCTCCCCAGAGAATCTCCAACTGGCCTGCACACTGGGAGACAGGGTGGGGCCTTGGGAAGTTTCTGAGGTTTTCAGCTAGTGGGGAGCCTAGTCCTGTGTGGTAACCTGGGATTCAATATGCGAGATGGGGGCCTGTTAACAGGAACACCCCTCGCTTTGCTGTGTTTCCTTTTTACTCAACAAATTCCATAACCCCCTCACCCTTCAAAGTGTCTGCGAGCCTGATCTTTACTGGTTGTGTGACAAGAACCCATATTGCCTCCAACAGAAGCTGTAGCATAGTGGTGCAATCAGAGCTCACTACAGCCTTGAACTCCTGGGCTCAAGTGATCCTCTCACCCCCTTCCTAAGACTACAGTTGAAAAACTTTCTATGATTTACCATACAATCTTTCTGGCACATTCTCTCAAATTCCAGATTGTGTTTTTCTTTCCCATTTGTTTGTTTTCCCCTTCTTTTTTTTTTTTTTTTTTTTTTCTGAGATGGAGTCTCTTTCTGTCACCCAGGCTGGAGTGCAGTGGTGCGATCTCTGCTCACTGCAACCTCTGCCTCCTGGGTTCAAGCAATTCTCATGCCTCAGCCTCCCGAGTAGCTGGGATTACAGGCATGTGCCACCACACCCCACTAATTTTTGTATTTTTAGTAGAGACAGGGTTTTGCCATGTTGCCAATGCTGGTCTCAAACTCCTGATCTCAAGTGATCTGCCCGCCTCGGCCTCTCAAAGTGCTGGGATTACAGACATGAGCCACTGCACCCAGCCTGTTTTCCCCTTCATTCTAGTCATTTTTCCTTTTTCTTTTCAAAATCACAACCTGTTCCTAAAATGCATACATTCTTCAGTCTTGTTGAGCAATTTAATTCACTGGACAAAATCCCCCCAAAATATTGAAAATATTTTGCCTAAAAGAATTTCAGACAGTTGGTGATATACAGTTTGAAGAATTTTGGTAGCAATTACAGTTAAATGTGTCTTTTTGGCTTGCGGTATAAGTTTAGAGAGAACATGTAATCTTGACCATTTCTTCATCACTCATCTGGTACACATTTCTAGTTACATTTCCCTTCAATGCCTCTGAGCAAACACTGGGCACTGATTGAACATTTTTTCTAACTCACGCAAAAGGCTGCTTACTAGAAATTGATTTGTTGATTTTTAAAATGTCTCTTAGAATAAGAATCCTCATTAAATTTCATATTGGAAAAAGAAACAGTATGTATGATGGACACCACCAGAAATCTCTGTGTGCTGCATATGTACAATTTTTTGTAGTCATTATATTGAACATGCCTCATTTTAAAAGTATGACCTTGAGTTGTCATTGCCTTAGAAAACATGGACTGGTTAGGACATCCATTAATGTCCTAGAACAAATGCTGTAGCAGAATCCCCAAGAGAGGCAGGGATTTTACTGGTCTCCGGACACAGGAATCCATTTGTTGGAGCATGTGCTGAGTGTGATGAGCTGTAAAATGAAGTTAATTTCTGTGCCAGACCAAACTAGGTGAAAGACCGAGCAACCCGATGAGGGCTGCATATCCTTCTGAAGGAACAATAACTGCATTTTTTCAGATACTGTCACACGTTTGTTTTGGTTTATTTCACAGGGCCATATAGAGCAATAAAGAGGAATGAAATCTAAGTAATCACTCCAAATCAGAGTCTAGGAAGTTCTCACTGTGAAATTTTTAATTTTGAGTTGTATTTCATGCAGAGTAGTAGAAGACAATACCTTATGGCATCCTCTAAGGGAAAAAGCTATTAGCACCTGTCTCATAGGTCTTTGTAGCTGAAAATTTTACAACAAAAGAATTGCAATTTTTAGGCCAGGAGCGGTGGCTCGTACCTGTAATCTCAGCACTTTGGGAAGCCGAGGCAGGTGGATCATGAGGTCAGGAGTTCAAGACCAGCCCAACCTACATGGTGAAATACAAAAATACAATTTTCAGTCTCTACTAAAACACAAAATTAGCCAGGTGTGGTGGTGCATGCCTGTAATCCCAGTTACTTGGGAGGCTGAAGCAGGAGAATCACTTGAACCCGGGAGGCGGAGGTTGCAGTGAACTGAGATTGCGCCATTGTACTCCAGCTGGGCAACAAGAGTGAAACTCTGTCTCAAAAAAAAAAAGAAGAAGAAAAGAATTACAATTTTCTTTCTTTCTTTTTTTTTTTGGGATGGAGTCTCACTCTCTCACCCAGGCTGGAGTGCAATGGCACAATCTCAGCTCACTGCAACCTCCGCCTCCCGGGTTCAAGCAATTCTCTGCCTCAGCCTCTAGAGTAGCTGGGATTACACGTGCCACCACCACACTAGGCTAATTTTTGTATTTTCAGTAGAGATGGGGTTTCACCATCTTGGCCAGGATGGTTTTGAACTCCTGACCTTGTGATCCACCCGCCTTGCCCTCCCAAAGTGCTGGGATCACAGGCGTGAGCCACTGCACCTGTCCAAGAATTGCAATTTTCTATCTTCCCTTTGGGGTATTGAATTGTCAAACAGAGGCCAGGCACAGTGCTGGTGAGAAACAAGTGACAAGATAAACTTGCTCTCAGGCTGTTAAAAAGCTGGCGGGAAAAGTTCTCATTTCAAAGCTGCAAATTTTCAGTCTTGCAAATGATGGGGCTTGAATTCATTTTTGGGCCTGACAGTTTCTTGGAAATGGATAGATCACCTGAATCTAGGTATGCAAACTCAAAGAACTTATCAAAACATGTTGCAAATTGCCCTTGGTGAGATTATAAATGGCTATTTTAACCCCTTATCTGGTGGGTCAGTCACTCTCCTACTCCCACCCCTTGAAACATTCTCTGCCCTTGACTTCTTGAAAGGATGGCCTCTGCAAGGTCCTCCTGTCCTCCTCATGGACCTGCTCTTCTAGCTACACAGTAAACCGTTGTTCATGATAATCACCTGGAATAGCTGCTGAGGTTGCGTCCTTACCTCTGTTCTGGCTCCCCTTCAATGCCTTCTTGCTATAGTAAATGGACATTTAAAAACACAAACTGGGCTGGGCAAGGTGGCCTCTAATCCCAACACTTTGGGAGGCCAAGGCTGGTGGATCACCTGAGGTCAGGAGTTTGAGACCAGCCTGGCCAACATAGTGAAACCCCGTCTCTACTAAAAATACAAAAATTAGCTGGGTGTGGTGGCACACGCCTGTAGTCCCAGCTACTCGGGAGGCTGAGGCAGGAGAATTGTTTGAACCCAGGAGCAGGAGGTTGCAGTGAGTCGAGATTGCGCCATTGCACTCCAGCCTAGGAGACACAGCGAGACTATGTCTCCAAAAGAAAAAAAAAAACAACAACAAAAAAACACAAACCTGGCTGAGTGTGGTGGCTCATGCTTGTAATCCCTTTGGGAGGTCAAGGCGGGTGGATCACCAGAGGTCAGGAGTTTAAGACCAGCCTGGCCAACATGGCAAAACCCCATCCCTACTAAAAATACAAAAATTAGCCAAGTGTGGTGGCGCATGCCTGTAGTCCCAGCTACTTGGGAGGCTGAGACAAGAGAATTGCTTGAACCTGGGAGGCAGAGGATGCAGTGAGCCGAGATTGCACCACTGTACTCCAGCCTGGGTGACAGAGCAAGACTCTATCGCAAAAAGATAAATAAATAGGCCAGGCTCGTGCCTGTAATCCCAGCACTTTGGAAGGCAGAGGCAGGCAGATCACGAGGTCAGGAGTTCTAGATCAGCCTGACCAACATGGTGAAACCCCATCTCTACTAAAAATACAAAAATTAGCCAGGCATGGTGGTGCATGCCTGTAATCCCAGCTACTCGGGAGGCTGAGACAGAAAAATCACTTGAACCCAGGAAGCAGAGGTTGCAGTGAGCCGAGATTGCGCCATTGCACTCCAGCCCAGGCGAGAGAGTGAGACTCTGTCTCAAAATAATAATAATAATAAATAAAATAAAATAAATAAAAATAAAGACACAAACCTGGGCTGGGTGTGGTGGTTCATGCCTATAATCCCAGCACTTTGGGAGGGCCAAGACTGGCTGATCGCTTGAGGTCAGGAGTTCGAACCAGCCTGGCCAACATGGTGAAACCCCATCTCTACTAAAAATACAAAAATTAGCCAGGCGTGGTGGTGCCTGCCTGTAGTCCCAGCTACTTGGGAGGCTGAGGCAGGAGAATTGCTTGAACCTGAGAGGCTGAGGCTGCAGTGAGCCGAGATCATGCCACTGCACTCCAGCCTGGGCAACAGAGAGAGACCCTGTCTCAAAAAATAAAAATAAAGGCTGGGTGTGGTGGCTCACGCCTGTAATCCCAGCACTTTGGGAGGCCAAGGCCGGCGGATAAGGTCAGGACTTCGAGACCAGCCTGGCCAATATAGTGAAGCCCCGTCTCTACTAAAAACACAAAAATTAGCCAGGCGTGGTGGCACATGCCTGTAGTTCTAGGTACTCGGGAGGCTGAGTCAGGAGAATTGCCTGAACCTGGGAGACGGAGGTTGCAGTGAGCTGAGATCGCGCCATTGCACTCCAGCCTGGGCAACAGGGCGAGATTCCATCTCAAAAATAAATAAATAAATAAATATAAAAATAAATATAAAACCACAAACCTGATCCTAGCCCCCATTGCTTACAGCCTTTCAGTGGCATTTTATTGCTCCTAGGAAAATTCCAGATGCATCACCATGCATGCAGAGCCAGCCTGATGAGTTTGGGTGGCCTTTCCAACTTCCAGTGGAGCTGTCTCCTTTCCCACCCTCCAGGCACACTGGAGGTTTCACACACATACATTTCACAAATGCCTTTCCCTTCAGTGGAACAGCCTCTCCCTCCCCTCCCTCAGCGCTCTCTGCCTAAGAAACTTATTTTTAGTTTCCAACTTGAATGCCTCTTTTTCAGGGAAGCCTTCCCCGTCCCAGTCTCTTCTTAAATTGTTTGCTTTGCACAAGATGCGGAGAAACCGGGAATCAGCAGGACGTGTGTGGGGAAGCCAAGCAACCCACTATCACCAGGAAAGCAGAGGGCAAGGTAGCTGCAGAAGTGAGGGACTGGGAGTGGAGGTGGATGGGCGAGTGAAGGGCATGGGCTTTGGGAAGATATGGAAAGTGGTTTCCATCATGACTTAGCCACTCTCATTAGGAAGGGGATTTTGGAAAGTTACTCGATCTCTCTGAACCTCAGTCTTCTCAACTCCAAGTGGGTTGATGAGGTTTGATGTGGGGCTTCCAGAAAGGAATAGTTGAAAGAGGCTGCTGGTTACTAGTTATGCTGTGGGTGTTGTCAGCCTTTCTGGCAGCCTAGTCTGAGGTTCAGTGGCTCTCTTGAGGCTGGCTATGTAGATTTGGGAGCTATCAGCATCTGGGTGATAGTTAAAGTCAGAAGAGAGCCTGAGGCCAGGTATGGTGGCTAACTCATAATCCCAGCACTTTGGGAGGCTGAGAAGGGAGGCTCACTTGAGCCAAAGATTTCAAGATCAGCCTAGGTAACATAGTGAGTCCTTGTCTCCACAAAAAAATAAACGAAATTAATCAGGCATGGTGGCATGTGCCTGTGATCCCAGCTACTTGGGAGGCTGAAGTGGGAGGATCCCTTGAGCCCTGGAGATGGAGGCTGCAGTGAGCTATGATTGCACCATTGCACTCCAGCCTGGGTGACAGAGTGATACTCTGCCTCAGAAAAAAAAGAAGTAGAAGAAGAAGAACAACAACAGCAATAGAGCTTGAGATTGCCAGGGAGGTGAAGAGAGGGGAAAGAGGATTGAGGCTGGAACAACGGGAGCATCGGCATTTATAAAGGTGGCATCCTGCCCCGTTCGACACACAGCAGGCACCCAGTACATCCCATACATGTACCTCTGGGTGAAATGATTAGGCTTCTGATAAAATCTTAGCCCTTAACTTAATTCCCAAGATTTTGGCCTTTTGGCAACAGAAAACATTTCCCAGTAGCCCAGTGGATAGGAGACTCTGGGTCCAGGGCAATAGTCTTGATTATAATTTATCTATTTGAAGAAATGCTAACCAGAGGACTAGGGTGAGACTACACTATCTATCTTTTCCTTATTCCACTGGGAGCAAATTTCTGGCTCTCACTCCTGACAGGTCTCAGGGACTGAGCTGCTGCATGAGACGCCAGGTGTCTGAGTGAACTAGCTCGTGTAGGCGTCACACCATGCCTTCACAACAGGCCTTTTTATTATTAAAAAGAAAAGCCAGGCCAGGCCTTCATTTGTTTCTTGTATTTTATTTTATATTACATTATTGTATTTTATTTTTTGAGATGAAGTCTCACTCTGTTGCCCAGGCTGGAGTACAGTGGCGTGATCTCGGCTCACTGCAACCTCCGCCTACTAGGTTCAAGCAATTCTTCCTGCCTCAGCTTCCTGAGTAGCTGGGCTTACAGGTGCCTGCCACCATGCCTGGCTAATTTTTTTATATTGTTTAGTAGAGACAGGGTTTTGCCATGTTGGCCAGGCTGGTCTTGAGCTCCTGACCTCAGGTGACCTGCCTGCCTCAGCCTCCCAAAATGCTGGGATTACAGGAGTGAGCCACTGCACCCGGGCACATTATTTTATTTTTTAAAGATAGGTTCTCACTCTGATGCCTAGACGGGAGTGCAGTGGTGTGATCATGGCTCACTGCAGCCTCAACCTCCTGGGCTCAAACAATCCTCCCACCTCAGCCTCCCCAGTAGCTGGGATTACAGGTGCATGCCACCATGACTGGCTAATTTTTGTATTTTTTGTGGAGATGGGGTTTCATCATGTTTCCCAAGCTAGTGCTTCTTGTATTTTAAATTATTATTTGAAAGCCAAGCACTGTGGAATGTACCTGTAGTCCCCTTTACTTAGGCTGAAGCAGGAGAATAGCTCGAGCCCAGGTATTTGGGCTGCAGTGAGCTATGATCCACACCTGTAAATGGCCATTGCCCTCCAGCCTGGCAATACAGCAAGACCCTGTCTCTAAATAAATTTTTTAAAATTATTATTATTAGCTGGGTGCAGTGGCTCACACCTGTAATCCCAGCACTTTGGAAGACGAGGCAGAAGGATCACTTGAATCCAGCAGTTTGAGACCAGCCTGGGCAACATAGTGAGATGCCATCTCTACAAAAAATAAACAAAATTAGCTGGGCATATTGGTATATGCCTGTGGTCCCAGGTACTAGGGAGGCTGAGGTGGGAGGACCACTTGAGCCCAGGAGTTTGAGACTGCAGCGAGCTGAGATCATGTCGCTGCACTCTAGCCTGAGTGACAGAGCAAGACGCTGTCTCAAAAAATATATATATTATTGTCATTTTGAGATAGGGTCTCATTCTGTTGCCTAGACTGGGGTGCAGCAGTGTGATTATAGCTCATTGCAGCCTCAAAGTCCTGGGCTCAAGTGATCCTCCCACCTCAGCCTCCCAAATAGCTGGACCACAGGTGATCATCACCATACCTGGCTAATTTTTTATTTTTAGTAGAGACAGGGTCTTGCTATGTTGCCCAGCTGGTTTCCAACTCCTTCCCTCAAATGATCCTCCTGCTTTGGCCTTGCAAAGTTTTGGGAATACAGGAGCCACTGCACCTGACCTATGAAAATTATTAATTGATGCTAGCCTGGGCTTGATATACTTTGCCAGCGCCTCAGCCACCCCTGTGCCTTCAGCCTTGAAGATGCTACCAGTTCCCCAGGTTCAAATAATTACAAAGGATGACTTTTCTGGAACATTGTAAACACTGACTTTTAAAAATGAAATGGTTATACACTCTTTAAAAAGTATCGGCTGGGCAAGGTGGCTCACGCCTGTAATCCCAGCACTTTGGGAGACCAAGGCGGGCAGATCACAAGGTCAGGAGTTCGAGACTAGCCTGGCCAGCATGGTGAAACCCCGGCTCCACTAAAAATACAAAAAATTAGCTGGGTATGGTGGTGTGCATCTATAATCACAGCTACTCGGGAGGTTGAGTCAGGAGAATCACTTGAACCCAGGAGACAGATGTTGCAGTGAGCCGAGATTGCGCCACTGTACTCCAGCCTGCACGATAGAGTAAAACTCTGTCAAAAAAAAAAAAAAAAAGTATCTAGTGGAATTAGAGCAGGCACTGTGGCTCACACCTGTAATCCCAGCACTTTGGAAGGCTAAGGTGGGATGATTGCTTGAGGCCAGGTGTTCAAGACCAGCTTGGGCAACATATGGAGAATTAATCAAGCATGGTGGTGCATGCTTGTGGTCCCAGCTACTTGGGAAGCTGAGGTGGGAGGATCACTTGAGCCCAGGAGTTCAAGGTTACAATGAGCCATGATAGCATCACTGCACTCCGGCCTGGCCGACAGAGTGAGAACCTGTCTCTGAAAAATAATAATAATAAATTAAAAATAAATACATACATACATAAAAAGTATCTAGTGGAATATCTGTACATTAATGATTGAATACTCACCATTATCCATTAAAAAATACACTAGTAGTCTCCTCTTTTTTTTTTTTTTTTGAGATGGAGTCTTGTTCTGACACCCAGGCTTGAATACAATGAGGTGATCTCTGCTCACTGCAACCTCCGCCTCCCAGGTTCAAGCGATTCTCCTGCCTCAGTCTCCTGAGTAGCTGGGATTACAGGCACCCGCCACCACGCCCAGCTAATTTTTGTATTTTCAGTAGAGATGAGGTTTCACCATGTTGGTCAGGCTGGTCTCGAACTCCTGATCTCGTGATCCACCGGCCTCAGCCTCCCAAAGTGCTAGGATTACAAGCATGAGCCACCGCACCTGGTGTAATCTCCTCTTTAACATTTGAAAATTTTACATTATTCCTTTTCTCTTTGAACATTGCATTTCACTTACTCCACAGATTTTTAGTTTTTTTTTTTTTTTGTCTAAATAATTTTATTCTAGCCTGGCCAACATGGTGAAACCCCATCTCTACTAAAAATACAAAAACTAGCAGGATGTGGTGGTGCATGCTTGTAATCCCAGCTACTCGGGAGGTTGAGGCAGGAGAATTGCTTGAACTGGGGAGGCGGAGGTTGCAGTGAGCCGAGATCGTGCCACTGCACTCCAGCCTGGGCGACAGAGTGAGACTCTGTCTGAAAAAAAACACTTTATTACTATTCCTTTCCTTTCTTTCTTTCTTTCTTTCTTTCTTTCTTTCTTTCTTTCTTTCTTTCTTTCTTTCTTTCTTTCTTTCTTTCTTTCTTTCTTTCTTTCTTTCTTTCTTTCTTTCTTTCTTTCTTTCTTTCTTTCTTTCTTTCTTTCTTTCTTTCTTTCTTTTTTGAGATGGAGTCTGGCTCCGTTGCCCAGGCTGGAGTGCAGTGGTATGATCTCAGCTCACTGTAATCTCTGCCTCCCAGGTTCAAGCGATTCTCCTGCCTCAACCTCCTGAGTAGCTGGGATTACAGGCGTGCACCACCACATCTGGCTAATTTTTGTATTTTTAGTAGAGACGGGGTTTCACCATGTTGGTCAGGCTGGTCTCGATCTCCTGACCTCATGATCTGCCTGCTTCGGCCTCCCAAAATGCTGGGATTACAGGCGTGAGCCACCGCGTCCAGCTTTATTACTATTTCTTTTATCTAGAACATGTCTCTCTGACAATAGAACACGTAAATCAATAAATTTTATGGAAATAACTTTTCCATCAAAGGGAAAATTCTCAACTTGTTTTTTTCCCTGTGACCATGATGCAGCTAAGTGTTAACAAATCTATTCTGCATTATTATTCTATTAGTTCATAACTAATACAAACACATAAGTCTATTACATATTTTGAGAAGGAGTTATAAAGAGAAAAAGTAAACCTACTGAAAATGTGTCTCTTATTGACATGGATCATAATTAAACTTTCTCCATGCGCCTAATGGAAGATGAAGATATGCTCTCCTCAAAACAAATTGATCTGGCAGCTAGCATATAAATTCATTCGGGGTTAATAGGAGATAGAAGATATTAAACATTTTACAAGATGAAATAAAATGAGGATTGACTATAATTAGCAAATGTCATGATCTGATTTGCTAATGTAATTTTTACCTCTTTTAAGAATAGCACACATCAAATATGAAAGAATAACATAAAAGTTCTATCTGAGGGTTTTATCCAGCAGGTTTTGAATAATTTCGCAGTTTCAAAAAAAAATTCTAATCATATTTAAAAGGAATCAGCTTTACTAATGCAATTGTTCCGCCTGTTTGAAGGTATCCCCTCCCCTACCCTAGAGTGTGGAGTCCCAGGACCAAGTATTGAGAATAGCTAAAAAAGATTTGCTTATGTTCAAATGTTAGACAGTCTCTTTCTTTCTCTCTTTCTTTCTCTCTCCTTCCTTCCTTCCTTCCTTCCTTCCTTCCTTCCTTCCTTCCTTCCTTCCTTCCTTCCTTCCTTCCTTCCCTCCTTCCCTCCCTCCTTCCTTCCTTCCCTCCTTCCTCTCTCTCTCTCTCTCTTTGTTTCTTTTGACAGAATTTCCCTCTTGTCGCCCAAGCTGGAGTGCAATGGTGCGATCTCGGCTCACTGCAGCCTCTGCCTCCCAGGTTCAAAGGATTCTCCTGCCTCAGCCTCCCGAGTAGCTGGGATTACCGGCATGCACCACCACGCCTGGCTAATTTTGTATTTTTAGTACAGACGGAGTTTCTCTATGTTGGTCAGGCTGGTCTCGAGCTTCCAACCTCAGGAGATCCGCCCGCCTCGGCCATCCAAAGTGCTGGGATTACAGGTATGAGCCACCTCTTCTGGCCTAGATAGCCTTTCTTAGCAGTCCACAGTTCTTCCCCAACTCTCTTTCCCTTTCCTCTTGGTACTGTCTCTCAGGAATGACGCATTCTGTGACTAATGATCAGGAAAAGAAGGACAAAGTCAAACAAAAATTATCATTTTTCCACTACTTACTCCACCATATATGTAAAATAAAAATATCTGATACAGACCAAAATACCACATTTCTAAGGCCATGTTTCTCCTTTAATAGATGTAAGATTAGACAGGGAGAAGACCAGGAAATGCAAGCCCTGAGGATTTAAGGCAACAGGAGTGAGCATTAAAACAGGCTTCCTCTTTGGGTCTCCAAGAGGCCTTTCCACCCTGGAGCAAATACACAGCTGCCTTCGGATGGGTGAGATGTGCATTTTCCTTTTGTAAAGCTGTTGTGAAGCTGGGTAATTGCGAAAGTAAAGGGTTTGGTAGGTAATTCCCCTAAGACTAGGTAAGGCCTCACCGGGTGCAGTGGCTCACGCCTGTAATCCCAGCACTTTGGGAGGCTGAGATGGGTGGATCACCTGAGGTCAGGAGTTCAAGACCAGCCATGACCAACATGGCGAAACCCTGTCTCTAATAAAAATACAAACAATTAGCCGGGCATGGTGGCACATGCCTGTAATCCCAGCGACTCTGGAGACTGAGGCAGGAGAATCGCTTGAACCCAGGACGTGGAGGTTTCAGTGAGCCGAGATCAGGCCATTGCACCCCAGCCTGGGAGACAAGAGCAAAAACTCTGTCTCGAAAAAGAAAAAAGACTACGCAAGGTCTCATAACCCTTGGAAAGTGTTTGTGTACCCCAGGGGTATGGGCACTCCAGTTCAAAGACGACCTTGTGGTGGTCTACGGGAGTCAGAATGTTCAACACCTTTGGGAACCTCCATCTCCACTTGCTTGGTGGTCACAGAGAAAGCAGCTGACTCTAGTCTTGAAGATGTAACAACCAAAGTGCTGAGAAACACGCTGGAGCCAGGCATGGCTGTGGTCCTAGCTACTTAGGGGGCTGAGGTGGAAGGAGCCTCTGAGTCCAGGAGTTCGAGCCAGCAGTGAGCTAGGATAGCATCACTGCACTTCAACCTGGGCAACAAAGAGAGACCCCACCCCCTCTCTAAAAAAAAAGAAGAAGAAGAAGGAGAAGGAGAAGAAAGAAGAAGAAGAAGGAGGAGAAGTTCTAGAACTTGCCTAAGGCCACACAGTTGCTAATGTCAGAGCCAGCAATTGGAGCTTCTGTCTGTGAGTTTGTCTTCACAAGTACACCTTTTTTCCCCCACCTCCACTCTGCCAACACCTTTCTGTCCAACTAATCCGAAGTCTGGTTGTTTACAGAACTCTTTTATGACCATTATCTCTTCTCACCCTCATGGCAACTTTGTCAGGTTAGTGTAATAACCTACTTAGTAACAAAGGGAGAGTAAGAGATAAGCAAGCGCAGGGGGAGGGTGGAATATCGTGTCAGTCACAGCCAGATAGTAAGCACACCCTGCTGGCGAAATGTTTTGGGATACGACTCTTGGGCTCAATACAGGGCATCTGGAGAAACATATAAACCTCATTTACCCAGTAATTCAAGAACCTGCCTTTTTCTAGAAAATATTGAAATGACTATAATAAGCTAAAAAAGGAGGTGGGCTGGTGGAAGGGGACACTTTTCAGGCAGAGGGGACAGTATGGTCAAAGGCAGAGGCAAAAACAAAAACATCGTGGTGAAGGCAAGAATGTAAAAGCATTCTGGAATGAAAATGTCGAACACTGCTCAACCCTCAAGTTACCTTGCCTAAACGTAAGGCGTATTACTTGGATTGCAACTTATCTTTCTTTTTTTTCTTTTTTCTTTTTCTGAGACAGGGTCTTACTCTGTCACCCAGGCTGGAGTGCAGTGCGATCTTGACTCACTGCAACCTCCACCTCCAGGCTGAAGGGATCCTTCCACCTCAGCTTCCCAAGTTGCTGGGACTGCAGGCATGCACCACACCCGGCTAATTTTTTTTGTATTTTTAGTAGAGATGGGGTTTCACCATATTGGTCAGGTTAGTCTCGAACTGCTAACCACTGGTGATCTGCCTGCCTTGGACGCCCAGTGTTGGAATTACAGGTGTGAGCCATTGCGCCTGGCCCCTGCAACTTATCTTTCTATATTTCTCATTTTTCACATGAAAAGGTTGGTCTATTGTATCTGATTTTATGGAAGCTGTGCTCTGTATTTGTGGGTTCTGAAACTGTGCTTATGATATGACTCATTACTGATTGTTTCACATCTTAGAGATGAAGTTGGACTGAAATGTGGACCAGATGCCTATTTTTGTGTTTCAATTTAAAAAATATAGCCGGGCGCGGTGGCTCACGCCTGTAATCCCAGCACTTAGGGAGGCCAAGGCAGGCGGATCACGAGGTCAGGAGATCGAGACCATCCTGGCTAACATGGTGAAACCCCGTCTATACTAAAAATACAAAAAAATTAGCCGGGCGTGGTGGCGGGCGCCTATAATCCCAGCTACTCGGGAGGCCGAGGCAGGAGAATGGCATGAACCCAGGAGGCGGAGCTTGCAGTGTGCCAAAATCATACCACTCTACATCCAGCCTGTGCGAAAGAGCAAGACTCTGTCTCCCAAAAAATAAATAAATACATACATAAATAATAAAAATAAAAATAAAAATAAACGCTGGCCGGGTGCAGTAGCTCATGTCCATAATCCCAGAACTTTGGGAGGCCAAGGCAGGTGAATCACTTGAGGCCAGGAGTTCAAGACCAACCTGGCCAATGTGAAGAAGCCCTGTCTCTACTAAAAATACAAAAATTAGCTGGGTGTGGTGGCAACCACATGTAATTCCAGCTACTTGGAAGACTGAGGCGTGAGAATCACTTGAGCCTGGGCAGTGGAGGTTGCAGTGAGCCAAGATTGCACCGTTGCACTCTAGCCTGGGTGACAGAGCAAGACTCTGTCTCAAATAAATAAACAATAATAATAAAAAAATTGCTGACCAGGCGTGGTGGCTCACGCCTGTAATCCCAGCACTTTGGGAGGCTGAGGTGGGCGGATCACGAGGTCAGGAGTTTAAGAACCAGCCTGGCCAACATGGTGAAACCCCGTCTCTACTAAAAATACAAAAAAAAAAAAAAAAAATTAGCTGGGCGTGGTGGCATGCACCTGTAATCCCAGCTACTCGGGAGGTTGAGGCAGGAGAATTGCTTGAACCCGGGAGGTGGAGGTTGCAGTGAGCCCAGATCGTGCCATTGTACTCCAGCCTGGGCGACAAGAGCAAGACTCCATCTCCAATATATATATATATATATAAAATTGCATATGTGTGTATACAAAAACATATATACAAATTTATGAATAGGTTATCTCTGAGAAGGCATACAAAACCCTGGTAATATGGGTTGAGTTCCTGGGAGGGCAACTAGTTGGCGAAAACTAGGAAACAGAGGTACAGAAAGGCATTACTTTTTCTCTGTCCACTCTTTTGTGATGTCTGAACTTTGTGCACACATTATCTACCGAATTCATTTAATAAAGAAAAGAACTGGAGACAAAGATAAGAAATGGTACTTCTTTGTAATGAGTTTCTTAAACTGACAAAAAAGGGAAAGGCACACTGCGGTGGCAGAGGAGAGACGTGTGTTGGAGAGTGAGACCAGCAGCTCTAGGTGCTGGCATGCCGACCCTCACAGCCCCGGGGCCTTGGGCAAGTGAAGCCTTTCTCATTGGCTTCTGTAGTGTGTATTCCCTGCCCTGGGCAGTGCAGATGGTCCCTGCAGAGACAGATCATGAAAGCACTAAGTAGTTTATCAGCATATACTAAATGCCAAAATGATTTCAAAGTTTAAGTTAAAATCCAGTCTATTCTGGCTGGGCGCGGTGGCTCACGCCTGTAATCTCAGCACTTTGGGAGGCCAAGGTGGGTGGATCACCTGAGGTCGGGAGTTCGAGACCAGCCTGACCAACATGGAGAAACCCCGTCCCTACTAAAAATATAAAATTAGCCAGGCGTGGTGGTGCATACCTGTAATCCCAGATACTCAGGGGCTGAGGCAGAGAATCACTTAAACCTGGGAGGCAGAGGTTGCGGTGAGCTGAGATTGTGCCATTGTACTCCAACCTGAGCAAAAAGAGCAAAACTCATCTCAAAAAAAAAAAAAGTCTTGGCTATACTTTAAGTTTTAGAATTTTGGGCCAGGCACAGTGGTTTATGGTTGAGGCAGGCGGATCAGCCAAGGTCAGGAGTTTGAGACCAGCCCAGGTAACATAGTGAGACCTTGTCTTTATTTAAAATAAAGAATAAGGCTGGGTGTGGTGGCTCACGTCTGTAATCGCAACACTTTGGGAGGCTGAGGCGGGTGGATCAACTGAGGTCATGAGTTTGAGACCAGCCTGGTCAACACAGTGAAACCCTGTCTCCACTAAAAATACAAAATTAGCCGGGTGTGGTGGCGCATGCCTGTAATCCCCGCTACCTGAGAGTCTGAGGCAGGAGAATTGCTTGAACCTGGGAGGCGGTAGCTCTCAAAGTGGGGTGCCCAACGAGCAGCATCAGCATCACCTGGGAATTTATTAGAAATGTTAAGTCTCCAACCCCAGACTACTGAATCAGTAACTCTGGGGATGGAGCCAGCCATGTGTGTTTTAATAAACCCTCCAGGTGATACATGCTCAAGTTTGAGATTCCCTGAGCTAGAACTATACTGTCCAGCATGGTAGCCATTAGCCAAAGCTGTCTATTGAGCTCTTGAAATGTGACTAGTTGGAATTTAGATGTGTTGAAAGTATAAAATATACACCTGATTTCAAAGATTTAGTGTGGAAAAAGAAAGCACAATGGTTCATTAGCAATTTTATTTAGGTTACATGTTACAGTGTTATTTTTGAGATACTGGTTTATATAATATACACTATTAAATTAATTTTACTTGTTAATTTTTAATTTATTACTATTGTTACTTTTTTTTGAGACAGAATCTTGCTCTGTCACTAGGCTGGAGTGCAGTGGCGTGATCTCGGCTCAATGCAACCTCTGCCAGCCGGGTCCAAGCGATTACCCTGCCTCAGCCTCTTGAGTAGCTGGGACGATAGACGTGTGCCACCACACCCGGCTAATTTTTTGTATTTTAGTAGAGACAGGGTTTTACTATGTTGGGCCAGGATGGTCTCGATCTCCTGAACTCGTGGTCTGCCCGCCTCCACCTCCCAAAGTGCTGGGATTGCAGGCATGAGCAACCGTGCCTGTCCTATATTTCTTTTTGTTTTCTTTTTTCTTTTTTTTTTTTGAGACGGAGTTTTATTTCAGAAAGTTGGGAAAATACGAGAAATGTGACATCCTCTGACAAATGTTTTACAAAAGAAAAGCATAAAAATAATTATTATTTTATTTTATTTTTTTGAGATGGAGTTTCACTCTTGTTGCCCAGACTGGAGTGCGATGGCATGATCTTGGCTCACTGCAACCTCCACCTCCTGGGTTCAAGCGATTCTCCTGCCTCAGTCTCCCGAGTAGCTGGGATACAGGCATGTGCCACCATGTCCGGCTAATTTTGTATTTTTAGTAGAGACGGAGTTTCCCCATGTTGGTCAGGCTGGTCTCGAACTCCCGACCTCAGGTGATCCACCCGCCTTGGCCTCTCAAAATGCTGGGATTACAGGCGTGAGCCAATGTGCCCGGCCTTTTTCTTTTTTTTGAGACAGAGTCTTGCTCTGTCGCCCAGACTGGAATGCAGTGGCATGATCTTGGCTCCCAGGTTCCAGGGATTCTTGTGCCTCAGCCTCCCCAGCAGCTGGGACTACATGTGTGCTCCACCATACCAGGCTAATTTTTGTATTTTTACCAGAGATGGGGGTTTCACCATGTTGGCCAGGCTGGTCTCAAACTCCTGGCCTCAAGCAATCCACCCGCCTCGGCCTCCCAAAGTGCTGGGATTACAGGCATGAGCTATCGCACCTGGCCCCAATGTTAAATTTTTTTTTTTTTGAGATGGTGTCTCACTCTGTCGCCCAGGCTGGAGTGCAGTGGCGCGATCTTGGCTCACTGCAGCCTCCGCCTCCTGGGTTCAAGCGATTCTCTTGCCTCAGCCTCCTGAGTACCTGGGATTACAGGCACCCACCACCATGCCCAGCTAATTTTTGTATTTTTTATAGAGGCGGGGTTTCATCATGTTGTCCAGGCTGGCCTCGAACTCCTGACCTCAGGTGATCTACCCACTCTGGCCTCCCAAAGTGCTGGGATTGCAGGCATAAGCCACCATGCCTGGCCGATTTTGAATTTTTTAAATGTGGCTATTAGAAAATTTAAAATATTTCTATTGGATAGTGCTGGTCTAGAATATTGAAATATTCTCTCAGTGTTGGATAACTCCATTCTGAATTTGAGTTTGGGGAAGAGGTGCTTCTTGTTGTATATTTTGTCCATTTCCTGCAGAGCAGGAATCATCATCATCGTCATCATCATCATCATTATCGTCATCGTTGTCATACTCTTTCTTTGACTGAGAGCAACATTTGCCTGATATCCTGAATAACAGAGGCCCTTCATGCAAAATTTCCAAATAATGTCACCAAAATAGGACTGTTGCACCAAGTGACTAGTGCTGGAGAGTGTGTGCTGACTTCGTGGGACTATTCTTATGTTACCATATTCCAACTTGGCTGGTGTTAAAATGTAAGATAAAGAAAAGATGGTTAAAAAAAGTAGTAGGGACTCTGTGTCTTGAAATAAAATTGCCTCCTTAGTTTGCCCTTGCACAGTTGAGCATCAGTGCCTTATTGATCAGAATTAGGAAGTTAATAAGGTTTGGGCTAATTAATCAGATGGGTAGGGACTGGAACTGCACTGCAAGGCTTAATCAAGTCATCAAAGCTCTCAAGCCATGAAGAAGGTAATTAAAGGAAAAGGATGCCTGTTATATAGTAACAGGAGACCAGGAGAGGACAAGAGCAAGATAGAGAACCTCCATTTTCTTTTGTACACTTTTCTGATATAAATCAGGCCCAATGACCACAGCACGCTGCTTAGCTTCCTATCAGAGAATTAAGTTGAATGAATTTATAAATCACCTCATTGGGTAATTTACTTGCTTTACTTGCCCTAGACTAAATGTCAATGAAACTACACTTATTTATATCAAATCTGGGCTTTGCCAGGTTCTGCAGAAATGAGTTCTTGAGGATAACCTGCAGTTATCATGAAAGGTTGCAGCAATTCTGACCTACAAGCAACACATAATTCAGTAGTTGATTATTCAACAGATACTGAGTGCCCCTGCTTTCAAAGATTGTATTAGACACAGAACCATGGACCTTATCAACTGTAGAGAGTTATTTACTCAGGTAAAGTATGCTGCAAGGTGAATGTTGGAGATTCTTGGGAAATGTTTTTTATCCCTGGTGCTCAATCGGTCTGTGCCCACACCCTTCCCCTCCTTAAAATCCTTCACTGTACCATTCTCAAACTCAAGCAGAAAAGAAATAAGGATGACATAAGGAGGGGAAGATGTAAAGGGGAAGAAGAGGCATGAAAATAAATGCAGAGATTATTGTGTGACCCAGACATCATTGTGTCTGGTTAGATTCTCTTGGACTGGGGTGATGAACTCAACTCAAAGGAATAGAAGGTGTGCCGCTATTCAAACTGGGTCTGACCTTGTAGGTTAATAAGAATATCAGCAAAGCACTGCTATCTTTTGGGGACTATCTACAAGACCCTAAGAAAAGAGTCCATTGGATTTCAAAACCAGAAAAACCTAGTGTCCTTTGTCAAAAGCATTTCGGTGGAATGGGGGTAGCAGGAGCCATGTTGCAGGGGAAGGGAACACCGCAAACTCATCTGTTTTTTTCTCTTGCGAGTCAGGGTCTCACTCTGTCACCCAGGCTGGAGTGCAGTTGGTGCAATTATAGCTCACTGCAGCTTCAAACTACTGGAGTCAAGCAATCCTCCACCTCAGCCTCCTGAGTAGCCAGGACTACAGGTGCGCACCACCATGCTAGGCTAATTTTTTAATGTATTTTTTTGTAAAGATGGGGTCTGGGTTTGTTGCCCAGGCTGATCTCCAGCTCTTGGACTCAAGCAATCTCCTGCCTTGGCCTCTCAAATTGTTGGAATTATAGGCAAGTGCCACCAGGTGAAAGTGCCCAACCTCATCTTTCTTGTCTCCTCCCTTCCTCCCTCTAAACTCTTTCTTCCTCCTTTTCTCTCTTTTACAACTCGCAGTGTCTGTGGGGACAGGTTGAGCTAATTAACATCTGAATGTTCCCCTGTTTTCCTGCCCCCAATCCTTGAGTCTCTCTAGTACTTACCAAATCTTATTAAAATGTGAAGAGGAAGTATCTTGAAATTAAGTACTCATCTATTCAATGTAATGTATAATACATTCTGAAAATAAATAAAAGGAGTGAAGGGATCCTTAACAGACATTAAAATGTTTTGTGAAACTACAGTAAGTGAAAGAGTTTGGTACTGAGGCATGGATACACTAGTCTCCCCTTACCTTGGTTTTGCTTTCCCAGGTTTCAGTTACCCGTGGTCAATTGTAGTCCAAAAATATTAAATGGAAAATTCCAGAAATAAACAATTCAATTCATAAGTTTTAAATTTTGTGCCATTCTGAGTTATGTGATGAAATATTTCGAGGTTCTGCTACATCTTGACTGGATGTGAATTCTCCCTTTGTCCAACATCTCCATGCTATAGACGCCATAGAGGCTACCTTCCCCTTAGTCGTTTAGTAGTTGTTTGGTTATTGGTTAACAGATTGCAGTACTTGTGTTCAAGTCACCCTTATTTTACTTCATCATGGCCCCAAACTGCAAGAGTAGTAATGCTGGCAATTCAGATATGTCAAAGCAGAGCTGTAAAGTGCTTCCTTTAAGAATAAGGAAAGGGGCCGGGTGCGGTGGCTTACGCCTGTAATCCTAGGACTTTCGGAGGCCGAGGCGGGTGGATCACCTGAGGTCCAGAGTTCAAGACCAGCCTGGCCAACATGGTGAAACCCTGTTTACTAATAATACAAAAAAAATTAGCCGGGCATGGTGTCGGGCACCTGTTGTCCCAGCTACTTGGGAGCCTGAGGCAGGAGAATTGCTTGAACCCAGGAGGCGGTGGTTGCAGTGAGCTGCAGAGAGCTGAGATAGCGCCATTGCACTCAAGCCTGGGCAACAAGAGCAAAACTCCGTCTCAAAAAAAAAAAAAAAAAAAAGAATAAGGAAAGGAAAAACAAAAAAGTGTGCTGAGGTTGCTAAGGTCTACAGTAAGAGCAAATCATCATCATCTTCTTTTTCTCCTTCTTCTTCTTCTCCTTCTCCTTCTTCTTCTTCTTCTTTTTTGAGACAGCGTCTTGCTTTGTCACTCAGGCTGAAGAGCAGTGGTGTGATCCTAGCTCACGACAGCCCCGACCTCCTGGGCTCAAGCGATTCTCCTGCCTCATCCTTTTGGGGAGCTGGGACTACAGGTGTGCACCACCACAGCTGGCTAATTTTTTAATTTTTGTAGGAGGGGTCTCAAACAATTCTCTAACCCTCTGAGTTGGTTGGGTTGGTGCAGCAAAGTGTTCAATGAGGAGTCAGCAATGGAGTAAACTCTAATACAGGGAGAAAATGGTTTTGTTGGAGGTTGATCATAAACATTAAATACAAATCTTTGATATTCTGGCCTCTGACCTCATGAAGCACATTCATAATTGATCACACAGGGTTGCTAAATCTTAGTATTATAGTAAAGTTTCCATTTAGATTAAATGTTAAGTTTTTTAATTGATAAAGCAATAAAATTACATGCTGATTATTTTCAACTTTTTTGGCAATAATTTCAAACTTGGAGAAAAATGTCAAGAAAAGTACAAAGAACTAGGCCGGGTGTGGTGGCTCACACCTTCAATCCCAGCACTTTGGGAGGCCGAGGCGGGCAGATCACCTAAGATCAGGAGTTCGAGACTAGCCTGACCAATATGGTGAAACCGTGTCTCTACTAAAAATACAAAAATTAGCCGGGCGTGGTGGCAGGTGCCTGTAGCCCCAACTACTCGGGAGGCTGAGGCAGGAGAATCACATGAACCCGGGAGGTGGAGGTTACAGTGAGCTGAGATCATGCCACTGCACTCCAGCCTGGGCGAGACAGCGAGACTCCATCTCAAAAAAAAAAAAAAGGAAAAAAAGAAAAAAAGAAAAGTACAAAGAACTTCCATATTCCCTTGAACAATAAGATTCACCAACTTGTAAAAAACAATTCACTAATCACTTAAAATTTATTTTTCTTCCACACATTTTTATTAGAAATGGTGCTTGCTGGTTAGCATACGATAGGTAATGCTATTTAATTTAGCACAACATCTATTATCTTTTGTATGTTAGTTTTTTCATGGCTGTTCATAATGAGGACCTCTTTGTCCAAGAATTCTATCACCTGGAAATTTTGAGAATTATTGCCCCCAAGGTGTGCTCTGGTGGAAATTTCACAAGAAATGAGCAGGGGGCTCGCTTGAACCTGGGAGACAAAGGTTGCAGTGAGCCAAGATTACACCACTGCACTCCAGCCTGGGCAACAGAGTGAGACCCTATCTCGAAAAAAAAAAGAAGAAGCAGCAGAGAAAAAGCAGGATCTTTTTCAGGACCTTCATCTTAGTGGGATTTTCTCTAAACCACTACATTGCTCTATCATTGGCCTTTCTAGTAAAATTATTGGTTTTTAAATTTATTATTATTTTTCCTTTCTTTCTCCCTCCTTCCTTCCTTCCTGTCTCTCTTTCTTCCTTTCTTTCTTTCCTCTCTCGCCTCTCTCTCTCCTCCCTCTCTCCCTCCCTCCCTTCCTTCCTTCCTCTCTCTTTCTTTTTTTTCTATTTATTTATTTATTTTTGAGGCAGAGTCTCGCTCTGTCACCCAGGCTGGAGTGCAGTGGCGCGATCTCGGCTCACTGCAAGCTCCACCTCCTGGGTTCACACTGCCTCAGCCTCCTGAGTAGCTGGGACTACAGGTGCCTGCCACCACGCCCGGCTAATTTTTTATATTTTTTAGTAGAGACGGAGTTTCACCGCGTTAGCCAGGATGGTCTCGATCTCCTGACCTCATGATCTGCCCGCCTCGGCCTCCCAAAGTGCTGGGAGTGAGCCACCGTGCCCGGCCCTTTTTTCCTTTTCTTTTCTTTTTTGACAAAGTCTTGCTCTGTTGCCCAAGCTGGAGTGCAGTGGCACAAACACGGCTCACTCCAGTCTCAACCTCCTGAGTTCAAGTGATTCTCCCACTTCAGCCTTCCAAAGTGCTGGGATTACAGGTGTGAGCCACCACGCCTGGCCCCTTTCTAGTAAAATTAAAGTATTGATTCAAAAACGTTCCCTTGGCCGGGCACAGTGGCTCAAGCCTGTATTTAATCCCAGCACTTTGGGAGGCAAAGGCAGGAGTCCCTTGAGCCCTGGAGCTTGAGACCAGCTTAGGCAACGTAGTGAAACTCCATCTCTACCAAAAGAAAAGTCCCCTTTGCAGGTTCATTAGCCACTGTCACTATTCTTACTCTATTGTTATAATAGAAAGTGTGAGTTTTGAAGTCAGACAAACTCAGAATTGATTTAAGACTATCACTTACTAGAGGCAGGACTTGTCTTCAAACCTTGAGTCCTCATTGGTAAAGTAGCTGATCACACAAAATTGCTACAAGGATTAAAAAGAGATCCTGTAAAGAAAAGTGCCTGGCACATCACAGGTTTTTGATAAACGCCCCATGCATAAATGATTTGTAAATAGTTATGAAACTAGGAAAGCCAGGAAGATCATAGGGAACATAAACTGACATGCCTCAGAGAGTTGTTTTTGATTTTAACATCTTGGATTTTTTGGCATCTCCCTACCACTTTCTCCCTTTTCTCCCATCTGCAAAATGAAGCATGGTAGGTCATCATGAGCATCTATCAGCTACTGTTACTGAGTTTTCTTTACCTCTCTTCTAAGTGTTATACATGTTTCATTGTAATTCTCCTAATAACCCTATGTGCTAGAAATGCTTATCATCTTCATTTCACAAATGAGGAAGCTAAAGCTTTGGAGGTTCTGGAACTTGCTGAGGAATCACCCAACAATCACTGAATCACTTTACTATACTGAAAATACAACATATTTATGCTGATGACCCTGAAGAAAAAGGTTCAATTATGTTTAATACATTCTCTTAAAAGGGCAGAGAAGTGGGCAGTACATTTAAAAAATAGTCTCACTGAGCTGGGTGCGGTGGCTCACGTCTGTAATACCAGCACTTTGGGAGGCCAAGGTGGGCAGATCATGAGGTCAAGAGATTGAGACCATCCTGGCGAACATGGTGAAACCCCACCTCTACTAAAAATGTAAAAATTACCTGGGCGTGGTGGTGCGCACCTGCACCTGTAGTCCCAGCTACTCGGGAGGCTGAGGTAGGAGAATAGCTTGAACCCGGGAGGTGGAGGTTGCAGTGAGCCGAGATGGCACCACTACACTCCAGTTTGGTGACAGAGCCAGACTCCGCCTCAAAAAAAAAAAAAAAAAAAAAAAATTGAGGCTGGGCACAGTGGCTCACGCCTGTAATCCCAGCACTTTGGGAGGCTGAGGCGGGTGGATCACAAGGTCAGGAGATCGAGACCATTCTGGCTAACATGGTGAAACCCCGTCTCTACTAAAAAGACAAAAAATTAGCCAGGCGTGGTGGCGGGTGCCTGTAGTCCCAGCTACTCGGGAGGTTGAGGCAGAAGAATGGTGTGAACCTGGGAGGCGGAACTTGCAGTGAGCCAAGATTGTGCCACTGCACTCCAGGCTGGGCGACAGAGCGAGACTCCATCTCAAATAAATAAGTAAATAAATAAAAATAAAAATAAATAAAAATAGTCTCACTGACATATAATTTATGTACTATTGTAGCCAGACATGGTGGCTCAAGCCTGTAATCCCAGCAGTTTGGGAGGCCAAGGAGGGTGGATCACCTGAGGTCAGGGGTTCACGACCAGCCTGGCCAACATAGTGAAACCCCATTTCTATTAAAAATACAGAATTAGTCAGGCATGGTGGCAGGTGCCTGTAATCCCAGCTACTCAGGAGGCTGAGGCAGGGAGTCACTTGAACCCAGGAGGCAGAGGTGTCAGTGAGCCAAGATCACGCCATTGCGCTCCAGCCTGGGTGACAAGAGCGAAACTCCATCTCAAGAAAAAAAAAAAAAATTACCTATTGTAAGTGCACAGTTAAATTATTTCTAGTAAATTTATGGTTGTGCAACCAATCCCACAATCAGGTTTTAGAACATTTCCATCACCCTAAAAAGTTACCACATGCTCACTGGCAATGAATCCCTCTCCCAACCTCAGCCCCAGGAGAGCATTGATCTGCTTTCTTTCACTATAGATTTTTCTTTTCTAGAAATTTCATAAAAATAGGTAGATATATACATCATACAATATGCATTTGGCTTCTTTTCCTTAGCATAATTCTTCTGAGGCTTATCCATATTGTTGCAAGTTTCAGTAGATTGGTTCTTTTTATGCTAAAGAATATTCCATTGGCTATTTATGAATAATCCTGCCAGCAATGTTCATGTATAAGTCTTTGTGGGGAAGAAGTATTTTCGCAACTCAGAAATTTTAGGTAATTCAATGATGACTATATTGTCAGATCAAAGCTAATAAGATTTAAGCAGGCTGCTTCTGAGAGGTGATTGAGCTGGGAGAAAAAGTGTATGTAAGTGAAGGGGGGCTGAGAAAGAGAGGACTGAGAAGAGGGGGACTCTAATCCTTAACATCCTCTTTTTTATTTTATTTTATTTTTTTAGATGGAGTCTGGCTCTGTTGCCCAGGCTGGAGTGCAGTGGCACCAGTGGCGTGATCTTGGCTTACTGCAACTTCTGCCTCCCAGGTTCAAGCAATTCTGCCTCAGCCTTTTGAGTAGCTGGGATTACAGGTGCACACCACCACGCCTGGCTAATTTTTTTGTATTTTAGTAGAGATGGGGTTTCACCATGTTGACTAGGATGGTCTCGATCTCCTGACCTCGTGACCCACCTGCCTTGGCCTCCCAAAGTGTTGGGATTACAGGTGTCAGCCACCGCGCCCAGCCCTACCATCTTTCTTTAAAAAAATTTTTTGCATGTTATTATTTGTATTTATTTATTCATTTATTTTGGAGACAGTCTCACTCTGTTGCCCAGGCTGGGGTGCAGTGGCATGATCTCAACTCACTGCAACCTCTGCCTCCTGCGTTCAAGCGATTCTCATGCCTCAGCCACCCCAGTAGCTGGGATTACAGGCATGCGCCACCATACTCGGCTAATTTTTGCATTTTTAGTAGAGACAGGGTTTCACTTTGTTGGCCAGGCTGGTCTCAAACTTCCAACCTCAGGTGGTCCACCCACCTCGACCTCCCAAAGTGCTGGCATTACAGGCGTGAGCCAACTTGCCCGGCCTATATACGTGCCCTTGTATCTTCCCATTACATCAAGGTGTAAGTCAGTTTGCTACCACTGGCCCTTCAGACCAGCATACTGGCTGCAGAGCTTGGCCATGGCACCGACCAGAAGGACTGCCCTCTCTTATATATCTGACAAAATGTTACATTCATCCAGATTCAGCCTCTCTCTGACCACCCTTTCCCCATCAGGTGAGCTGTAGACCCTTCTGTTCTCTTATATCTTTACATAGCAGTGGTTGTCAGTTGTCCCTCTCTAACCATCTGGCAGATATATGATCTACAATATATCTATAGCCATATATGCACCTACATCTTGCTGTTTTTTTTTGGCAGGAGGGGAAGGGATCTTGCTAGGTTGCCCAGGCTGCTCTTGAACTTCCAGGCTCAAGTGATCCTCCCACCTCTGCCTCCCTAATGCTAGCATTATATGCATGAGTCACCATGCAGCCACATCTTGATTTCTTTTGTTGATATATCTAACTTCCTTCAGTATGTATGAGCTTATTGGCAGCAGAGGATTTTTGGTCTTGGTCATCTATGCATCCTTAGCATTTAGCATGGTAAATACTCATTATGTGTTTGTGAAATGAATAAAAGAACTAGCAAATGAATGAATAAATAATAAATTAACATTCTGGGAATAAAAGAGAAAGGTGGTCTCACTGCAGATCCAATATAAGGGACAACATTTATCAGTCATGGAGTGACAGCATGCACTGGTGTGTCATAATAAGTTGTAAGGTAATTTTACAAATATTTTGTTTTTTCGAGAATATACTCAAGTTATGACCCGGGCGTGGTAGCTCACTCCTGTAATCCCAGCACTTAGGGAAGCCGAGGCAGGCAGATCACTTGAGGTCAGGAGTTTGAGACCAGCCTGGGCAACATGGCAAAACCCCCATCTCTATAAAAAATACAAAAATTAGCCAGGGGTGGTGTGCATACCTGTAGTTCCAGCTACTTGGGAGGCTGAGGTGGGAGGATCTACTTGAGCCCAGGAAGTCAAGGCTGCAGTGAGTGGTGATCACATCGCTGCACTCCAGCATGGGCAACAAAATGAGACCCTGTCTTGAAAAAAAAAAGAGGGTATACCCAAGTTTGCAAATATACCCATGTTGGCTTGCTTTAACAAAAAATCAGAGCAGATTTGAGATTATTTATACAGTAATATAACTCTTACTTGCTTTCCACTATATTTTCTTGAGTGGGAGGAAAAAGGATAAAGTTACATATGGTCAACCAAGACTGGTGCCCAGGCTTGGGTATGCTCAGTCATGTGCTGTGAAAGTGGATTGCATCTGTCAGGAGTCACCGTATAGAAGAGGACAAAGCTGCCAGGCCAGAATACCATGAAGAGGGAATCTGTGAGGTGCTGATTCCAGAGACTCCTTCCCTGACTGGGACTGAAACAAAGGCAGCCATCTCTGTCAAGGAGGAAGGCATTCATTCTTGGCATGCAGTTGGTAGGTACAGCACTCTACCTTCTTTTGCCTGGAAGTCCAACACGCTGCACCCACTAGTACGCATATTTTTTCAGGATGTGAAATGAAACTCCCTAAAAGAGAGACTTGGTCTCTCTTGGAAAACAGCTATGAGACACACATATAGAAAAATTTCCATCTAAAATAACCAGAAATTTTGATGATAAAAGCTTCTGGAACTGGGAAAATTCATTTGTGTGTTATTTCCTTACACCTTAAGTACAAAGACCTATTTTCTACAAATTCCTCTTAAACTTCAATTATCATAAAATTGACCACATGTCAAAAAGTGACAGATGAATTGCACCAGAAATCCAAATGTGTAAGAGCCTGGCATTTCTGCAGACCAACTGGTGCTTGAATGTATGACTCCAGAAGAACTAACCAGGTTCACAGACATCTATTATTTTGCCTGTTTATTTATTTATTAATTTATTGACACAGAGTATCACTCTGTTGCCCAGGCTGGAATGAAGTGGTGTGATCTCGGCTCACTGCAGCCTCCACCTCCCAAATTCAAGCGATTCTCCTGCCTCAGCCTTCTGACTAGCTGGGATTACAGACATGCCCCAACACGCCCGGCTAATTTTTGTATTTTTGGTAGAGACGGGGTTTCACCATGATGGCCAGGCTGGTCTAGAATTCCTGACCTCAAGTGATCTGCCTGCCTTGGCCTCCCAAAGTGCAGGGATTACAGGTGTGAGCCACCACACCAGGCTTTGGCTGTTTAAAACTAATAGCTATCAGGCCAGGCGCGGTGGCTCACACCTGTAATCCCAGCACTTTGGGAGGCCGAGGCGGGCGGATCACGAGGTCAGGAGATGGAGACCATCCTGGCTAGCACGGTGAAACCCCGTCTCTACTAAATATACAAAAAATTAGCCTGGCGCGGTGGCAGGCGCCTGTAGTCCCAGCTACTCGGGAGGCTGAGGTAGGAGAATGGTGTGAACCTGGAAGGCAGAGCTTGCAGTGAGGCAAGATCGTGCCACTGCACTCCAGCCCTGGTGACAGAGCAAGACTCCGTCTCAGAAAAAAAAAAAAACCTGATAGCTACATGTGTTCATCAGGGCAGGAGGGGTATAGTGTGATTCAAAAGCAGCAACCCAAAATGACAATCTTTGCTCTATTTATTTATAGTTACCTTAATTCTTTTTGTTTGTTTGTTTATTTTGTTTTGTTTTGTTTTGAGACAGGGTCTTGCTCAGTTATCCAGGCTGGAGTGTAGTGGCTCAAACATGGCTCACTGCAGCCTCAACCTCCTGGGCTCAAGCGATCCTCATTTTTGTCTGTTTTGTAGAGACAAGATTTTGCGATGTTATCCAGGCTGGTCTCCAACTCCGGGGCTCAAGTGATCTGCTTGCTTTGGCCTCCCAAACTACAGGCACGAGCTATCACACCCAGCAGTTGCCTTTATTCTAATGAAAAAAATTAAACAACTTATGTGAGATTTCTTTCCATGGTTTAATTATAAATTGTTTAAAATCACCATTTGTTTGTATTATTTTAATTATGCAAAATAGATGTTGTGTAATAAAATAACAGCAAATACATTGAAGGTCCCCTTTTACTCTTGAAAGTGTCCTGGTTTTGATGATGTAATCGCACTATTCACTGAACATTTACTTGGTGCTATGCCCTTTTCTAAGTACTTTATATGGACTCGTTATATATTGTAGGGGTCCCATACATTGTAAGACCATGCCTTCAAATTTTGAAGGCAGTTAGCGATTCAGCATTAGCTAGAATGATATTGTGCATGCTACTAATAGATTCTTCTTAGTATTTTCATTAGTCAGGAGTGTAATGGTGCTGGGGAAACCTAATAATAAAGTAAGCAATGGTAATTGATTGTTATGGATTAATCAAAGAGTATATAAAGCAGAGCATATAAATTTTGGAATGAATCATCACCATTTGGAAGCATTCTGTCCTTTCAGGGAAGATGAATGAGCATTGAGAGAAAACTGATTTTTTTTTTTTTCTCATTAATGACACTTCTTTTCATTAAAAGTAAGTTTATCACTGTTAATTACCTTCATTCCTTCAACCAGACTTGTATAGGAGAACAGGACTAGAGAAAAAAAATCTGAAAAACTTATCATAATCAAACGGAAATTATTGGTTCTTTCACATTTTGTACCCCTGTATAACAAAACTTAAAAATTTAATTCCCTGACAACTCTATGACTATACTAAAAATCATTGAATTGTACACTTTAGTTGCATTGTGTAGTATTTGAGTGAATTATATCACAATAAAACAGTTCTTAAGATTTTTTTTGGCTGGATGCAGTGGCTCACATTTTGGGAGGCTGTAATCCCAGCATTTTGGGAGGCTGAGGCAGGAGGATTGCTTGAGCCCAAAGTTCACAATCAGCCTGGGCAAAAAAGTGAGATCCCATCTATACAAAAAATAAAATCAACCAGGCATGGTGGTCTGTAGGTCTAGCTACTTAGGAAGCTGAGGCAGGAGGGTTGCTTGAGCCCAGAAGTTTGATGCTGCAGTCAGCCATGATCACATCACTGCACTCCAGCTTGGATGACAGAGCAAGACCCTGTCTCTCTTTTTTTTTCTTGAGATGGAGTCTCTCTCTGTCACCCAGCCTGGAGTGCAGTGGCACGATCTCGGCTCACTGCAACCTCTGCCTCCTGGGTTCAACTGATTCTTTTGCCTCAGCCTCCCAAGTAGCTGGGACTACAGGCACATACTACCATGCCCAGCTAATTTTTGTATTTTTAGTAGAGATAAGGTTTCACCATGTTGGCCACAATGGTCTCGATCTCTTGACCTCATGATCTGCCTGCCTCGGCCTCCCAAAGTGCTGGGATTACAGGCATGAGCCACCACACCCGGCCTGACCCTGTCTCTTAAAAAAGAAAAAAGTGGGAGTCTGGCCTATTCACATGTAGATCTATCAAATCAGAATCTCTGGGGGTGGAACTGGCCCACCAGCAAGTTTAAAATCTTCCTAAGTGATTTCAACATGCAGTCAAAGTTGAGAGACACCAGTTTAGCTAAAGATGACTGGGGTCAGGGCTCTGGGTGACAGGTACCTTCTTCCAACTGGATGGGGTAGAAACGGGCTCTTCCCTAAGAGCAGTACTCATGGATACTGCTAAGTACTAACTCTGGATGAGCTCAGCATGTACTGAGTGGATACAAAATAAGAGGACAACATAGCTAAGGAGGGCTGGAAGCATGAATTAAAAGAAAAAATCAAGGTTGGGCACAGTGGCTCAAGCCTGTAATCCCAGCACTTTGGGAGGCCAAGGCGGGTGGATCAACTAAGGTCGAAAGTTGGAGACCAGCCTGGCCAACCTGGAGAAACCCCATCTCTACTAAAAATACAAAAATTAGCTGGGCGTGGTGGCACGCGCCTGTAATCCCAGCTACTCTGGAGGCTGAGGCAAGAGAATCACTTGAACCCGGGAGGTGGAGGTTGCAGTGAGCTGAGATCTCACCATTACACTCCAGCCTGGGCAGCAAGAGCAAGACACCATCTCAGGAAAAAAAAAAAAAAAAAGAAAGAAAAAATCAAAATAGAATAGAAAGAGCTAAGGAGGCAAAGGAGAACCTAGAAACCCTTTAATTGGTCTTACATTTTAAAAATAGAAAGGACATTAAAAATCTAATTTAAAAAAAAAGACATCTAGACCGGGTGTGGTGGCTCATGCCTATAATCCCAGCACTTTGGGAAGTCGAGGTGGGTGGATCACCTGAGGTCGGGAGTTCGAGACCAGCCTGGCCAACATGGTGAAACCCCATCTCTACTAAAAATACAAAAAAATTTAGCTGGGAGTGGTGGCAGGCGTCTGTAATCCCAGCTTCTCAGGAGGGTGAGGCAGGAGAATCACTTGAGATTTTTTTTGGCTGGATGCAGTGGCTCACATTTTGGGAGGCAGTAATCGTAGCATTTTGGGAGGCTGAGGCAGGAGGATTGCTTGAGCCCAAAAGTTCACAACCAGCCTGGGCAAAAAAGTGAGATCCCCTCCAGGGGGCAGAGATTGCAGTGAGCTGAGACTGCGCCATTGCACTCCAGGCTGGGTGACACAGTGAGACTCCGTCTCAAAAAAAAAAATCTAATTCAATATCCACAGTTTTCTAAGGTAAGGGATTAGAAATTAAGCAGTGTATCCCAGCAGGACACATTAGTTTACAACAAAACCTTGAGTAGAAGTCAGGATTTATCAGTGCCAGTGCATTCTAAACCTAATACAAGATGGAAGGCCCTCCTTGTTTTCCAAGTCATCTGCCCCTGAAACAGAGAAGCTGCAAAAATGCAGTACTATACACAGTTCTCACAACCTGGCTTTCCTGTATGTTAACATTTTACATAGCCAACTTTCAATGATCCAAGCCAAAAAATTAACATTGGTACAATGCTACATTCTTTTACAAATGAAGGAACCAAGGCCTGGAGGGGTTAAGGGACTTGCCCAAGGGCGCTCAGCCAACAAGTGGCTGAATCTCCATAACCTTAAAGGACACAGGTACCCAGTTCCCTTTTGTTTCATCTGAAGACCACTTTACATTGAAACATGTTTCTAGAAGAAGGCTGGTTATAAGCATTATGTTGTCCGGCTGACTCCACGGATGCAAGACTAGAGATGAGGCTGCTAGAACTGCCTCGCCTGCTCCTCTGGAAATAGGAGTAGCTTAAGCCCACATAACTGTATGGGCATGTGACAGCCCCCTCTAAGAAAGGCCTCTGCGCCTGGTTCAATGCTCTGCTGCTGTTGCTTTTTTTTTTTTTTTTTTGCACAGGTCTCACTGTCACTCAGGCTGGAGTACAGTGGCATGATCTCGGCTCACTGCAGCCTCTGCCTCCCGGGTTCAAACGATTCTCCTGCCTCAGCCTCCCGAGTAGCTGAGATTACAGGCGCACGCCATCACGCCCACCTAATTTTTGTAGTTTTAGTAGAGACGGGGGTTTCACTATGTTGGCCAGGCTGGTCTCGAACTCCTGACCTCAAGTGATCCTCACCGCCTTGGCCTCCCAGAGTATTGGGATTATAGGCGTGAGCCACCGCGCCCGGCCCCTGCACTCCTAAAATTCTTAATTATTTTATCGTTGAACTTGTTTTGTAAGTAAAATCCCATGGTACAAAGGAGTATGAGCATGAGCTGGAGCGATAAACCCGCAGCAGGGTCGGGGACTCCGGCCTGCGGGCAACGCAGGCAGGGCCGGCGCCTGAGCCATTATTCAGCGCCCATTGCGCATGCGCAGGCCTCGCCAGGGCGGTGAGGCCGGGATAGACCTCGGAATAGCTGTGGCCACTGTAGCAGCTGAAGGGCTGCGGGGGGTAGGAGGGCTGCGCGCGTCTGTCTTTGGAGTCCGTCCCTGCAGCGCCTTGCCCGCCCGTTGGTTCACACAGGGCAGACGTTGTCAGTAAATCAATACAGAACAGAAGCGTCCGCGTGGACATTGCCATCAAGCACACCAGGGGTTACTGGACTTCTGCAATGAGTTTAGATTCTGGTTTTGAAAACTGCTGCAGCATTGCAAAAGTGAATATCCACAGGCTTAGAAATAGAAATTAAAGGCCGGGCGCGGTGGCTCACGCCTGTAATCCCGGCACTTTGGGGCTGGCGGATCACCTGAGATCAGGAGTTCCAGGCGTGAGCCACCGCGCCCGGCCCCAACACCAAAGTGCTGGGATTACAGGCGTGAGCCACCGCGCCCGGCCCCAACACTAAAAGGATGGACAAACAGATTGATATTTCTCTCCCAAATGCGGCAGTTACGAAGAATGAGGCAGATCTGCGTTTATTGAGTAGAAAAACAGAAAAAGCATATTTCAGAAAAATGGGTATTTAGTCCTTGCATTTTTTCTCTTTTATCTCATAGCTTTAATAATTATCTTTATGTGGACAAACCTTATATTTATATCTTCAGCTTGGATCTCTTCCCTGAGCCCAGATTCTGCCCAACATCTCCACCATGAAGTCAAACAGGCATCCCAAACTTAATTTGCGTGGCTGGGCGCGGTGGCTCACGTCTGTAATCCCAGCACTTCGGGAGGTCAAGACAGGCAGCTCACGAGGTTAGGAGGTCGAGACCATCCTGGCTAACACGGTGAAACCCCGTCTCTACTAAAAACACAAAAAATTAGCCGGGTGTGGTGGCGGGCGCCTGTAGTCCCAGCTACTGGGGAGGCTGAGGCGGGAGAATGGCGTGAACCTGGGAGGTGGAGCTTGCAGTGAGCCAAGATCGCGCCACTGCACTCCAGCCTGGGCGACAGAGCGAGACTCCATCTCAAAACACACACACACACACACACAAAACAACAACCAAAAAAACCCACTTAATTTGTGCAAAAACAAATTCGTGGCATTCCTCACTACCTTGCTTCATCCATGACTTCCCTCAGTTAATGCCATTCTAATCTTCAGCTGCTCAGTCAAATATAAGTGAACAAGCAGGTAAGCAGGAAAAGAAAAAAGGCCTTAGAGTCATCCTTCTCTTGTCTCTTACCCTACATTGAATCCTTGAATGGGACCAGCCCTCACCATCTCTGTAGCTGTTGCAGGGCTCCTAACATCATCTCTCTGGCGTGATCACGGCTCACTGCAGCCTCAGTCTCCCTAGGCTCAGGTAATCCTCCCACCTCAGCCTCTTGAGAAGCTGGGGCTACCGGCATGCACCACCATACTTGTCTAATTTTTTTGTATTTTTGGTAGAGACAGGGTTGGCCAGACTGGTCTCAAACTCCTGGGCTCAAGTGATCCGCCTGCCTCGGACACTCAGAAAGCGCTGGGATTACAGGCATGGGCCACCATGCCCAGCCACACACTGATCTTTTTAAAACCTAAGACAGATCATGTCACTCTTCTGTTCAAAATCTTCTGTAGACATAAATGAAGACCAACTGAGAAAAGCAAAGGCTATTTATTCAGAGCTTGCTATAACAAGGCAGTCAGCCACCATCACTTGTGTTTGCAGAATCTCAAAGGCAGGTAGGGGAAACAGAAAAGCTTTATAGCAGAAAAAGGGAAGGCTTCAGGTCGGTCCTGAATGGAGGCTGCTGGCTTGGGAAAACTGTAGGTGGCTAACTAGAAGGAAAGCACCCGATGTGATTGGTTAGGGGTGTGTATTTGACTTTTCTGCTTGGTCCTAAGTTGGAAGTGGGCATAAAAACCAGGGAAGCTGTCAGTTACTAATCAAGTTCTTCCTAGCCATTTTGGGCCAGTCGTTACAGCTGGTGTTGTTTAGCATCCTGAACTGTTTTAGAGATAGATGTGGCTTCTGCAAGTCTGAGTTAAGCATGCTGGCTCCCTGTGCTATTAATTGTAGATAAGGGATTGATTTTCTGGGCAGGTGGCTGCAGGTTTTCGGTCAGAGTTCTAGTTTATTTATTTATTAGAGATGAGGTCTCTCAATGTTGCCCAAAGTGCTGAACTCAACTCCTGGGTTCAAGTGATCTTCCTGTCTCAGCTTCCTGAGTAGCTGGGTAGTCCCAGCTGTGGCACCAAGCACTGCTCAGAGTACTCTTTTTATTTGTATTATTATTAATTTATATATGTATCTGTTTTTGAACAAGGTTTTGCTCCATCACCCAGGCTGGAGTGCAGTGTGGCACAATCATAGCTCACTGCAGCCTCAAACTCCTGGGCTCAAACAATCCTCCTTCCTTAGCCTCCCAAGTAACTGGGACTACAGGTGTGCACTAACACACCCAACTAGTTTTAAACATTTTTTGTAGCTGGGCACAGTGGCTCATGCCTGTAATCCCAGCACTTTGGGAGGCCAAGGCGGGTGGATCACCTGAGGTCAGGAGTTTGAGAACTGCCTGACCAACACAGTGAAATCCTGTCTCTACTAAAAATATAAAAAAATTAGCTGGGCATGGTGGCACACACCTGTAGTCCCAGCTACTCAGGAGTCTGAGGCACCAGAATCGCTTGAACCTGGGAGGCGGAGGTTGCAGAGAGCAGAGATCGTACCGCTGCACTCCAGCCTGGGCGAAAGAGCGAGACTCTGTCTCGAAAAAACAAAACCAGGCCGGGCGCAGTGGCTCACGCCTGTAATCCCAGCACTTTGGAAGGCTGAGGCGGGTGAATCACGAGGTCAGGAGATCGAGACCATCTTGGCTAATGCGGTGGAAACGCCGTCTCTACTAAAAATACAAAAAATAAGCCGGGCTTGGTGGTGTGCCCCTGTAGTCCCAGCTACTCGGGAGGCTGAGGCAGTAGAATGGCGTGAACTCAGAAGGTGGAGCTTGCAGTGAGCCGAGATCACGCCACTGCACTCCAGCCTGGGCGACAGAGTGAGACTCTGCCTCAAAAACAAACAAACAAACAAACAAACAAACCATTTTTTGTAGAGAGGAGGTCTCGCTATGTTACCCGGGGTGGTCTCAAGCTCCTGAGCTCAAGCGATCCTCCCATCTTGGCCTCCCAAAGTGCTAGGCTTACAGGCGTGGACTGCCATGCCTGGGCTTCTTGCTACCCGTTAACAATAAGGCAGCTCCTCCTCAGGCTTTCACAGTCAGCTCTTACTTCTACTCCAATGCTTTTCCTTCAGGAAATCCCAAGGTCACTGTAGATAAATAAAATAGATTTTTAGAGCTCCTTTAAAATTTTTATTTCATTGTTTAAATTGACAGATAAAATTGTATTTATCATGTATAGCATGATGTTCTGTATATATACATTGTGGAATGACAAGATCTAGCTAATTAACATATGCATTACCTCACATAGCTATCATTTTTGTGGCAAGAATGCATAACATCCACTCTTAGCATTTTTCAAGAATACATTATATTGTTATTAACTACAGGCACCATGGTGTATGGTGGACCTCCTTGGAACATCTCTCAACATAGACTGATGGCATAACAGCAATGAACGGGCACAAAATTATGTGGTCTACGTTTGTCATTCTCTGAAGGTCTGGCTAATAGATAAAATGTTGACTATCAGGGCAGAATTGAAGGGCTCCATTTATTTCAAAACATTCCCTAAGTAGATAGCTTTTGACCGGTGTGGTGGCTCAGGCCTATAATTCCAGCACTTTGGGAGGTCGAGGTGGGTAGATTGTTTGAGCCCAGGAATTGGAGACCAGTCTGGTCAACATAGAGAGATCCTTCCCTTCTTCTCTCCCTTCCTTCCTTCATTCCTTTCTTTTTAAAAATTATTTTTATGGCTGGGCACGGTGACTCATGCCTGTAATCCCAGCACTTTAGGAAGCTGAGGTGAGCAGATCACCTGAGATCAGGACTCGAGACTAGCCTGGCCAACATGGTGAAACCCCATCTCTACTAAAACTACAAAAATTGGTCAGATATGGTGGTGGGAGCCTGTAATCCCAGCTACTTGGGAGGCTGAAGCAGGAGAATCACTTGAACCTGGGGAGCGGAGGTTGCAGTGAGCTGAGATCACACCACTGCACTCCAGCCTGTGCGACAGAGCGAGACCCTATCTCAAAAAAAAAAATATATATATATATATATAAAATTATTATTATTATTATTATTTTTTTGAGACAGAGTCTTACTCTGTCACCCAGGCTGGAGTGCAGTGGCACAATCTCGGCTCGCTGCAACCTCCACCTCCTGGGTTCAAGCAGTTCTCCTGCCTCAGCCTCCTGAGTAGCTGGGATTACAGGCATGCGCCACCATGCCCGGCTAATTTTTGTATTTTTAGTAGAGACGGGGTTTCACCATGTTGGCCAGGCTGGTCTCAAACTCCTGACCTCGTGACCCACCCACCTCAGCCTCCCAAAGTGCTGGGATTACAGGCATGAGCCACCGTGCCTGGCCTATTATTATTATTTTTTTAAAAAAAGATTTTGCTCATTCCATGCGAACCTGGTAACTCTCTTATGAAGCTACAGCTGAGGAGACTCTGATGCTCGCCATAGCTGACGAAAAGCCCAAGGAAGGAGTCAAGGCTGAGAACCACGATCATATTAATTTAACGGTGGCAGGGCAAGATGGTTCTGTGATGCAGTTTAAGATTAAGAGGCATACACCACTTAGTAAACTAATGAAAGCCTATTGTGAAAGACAGGGATTGTCAATGAGGCAGATTAGATTACGATTCCACAGGTAACCAATCAATGAAACAGACACACCTGCACAGTTGGAAATGGAGGATGAAGATACAATTGATGTGTTCCAACAGCAGACGGGAGGTGTCTACTGAAAAACGAACCTGCTTCTTTACTCCAGAACTCTCTTCTTTCAAGACAAAGATTACATTCTCAATTAGAAAACTGCAATTTGGTTCCACCACATCCTGACTACTACAGTATAGTTTTCTCTATTCTTTCATTTCCCCTTTTCCCATTCCTTTATTGTATGTAAAGTAATTGGTATATGTGCAAAAGCATATTGCATTTTTTTTTTAACTAAACAGCCAATGGTATGTTTTGATTGACATCAAGTGGAGATGGAATGGGGAAAAATACTGATTCTGTGAAAATACCCCCTTTCTCCATTAGTGGCATGCTCATTCAGCTCTTTATATTCCAGTAATTTATTTTGCTCTCACTGTTTTAACAAAAAAATAAATAAATAAAAAATAAAAATCCTTGCATACCTTGTTCACTTGGAGAATTTTACTGTTTTTCATTTATCATTGTAAAACCAAGGACAATTTTATAACTTTTTTGTACGTAGCTGTTACATGTAGGGCAGTCTGTCTTTATGTAGGGATAAATTACTCTAAAACAAAAAAGAATCCTAGATAGTTTTCCCTTCAAGTCTTGTTGTTTAAATAAACTTCTTGTTTAAAAAAATAAGTAAATAAAATAAAAAAGAGTTTTTACTAAGATGGGGGGCTTATCATTGTTGCCCAGGCTGGTCTTGAGATCCTGGGCTCAAGTATGTTTTGTGGTTCATCCACATTCATGTATTAGTACTTCATGCTTTTTTCTTTCTTTCTTTCTTTCTTTTTTGGAGATGGAGTTTTGCTCTTGTTGCTCAGGCTGGAGTATAATGGCACGATCTTGGCTCACTGCAACCTCTGCCTCCAGGATTCAAGTGATTCTTCTGCCTCAGCCTCCCGAGTAGCTGGGATTACAGGCATGTGCCACCATGCCCTGCTAAATTAAATTTTTAGCAGAGACAGGGTTTCGCCATTGTTGGTCAGTCTGGTCTCGAACTCCTGAGCTCAGGTGATCCACCCACCTCAGCCTCCCAAGTGCTGGGATTAAGGTGTGAGCTACCGTGCCCAGCCTACTTCATGCTTTTTTATGGCTAAGTAATATCTCAATGTGTGTATACCATGTTTTGTGTAACTGTTCATCCACTGTTGGACATTTGGGTTATTTTCATCTTTTAGCTCTTGTGAATAGTGCTGCTATGAATATTTGTGTATAAACATTTGTTTGAATCCCTGCTTTCAATTATTTTGGGTTTCAAGTAGAAATGGTGGGTCCTATGATGATTCTATAATTGCTTTTTAAGGAACAGATAAACTATTTTCCATAGTGGCTGCAGTATTTTACAGTCACACCAGCAATGTAAGAGGGAGGGGTCAAATAATAAATTTGCCAACATTTGTTATTTCCCACTTAAAAAATTATAGCCATGCTGGGTGTGGTGGCTCATGCCTGTAATCCCAACACTTTGGGAGGCCAAGGCAGGCGGATCACCTGAGGTCAAGAGTTTGAAACCAGCCCGGCCAACATGATGAAACCCTGTCTCTCCTAAAAATACAAAAATTAACCGGGTGTGCTGGTGGGAGCCTGTAATCCCAGCTACTCGGGAGGCTGAGGCAGGACGATCACTTGGACCCTGGAGGCAGAGGTTGCAGTGAGCCAAGATGGTGCCATTGCATTCCAGCCTGGGTAGTAGAGTGAGATTCCGTCTCAAAAAAAAAAAAAAAAAAAAAAAAATTATAGCCCTCCTAGTGGGCACGAAGTGCTATATCGTGGTTTTGACTAGTATATACCTAATGACTGATGATGAGAAACTATTATCTTCTTTGGAGAAATATTTAAGTCCTTTGCCCATTTTAAAAATTGCACTTTCTGCCGGGTGTGGTGCATCATGCCTGTAATCCCAGCACTTTGGTAGGCCAAGACGGGTGGATTACCTGAGGTCAGGAGTTCAGGACCAGCTTGGTCAACATGGTGAAACCCTGTCTCTACTAAAAAATACAAAAATTAGGCCGATTATGGTGGCTTACACCTGTAATCCCAGCACTTTGGGGGCTGAGGCAGGCAGATCACAAGGTCAGGAGTTCAAGACCAGCCTGGCCAACATGGTGAAACCCCATCTCTACTAAAAATACAAAAATTAGCCAGGTGTGGTGGCATGCACCTGTAGTCCCAGCTACTTGGGAGACTGAGGCAGGAGAATTGCTTGAACCTGGGAGGCGGAAGTTGCAGAGAGACAACACCGTGCCATTGCACTTCAGCCTGGGCAAAAGAGTGAGACTCTGGGCCGGGCACGGTGGGTCATGACTGTAATCCCCGCACTTTGGGAGGTCGAGGTGGGTGGATCACCTGAGGTCAGTTTGAGACCCGCCTAACCAACATGGAGAAACTCTGTCTCTACTAAAAATACAAAATTAGCCAGGCGTGGTGGCGCATGCCTGTAATCCCAGCTACTTGGGAGGCTAAGGCAGGAGAATTGCTTGAACCCAGGAGGTGGAGGTTGCAGTGAGTCGAGATTGTGCCATTGCACTCCAGCCTGGGCAACAAGAGAGAAGGAGAGAAGCTCCGTCTCAAAAAAAAAAAAAAAAAAAAAAAAAAGTGAGATTCTCTCTTAAAACAAAAACAAAACCAAAAACAAAATTAGTGACAAGAGTGAAACTCCATCTCAAAAATAAATAAATAAATAAATAAATAAAATTGCACTTGTTTGTCTTTGTTGAACCACTGCATCTGTTTATTTCTGTTATACAACAATGATTAATACTTTTAATGGGCCGGGCGCGGTGGCTCTCGCCTGTAATCCCAGCACTTTGGGAGGCCGAGGTGGGTGGATCACGAGGTCAGGAGATCAAGACCATCCTGGCTAACATGGTGAAACCTCGTCTCTACTGAAAATACAAAAAATTAGCCGGGTGTGGTGGTGGGCACCTGTAATCCCAGCTACTCAGGAGGCTGAGGCAGGAGAATGGTGTGAACCTGGGAGGCAGAGCTTGCAGTGAGCCGAGATCGCGCCACTGCACTCCAGCCTGGGCGACAGAGCGAGACTCCATCTCAAAAAAGAAAAAAAAAAAACACTTTTAATCATGACCCAGAAGCACACCCAGAAAGAATATATTAGAGTCACCATAATTTTGGTATTTGGAGATTATTGTCATATTTCAATTATTTGGCAATTAATAATCCAATTATAATGAACATAACCATTAATGAGGCTATTTGATAGAGCTTCTCATTCTTCAACATATTTCTTTCTTTCTTTTTTTTTTTTTTTGAGACAGAGTCTCGCTGTGTTGCCCAGGCTGGAGTGCAGTGGTGCAATCTCAGCTCACTGCAATCTCAGCTCACTGCAACCTCCGCCTCCTGGGTTCAAGTAATTCTCTTGCCTCAGCCTCCTGAGTAGCTAGGATTACAGATGCCCGCCACCATGCCCGACTAACTTTTGTATTTTTGGTAGAGACAGGGTTTCACCATTTTGGCCAGGCTGGTTTTGAACTCCTGACCTTAAGTGATCTGCCCACCTTGGCTTCCCAAAGTGCTGGGATTATAGGTGTGAGCCACTGCGTCTGGACTCTTCAACATATTTCATTCAGTAATAAAGTTTGCTAAGTAAATTGCTTTTCAGGTACTATACCGTATGGATTTGCAGGAAAGAGTTTTGTATAGGCTTTCTGTCTAGTCATCCCGTATAACAACTAAAGCAAAGTTGGCTGCTTGGAAAAGTTTTTTTTCTTTTCTCACCAGAGGTTGAATGCTGGAAAAAGTTTTTAATTTTGACATTTTCCATCCTTGATTTTAAGCGTATTTAATAATAACTATAATAATTTCAAAGTAATTAGGTGTTACCTGGATGCTAGAAGATTCTAACAATAGGTTATTATTATGTGCTTTGCCAAAAATACTAAATTCAGTGGCCAAGTATTGTATTGGCCTGCAGGAAAAGCATAAGAAATAATGGGGTTGAGTCCAAGGGAGAAAGTAAAGGTTCTTTTTATTCTGAATGATCTAGCTTACTCTTAAATTTGTACAATACCTAACCTCTCTGCTTTGGTGAACCTTGGTTATCATCTATTCTATAGAATTAAAAACGTGGTGGAGGCTGAGTGTACTGGCTTACTCCTGTAATCCTAGCACTTTGGGAGGCTGAGGCAGGTAGATCACCTGAGGTCAGGAGTTCGAGACCAGCCTAGCCAATATGGTGAAACCCTGTCTCTACTAAAAACACAAAAATTAGCCAGGTGTGGTGGTGGGTCCCTGTAGTCCCAGCTACTCAGGAGGGGGAGGCTGAGACAGGAGAATTGCTTGAACCCAGGAGGCAGAGGTTGCAGTGAGTTGAGATTGTGCGACCACACTCCAGTCTGGAGGACAGAGGGAGACTCCTCTCAAAAACAAGCGAACAAACAAACAAAAATATGGCGGGACAAGGTAGGTGGCTCATGCCTGTAATTCCAGCACTGTAGGAGGCCAAGGTGGGTGAATCACTTGCAGCCAGGGATTTGAGACCAGTCTGGGCAACATGGTAAAACCCTGTCTCTACAAAAAATACAAAAATTAGCCAGGAATGGTGGTGCACACCTGTAGTCCCAGCTACTCAGGAGGCTAAGATCAGAGGATTGCTTGAGCCTGGGGGGCAGAGGTTGCAATGAGCCGAGATGGCACCACTGCACTCCAGCCTGGGTGACAGAGACTCTGTTTCAGAAATAAGTAAATAAATAAAAATAAAACACAAAAAATAAAAACATGCACAGTGAATTTTCTTGGGCAAAAACCAAAAGCCAACTGTCTTGACCTTCATTTCCAACTCTAAAGGCCACTGTACCTTAACTTAGCCAAATGACCAGATGGAAAATGACTGCATTTTTGGCCAAGAAATGCAGTGCTAGGATCTTTTATTTTAGCTAAATCTTCAGAAATGACATTAATTTTGGTATTGGAAGGAAGCCATATAGCACTATTATATTAAAATCCTGAGGATTCTTTTTTTTTTTTTTTTTTTTGAAACGGAGTTTTGCTGTTGTTGCCCAGGCTGGAGTGCAATGGCATGATCTTGGCCCACTGCAACCTCTGCTTCCTGGCTTCAAATGATTCTCCTGCCTCAGTCTCCCAAGTAGCTGGGACTACAGGCACTTGCCGCCACATTGGCTAATTTTGCATTTTTAGTAGAGACAGAGTTTCGCCATGTTGGCCAGACTGGTCTCGAACTCCTGGCCTCGAGTGATCCACCTGCCTTGGCATCCCAAACTGCTGGGATTACAGACATGAACCACCGTGCCTGGCTACAAATAGGTTCTTAAATTTCATCAAGATTATACTCTTGATTTGGTTTTGATTTAGATTTTTTTTTTAAATGATAGCTATAGCAACAAGTGCATCAGCCATTTACTATTATGTAGTGTCTCCTTCCAAAGAGAGAAGCTTTGCCCACTGGGATTGAATCTTATTAACCTTGACCTAATTGTGGTCTTGAGCCGTCACTCATTTATTATTTATCTTCATACCCTCTAACCTGGTTCTCTATCCATTTTAAACAAACAAGACAGCCCTAAGGGCTCTCTTAAGCCACCTAAAATACAGACATTCTTCCACTTACCGGACATCCCTAGGCCCTCTCCTTATAAAAAATGGCTGAACCTGACAGGACCAGCAGCATGGTTCTTGAGATAAATAAGGCTTAATGTTTGCATTCTTTAATAAATCCAAGATATACCAAAGGTCTAATATCCTAAAATATATAAAATAAAAATAATTTTAAAAAGAAAAAGAAATCCAAGACTAAAAAGCTATTGAGCCAGGCACAGTGGGTCACACCTGTAATCCCAGCACTTTGGGAGGCTGAGGTGGGTAGATCATGAAGTCAGGAGTTCGAGAACAGCCTGGCTAACATGGTGAAACCCCTTCTGTATTAAAAATACAAAAAATTACTGAGGCGTGTTGGCAGGCATCTGTAATCCCAGCTACTCGGGAGGCTGAGGTAGGAGAATTGCTTGAACCTGGGAGGTGGAAGTTGCAGTGAGCCGTGATCGCGCCATTGCACTCCAGCCTGGGAAACAGTGCAAGACTCCATCTCAAAAAAAAAAAAAAAAAAAAAAGCTATTGCAATCTTAGGGGTGTAGTTTCAGGCATTTGTTAGCAGAGGCTGGGGGACTTCCAGGGCTTGCCTTCTTTTCCTGCCCGTCGAAGTGGGCCCCTAGTCACTGGCACTGTTTCCAGAGTCAAGATGGAAGGCAATCTAATGTCAATAGAATGCTGAAGCTGTACCTACAATTGGCATTACTCAACGCTGCACACACCCAGTCTTCTAAATTGTGAACACCTAATTTAGGCATATCTTGCCAAGGTAAGTGGTCAATTGTACACTATCCTCTTTATCTCCCTCTTGCCTGGAGGCCATTTCAGCTAGTTATCAAAGTGTATTTTCCATCTTTCCTGTATCTCTGCACACAGGGACATTGGCCCAGCCATGCCTCCCTTCTCCATCTTTTACTGGCAAGAGTTTCCTTACAGATATAAACACAATCTTTTTGCCTGCCTCAGGTTCCGTCTGTCCTCCAGCTCATACTTTGAAGGACAGGAGGAGAGGGAATCTCTTTAATCCTCACTCAACCTCACTTTTGTTCTAGAAAGCCTTCTAGAAGGGAAGACTTTGAGATAACTCATGCAGTTTCCTAAACTTGCCAGAGGAGAAGAGGCACCTGGGCTGCTGGTTAAAATACTTACTCTCGGGGGCCCCAGAGCGGCTCTATGGAGTGACTCTGAGTAACTCCAGGGAATGGGTTCTGAGAATCTTTCCTTTTAATCAGGGCCCCAGGTTATTTTCTTTATCACTAGGATAGTTTTGGAAACAGAGGCCTAATCCAGTTCTTCTCGAACTTTAGCATGTCTCGGAAGCCCCTGGAGGCCTATGGAAACCCAGATGGCAGGGGCCCCACCTGGGAGTTTCAGTTTCAGTAAGGCTAGGGTAGGGCCCGGGAATTTGCATTTCTAACCAGATCCCAGGTGATGCTAATGTTGTTGGTCAGGGAACCCCACCCTGAGAACCACTGATTTGTCCAGTGGCTTCATCTGAAAGTGAGTTATCTAGCTGTGAAGGGATTTAGGCATCATGACTGAGATGATAAGAATAGTGCTACGTCAGTGTCAAGGAAATGGTGAGCTATCCTTCTCAATTACATACACTAACTAAAGGACACTTGATAGGAAAGAAATCACGCCTGCCTGCAAACCTCCTGAACAAGCCCATAACAGTCTCTAATTAAATCTGCTTTTCTCAAGCACTGGAATTACGGATGAATACACCAATTTCTTATCCTTTTATTTTTACAGTTTTGTTTAATTTCATTTTGCTTTCTAGTCTTTTTTTTTTCCATTGCAAATTAGCAGAATGACTGTGAAAGCTTTTGTGTCCTGGTCAGAGAACTTCACAACTATTTTAACATAGTTTCTTCTTTTTTTTTTTTTTTGTAACATAGTTTCTATGGAAAAAGTTATTCTAATTCCAAACAAATGAGCTTTGAGGAAACTTTGGGAACAGATCTTGCTGACTCCCACACAGTGCAGTGTGTGTTTTGGTAGGTTCATTACAGTGTGTGGGAATGGTGCAAGAACTAAGCTAGTAACTGGAAGCAGAGTGCATCAGCAGGCATTTTGCTGATCAATTAGGTATTGATGCGTTTGCTCCTGTAAGTAGGTCTTTGGGGAGTGACTAAAATGGGATCCAATACTTTGATGCTGTACTACTTTGCAGACATTATGAGAGTTAATAAAACTCATTATCTTTTAGCTTCTTAGCTTCCTTCTGGCAAGGGACAAAACACTAATTTACTCTAGCATAGCCTTCTCTGTGTGTGTGTGTATGCGAGCAATTAAAATAACTTTCATGAAAAACAGTGCAGAGTGAAAACGGGTTACCAACATTTATCAGCAATTTATTTGTGGAATCCTGCAGTTTCAGTGCATTGTTATGTTGATTCTACTTTCTAAGATGTCTGGCTTCTTGGAATGTAAATCTCATCAAGAGAGCTTGTGGTAACCTCATATGCATTTATAGATAAATATTTTCATTCACTGCCGAGGACCTGTGAAGAACATTAGAATGCACAGCTCTGGTTGGTGGGCAAGGGGAATAGAGAAGGAGAATTTATGGAAATTTTAATCACTGTTTCATGGGGTTAAGCGTGCAAACTGTCCAAAAATAAAATAATTTAATGAAAGGGAAAGACCAAATGTTCTTTTCAAGATCTTGAGGCAGAAAAGTTTGAATGCATTACACAGGGAGAAAAAAGTATTTGAGATTCACTTTAATTGACAGCACAAATTGAGCTACGTTGTCAGTACTTTCTAAGGAGTCTTTGTGTAAATATTGGGTAAATATAATGAACAGTCAAACAGGAAATTTTGATGTAAATTAAACTTGCAAGAACTAAGCAAAGGCAATCTGAATTAAAGAAAAAATTCAATAAAACTAAAGTTCTGTTTTCAAAGATGCTTCTTTTTTAGTCTTTTTTTTCAAGAGACTTATACACTTAATTTTTATTCATTAATGTCAGAGATGAGTCTCTAAGATTCTGCTTTGTACATGCTGCAGGAAAAGAATTCAAAACTGGATTTTTCTGTCTAGTATAACATTTTGGAGGGCAGACGGGTGGGATGCCAGGAAATGAAATGAAAAATTAGGTATCTGGGAAGCTGTGCCTCAGAAAAATTTTGTAAGAGGCAAACAGTAAGGACAATCTTGGCTGAATAGAATAACCTGCATCCTGTCTCCATGCCTTTTTCTTCACTGAAAAAAAAATGATGGTCAATATTTTGTCAATTTTCAAAATAATTTAAAAAATTGTTTTACTATGTGCTCATTATACAAACCCAAATACTACAGAAATATGTGTAAAATAACCTACCTACCCACTCCCCCCCAGTATTGGATCAGATTAGCTCTTCCATTTCCATTTTCATCAGAAAACTAAGGTAGAGTGTGAATAAATGACTATTTTTCCTGGAAAATTAATTGGGAGTTGTAACCAGTGAATCTTGAGTTCATGCTATGCTTTCTCAGGCTTTCTCTCTGTGGACTTATAAAAATGTTTATTTTATAGCTACTGTATTAAGCTGCACCTGTTTAAGAATAAAATTTGATGTTAGATTTTGGCATTCAATAGAATCTGTCAGGTAATCATTCTTTTAGAGGAAAAAGTATTGCACACACAAATGCTTCATGTTTCCTTGTGGTCCTATCAATCCATTCATTGATGAATGTCTCATGAAAAAATAAAAAGGTCAGAATGGACTTTATGGCATATAGACCCAGCTAGTTAATAATCTACAGACTGGACTTGTGTTCCCCTTTAGGAAAGACCTGGCCCAAACTCCAAGACCTAATAAACCTAATTAGCACGTGTTAAAATAATTGCAGTTGCTGCGATGAGGTTAGCAGTGAGTGACACTGATGATTTGGGAAGTGATGATGGGGGGTTGGAGGGGTGTAGGGAGCAAGCTTTTAAAACCTTTAAAGGTTTTCAGAGTTTTATGCCTCATTGTAATCGTGCAAAGATGAGGCAGGGACCCATGACTCACTTTGGCTCTTTGTGCTAAAAGGGGTCTCTATTTAGGTTAAAACGAAGCACTTAGCCCATGTTTTAAACAATGAAAGGTACTTAGGCTCTAATACCTTAACCCTGCAGAGCCATTGTCTTCTTGCAAGTATATTCTATAGGCTTTGCACTCAAGATTGATCTATGTAAATAAGAAAACCTATTGTTAAGTAAATTTAGGAATGCAAATAAATATGCAAGAAAAAGAAGCAATTAAAAAATCTTTAACTTACATTACTAGTCATTCAAGTAATAAAGCCATCGAGAAAAAAATAGAAGTGTATGTGGGGTTGTAAATGTGTATTTATTGAGTTGCAATATATTCTTTAGCTTAAAAAGCACTGCATGAGGGGAGGGGAGAGAAAAATAAATAAAAAGCACTGGGTGAAACACAGAATTGTACCACTTGCTAGTTTGATTGGGAGCAGGTAAACCGAGTTAAGTGAAACACTTAGATAGTGTATTCCTTTTTAGATAGTTATACATCAATTATTTTTCTATTTTCTGAACATAATTACAGTGTACCAGATACAGTATAGTCATCCACAATTTATCTTTCTGTTACTTTATGTAAAGACACAAGGTAAGCATCAAACAATGTCTTAAATTTACAGGAGAAAATTTCAAGAAGTCTTTTCTACTTTTGTCACCTTTGGCAATCATAACTATGGGGCAGTAATTTTATCTGTTATTTTTAAGGTGAGGTGACTCTCAATGACGTTTTTCTTGTACATATTATGTTTTCTAATGGGTTCATAAAGTGTGTGAACAGGGATCTTTTCTTAGCTTTCTGCGGGGCCAAGGCCAGAAGGCCTTCATCCTATCCCCCTTCATGCATACCATGAATGTGTGACCTTGGGCAAGTCAATTACCCTCTCAATGCTTCTGTCTCTTCCGCTGTGAAATGGGAATAATAAACGTAGTACTAAATCAGAGAAATGCTACCTGGATTGAAGAGACTAATGCAAAATACCCAGCTTGCTCAATAGAGTACGTTTATTATTATTTGGTAAATACCTTACTAGATATGAAAGTTACACTTAATGTTTATAAACTTGTAAAATCTTTGCTGTGTTTTCTAGTAGAGATAATAACATTTACTAAGTATTTGCTTAGGGGCAGGCAGGTTTTGGGTTCTTTAGATACCTTTTCTCATTTGATTTTCAGTCACTCCATGAGGTAGGAATTACTACTGTCGTTATGTGTAGAGAGTAAACTGTCCAAGGTCACGTGTTGTGGCAGAGCTGGGATGGGGTTCCCAGTCTATCTGGCTCAGTACTGGACGCATACTCAACTGTGTGTCATCACTGTGGATTGGCCCTCAGCCCTTTTCCTTCTCTATATGCTGTCCCCAAGTGAATTCATTCATTTCTGTGCCTCCCACTGCCACTGATGATTCTGTAGTTACAGCCAGATCTTTCTCCTGTGCTACAGACTTATTATTTCTAAATGCACACCCTTTAGATCTCAATTTGAACTCCTTTCCTAACTAACTGTCCCTCCTGAATTCTTTCTGTCACCAGGCTGGAGTGCAGTGGTGCCACCTCGGCTCACTGCAACCTCCGCCTCCCAGGTTCAAGCGATTCTCCTGCCTCAGCTTCCCGAGTAGTCGGGATTACAGGCGCCCACCACCACGCCCGGCTAATTTTTCTATTTTCAGTAGAGATGGGGTTTCACCATTTTGGCCAGGATGGTTTCTGTCACTTGACCTCGTGATCCGCCCTCCTTGGCCTCCCAAAGTGCTGGGATTACAGGCGTGATCCACCATACCTGGCCCCCTCCTGAATTCTCTATTGCCACTTAATGGTCTTTTGTCACTTAATGGCGTTAACAGAAACTTGGGAGTGACCCAGGAAGTTGGGTCTGTCTTTCCTTTGTCTTCCACATCCAATTCATTGTCATCAGGTCCTGCCTCATTTCAACTTCAAATTAGCTCTCAAATTTTCCCTCTTCCAGCTAACAGTCATTACCTTAATTCAGAGTCCCCACCCCTTGCCCCATTTTTTAGAGATGGGGTCTCCTTTTTTCTTAGCCTCCAAAACCACGGGGTTTACAGGTGTGAGCCACTGTGCCTGGACCAGTTTGTACTTCTTCTTTTTTTTTGAGACAGGGTCTTGTCACGTCCCGTGCTCATCTAATTTTTCTATTTTTTTGTAGAAATGATATTTACCATGTTGCCCAGGCTGGTCTTGGACTCTTGGGCTCAAGCGGTCCACCTGCCTCGGCCTCCCAGAGTGCTGGGATTTCAGTTGTGAGCCACTGCACCTGGCCAGCTTGTACTTCTTAAAACTAAGATGACATTGCCCGTCTTGGACACACACTGGGCTTGTTAACTCTATGACCTTAGGCAAAAGTTGGCTAAATTCCTCTCCTGTAAATTGGAGATGATGACAGCGGCCTCACAGGATTGCTATGAAGATTACATGAGGGCCTGGCACAGTGGCTCATGCCTGTAATCCCAGCACTTTGGGAGGCTGAGGTGAGTGGATCACCTGAGGTCAGGAGGTCAAGGCCAGCCTGGCCAACATGGTGAACCCCCCTCCCACAGCCCCCCCAACCTGTCTCTACTAAAACAATACCAAAATTAGCCAGACATGGTGGCATGTGCCTGTAATACCAGCTACTTGGGAGGCTGAGGCAGGAGAATCGCTTGAACCTGGGAGGTGGAGGTTACAGTGAGCTGAAATTGTGCCACTGCACTCCATCCTGGGCAATGGAGCAAGACTCCCTCTCCAAAAAAAAAGCAAGATTCATTGAGACAATGAAGACATTATTATTATTATACATCTTGAGCCAACATAGTAACATGTAGAAAGTTTTCAATAAATGCTGCATGGATTAATAAACCTATTAATACATGTATCATGTCTTTTCTTCTGGTGACCAATAGGATGCAGTCATAAGAGTTAAGACTGCAACCATGATTATGGATATTCTTATGACTTGTTGGTTCTAGAACAAACTGAAATTTGTTCTAAAAGAAGGTACATTTTGGCTGGGCATGGTGGCTCATGCCTGTAATGCTAACACTTTGGGAGGCTGAGGCAGGCAGATCATTTGAGCCCAGGAGTTTGAGAGCAGTGTGTCCAACGTGGTGAAACCCTGTCTCTACAAAAAATACAAAAATTATCCGGGTGTGGTGGCTTTTGCCTGTGTTCCCAGCTACTCAGGAGACTGAGGTGGGAGGATCACCTGAGTCTGGGGAGCTCGAGGCGGCAATGAGTCATGATCCCGCTACTGTACTCCAGCCTGGGGGACAGAGTGAGACCCTGTATAAAAAAAAAAAAAAAACGAAGAAGGCAGCCAGCACATTTTAATTTATGTTGATGCTATTTAATGGACTATACAGGAAACAATTCTAAACGCGTTTCTTTTCAACTATTTTAGGACTTGGAGAAATATGAATTTAGAATTAGAAAATGCTCTAGCCAGGATTTGGAGAAAAGTTCTTACATGGAGCCAACATAATTCACAAATACACACAGTCAGTTATGGCTTTATCTTACCCCAGGTGATGAGATAGAGAAATGAGAGCTTTGGGAGTTAACTTCCCATCAGGAGCAGAGAACAGGCAATAACTATTACTCTGTGGATGCCAAACAGACGTGCCCGTGTCGGGGAAATCTGGTGCATATTAATGACATTGATCAGAGTCCTTCTACCGTGAAGCTATTACCCAAAACAGCTCCAGGTTGGATCATTGGATTTTTTTTTTTTTCTTTTTGAGATGGAGTCTCGCTCTGTCGCCCAGGCTGGAGTGCAGTGGCGCAATCTCTGCAAGCTCCGCCTCCTGGGCTCAGGCCATTCTCCTGCCTCAGCCTCCCAAGTAGCTGGGATTACAGGTGTGTGCCAGCACGCCCGCCTGGCTAAGTTTTTGTATTTTTAGTAGAAATGGGCTTTCACTATGTTAGCCAGGCTTGTCTTGAACTCCTGACTTCAGGTGAGGTGCTCACCTCGGCCTCCCAAAGTGCTGGGATTACAGGTGTGAGCTACCATGCCTGGCCAGAACATTGGATTTTTCTTACTCATACACTTTTTTTTTTAAAGGTCAGGCACAGTGGCTCATGCCTGTAATCCCAGCATTTTGAGAGGCTGAGATGAGAGGATTGCTTGAGGCCAGATTTTGAGACCAGGCTGGTCAACATAGCGAGACCCCATGGGAGGCCGAAGCGGGTGGATCATGAGGTCAGGAGATCAAGACCATCCTGGCTAACGTTGTGAAATCCCGTCTCTATTAAAAATTCAAGAAATTAGGTGGGCGTGGTGGCTGGTGCCTGTAGTCCCAGCTACTGTGGAGGCTTAGGCAGGAGAATGGCCTGAGCCCGGGAGGCGGAGCTTGCAGTGAGCTGAGATTGCACCACTGCACTCCAGCCTGGGCGACAGAACGAGACTCTGTCTGAAAAAAATAAATAAAAATAAAAATATAAATAAAAAAAGTAATTGAAGAAAATTATCTATGTAATCTTTTTATAGTATGTGTAGCATATAACATAGAAGATAGTGAATAATATATTCTGAGTTACAGTTTTCTAAATATTTGAAATGTATGTTTTCCTTTCAAGTGGGTTAGAATACTTCGTTGAAATTCTCAGTTTGTTCCCAAACATCAATGACATGATATCTTTTTCTTTTTAATCACATTACCCATGGGCGTCTTGTAAGGTACTCAGTAAATATTTATATAATAAAGTTCTTGAATTAAGAAAATGTATGAATCATGGGAAGGAAAGAAGTGAAAGACAGAGAGAGCCACTTCTGCAGCTTTTGGCTCCACTTGAGTACTGGCTAAGGGTCTTTTGGCTACGAGTGCAGAAGCTGGCTCAAGCTAGAATTTTTTGTAGGGACACAGGTAAGCTTTGTGAAAGCTGAAGACTCTAAACTGGAGTCAGGAACCTGAGTACACTCAAGTGTTGTCCTTCTCTTCTGTCTGTTTTGTTCTTAGGTCTCTGCTTGATTCATTTTCCTCTCTCTCCTGCCTCTTTCATTGACTCCTTCTGTCCCCACAACAGAGTATAAAATGGCTACCATCAGCTTCTGCATTTAGATACAGCAGGTCCAGCCTCCTGCAGAGGTTAACCTCCCTCAGAGTCCTATGCACATTTAAGGAGGAAAGGATTTTGATTGCCACGGCTCAGCCAGGTTCCCAGTGGGACTTATCAGCCATGAGCAGGGTCAAGGTTAGGTCTTTCCACAAACCTGGAGGGAATCATTCCCATAGCCAAGAGTTAGACAGAGGGTGCTTACTTTTGTACCCACAAAAAATTAGGTAAGGCCAGGCACGGTGGCTCATGCCTGTAATCCCAGCATGTTGGGAGGCCAAGGTGGGCGAATCACCTGAGGTCAGGAGTTTGAGCCCAGCCTGGCCAACATGGTGAAACCCTGTCTCTACTAAAAATACAAAAATTAGCCAGTTGTGGTGGTGGGCACCTGTAATCCCAGCTACTCAGGAGGCTGAGGCAGCAGAATTGCTTGAATCCGGGAGGCAGAGGTTGCAGTGAGCCGAGATCTCACTATTACACTTCAGCCTGGGTGACAAGAGCAAAACTCCATCTCAAAAAAACAAACAAACAAACAAAAAAACACTAGGTCAATTGGCAAGCAATTTGGGAGGGATCCACAGTATATTACCCATTTTTATAAAGTAAGCTAAAAAGTTATTGGCCAACATCTAAAATTTCTGTCTTGTTTCCCTTCTCAATTTTTTTTTGTAGTATTCATCCAAAAAGAAATATACTGAATGGAAAACATGTAACAATTTACAACATTCTTGTAGTATCTATGCCATTTACCATTTCTTTAATGAGGTCCTTAATTCTTTTCTTACTTTATTTATTTATTTTTTTGAGACAGGGTCTCACTTTGTCACTGAAGCTGGGGTGCAGTGGCGGGATCATGAGTGACTGAGGTCTTGACCTCCTGGCTCAAGTGATCCTCCCACCTCAGCCTCCCAAGTAGCTAGGACTACAGGTGCTTGCCACCACGCCTTGTTAATTAAAAACAAAATTTTTGACCAGGAGCAGTGGCTCATGCCTGTAATCCCAACACTTTGGGAGGCTGAGGTGGGTGGATCACAAGGTCAGGAGTTCCAGACCAGCCTGGCCAACACAGTGAAACCCCATCTCTACTAAAAAATCAAAAATTATCTGGGCATGGTGGTGCGTGCCTGTAGGCCCAGATACTTGGGAGGCTGAGGTTGAGCCTGGGAGGCGGAGGTTGCAGTGAGCCGAGATCGTGCCACTGCACTCCAGCCTGGTGACAGCAGAGGGAGACTCTGTCTATTAAAAAAACAAAAATAAAAACAAAACTTTATTGTAGGCCAGGTGCAGTGGCTCTGTAATCCCTGCACTTTGGGAGTCCAATTGCTGGAGGCCAGGAGCTCAAGACCAACCTAGGCAACATCACAGGACTTCACCTCTAAAAAATTAGAAATTAAAGAAATTAGTTGGGCCGGGCAGGGTGACTCATGCCTGTAATCTCAGCACTTTGGGAGGCCAAGGCGGGCGGATCACGAGGTCAGGAGATCGAGACCATCCTGGCTAACACGGTGAAACCCCGTCTCTACTAAAAATACAAAAAATTAGCTGGGCACGGTGGCGGGCGCCTGTAGTCCCAGCTACTTTGGAGGCTGAGGCAGGACAATGGCGTGAACCTGGGAGGCAGAGGTTGCAGTGAGGCGAGATCGCGCCACTGCACTCCAGCCTAGGTGACAGAGCAAGACTCCATCTCAGAAAAAGAAAAAGAAATTAGTTGAGTGTGGTGGCACACGCCTATAGTACTAGCTACTTGGGAGGCTGAGGCAAGAGGATCACTTGAGCTCAGGAATTGAGGTTACTGTGAGCTATGATTGTGCCACTATACTCCAGCCTAGGCAACAGAGTGAGACCTTGTCTCTAAAAACTAATAATAATAATTAATAATAATACTAAATACTTTATTGGTAAAAAATGCTAATGGTCATCTGAACCTTCAGCAAGTCATAGTCTTTTTCTTCTTCTTTTTTTTTTTTTGGTGAGACAGAGTTTTGCTCTTGTTGCCCAGGCTGGAGTGCAATGGCATGATCTCGGCTCACTGCACCCTCCACCTCCTGGGTTCAAGCAATTCTCCTGCCTCAGCCTCCTGAGTAGCTGGGATTACAGGTGTGTGCCACCAAGCCTAGCTAATTTTTTGTATTTTTAGTAGAGACGGGTTTCTCCATGTTGGTTAGGCTGGTCTTGAACTCCCAACCTCAGGGGATCCACCCGCCTTGGCCTCCCAAAGTGCTGAGACTACAGGCGTGAGCCACCGCACCTGGCCCAGCAAGTCATAGTCTTCTTGCTGGTGGAGAGTCTTGCCTTGCCTTGATGTGGATGGCTGCTGACTGATCAGGGTGGTGGTTGCTAAAGGTTGGGGTGGCCATGGCAGTGTCTTAAAATAAGACAACAATGAAGTTTGCCCATTGATGGATTCTTCCTTTCATGAAAGATTTCTCTGTAACATGCAATGCTATTTGATAGCATTTTACCCACAGTAGAATTTCTTTCAAAATTGGAGTTGATCCTCTCAAGCCCTGCCCCTGCCTTGTCAAACTAAGTTTATGTAATATTTTAAATCCTTTGTGTTGTTTCAACGATGTTCATAGCATCTTCACCAGGAGCTGATTTCATCTCATGAAACCCCTTTCTTTGCTCATCCGTAAGAAGCAACCCCTCACTTGTTCAAGTTTCATCATGAGATTGCAGCAGTTCAGTCATGTCTTCAGGGTTCATTTGTAATTCTTATTCTGTTGCTATTTCCACCACACCTGTGATGACTTCCTCCATTGAACTCTTAACCCCTCAAAATCATCCATGGGGGTTGGAATCAACTTCTTCCAAACTTCTGTTAATATTCATATTTTGACCTCTTCCCATGAATCATGAATGTTCTTAATGGCATCTAGAATGGTGAATCCTTTCTAGGAGGTTTTCAGTGTACTTTGCCCAGATCATAGGAATACCTATCTGTGGCAGCTATGGCCTTAAGATGTATTTCTTTTTCTTTTTCTTTTTCTTTCTTTCTTTTTTTTTTTTTTGAGATGAGTTCTCACTCTGCCACCCAGGCTGGAGTGCAGTGGCACAATCTCGGCTCACTGCAATCTCTACATCCTGGTTCAAGTGATTCCTGTGCCTCAGCCTCTTGAGTATCTAAGATTACAGGCATGCACCACCATGCCCAGCTAATTTTTGTATTTTTAGTAGAGATAGGATTTCACCATGTTGGTCAGGCTGGTCTCAAACTCCTAACTGCAGATGATCCACCCACCTTGGCCTCCCAAAGTGCTGGGATTACAGGCATGAGCCACCATGCCCAGCCAGTGCCCAACCTTCTTAAAATGTATTTCTTAAAAAACATGACTTGAAAGTTGAAATTACTCCTTGGTCTGTGGGCTGCAGAATGGGTGCTGTGGTAGCAGCATGAAAACAGCATTCATCTCCTTATACATCTCCATCAGAACTCTTGGGTGACCAGGTCCCATTGTCAATGAACAGTCATATTTTGAAAGGAATCTTTTTTTTCTGAGCAGTAGGTTTCAACAATGGGCTTAAAATATTCAGTAAACCATACTGTTAACAGATGTGCTGTCATATAGGCTTTGCTCTTCATTTCTAGAGCACAAGCTTAGTAGATTTAGCATAATTCTTAAAGGCCCTAGGATTTAAAAATGGTAAATGAGCTTTGGCTTCACCTTAAAGTCACCAGTGGCATTAGCCCCTAACAAGAGAGCCAGACTGTCCTTTGAAGCTTTGAAGCAAGGCATTGACTTCTCCCCTTTAGCTATGAAAGTCTTAGAAAGCATCTTCTTCCAGTAGAAGGCTGTTTCACCTACCTTGAAAATCTCTTGTTTAGTGTGGTGACCTTCATCAGTGATCTGAGCTAGATCTTCTGAATAACTTGCTGCAGCTTCTCCATCAATGCTTGCTGCTTCACCTTCCACTTTTATGTTATAGAGATGGCTTCTTTTGTTAAGACAACTTGTGCTTGCTTCAAACTTTTCTTCTGTAGCTTCCTCACCTCTTTCAGCTTTCATGGAATAAAAGAGAGTTAGGGTCTTGCTCTGAATTAGGCTTTGGCTTAAGGGAATGCTGTGGCAGGTTTGATCTATCCAGACCACTCACTTTCTCCATATCAGCAATAAGGCATTTCACTTTCTTATCACTTATGTGTTCACTGGAGGAACACTTTTAACTTCCTTCAAGCACTTTTCATTTGTATTCACAACTTGGATAACTGTTTGGCGCAAGAGGCCTAGGTTTTGGCCTGTCTCTGTTTTGGACTTGCCTTCCTCATTAAGCTTAATCATTTCTAGTTTTTGGTTTAAAGTGAGAGATGTGCAACTCTTCCTTTCACTTGAACACTTAGAAGCCATTGTAGGGTCTTTCATTGGCCTAATTTTAATATTGCTGTGTCTCAGGGAATACAGAGGTCCCGAGGAAGGGGAGAGAGATGGGGGAAAGTTAGTTGATGGAGCAGTCAGAACAAATGCATTTCTCAATTAAGTTTACAGTCTTACACGGGGGTGGTTTATGGTGCCCCCAAACAATTACAATAGTAACATCAAAGATCACTGATCACAGTTTACTACAACAGATATAATAATAATGAAAAGTTTGAAATGTTGCAAGAATTACCAAAATGTGACACAGAGATTTGAAGTGAGCATCTGCTTTTGGAAAAATGGCACCAGGGCATTGTGGCTTATGCCTGTTATCACAGTGCTTTGGGAGGCTGAGGCAGAAGGATTGCTTGAGGCCAGGAGTCCAAGACTAGTCTGGGCAACATAGTAAGACCCTGTCCCTACAATACACATACACATATATGTATATGTATTGTTTAATGTATATATGTATATTAGCCAGGAACAGTGGCTCATACCTGTAGTCCCAGCTACTGAGGCAGCAGGATCACTTGAGCCCAGGAGTTTGAGGCTGCAGCGAGCTATGATCTGTACTCCAGCATGGGCAATAGAATGAGAACCTGTCTCTGAAAAACAAAACAAAAGGACAATGAAAAATGGTGCCAATAGACTTGCTCAATGCAGGGTTGCCAGAAACTTTCAATTTGTAAAAAACACAGTATCTGTGAAGCTCAATAAAACAAGATGTGCCTGTATTATTTATCTCCTTTATTACACAAAAAGTAGCCTGCTTAACACTCTTAGATTAGTTAGTTATTGCTGCATAGCAAATTGCCCCAAATTCAGCATCATGCAACAACAAACATTTATTACTTCTCTCAGTTTCTGAGAGTTGTGAATCCAGAAATGATTCATCTGGGTGGTTCTAGCTCAAGGTCTCACAAGAGGTTTCAGTCAAGCTATCGGCCAGGGCTGCAGTCATCTGAAAGCTTAAACATGGACAGAGGACCTACTTCCAAACAGGACTTGCTCACATGGCCATTGGCTGGAGTCCTCAGTGGCTTGACACATGGGACCATGTGCGTGTTTTCATGGCAGTGATTCAAGAGAAAGGGCAAGGAGGAAGCGGCAGTGCCTTTTATGGAGTCTCTGCAGTCACATACCATCACTTCTTTTCTCATTCTTTTTTTTTTTTTTTCTGAGTCGGAATTCTTTTTTTTTTTTTTTGAGACGGAGTCTCGATCTGTCGCCCAGGCTGGAGTGCAGTGGTGCGATCTCGACTCACTGCAACCTCCGCCTCCAGGGTTCACTCCATTCTCCTGCCTCAGCCTCCCGAGTAGCTGGGACTACAGGCGCCCGCCACAACACCCGGCTAATTTTTTGTATTTTTGGTAGAGACGGGGTTTCACCATGTTAGCCAGGATGGTCTCGATCTCCTGACCTCGTGATCCGCCCGCCTCGGCCTCCCAAAGTGCTGTGATTACAGGCGTGAGCCACCGCTCCCGGCCCTGAGACGGAGTTTTGCTCTTGTTGCCCAGGCTGGAGTGCAATGGCGCAATCTCGGCTCACTGCAACCTCCTCCTCCCAGGTTCAAGCAATTCTCCTGCCTCAGCCTCCCTAGTAGCTGGGATTACAGGCATGTGCCACCACGCCCAGCTAATTTTGTATTTTTAGTAGAGACGGGGTTTCTCCATGTTGGTCAGGCTGGTCTCCAACTCCCGACCTCAGGTGATCCACCCGCTTCGGCCTCCCAAAGTGCTGGGATTACAGGCATGAGCCACCGCTCCCGGCCACTTCTTTTCTCATTCTATTCCCGAGAAACCAGCGTCTAAGCCCAATCTCTACCCAAAGGGAGGGGCATTAGGCTCCACCTCTTGAAGGGAGAAGTATCAAAGAATCTGTGCATATATTTTAATACCACAACAATTATTTTGCACCTTATTTTTCCTGGAAAGTCTTGGTCCTGGGGGAAAAAAAAAAGATCCAATATATATCATGAAAATTTTTAGATGTCTGTACATATAAAGCTTTCCCATTCTTTTTTTATTTTTTAATTTTTTTTTTTTGAGACAAAGTCTCACTCTGTTGCCCAGGCTGGAGTGCAGTGGTGCGATCTCAGCTCACTGCAGCCTCTGCCTCCCAGGTTCAAGTGATTCTCCTGCCTCAGCCTCCCGAGTATCTGGGACTACAGATGCGCGCCACCACCACTGGCTAATTTTTGTATTTGTATTTGTATTTTTTTATTTTGTATTTTATGTTATTTTATTTTTTTTGAGACAGAGTCTTGCTCTGTCACCCAGGCTTGAGTGCAGTGGTGTGATCTCAGCTCACTGCAACCTCTGCCTCCCGGGTTCAAGCAATTCTCCTGCCTCAGCCTCCTGAGTAGCTGGGATTACAGGCATGCACCACCAGGCCCAGCTAATTTTTGTATTTTTAGTAGAGATGGGGTTTCACCATGTTGGTCAGGATGGTCTCAAACCTCTGACCTCGGCCTCCCAAAGTGCTGGGATTACAGGCGTGAGCCACCGTGCCGGGCTGACTTTTGTATTTTTAGTAGAGACGGGGTTTCGCCATGTTGGCCAGGCTGGTCTCAAACTCCTGAGCTCAGGTCATCCGCCCCCCTTGGCCTCCCAGAGTGCTGGGATTACAGACTTGAGCCAATGCGCCCAGCCTATTTTTAAAATTTATTGCCAGGTGCAGTGGCTCATGCCTGTAATCCCAGCACTTTGGGAGGCCGAGGCGGGTGGATCACCTGAGGTCAGGAGTTGGAGACCAGCCTGACCAACATGGAGAAACCCCGTCTTTACTAAAATTACAAAATTAGCCGGGTGTGGTGGTGCATGCCTGTAATCCCCGCTACTCGGGAGGCTGAGGCAGGAGGATCGCTTGAACCTGGGAGGCAGAGGTTGCAGTGAGCCGAGATCATGCCATTGAACTCCAGCCTGGGCAACAAGAGCAAAGCTCCATCTCAAAAAATAAAAAAAAAGACTGGGGGCGGTGGCTCATGCCTGTAATCCCAGTACTTTGGGAGGCCGAGGCGAGTGGATCACGAGGTCAAGAGAGTGAGACCAGCCTGGCCAACATGGTGTAACCCCGTCTCTACTAAAAAAAACACAAAAAATTAGCTGGGCGTGGTGGCACGCACCTGTAGTCCCAGCTACTCAGGAGGCTGAGGCAGGAGAATTGCTTAAACCTGGGAGGCGGAGGTTGCAGGAGGTTGCAGTGAGCCAAGATTGCACCACTGCACTCCAGCCTGGGCAACAGAGTGAGACTCTTTCTCAAAAAAAATAAAAAATGAAAATAAATAAATAAATAAAATAAATAAGTAAAATAAAATTTATTTAATTTTAATTTTTTTTGGGGGGGAGATGGGGTCTCACTATGTTGCCCAGACTCGTCTTGAACTCCTAGGCTAAAGTGATCTGTGCACCTCAGCCTCCCCAGATGCTGGGATTACAGGCGTAAGCCACTGCACCCAGCCCAATTCTGTTTTAATTTTTGATTTTTGTTAGAGACGGGGTCTCACTATGTTGCTCCAGGCTGGTCTTGAGCTCCTAGGTTTAAGTGATCTGCCTGCCTCAGCCTCCCAACGTGCTGGGATTACAGGCATGAGCCACTGTGCCCGGTGCTTTCCCATTCTTTTCTCCATTGTTGAACGTGTTGTCATTAATTTAAAAGTTTCTATAGATGGGCTGGGCATGGTGGCTCACACCTGTAATCCCAGCACTTTGGGAGGCTGAGGTAAGTATATGACTTGAGGTCAGCAGTTCAAGACCAGCCTGACCAACATGGTGAAATCCCGTCTCTACTAAATATACAAAAATTAGCCGGCTTCTCGGAGGATGAGGTGGGAGAATTACTTGAACCTGGGAGGTGGAGGTTGCAGTGAGCCGAGATTGTGCCATTGAACTCCAGCCCAGGCAACAGAGTGAGACTCCACACAGAAGAAAAAAAGTTTTCTATAGATGGACCCTTGGATTGTCTTCACCTTTTGCTATTAGAAGTCATGCTGATTTTAATAATCTTGTTTATTTATAATGTATCCAGGGATAACTTAGGATAAATTCTTAAAAGCACCCTTGCCACTTGAAAGGGTCAATGCATTTGCAATTTTAATATATATTGCTAAATTACCTCCATAGGGGTTGTACTTCTCCTATATCCCCCACAGAGTGTGTTGCCCAAATTTTGATTTTTTGCCAGCCTGATAGATAAGACATTATGATATCTCCATGGAGGTTTAACACACGTATACTTTCTTCATTGTGAGTGAAATTGAGCATCTTTTCACATGTTGCAGGCCTTTTCTGCTTTAATTTCCCTAAACTGTCTATTCATGGCCATTCTTTGCCATTAACAGCACCCTTAAATGTTACACTTTTACCTCTGGTAGTCTCGCTGTGTGTGTGTGTGTGTGTGTGTATGTGTGTGTGCAAGTGTGTAAATAATAATATAATACATTTCTCTGTTGCTGCACTCTCTCCTCCACCCTCCCCGCTCTGATGTTGTTTGATTTTATACTCCCATTCTGTTTTTTTCTCACTAATAAAATGGAATACAAAGACTATTAGTCAATTAATTTTATTTTTTATTTAATTAATTTATTTATTTTGAGACAGAGTCTAACTCTGTCTCCCAGGCTGGAGTGCAGTGATGCGATCTCAGCTCACTTCAACTTGATTCACCTCCCGGGTTCAAGCGATTCTCGTGCCTCAATCTCCCGAGTAGCTGGGACTACTCTCCTTGAGCCACCGTGCCTGGGTAATTTTTTTTCGTATTTTTAGTAGAGATGGGGTTTCACCATGTTGGCCAGGCTGGTCTTGAACTTCTGGCCTCAGGTGATCCACCCGCCTTGGCCTCCCAAAGTGGCGGGATTACAGGCATGAGCCACTGCACCCAGTCTTAATTTTAGTTACTAATCACAATTAACACATCAGATATCTCATGAGGTAGATGCTTCATGTCTTCTGCACATACTTTTTACATTTTCTTTGCTGCATTAAAGAAACACACGGCATCAGAGACAAATAGGCAATAACAGCTGTGATGCTATTTTTAAGTGTGGGAGCGCAGAGCCCCATCCTGGTTTTATTTCAGTGAGCTGATGAGGCAGCAGCGATGGATGGGTTCTTGGACCTTCCCTGACTACTGGAGAAAATGGGTTCAAAATAGAAATGACCTTTTGGGAAGCACAGGGAAATTTTGGAAAGCCTGATGAGCTTCTGAAACCATCTGTGTAACATCCCTCAGCAAATGTATTTTCAGAGAAATAAAATGACTGTAGAGTCCATTTGCTTTCCTTCTGGCTCAATGAATCACCTCTGACTCTAATTTGTTTTTTAAGTCTGACTCAGGAACAATCGAACAAATTTGGGTTTGTAATTTTCATAGGAAAGTGAGCCAAGTGTAGGGATTAGAAATGTCTATGTGGGTAGAGTCCAGTGGCTCACGCCTGTAATCTCAGCACTTTGGGAGGCTGAGGCAAGAGGATTGCTTGAGCCCAGGAGTTTGAGACCAGGCTGGGCAATACAGCAAGACATCATCTCTATTATCTTTATTATTAAAAACAAACTAATACATAAAAATTTTAAAAAGAAATGTCTATTTACTAAAAATAAAACCTTCCAGCCAATAGAGACAATTTTATTAACTAAGGTTATGATTTATTGATTCATAAGTGCTTAGGGAAATCTGAAAATATGGCAGGTGATCATTTCTTCAAGAAAGCCTCCTAGCTCAACAACTCTCAAAAAAAGTATGAAAAGGCACGTTATGGCGGCTCATGTCTCCCAGCATTTTGGGAGGCCCAGGTGGCCTTTTGAAATCTGGCAAAACTCTGTCTCTACGAAAATAAAAAGAAAAGAAAAAAAAATAGCCAGATGCGGTGGTGCACACCTGTAGTCTAGCTACTTGCGAGGCTGAGGATCTCTTGAGCCCAGGAGTTGAGGCAGAAGTGAGCAGCGATTGAACCACTGCACTCCAACCTGGGCGACAGAGCAAGATTCTGTTTCAAAAAAAAAAAAAGTTTTGAAAATAACAGTGATGTGAATGTGAATGTGTGTTGTTGCTGTGATTTCTGGGTATTGGGTTCTGTATTAGTTTCCTAGGGCTGCTGTAACAAAGTAACATCAGTGAAGTGGCTTAAAACAACAGAAGTTCGGCTGGGTGCAGTGGCTCATGCCTATAATGCCAGAACTTTGGGAGGCTGAGGTGGGTGGATCGCCTGAGGTCAGGAGTTCGAGACTAGCCCAGCCAACATGGCAAAACCCCGTCTCTACTAAAAATACAAAAATTAGCTGGTCGTGGTGGTGGGCACCTGTAATCCCAGCTACTCAGGAGGCTGAGGCAGGAGAATCACTTGAACTGGGAGGTGGAGGTTGCAGTGAGCCAAGATCGCACCATTGCACCCCAGCCTGGGTGACAAGAGTGAAACTCTGCCTCAAAAAAAAAAAAAGCAAAATGTTAGTCATAAAGGGCAAATAGCATGATTCCTGTTTTTTTGTTTTGATTTGTTTTGTTTTGTTTTGTTTTTTTTGAGACAGGATCTTGTTATGTCACCCAGGCTGGAGTGCAGTGGTACAATCTTGGCTTGCTGCAGCCTCAAATTCCTGGGCTCAAGCGATCCTCTCACCTCAGCCTCCCGAGTAGCTGGGACTTCAGGCATGTCACCATACTTGGCAAATTTTGTTAATTTTTTTGTAGAGACGGGGTTGCTCTATGTTGCCCAGGCTGGTGATTCCTATATTATATAAGGTTCCTAGAATAGTTAAATTAATGGAAGCAGAAAATAGAATGGTGGTTGCTTAGGGCTGAGAGGAGGGTGGGAATGGGGAGTTAGTGTTTAGTGGATATGAGTTCCCTTTTGGAAAGATGAAAAAGTTCCAGAGATGGATGGTGGTGATGATTGCACAACAATGTGACTGTATTTAATGCTACCGAGCTGTACACTTAAAAGTGGTTAAATACAAGGCTGGCCGCGGTGGCTCATGCCTGAAATCCCAGCACTTTGGGGGATTTAGAGGTGGATCACGAGGTCAGAAGTTCAAGACCAGCCTGGCCAACATGGTGAAACCCCCTGTCTACTAAAAATAAACAAAATTGCTGGGTGTAGTGGTGTGCACCTGTAATCCCAGCTACCCAGGGGGCTGAGGCAGGAGAATCGCTTGAACCCGGGAGGTGGTGCTTGCAGTGAGCCGAGATTGTGCCACTGCACTTCAGTCTGGGAAGCAGAGCAAGACTCTGTCTAGAGAAAAAAAAAAGTGATTAAATACAAAAATTAGCCGGGCATGGTGGTGGGCACCTGTAATCCCAGTTACTCAGGAGGCTGAGGCAGAGAATTGCTTGTACCTGGGAGGCGGAGGTTGCAGCAAGCTGAGATCGCGCCACTGCACTCCAGGCTGGATGACAGAGCAAAACTTTCTCTCAAAAAAAAAAAAAAGTGGTTAAAATGGTAAACTTTATGTTCCAGTTATTTTCCCATACACAACAACAAAAAAAACGGTTACAATGGTAAATTTTTATTTTAATTTATTTTTTGAGACGGAGTTTCGCTCTTCTCACCCAGCCTGGAGTGCAATGGCATGATCTTGGCTCACTGCAATCTCTGCCTGCCGTGTTCAAGTCATTCTTCTGCCTCAGCCTCCCAAGTAGCTGAGATTACAGGTGCCTGCCACCACGCCCGGCTAATTTTTGTATTTTCAGTAGAGACAGGATTTCACCATGTTGGCCTGGCTGGTCTCAAACTCCTGTCCTCAGGTGATCCTGCCACCTCGGTCTCCCAAAGTGCTGGGATCACAGGTGTGAACCACTGCACCCAGCCCACAATATATATATATATATTTTTAGGAAAGGGTATGCTAGCTCCCTCGTGATGGAAGAAACTGACCAAGCCAGTGGTGGTTGCAGCCCTTCCTGTGATAACTTTGATTCAATTAAGCATGTTCTCTTCAGACGATCAAGGGTTAGTGGTTGTGGGGTGGAAGGGGGTTAACTGGTGGTGGAGGGTGTTTTGATTAAGAGCTTTATTTTGTTATCTTCTCCTAGGGCTCAGAATTCTTCTTTTTTTTTTTTTCCGACAGAGTCTTACTTTGTTGCCCAGGCTGGAGTGCAGCGGCAGCAGTGTGATCTCGGCTCACTACAACCTCTGCCTCCCTGGCTCAAGTGATTCTCTTGCCTCAGCCTCCTGAGTAGCTGGGATTACAGGCGGCCACCACCACGCCAGGTTAATTTTTTTGTATTTTTAATAGAGATGGGGTTTTGCCATGTCGGCCAGGCTGGTCTCTAACTCCTGACCTCAAGTGATCTACCCGCCTTGGTCTCCCAAAGTGCTGGGATTATAGGCGTGAGCCACTGCGCCTGGCCAGGGCTCAGAATTCTGACTGAAACTCCTTTTTTGGTTTGTTTGACACCTTTTCAAGGGAGTATCACTTTCCCTGCTCTGAGTCTAGTGGCCTAGTCACTTGTAGAGTTATTTCCTGAGAAACCCAAGCACCACTCCTCCGATCTTGGCTAGGAAAGCAGTTCACAGCCCCTGTGTCTTCATGAAAAAAATGTAGCACTCAAGGGCCAAAAGGTGGGTATTTGGATGTGAGTTCTTTGGTCTTTTGTCTAGGTATTTCTCGAATCTCAAAGAGCAAAATATAATATAGCCCCTGGTTTTCTAAACAAAAGTATCATACCAAGAGACTTTTTGATATTGAGAATTTCCAGTTAAAACAAAAATCCATTATCGTGGAAAAATTGGTAGTTACTCATTTGTCAATGCAAAATAAGAGACTAAAAAAATGTGTAGCTTTCTAATTTTAGCCAGGCCTGTGCTCTTCATAAAAGCTCCCTGTCAGCTGGGCACAGTGGCTCACGCCTATAATCCAGCACTTTGAGAGGCCAAGGCTGGCGGATCACCTGAGGTCAGGAGTTTAAGACCAGGCTGACCAACCTGGAGAAACTCCCATCTCTACTAAAAATACAAATTAGCCGGGCATGGTGGTGCATACCTGTAATCCCAGCTACTCGGGAGGCTGAGGCAGGAGAATCGCTTGAATACGGGAGGCGGAGATTGCGGTGAGCCGAGATCGTGCCATTGCACTCCAGCCTGGGCAACTAGAGCGAAACCTCGTCTCAAAAAAAAAAAAAAAAAAAAAAAAAAGGATCCCTGTCACCTCTCTCCGCATTGTACTCCTGTGATCACGGGTAGTTGTCAAGTTGAAAATGGTAAATGACCCTACAGCCTTTGGTGAGAAACATTATCTATTCAATTAATGGCCCATAAAATGATTTAGGTAAAAGACAAGACTGCAATTTCTTCTTCCAAAGGAGAAAGAAAGACGATACTGTCTAATTTACCAAACTTCAAGCTTTTAAAAGGTTTTAGGAAATGTAAAATATCTCTTGCACAGGATTATAGAAGCTGAAAGAGGAAACCTGGAGCTATAAGTCAAAGAGAAACTATAGGTACGTTCTAAAGGCACATTCCTTTCTGTGTATGTGACTGTTTCCTCCTCGCAGCCTTTCTGTAGGCAGATTGCTCATTTAATTAGAGAAAACGTTGATATGGAATGAGATAAACACTGTGTACTTAAAAATTAAATTAAATACACCAGGCACCATGGCTCACGCCTGTAATCCCACACTTTGGGAGGCTGAGGTGGGAGGATCCCTTGAGCTCAGGAGTTTGAGACAGTCAGGGCAACATAGTGAGACTCCCATCTTTATAAATAATAATAAAAAAATATATTAGCTGGGGCCGAGCGCAGTGGCTCATGCCTGTAATCCCAGCACTTTGGGAGGCCGAGGGGGCAGATCATGAGGTCAGGAGATTGAGACCATCCTGGCTAACACGGTGAAACCCTGTCTCTACTAAAAATAAAAAAAAAAAAAAACTGGATGTGGTGGCGGGCGCCTGTAGTCCCAGCTACTCGGGAGGCTGAGGCAGGAGAATGGCTTGAACCTGGGAGGTGGAGCTTGCAGTGAGCCAAGATTGCGCCACTGCACTCCAGCCTGGGCGACAGAGCGAGACTCCGTCTCAAAAAAAAAAAAAAGAAAAATGTATTAGCTGGGTGTGGTGGTGCACGTCTGTGGTCCCAGCTACTCTGGAAGCTGAGGTGGGAGGATCACCTGAGCATGGGAGGTCAGGGCTGCAGTAAGCCAAGATCACGCCACTGCACACCAGCCTGGGTGACAGAATGAGACCCTATCTCAAAAAAAAAAAAAATTATATGTAGAAAAACGTGACATTCATAAGGAATATACACAGATCCTTTGCTCTTTATCACATATACTATAGATGAATAAAGTTGCATAATTAAAACAACATGGCATGAAAGAAAAGTGTGTAACACCCCAGATGGTAGGAAGGCACCACTGAAGAAGGGGGCACTGTATGTACTCTGGATGTCTGTTTGTATTTTTTTTTCTTTTTGAGAGGGAGTCTTGCTCTGTGGCCCAGGCTGGAATGCAACCGCACAATCTCAGCTCACTGCAACCTCCGCCTCCCAGGTTCAAGCGATTCTTCTGCCTCAGCCTCCCAAGTAGCTGGGATTACAGGCAGGTGCCACCATTCCCGGCTACTTTTTGCATTTAGTAGAGACGGGGGTTTCACCATGTTGGCCAGGCTGGTCTTGAACTCCTGACCTCAGGTGATCCACCCACCTTGGCCTCCCAAAGTGCTTGGATTACAGGTGTGAGCTACCGCACCTGGCCTAGATGTCTGTTTTCATGAGACTGTTAACTTTACCAACATCTGAAGAGGTTCTTTAATTCAGGACCTTATAATAACATCAAAAGTGTTCTTTGAGGACAGGCATGGTGGCTCACACCGGTAATCCCTGCACTTTAGGAGGCTGAGGCGGGCAGATCACCTGAGGTCAGGAGTTTGAGACCAGCCTGGCCAACATGGCCAAACCCTGTCTCTACTAAAAATACAAAAATAAGGTGGGCTTAGCGGCAGGCATGGGTATCCAGCTACTCAAGTGGCTGAGGCAGGAGAATCCCTTGAGCCCAGGAGGCGGAGGTTGCAGTGAGCCAGGATCGAGCCATTGCACTCCAGCCTGGGCGACAGAGTGAGACTCCATCTGAAAAAAAAAAAAGTATTTTCTGAGAATGGCTGAACTACACAATGAAGTGAGACTTCTGTTTTCTGAAACCACTGGCTTAAGCGTGAGTAAATATATCACAAACACCGTGTTGTGTGGCTTTGGTATTAAGCCCTAATTCATCCTGGGGCAGCTGTGGGGCCCTGGACTGGGCATGTCAGGAGATGTCTTCATCTGTCACACCCGGAACCCTGTGGCTGCCCTGGTTCTTTTCTGGCTCTTTCTCTGCCGCTCCCTGATGATAGGCACCAGATGGATACCAACCACGGAAACACTAGGTCTCTCTCTGCAGTTGCTCAGAGCTCTGAAGAGTTGAGGTTCGCTCACTTTTGGAAGTCCCCACTTCATCCTGGGAGGGTTGGCGCCTCACTGCACTGTCTGCAGCTCTCTCATCTGTCACTCTCAGAGTCCCCGTGAGCCAGGTGCTTGTGTCGGTGGGGATGCAATGGGGATACTGCTCAACTTTTGGATACTAGCACAGAGCAGCTTTCAATTTGAATTGGACCTGAAAAATCCTCCTCCCCAAAGCAGGAATTATAGACTCTGAGATTCATTCAGTCTTTCATTCATTCATTCATTCATTCATTTTGGTCTTTTTTCCCTCGTAGTAGATAAAGCAATCAAACCCAAATTTGATCATGTTATTATTATTATTATTTTTTGAGACAGAGTCTCACTCTGTTGCCCAGGCTGGAGTGCAGTGGCGCAATCTCGGCTCACTGCAAGCTCCGCCTCCCAGGTTCACGCCATTCTCCTGCCTCAGCCTCCTGTGTAGCTGGGACTACAGGCGCCTGCCATCACGCCCGGCTAATTTTTTGTATTTTTAGTAGAGACGGGGTTTCACCATGTTAGCCAGGATGGTCTCAATCTCCTGACCTCGTGATCTGCCCGCCTCGGCCTCCCAAAGTGCTGGGATTACAGGCGTGAGCCACGGCGCCCGGCGATCATGTTATTTTTCTGCTCAAAAAATAGCCAAAGTGCCACTGCCCTTAGAATGAACTCTAAGTCTGTATCTTGGCTTACATGTCGTTCTTTGGGTCTTTGTCATGAACTCTATGCCATGTGCAAGGCCAGTTTTAAGATATTTGGGATAGATCGGTGCAGCAAATAAGACCCCCCATGCCACAGGGGCTTGCATTCTGGCCAGGGGAGATAGTAAATATAAACATGACATGGAAGTAAATTATAAAGATTGTTAGGTGATAAGCACTTGGAAGAAAGAAAAAGTAGTGCATGGGCTGGGCGCGGTGGCTCTTGCCTGTAATCCTAGCACTTTGGGAGGCGGAGGTGGGTGGATTGCTTGAGGTCAGGAGACCAGCCTGGCCAATATGGTGAAACGCTGTCTCTACTAAAATACAAAAATTAGCTGAGTGTGGTGGCTACTGGGGAGGCTGAAGCAGAAGAATTGCTTGAACCCAGGAGGCGGAGGTTGCAATGAGCCAAGATCACACCACTGCACTCCAGCCTGGGCAACAGAGTGAGACTCTATCTCAAAATAAATAAATAAAATTAAATAAAAAGAAAAAGTAGTGCATGGAGTACAGGTGTGTGGTGGTGAGTTGTCCTTTCAGTCAAGCCCCTAACTGCTTATCCTTGCCCTGGGCCTCCCTGTACACTGACCACAAAGTGCTCTGCCTCAGCACTTTTGCGCTTGTTCCTCTGCAGGGAGTGCCTCTCATACGGATCCAGTTTTTTTGTCACTTCAGTCAGTTGTCTCCTCAAACGTCATCTCCTCTGAGAAGACCTTCCTGCCCACTTAATCTAAAGTTCCCCCACCCACCCCCAGCAAACTCTATCTCCTTATCTTGCTGTTTTCTTCATGATAATTAAACAGGGTTGTGTGATATTTGCATTGGTTATATATTTGTCCTCTCTCTCTACCCACTAGAACATAAACACCACAAAGTCAGGGATTTTGTGTGATATTTTTGCTTTTCTATCACCAACACCTAGCTTTTTTTTTTTTTTCGTTTGAGAAGGAATCTCGGTCTTTCGCCCAGGCTGGAGTGCAATGGCGTGATCTTGGCTCACTGCAACATCAGCCTCCTGGGTTCAAACGATTCTCCTGCCTCAGCCTCCTGAGGAGCTGGGATTACAGGTGCCACCACCGTGCCCAGCTAATTTTTGTATTTTTGTAGAGATGGGGTTTCACCATGTTGGCCAGGCTGATCTTGAAGTCCTGACCTCAGGTGATCCGCCTGCCTCGGCCTCCCAAAGTGCTGGGATTATAGGCGTGAGCCACTGCGCCTGGCCTCTTTTTACATTTTCTTGTACCTTTGTTAACACTGAGCCTAGTATTTATTTCATTCTTGGTTCTGAATTGCTGCTGCTGCTGGGGGTGGAGGTGGATGCTGATGGGACCAATAAGTCCTCACCCAGAAGCTTCCTCAATTATTAAATATTCTCTCAGGGGACTGCCCCAGGTGTTCTTTGTCTAATGCTCACCTTTCTGAGGCTCCATGTAGGTCTTTATAATATGAATCCAGGGCTCCGATTATGCTGACACCAAATTGGCGTGTTCTAACCTCAGCTTCAAAAGCTTCATTAGAATCACAATGGCTAATATGATGGAGCACTTACTTTGCTGCCGACTTCCTGCTAATCTCTTTCTGTGCTTCAAGCGTTTTCAGTCTCACCCCTCTGAGGTGAATACTATTATTGACCCCAATTTTACAGATGTGGGAGCTGAGGCTCAAGGTCACACAGCTGGTGCAAAGCCGAACCGAGATGGGAAAGCAGCCCACCCCACTCCAGGATGCTACCTTTCGCTGCAGTGGACCACTGGTTCCAGATTGGCCCTCATTTTGGAAGATGGGTTTCTGTACTCCCACAGTCCAAGCCCCTTTCTCAGCTTCTACTGAGATGTTGGTGCCCGCAGGCAATATTCTTCTTTTTAATTCCTGTTAAAAACTTGTCCCAAACCCCTGTCAGGTTTCTCCTACTGAGAAGCTTCGGGGGACAGCATGGAAACCTCAGACTTTCTTCCTCCTGTCTCAAGGCCCAGAGAAGAAACAGCTGGAATCCGTCTGTTCTGGGCTTGCTTCCTCTAACCTGGGCCCCGCGGGGGTCCTGCTGGGCCTGTTAGAGGTGAGAGCACCTCACAAGCTGAAGGGTCCCTAAAGCCCCTCTTTCTTGCACTTGTTTTATTGGGTGGCAGGGCCTTTTGAGCACTGTTTCTGCTCCCATAGAAAGTTCTACCCTCCAGTAATGTTACTAAATTATGCATCTGGTAGACAGGATTTTGTCCTTTATCAGAACTTCTCTGTAGGGTTGGGAATACAGGAGGGAAGGAGGCCTTGACCTCTCTTCCTAAAGGTTAGAGGGTCTGACCCAACACAAAGCAACATGCATTTGGACTTTAGTTTTCATTTCAACAAAGAGGAGTTGATTTTCCAAAGTGACATATAATCGTTAACCTCCTAGTTGGATTGGAAAATGGATCTCTCCTTGCAGCTTCTATGCTCAAACCACTTCATCACACTGTTGTCTTTGGGTAATTTCAATTAGAGTATAGACTGTCTAGCAGAGTATCATGTCCCCAATAATACGGTGGCTGGATAAAGGACAGGAGAGATGAAGGAGTTATGTAAATTATATTCTGTTTCCTAAAATGTTTTCTAGAGCAATATTCTGTTTCCTAGGTTTGCATGTCTGTGGGTAAGCTAGGGTGCTTGGTGACTCACATCTGCTTACACATTCAGATCTTTGTGAGGGAGTCGTATAATACTGAAGTTCAGCTAGGTATGTAAAAATCTATATATTTAGCCAGTAGGATAACATTTGATTGAAACACTTCTTCAAGGACCGAAGACTTTCCCCTTGCCAGGGAGCTGAAATACAACTTTCCCAAAAGATCTTGTTTGCTTCTAAGAAGAACCACATTACTGAACATTGAGCCTCAGTTGTCAATTTTATGGGTACCTGCGGATAAGACATTGTGATTCTTTGTTTGTCTTTGCCTATTGTGTGTGTAGACTGTGGTGTAGAAGTTCAAAAACAGAACAGTCCTTTCAGTACGCCTCCAGCTGTGCATCCCATAGACCCACAGGGGAGAACTAAAGCTTGTATCAGTTTATGCTGTTGAAGGATTCAGGTCCTCTTCCCTAGCCCTACTGCCCTAATGGCCTCTTCTTTCTTTCTTTTTTTTTTTTTTTTGAGATGAAGTCTTGTTCTGTCGCCCAGGCTGGAGTGCAGTGGCCCGATCTCGGCTCACTGTGACCTCTGGCTCCTAGGTTCAAGCAATTCTCCTGCGTCAGCCTCCCAAGTAGCTGGGACTACAGGCGGCCACCACCACGCCCGGCTAATTTTTTGTATTTTTAGTAGAGACGGGGTTTCACCGTGTTAGCCACGCTGGTCTTGATCTCCAGACCTCGTGATCTGCCCGCCTCAGCCTCCCAAAGTGCTGGGATTACAGGCGTGATACACTGTGCCCATCCTCTTTTTTTTTTTTTTGAGAAGGAGTTTCTCTCTTGTCGCCCAGGCTGGAGTGCAATGGCACAATCTCAGCTCACCGCAATGTCGTCCTCCCGGGTTCAAGCGATTCTCCTGCCTCAGCCCCCTGAGTAGCTGGGATTACAGGCGTATGCCACTACACCCGGCTAATTTTTGTATTTTTAGTAGAGATGGTGTTTCGCCACATTGGCCAGGCTGGTCTTGAACTCCGGACCTCCAGTGATCCGCCCACCTCAGCCTCCCAAAGTGCTGGGATTACAAGCGTGAGCCACTGTGCCCGGCCTGCTTTTTCTTTATTTGTGGTGAGAGCACTTAAGATCTACCCACTTAGTAAATTTCAGGTATACAATACAGCCCGCTTCTATGCCAATGAAAATGAAACAGAAAAATGGTATTAATAGTCATGGAGCCTACAGAAGCTGGCAAGAAATTACTGAGATGAATTGAGATCGGTCCAGTTTAAGAGAAGGGATAGGTTCTTTCCTGCTGAAATTAGCAGATGGTATCCCAAGTGATGCACATTTTCTAGATCATATTGATGGCTACTGCTCTGTAGCCCATAGATTCTCAATAAAAGTTTATAATTGAAATGGACATAAAAAGCATTCCACATAAAATTTAAAAAGCAGCTAATTTAATATGAAATGAAAATACTTTCAAACTAAAGAGAACATAAAACTTCATTCAATAAATACATCAAATGATAAAATAGATAATTTCCAGTAACCATTAGGGAGCAATAATAAAAGCAAACTAAGATGAAGAAGGGAAACATTTGAGCCGAGTCATAGATGTTCTGTTAAGCACTATGTCGTGCAGACAATAAAAAATAAAAGTGGACTTGATGGGCCAAATCAAGTATTACTAAATGCAATCGAGGATAAATGTCAAGGCCCTTGATTTGTCAGAAAAAAATCAGCTGCAGAAGTATGGGGGGGGTAGAAATATTAATAACTTGGCACTTAGGTGTCAAATAGGCTTTATCTGTGTGTCAGCTGTCAGTGGCTGATTGAAGATTGTGTTGAGAAGGAACCTGAGAATACTTCTAACTTTCGAGTGTTAAAAGAAAAACCTAGGCTGGGCATGGTGACTCATGCCTGTAATCCCAGTACTTTGGGAGGCCGAAGCGGGCAGATCACCTGAGGTTAGGAGTTCGGACCAGCCTGGCCAACACGGTGAAACCTCCTCTCTACTAAAAATACAAAAATTAGTTGGGTGTGGTGGCTCATGCCTATAATCCCAGCTACTTTGGAGGCTGAGGCAGAAGAATCGCTTCAACCCAGGTGGCAGAGGTTGCAGTGAGCCAAGACAGCACCATTGCACTCCAGTCTGGGTGACAGAGCAAGACTCCGTCTCAAAAAAGAAAAAAAAAAAAAGAAGGAAAAACCTTAAACACATTAAATTGAACACAGTTTAACTGAGAAACAACCGATATCGAGTTAGGCAGCCTCCCAAGCCAGAGTAGGCTCAAAAAGTCCAGCACAGCCATATGGTGGATTTTATGGACAGAAAAAGGAAAATGTCCTACAGAAAACGGAAGTGAGGTACAGATGCAGCCAGATTGGTTACAGCTCAGTGTTTGCCTTATTTGAAAATGGTTTGAACAGCTGGCAGCCTGTGATTGGCCCAAACTCAGTGACTGGCACAACAGTGTGTTATAGTCTGTTTACACATCAAGTGAGGTTACAGTTCACTATGTATGGAGATACCTTTAGGCCGAACTGAAAATACACAAGGAACCAGCTTTAGGCTAAACATGACTTAACACAGGGAACAATGTGACACATTGAGTGGCATTGCCTGTCATAGATGGCTGGTGGTACATATGTAGTAAATATCAATTCATGAAATCATCTATGCATTTTAGTAGATGGCAAGTTCTGAATGTGTCAACAGTGTAATGTGACTGACTCACATCATTATACTATGTTAGAGGAAGTATAGTGTCAGGAAGAAAAGAGGCCATGCATCGCAGGAATCCTGTGCTCAGTACTGGGTCTGCATTTTTTGGAAGGACATTGATGAGCTCATTAGAGTGTGTTGGAGATGGGCATCCACGGTGGCGAAGAGATTGAAAACCATGCCAAATGAAGAAGGAAAGTGTCAGGGATAGTCTGGATGTGAATGGAATTAAGGTGGCACTTACGGCCTAGATACATAACTATTATGTGAAAGAAGAATTAGGTTGAACTCAGAGGGTAGAAATAAGACCAATGAGTCGAAGTTGTAAGGAGGCAGATTTCCACTTAACACAAGGAAGGATTCCTTAACAATTTAAGTGTTTTGAAAATGGAACGTAGGGCTGGGTGCGGTGGCTCACGCCTGTAATCCTAACACTTTGGGAGGCCAAGGCTGGAGGACTGCTTTAGCTCAGGAGTTTGAGACCAGCCTGGGCAACATGGCAAAATCCAGTTTCTACAAAAAATACAAAAGGTAGCTGGACATGGCGGTGTGTGCCTGTAGTCCCAGCTACTTGGGAGGCTGAGAAGGGAGGACCACCTGAGCCTGGGGAGGTCGAGGCTGCAGGGAGCTGAGATCACACCACTGCACTGCAGCTTGGTCGACAGAGTAAGACCATTTCAAAACAAACAAACAAACAAAAACCCACAAAAAAATAGAACAGAATAATCCTTAATAAATGGCTCACTTTTAACATGAAAAATGATTTATAGTAATGTCTTTACTCTTGACTTTGTCACCATTTTATTTTATTTTTTGAGACAGGGTCTCACTCTGTCACCCAGGCTGGAGTGCACTGGTGAGATCTCAGCTCACTGTCTCCCAGGCTCAAGTGATCCTCCCACCTTAGCCTCTAGAGTAGCTAGTACTACAGGTGCGTGCCATCATGCCCAGCTAATTTTTTTTTTTTTTTTGAGACGGAGTCTCACTCTGTCACCCAGGCTAGAGTGCACTGGTGCCATCTCAGCTCACTGCAAACTCCGCCTCCCAGGTTCACACCATTCTCCCGCCTCAGCCTCCCTAGTAGCTGGGACTACAGGCGCCTGCCACCATGCCTGGCTAATTTTTTGTATTTTTGGTAGAGACAGGGTTTCACCGTGTTAGCCAGGATGGTCTTGATTAATTTTTGTATTTTTTAGTAGAGATGGGGTTTTGCCATGTCGTCCAGGCTGGTGTCGAACTCCAGGGCTCAAGTGATATACTCGCCTTGGCCTCCAAAGTGCTGGGATTGCAAGCACAAACCACCATTCCTGGCCTTGTCACCATTTTTTATTTTTTATTTTATTTTTTTGAGACAGAATCTTGCTGTGTTGCCCAGGCTGGAGTGCAGTGGTGCGGTCTTGGCTCACTGCAAACTCCACCTCCTGGGTTCAAATGATTCTCCTGCCTCAGCCTCCCAAGTTGCTGGGATTACAGGGACATCCCATCTCATCTGGCTAATTTTTGTATTTTTAGTAGAGATGGGTTTTTGCCATGTTTGCCAGGCTGTTCTCGAACTCTTGATGCCAGGTGATCTGCCTGCCTCAGCCTTCTAAAATGCTGGGATTACAGGCATGACCCACTGCACCCGGCTCTTGTCAACATTTTAATCAAAGACTTGGATGAATATAAATAAAGTCTACTTATCAAATTGTAAATAACATGAAGTTGAAGGGGGCTGTAAATGTATGGCATCATAATTCTGAAAGATCAGATCATATTGCCTGGCTAGAATGATAGGTGAGATCTAAGAAATAGAAATGTAAAGGAAATCAGTATAAGGTTCTACGATGGAATCTGAAAACCCAACTGGACAAATTTGCATGAGAAAGACTCACAGACTGGCAGCTAATTTGAATAATTTGGAGCAGCATGATCTGATAGAAAAAGAATACAAGCCATGCATAAATTTTGCATTTTCTAGTAGATTCCTTAAAAAAAAAAGAAAAGAAAAGAAGCAGATGAAATTAATTATAATAATATATTTTTACTGAACTAAATATATCCAAAATACTCATATTGATTACATGTTGAACATGTATAAATTATTGATATATTTACATTTTTATATAAGGTTTTTGAAATCCAGTGTATATTTTATATGTACAGCATATCTCCATTCAAAAGCTAAATTTAAGGTTGAGGTCAGTGGCTCATGCCTGTAATCCCAGCAATTTGGGAGGCTGAGACAGGTGGATTGCTTGATCCCAGGAGTTCAAGACCAGCCTGGGCAATAGGGTAAGATGCTGTCTCAAAAAAAATACAACCGCACACACACAGAAAAACAGGCACATTTGTGTGCACGTACAGTCCCAGCTACTTGGAATGCTGAGGTAGGAGGATTGCTTGAACCCAGCAAGTTTGAGGCTGCTCTGGGCAACATAGCCAGATTTTGTGTCTAAAAAAAAAAAAAAAAAAAAAAAATTAAAATATTTTCAGCTAGGTGTGGTGGCTCATGCAAATCCCAGCCCTTTTGGAGGCTGAGGCAGGAGGATCACTTGAGGCCAGGAGTTTGAGACTAGCGTAGGTGACAGAGTGAGACCCTCTCTCTCTCTCTGTTTTTGTTTTTTGTTTTTGAGATAGGGTCTCACTCTATTGCTGAGGCTGGAGTGCGGTGATTTAGCCTCGGCTCACTAAACCTCTGCCTCCCAAGCTCAGGTGATCCTCCCACCTCAGCCTTGCAAGTAGCTGGGACTACAGGTGTGTGCCACCATGCTTGGCTAATAAAAAATTTTTTTTGTTTTTGTTTTTGTAGAGATGGGGTTTAGCCATGTTGTTTAGGCTAGTCTCATGCAATTCATCTGCCTTGGCCTCCCAAAGCGCTAGGATTACAGGCTTGAGCCACTGTGCCTTGCCTCTTTTTATTTTGAAAAATTATTATTATTATTTTTTATCTTCTCCACAGATAAAGAAGAGACCTTGTCTCTGACATATATATTTAGGAATTGAATTGAGTCTGTTTTTTACATTTAAATGATATAAAACTAAAAATTTGGCTGGGCGTGGTGGCTCACGCCTGTAATCCCAGCATTTCGGGAGGCCTAGGTGGGTGGATCGCCTGAGGTCAAGCATTTGAGACCAGCTTGGCCAACATGGTGAAACCCCGTCTCTACTAAAAATACAAAAAACTTTAGCTGGGCGTGGTGGTGCACATCTGTAATCCCAGCTACTCAGGAGGCTGAGGCAGGAGAAGCACTTGAACCCGGGAGGCAGAGGTTGCAGTGAGCTGAGATTGTGCCACTGCACTCCAGCCTGGGCAACAAGAGTGAAACTCCATTTCCCCCCCAAAACAAAACAAAACAAAACCAAACCCTAAAAATTCAATTTCTCAGTTGTATTGGCCATATAGTCAGTGCCCAATAATCACACGTGATTGGTGGCTACCGTATTGGATCATGTAGCTGAAGCGGTTTTAGTTGGTTTGAGTTGTTTAGGAGTTTACTAATAATTTGAAATAAAAGTAAATATTTTGAACAAGGAAGTTGACAGTTCTGTTCTACTCCACTTTAGTTAAACTTTACCTGAAGCGTTTCACTCACTTCTAGGTAGTAGAGTTTAAAGGGACAAAGACAAACTGGGTGTGTGTGTGCTTGAGTGTGTGAATATAGAAAGTGGCCCTTGGAGTAGGGGTGAGGCTTACCTGAGGGTGTATGATTAGGGCCAAGGCTTGGAAGCCCACACAGTATGGGTTGTTGTGTGATGTAATGGACTGATGACTCCTGGAGGACCACAATTTTCTGGGAGAGATATGGCAGAAAATTTCCAAGAGCGGAATGGCTTTTTGAGCTGGATTCCCCTCATAGTCCCTTTCAACTCTGATTTCACAAATTCTTTCCTTTTACTAAGGGCTCTTTCAGGATTCCTTTTGGGGGAGAACAAAGTAACATTTATGAATTAGAGGGGACTTTATTATTATTATTAGATTCTTGCTCTGTCACCCAGGCTGGAGTGCAGTGGCATGATCTCGGCTCACTGCAGCCTCCTCAACCCAGGTTCGAGCAATTCTCACGCCTCAGCCTCCTGAGTAGCTGGGATTACAGGCGCACGCCACTATGCCTGGCTAATTTTTTTTGCATTTTTAGCAGAGACTGGGTTTTGCCACATTGCCCTGGCTGGTCTCAAACTCCTGACCTCAAGAGATCCACCCTCCTTGGCCTCCCAAAGTGCTGGGATTACAGGCGTGAGCCGCCGTGCCTGACCTCACCCTTATTATTATTATTTTATTTATTCTTCTTATTTTTTTGAGATGGAGCCTTGCTCTATCGCCCAGTCTGGAGTGCAGTGGCGCGATCTCGGCTCACTGCAAGCTCTCTGCCTCCGAGGTTCACGCCATTCTCCTGCCTTAGCCTCCCGAGTAGCTGGGACTACAGGCACCCGCCACCACGCCTGGCTAATTTTTTTTGTATTTTTAGTAGGGACGGGGTTTCACTGTGTTAGCCAGGATGTCTCGATCTCCTGACCTCGTGATCCGCCCGCCACGGCCTCCCAAAGTGCTGGGATTACAGGTGTGAGCCACCGCGCCCGGCCACCCTTCTTATTTTCTAGATGAGAAAGCAGGGACCCTAAGAGAGCCTGCTCAAGGTCACATGGCTTTTTGGCCTTAGAGAGGTGCCTGGGAGCTGGCACTTCTGCGGTGGCATGGGTTAGGTCTGCTCCAGATGGATACAAGCCTTGTTAAGGGGAGAATTTTTAGATGAAGGCACAGGGAGTGAGGCTATATTCTTTCTCTCTTACTTAGAATAAAAGGAGTCATTATGTAAGATGCATCTGTGCCTGGTATGATTCCTGAAAGGTCAACGCGTTCTTTCAGTTGAAACCAGTACACGGGTGCCACCTACAGGATTTGTAGAAAACAGATGTTCAGCATTTTCCTATCAATAGGCTTGGCTTTCAGCACAAAGGTATTAGACATTCATTTAAGGCCATCTGAAAATTACTATTATTAATATTCAAAGGGGGCTGATAACTAGTGGTTTTGCTGAGGAAAAATGTGTAGCCTAAGAGACCTAGGAGTGACAGAGAAGGCTGTGAGGTTGTGTGCCTATGGGATGTGACATCAGGACCATCTTTTTTTTTTTTTTTTTTTTTTGAGACGGAGTTTAGCTGTTGTTGCCCAAGCTGGAGTGCAATGGCGCGATCTCCAGCTCACCGCAACCTGCGCCTCCCGGGTTCAAGCGATTCTCCTGTCTCAGCCTCCAGAGCAGCTGGGATTACAGGCCACCATACCCAGCTAATTTTGTATTTTTAGTAGAGACGGGGTTTCTCCACGTTGGTCAGGGTGGTCTCGAACTCCCAACCTCAGGTGATCCGCCTGCCTCGGCCTCCCAAAGTGCGGGGATTACAGGCGTGAGCCACCATGCCCGGCTGGACCATCTTAACAAAACCTCTTTCCTTCTTCCCCATAAGGCCCATCATTTACCAAGGCTTTACTCCTTTGTCTCTTAATTTCTTCTTCAAAACACTGTCATTTAGTGAAATACAATTCCTAGGAAGTATTTTGCTTGAGAGAGACATAATGGGCTGGGCACAGTGGCTCATGCCTGTAATCCCAGCAACTTGGGAGGCTGAGGCAGGTGGATCACTTGAGGTCAGGAGTTTGAGACCAGCCTGGCTAACATGGTGAAACCCTGTCTTAACTAAAAATACAAAAATTATCTGGGAGTGGTAATGCATGCCGGTAGTACCCAGCTACTTGGGAGGCTAAGGCAGAAGAATCACTTGAACCCAGGAGTCAGAGGTTGCAGTGAGCTGAGATGGTGCCACTGCACCCCAGCCTGGGCAACGCAGCAAGATTCTTTCTCAAAAAAAAAAAAAAAAAAAAAAAGAGAGAGGCAGAATGGAGTAATGAGAACAGTGCAGGGTTTTGATTTCAGTACAGATGTAGGTCCAAATTCTGACGATGTAACATTTAATACATGACCACTGCCCTCAGTGTCTTCATCTGCAATGAGACATTAATACTGTTTACCTTGTAGGGTAGTACTGAGGACTGAAGGTATACAAGATTCTAGTGTCAAGTCTGGAAGTGCTATAGGGCTAATGGTAATGATTTTTATCAGGTTTCATCTATGAGGGGAATTGATGCCTGTAATCATGGGGCATCTGTAGGTGCCTGAAACCTCTCCTAGAATACCGGGTGGGCTTGGGAGCGGCATGGCAAGCACTGAACCTCAAATGTTTCTTCATTATTCTCAGTTCCATGTGAACTTTCCTTGTCTGCTGTAACCTATTTGTGCCTCTCTGATGGTGTTGGCCACATTCTGGCTTGTAGAATATGATAATTTGTGTATGTCTAATCTCCACTTTTAGATCATAAATTCACTATAGACAGAGACTGGATTCAAACCTTTCAAATCTCCCCAGCATCTAGCATCTCTCTTGCCCATAAAAGGCACTTAAAATGAGCTTATTTATTTATTTTAAGACAGAGTCTCACTCCGTCGCCCAGGCTGGAGTGCAGTGGCCCGATCTTGCCTCACTGCAAACTTCACCTCCTGAGTTCAAGTGATTCTCCTGCCTCAGCCTCCCTAGTAGCTGGGATTACAGGCGTGCACCACACGCTCAGCTAATTTTTGTATTTTTAGTAGAGATGGAGTTTCACCATGTTGGCCAGGCTGGTCTTAAACTCCTGACCTCAGGTGATCTGCCAGCCTTGGCCTCTCAAATTGTTGGGATTACAGGCGTAAGCCACCACACCCGGCCTTAAAATGAGCTTATTAAGTGAATGCCTGAAGTATGGAAGGATGGTATAATGGGACATGTTGGGGAAAATTATTTATAAAATAATTCTTTTTAAAAAATTTTATGTATACATATTTAATTAAAATAGAATAGGTATAAACCAAAAAGAAGAAAAAAATCGGGATAAAGCATCACTACCATTTTGTTTGCAAAAGGAGTCAGGATATGAAACAAATTACCAGAAAAATACTCTAAGTTCATCCCAAAGTAGCTAGGTTACATAATCTTAAGAGTCAAATACCATAATTAAGTATTATACCACTTAATCCACAAATGAACAAAAGGGGAGTCAAAAGTTTATCCTGGTTTAGGGTAATAATTTTTACATTAAATATATAGTGATTCTCTTCTCACAAAGTGGTACTGGCAACTTTTTTTTTTTTTTTTTGAGATGGAGTCTCACTCTGTTGCCCAGGCTGGAGTGCAGTGGTGCGATCTCGGCTCACTGCAGCCTCTGCATCCTGGGTTCAAGTGATTCTCCTGCCTCAGCCTCCCAAGTAGCTGGGATTACAGGCACGCACCACCACGCCTGGCTAATTTTTGTATTTTTAGTACAGACAGGGTTACACCATGTTGGCCAGGCAGATCTTGAACTCCTGACCTCAGGTGTTCCCCCCACCCCTCGGCCTCCCAAAGTGTTGGGATGACAGGCGTGAGCCACCACACCCGACCTCAAAGGCAATCATTCTAAATGTACTATGGTAGCATGTTAAAAATGGAAGTATGCTATAGAACTAAAGTAATATGGATAGCACAACTCACTACCTAGGAGAAAGGTACTGGTTCTCATGCAAAGCTAAGCCTGTATCAGTCATCCTAATCACAATGGCTTATAAAAGCATCAGGTTTCCAGTAGAGAAACTATTCTAGGAATGTCAGTAATCTCTTGAAAATTTCACATCTGTTAAACCAGGATAAGTCTACAACTATTTTGAAATCTGAACAAGGTATCACATGAAACAGTAAGATTCCCAGCCATAATGTAAGATAGAAAGGTCCTCATGCATATGCTTGCTGGCTCGGAAAGCTTCATGTGCATAATACAGAAGTTGCCAAAGAAGGAAACTGGAGCTACATTTCCGTGGTGCCGTGAATTTTAAACCTCAGGAATGGTGTGATCCATTAGGCTTTTCATAATGCTTGGTGCCATCCGCTTAATAATATGCTCACGGCTGGGTGCGGTGGCTCACGCCTGTCATCCCAGCACTTTGGGAGGCCGAGGTGGGCAGATCACGAGGTCAGGAGTTCGAGACCAGCCTGGGCAATATGGTGAAACCCCGTTTCTACTAAAAATACAAAAATTAGCTGGGCGTGATGGCAGATGCCTGTAATCTCAGCTACTTGGGGGGCTGAGGCAGAAGAATCACTTGAACCTGGGAGGCAGAGGTTGCAGTGAGCCGAGATTGCACCATTGCACTCTAGCCTGGGTGACAGAGTGGGACTCTGCCTAAAAAAAAAAAAAAAAGTTCAAAGATAAAAGGAGGCATGATTGTAATAGTAACTACAGTCCCATATGTTGACAGTATGTCTGCAATTTGAGAGTTCTTCAATCCAATGACATTCTGTCTGTTGATTTCATAGATGTTACGTTCCATGAGAAGACCATTTCTGGCTGCAGAGCTGTTTTTCACTGTGGATCACTGTGGACGTTATTTTTCCTTTTTTCTTTTCTTTCTTTTTTTTTTTGAGATGGAGTCTTGCTCTTGTCACCCAGGCTAGAGTGCAATAGTGCGATCTTAGCTCACTGCAACCTCCACCTCTCAGGTTCGAGCGATTCTCCTGCTTCAGCCTCCCAAGTAGCCAGGCACCTGCCACCATGCTCGGCTAATTTTTTTTTTTTTTTTTTTTTTTGAGACGCAGTCTCACTCTGTTGCCCAGGCTGGAGAGCAGTGGCCTGATCTCGGGTCACTGCAAACTCCGCCTTCCGGGTTCAAGTGATTCTCCTGCCTCAGCCTCCTGAGTAGCTGAGATTACAGGCTCCCGCCACCATGCCCGGCTAATTTTTGTATTTTTAGTAGAGACGGGGGTTTCACCATGTTGGTCAGGCTGGTCTTGAACTCCTGACCTCGTGATCCACCTACCTCGGCCTCCCAAAGTGCTGGGATTACAGGCATGAGCCACCGTGCCTGGCCTATTTTTCCATTTTTAAAGATAAAACCAACATGTCCAGTGCTATCCTTATGCGTGGTAATCGTCCGTTCAAAGGGCCTGTCACGAATTGTCATGTCATGGTAATCTTCTCTCCAAAAGCCTGTTTGAGCACCTTGTGCGCTTTATCAGAGCTCCACCCGGCAGTTTTCACCACTGATCTGGAGTACTTGGTCCCCAAATCTCAGACCAACCAATGAGGCTGGAGAATTAGCCTGGACTAGCTGAACAAATATATCATTATCTATTGATTTAAGCCTGAGTCCAATTTTTCCATCCTGATCCTTACACAAATGACTTCGCGAATCCCTTGCTTAATTTCTGCTCTATGAATTCCAGCATCATTATCAGTTGCAGGAGCCACCATACAGATCATACCGGAAGGTCTTGCTACCAACTACCTCGGAATTGATGCACCAGAAACCACAGCCACATTTGCACGTATTTCTTCTTCATTTCAACTCAGGCCCATGTATTATTGAGAGAGCTCCGGATATAGTTTGGGATAGAGGTTTCCATCTTGAGAGATGGGAGCAGCAGCTTCTGACAAAATTGCTGGGTTGGCAGGGTTTGCAGAAAAAGCAGTTTGAGCCTGAGTTACATTGTCTTCCTTCAAGTCTTCAAGAGATGGATAGAGAGACATTTTTGCAGGATTCTTCTAGCTCACAAGGACCCACTCGCTGCCGCTGTCGCCTCCGGTCACTGGCACCGACTTCTGAGGCCCGAGGGTAAGAGAGCGGCGCTCGCCGAGGACCGTTCCCGAGGCGCGTCACGGCGCCGCCTAAAAGAATTCTTCAGAGCTGGCAATATTTTACGTATTTTTGGTGACTGTTCTAAGGGGTGGCTGGTTGGGAAGGGCTGTTGAAGCTGCAAGGATTTCTCTGGGCAATTGCACGCTGTCTCCTCCTATGTAAGCATACCTTTGAATTCCTTCGGGCTTCCATTCTTGTCTCAAGCCCCTGTATACCAGTTCTGGAGCTAGCCGGGCAACCAACCTAAACCTCCGGATTTTCCCCAGGAGTGGCTGACTCTGCTGTTCTTTCTACTTATACCAGAGCGCCCTCTGCTGGACACACCCAGAAGTAATTCTCAAATCTCGATGTTTGGAGTTGGCCCTCTCCCTCATTTGCCAGGAAAGTGACCCCTTTTCCTAGAGTGGGAGAAAGGCGAGTATTTCACTTCCTCCTATTTTCCCTCATCCGTCATCCCTCATCCCTCATCTCTCTCTTCCACCAAGACGGAGCTCTTCCCATGAAGCGAACATTTCTGTTCGTGAGGTGGCTCTGAGCAGGGGTGAGACGCTCAGTTTTGTCCTGTTGCTGAGCCCAGCTCCCAGGTGACCTTGTTCAGGGTGAAGTGACACCGTGCAGACCACTGGGCCCTTGGGAAGGGCACCTAGAAACTCTTACTTATTTGCATTGGGATGGAATCGTTACGAAGAATGAGGTTAGAGCCCAGAATACACAGTCAGAAGCGGGGCATAAAACTCTCTTTGAGCTTTGTAGCAACCAGCCCGAGGAGGATGATGTAATCAGACAGGACAGTGTGGCGAAGAACAGTGACGGTCCCTCAGCATGTGTTGATGAACAGCAAAGCTGTCCTAACGTGCACTGAGATGTCAGGTTCACTCATTAGCAAGAGTTTCATATCACATCCTGGCTTTACAGTGGTTGTGAGTTAAACAACTGACATGTCTCTTTTGAATAGTTGAACATGCAAAGATCAAATCTGCAAATGCCAAGAATCTATGGTTCATGGTGTGTATCTAAAAATAAACAGGCTGCTAAGGGGAAGTACAACTATCCCTGGGGCTGAAACCAAAGATAATTTCTACTGTCTAGTAGAAGACATCGTATTGTGCAGTGACCAACATCCTCTGCAACATTCTTATGATAAATATGAATGCCATGTGGTTCTTTTAATATTTCCTTGTTGTAGACTGAAGTCATGCTACCAAAGCATAATTCACTAGAAAGAATTTGAGGGTGAGGCAGGGCTGTGTTTGGTATAAAAAGAATGGAGTCCAAAACACACATCAGGAGGAGGACTATTCTGGCGAGGTGGTAAGTCACTGGATGTTTGCCTGGGTACATTTTCTTCCATAGTGAACCTTCCAAGCTGATTGAGGGCACTATTTTCAGCAATGGATTATCCTCTTTCCTAGCTGCTAAATGATCATTTTTATTTCTTAATACTCAGCAAAGACCTACTCCATCCCAGTTAATGAACACAGGATTTTTCTGACCTTGAGCAGAAAATTAGATTATTTAAAACAAAATGTAGAATGCTGAAGAATTTGTGGTCTTGCAGGGAATGCAGAAGACTCATTAGTCAATGGTTTAATAACTCTAAGCTATTATGTAGCATCACTTCTTAATCAGTTTTCATAATTAGATTGATTATATATCATATAATGGTGTGTTAAACTCATGGAAGGTCATGTCAATTTAACCCAGACAAGATAATTTGACCAGGCTCAACTTTTCAAAAATTATCAGTGACGGGGCTGGGCACAGTGGCTTATGCCTGTAATCCCAGCACTTTGGGAGGCCGATGCGGGTGGATCACGAGGTCAAGAGATTGAGACCATCCTGGCCAACATGGTGAAACCTTGTCTCTACCAAAATACAAAAATTAGTTGGGTATGGTGGTGCGTGCCAGTAGTCTCAGCTACTTGGGAGGCTGAGGCAGGAGAATCTCTTGAACCCGGGAGGTGGAGGTTGCAGTGAGCTGAGATTGCACTACTGCACTCCAGCCTAGCAACAGAGCAAGACTCTGTCTCAAAAATAATAATAATAATAATAATCAGTGATGGAGTCTCACTGTGTTGCCCAGGCTGGGCTGTAACTCCTGGGCTCAAGCAATACTCTCATCTTAGCTTCTGGAGTAGCTGAGACTGTAGGCATGAGCCACCTTGCCTGGCATCAGTAATAATTCTTTTCTCTTTAACAGTGAAGGAAAGTCTGGGTGTGGTGGTTCAAGCCTGTAATCCCAGCACTTTGGGAGGCTGAAGTGGGATGATTGCTTGAGCCCCAGAGTTCAACACCAGCCTGGGCAACATGGTGAAACTCCATCTCTACAAAATTAGCCAGGCATGGTGGCATGTGCCTGTAGCATGGTGGTGCACACCTGCAGGCCCAGCTACTCAGGAGGCTGAGGTGAGAGACTCACTTGAGCCCAAGAGGTTGAGGCTTCAGTGAGCCGAGATCACACAACTGTACGTCAGCCTGGGTGACAGGGTGATCCCCTCGTCTCAAAAAAAAAAAAAAAAAAAAGTGAACTAAAAAAATAGGTGATCAATATGTTTGCCTTAATTTGTGTATTTGTTTTTGTGGAGCTTTTACATGTCTGAATTGAGGCTGGGTTTTAAGTGGATGGTCCTGCATCTGCTTGTGGCTTGCCTAGGCAATGTTGTACAGAGGAACCACATTAGGGTGTGGGCCTTGACATGGAAGACAGGCCCATCAGACGATTTCCAGGTAACATAGACCAAGCCTTCTCAGGAGGGAGATTTGAGAGGGTGGCGGGGAGGGGAACATCATTACTAAGAGGTGGGAATTAATTCTGGGGAGAGAAGGGACAAAAAATCACACATATTTATTTCAACAGGTATTACAATGGTTTGTGGCTTCCAAAGAGCCACAGTACATACAGAGATACAGGGTATATCTGTAGTGTTAAAATTTCATGGTGAGGCATGATTAGGAAAAAATGTCCGCTGGTATAGAAAGGTGCATTGATATGCTGGGGCAGCTCTTGAGGTGTGTTAGAGGCCAGGTGGTGATGATGAAGATGATCAGGGTGATGCCACGCCTTTGTTGAGGGTGTATTTATTGTATGCTAGGCCTGTGTAAGCACCACATGTGCATGATGTCATTTCATAGTCAAAAGACCAAGTACGGAAGGTGAGATTTGCAGAAGTTGGGCAAGTTGTCCAGGGGAGGAGGTAATGTTTAGTGTTTGAGAATTCAGGCTGAGGTATGAGACCAGGCCTCCAACGACAGCATTTACTAGTCACTGGACCTCTGTTAGGCCTCACTTCCTCAATTATAAGTTGGAAATATTAATAGTAGCTTCTAAAGGGTTACTGGGAGAACTATATGACAAAATGCATATAAAGTGCATAGTAAAATGCTGAATAAAGGTTAGTTATTATAAGAATTATTATATTAAATATAATAATATATTTAATACATATACTATTTTAAATACAATGACTATATATCATATCTATAATATAAATGTAAATATTATAATACATTCTATTTATAACATAAATATAACAATTATAATATTTTGCAATATATAATATAATAAAATTGTTATTATTATCTTTTCTTTTCTTTTTTTTTTTTTTGTTTTGAGACAAAGTCTTGCTCTGTCGCCCAGGCTGGAGTGCAGTGGTGCGATCTCGGCTCATTGTAGGCTCTGCCTCCCGGGTTCATGCCATTCTCCTGCTTCAGCCTCCTGAGTAGCTGGGACTGCAGGCGTGTGCCACCACACCGGCTAATTTTTGTATTTTTAGTAGAGACGGGGTTTCACCATGTTGGTCAGGCTGGTCTCGAACTCCTGACCTTGTGATCTGCCCACCTCAGCTACCCAAAGTCCTGGGATTACAAGTGTGAGCCACAATGCCCGGCCCCTAGAGTTGGTTTCAATGTGTGTACTTTTTTTTGCTTGTCTCCACTTCTTTTGTGTTTGATTTCTTCTCCTATATATATATTTTAAATATAGAGACAGGGTCTCACTATGTTGCCTAGGCTGGTCTTGAACTCCTAGACCCAAGCAATCCTCCTGTCTCAGCCTCCCAAAGTGCTGGGATTACAGGCGTGAGCCACCACACCTGGCCTCTTTTCCTATTCTTTTTTTTTTTTTGAGACAAGGTCTCGCTGTGTTGCCCAGGCTGGAGTACAGTGGCATGGTCTTAGCTCACTGCAGCCTCTGCCACTCAAGTTCAAGTGATTCTCCTGCCTCAGTCTCACGAGTAGGTGGGATTACAGGTGGCTGCCACCACGCCCAGCTAATTTTTTGTATTTTTAGTAGAGGGGGGTTTCACCATGTTGGCCAGACTGGTCTTGAACTCCTGACCTCAGGTGATCCACCCGCCTCTGCCTCCCAAAGCGCTGGGATTGCAGGCGTGAGCCATTGTGCCCAGCCAGCTTCTATTCTTGATAAACATCAATAAATACGTCTTTAGGGATAATAAGCTGACATTTTAGGGCATAGCCAAGCGCACATAAAATAATATTCAATTTCACAGATGCTACTTTATCTTTCAAATATATTTGATATGTGAAATGCATCTTCAATAAAAGACAGATGACCAACTCAAACATTTTTTCTACATATATAAAAGGATTGGTATAATTAATAATGAAATTGCTTTTAAAAATCACTAAGAGATGATAACTCTTCCAATAGAAATGGGCAAAGGACAAGATGAGGCAATTCATGCCAAAAAAGGAACAAAAATGGCTGATAAACAGGTAAGCAGTGTTTACTCTGGTAACAATGAATTGTCTTTCTTTTATTTTTGGGAGACTGGGTCTATCTTTTTTTTTTGAGATGGAGTCAGGCTGTCACCCAGGCTGGAGTGAGGGTCTCACCATCTTGCCCCGGCTGGTTGTAAACTCCTGGGCTCAAGCCATCCTGCTGCCTTGGCCTCTCAAAGTATTGGGATTATAGGTGTGAGCCACTGTGTCCAGCTGAATTGTCATTTTTGTTCATGAAATTGGTGAAATTTATTTTTTATTTTATTTATTTATTTTTTTTGAGACAGAGTCTTGCTCTGTCACCCAGGCTGGAGTGCAGTGGCGCTATCTCGGCTCACTGCAACCTCCACCTCCTGGGTTCAAGCAGTTCTCCTGCCTCAGCCTCACAAGTAGCTGGGATTACAGGCATGCACCACCCACACCCAGCTAATTATTTTGTATATTTAGTAGAGATGGGGTTTCACGGTGCTGGCCAGGCTGGTTTCAAATTCCTGACCTAAAATGATCCGCCCTCCTGGGCCTCTCAAAGTGCTGGGATTACAGGCATGAGCCACCGTGCCTGGCCAAAATTTAAAATGATCATGATATCTCTTGCTAGTGAGAATGTGAAAACATAAGCAATCGTGCACTATTGTTGGCAGCATAAAATAATTTAACCTGTTAATAAAAAGCAGAGCTGTTTTTGGAGGAAAGTTTATATGTATCAAAAGCCTTACAAATTATGCAAGACTTTTGATCAGGAATTCCATTTCTAGGAGTTTATCTTAAGGAAAAAATATTTTCTTTATATTTTCATCTGAATGCAAAGATGCATATGTAAGGATTATTATTGCAGTTGTCTTTATAATAATAAACAATTAGAAACAAGTTAAATACGGGCCAGGTGCTGTGGCTCATGCCTGTAATCCTAGCACTTTGGGAGGCTGAGGCAGGTGGATCACTTGAACTCAGGAGTTCGAAACCAGCCTGGGCAAACATGGTAAATCCCCTTCTCTACTAAAAAATACAAAAATTAGTTGGGTGTGGTGATGTGCGTCTGTAATCTCAGCTACTCATGAGACTGAGGCACAAGGGTTGCTTGAAACCAGGAGGTGGAGGCTGCAGTGAACTGAGCTCTTGCCACTGCACTCCATCCTGGATGACAGAGTGAGACCCTGTCTCAAAAAAAAAAAAAAAAAGAAAGAAGGTAAATTCTTAGTAATAGCTATTTCAGTTATTATTGTCAAAGACACTATTGTTCAATAAAATGGAAAGATTTTTCTTTTCTTTTTTTTTGAGAAAGGGTCACACTCTGTCTCCCAGGCTGGAGTGCAGTGGCACAATCATGGCTCACTGCAGCCTGGATCTCCCAGGCTCAAGGGATCCTCCTGCTTCGGCCTCCCGAGTAACTGGAACTACAGGCATGTGCCACTAGCCCACCTAATTTTCTTATTTTTGGTAGAGATGGGGTTTCACCATGTTGCCCAGGTTGGTCTGGAACTCCTGGGCTCTATTGATTCATCTGCCTTAGCCTCCCAAAGTGCTGGGATTATGGGCGTGAACCATGGCACCTGGCTGATTTTTCAACTAATGTTGTCAAGGTAAAAAATCAGAGCATAGAATGGTACCTGTTCTATGATACTGTGCTTGCTTAAGTAGAAAAATGTGTCCATGTGGCCATAGAAAAATATTGGAAGCACATAGCTCAAACTGTTAAAAGCAATTGCCTTTGCATATAGAATTACAGGCGATTATTTTCTTTTTTGAAGTTTCTGCAACAAGCAGGTTTTATGTTCTAGTTATTATTGCTGCATTATAAACCACTGTAAACTTAGTGACATAAAAGAACAATTATTTTATTATGTCAACAAGTTCTGGAATCAAGAATTTGGAAGGTCAGAGTGGGGATGGCTTGTTTCTGCTTCATCCTGTCTCAGATCTTAGCTGGGAAGTGACTAAACAGCTGGAGGCTGGAATAATCAGAAGGCTAATTTGCTCACCTGCCTGACGCCTGGGCTAGGAGGACATTAAAGGCTGGTCTGATGCCAGGCGCAGCAGCTCACGCATGTAATCCCAGCACTTTGGGAAGCTGAGGCGGGTGGATCACTGGAGGTCGGGAGTTCGAGAGCAGCCTGATCAATATGGTGAAACCTGGTCTCTACTAAAAAAGATACAAAATTAGCCTGGATGCAGTGGCTCATGCCTGTAATCCCAGCACTTTGGGAGATTGAGGCGGGCAGATCATGAAGTCAGGAGTTCGAGACCAGCCTGGCCAACATGGTGAAACCCTGTTTCTACTAAAAATACAAAAATTAGATGGGCGTGGTGGCAGGCACCTGTAATCCTAACTACTCAGGAGGCTGAGGCAGGAGAATGGCTTGAATCCGGGAGGCAGAGATTGCAGTGATCTGAGATTGTGCTACTGTACTTCAGCCTGGGTGACAGAGCAAGACTCCATGTCAAAAAAAAAAAAAAAATTACAAAATTAGCTGGACGTGATGGTGCATGCCTGTAATCCCAGCTACTTGGGAGGGTGAGGCAGGAGAATTGCTTGAACCCGGGAGGCAGAAGTTGTAGTGAGCTGAGATCGCACCCTTGCACTCCAGCCAGGGAGGACAACAACAGTGAAACTCTGTCTCAAAAAAACAAAACACAACAAAAAGATATATAGGATCTCTGACATCGCCTGTAATCCCAGTTCTCTGGGAGGCCGAGGTGGATGAATTGCCTGAGCTTAGGAGTTCAAGACCACCCTGGGCAACATGGTGAAACCCCATCTCTACTAAAATACAAAAAATTAGGCAGGCATGGTGGCAGATGCCTGTAGTCCCAGCTACTCAGGAGGCTGACGCATAAGAACTGCTTGAGCCTGAGAGGTGGAGGTTGCAGTGAGTTGAGATTGTGCCACGGCACTCCAGCCTGGGGAACAGAGCAAGACTTCATCTCAAAAAAAAAAAAAGACTGGTCTGCCTCTTGCAGCCCCTACCTGTGGCTTTTCCATGTAGCCTGGCTTCCTACCACCAGCATGCTGGCCTCGGTGTAGTTGGACTCTCATGACAGCTCAATAGAAGTTGAATTTCAGCAAGTCACAAGCCAGTCCATACTTCAAGTCGCAAACCTATCCATATTCAAGCCATCCATATTCAGTCTGAACTTCTACAAGCCTTAAGCCTGTCCATATTTATGAGGAAAGGGACACAGATACCACCTCTTGGTCACTTTGTAGAAAAGTGGGATGGGAGACATAGTTGCAGCCATCTTTGGAAATACATATATATTACTTTTGTATTTGGAAAAAAATCCACAAATATCATTGCAGTTAAAAAAAAGTCTATAAAATACCTAGGAGCCTAATTATCTGAGGTATTGATTGCAGAATCATTTTGCATAATTGAATTGAAAAGAACTTTCCTAGGTTTTGGAAGGAAGGACATCTGTGTGTTGCTCCTTGTGTCCTGGGTGAAGGTGTTACCTTTGAGATAATCCTGTGTGTGGGTGCCAGGGTAGATGTGGGGAAGGATGGGGGCAGGATTGCCAGACACAACACAGGACATCCCGTTACATTTTTTTTTTTTGAGATGGAGTCTTGCTGTGTCTCCCAGGCTGGAGAGCAGTGGCACTATCTCGGCTCACTGCAACCTCTGTCACCCTGGTTCAAGCTATTCTCCTGCCTCAGCCTCCCCAGTAGCTGGGATTACAGGTGTGCACTACCACGCCCAGCTAATTTTTGTATTTTAAGTAGAGACAGGGTTTCACCATGTTGGCCAGGCTGGTCTCGAACTCCTGACCTCAGGTGATCCACCCGCCTCGGCCTCCCAAAGTGCTGGGATTACAGGCATAACCCATCCCACTAAATTTGAATTTTAGATAAGTTACAAATGTTTTGTGTAAGTGTGTCCCATGTCCCAAATATTGCATGTGCCATACTTATACTAAACAAATTTTCTTTGCTTATCTGAATTTCAAATTTAACTGGGTATCTCATATTATTGTTTTTGCTAAATCTGGCAGTCATAATTGGGGGCAGTTCTGGAGATAAGCCCGAATGGGCCATTGCCACCTTCTTATAACTCTCCCACTGCCCGGCAGTGACGAGAAGAGCTCTGGCAGTGGTAGGGAGATTCTATTTTCAGCGTGGGCATCAACACAGTCTGAGAATAGAACAGGGCAAGGGATGGGTGAAGGAAAGAATGTTTTCCAGTATGTGAAGGGGGATCTGCCAGTAGGGCTGGAAACCTGGACTTGATTCCTGGACTTGTTGAAAACTCACTTTGACCTTGGACAAGTCACTAAATCCCTCTATGGCCAAGTTTCTTGTATAAATCCTACTAGTCCAATAGAGGGTTCTTGGGAAGATGAATATGAGATGAGTAAAGCTGCTTTGAAAGCCTTAAAAAGGAGCCCTAGGAAGGAAAATTCAAAGTATTGGTGCTAGTTGCCTCATTCTGAGCTGGCCAACACAGGACACCTGAAGGGCTTTCTCTACAGAATTTTTCTGGATGAGCTCACATCATTGTTTTTTATTTTTCAAAGTATTTTATTTTATCTTTTTTAGAGATAGGTCTGTCTTCATCACCCAGGCTGCAGTACAGTGGTGAGATCATAGCTCAGTGCAATCTCAAACTCCTAGGCTCAAGCAGTCCTCCCACCTCAGCCTCCCAAGTAGCTGGGACCACAGGAATGAGCCACCACACCCTGCTAATTTTTAAATTAATTTTTTTGTTTGTTTGTAGAGACAGGGTCTCACTATGTTGCCCAGGCTGATGTCTAACTCCTGGTCTCAAGTGATCCTCCCACCTCAGCCTCCCAAAGTGCTGTGATTACAGGAGTGAGCCACCACGCTTGGCTAACATTGTTTTTAAACAAAATATCAAGCCAAAGCGTTGTTGCTTTTTAAAATCTATCCCCTGTCCCACTTTGGGCTACATGAACTAGAACAACACCAGACGTTTCTGCGAATTAAAGAGGTAAATGTGCTGTGTCATTAAGTACTGCTTTTTCTTCGTCTTCACTTATCTGCTATGACTAGTCTGCTGTGAAGTTCACACTAGTTAGATGCATAAGTGTGCACTAAAAAGCTGTGTTCTTTTCCTTCTCTCTCTGCTAAGATGCAATTCCAGTAGCTAAAGTAAGGCTAGTGAATTTATGCCTATTTCCAAATAGAGATCTGGCCAATGACAAAGCTTTTTTTTTTTTTTAATTTTTTATTTATTGGTTGCTAGGTAGAAAAGGCTCCTGCATGGCTACTGTCCGACATAGTTCTGCACAGCGGGAGGGAGGCAGGCAGCCTGCTCCACTAACAAGAGGAAGTCATTTTTACATAAGTTTCACAAAGATAGAAGCGTTTCCATTTTCTGAGGGGGGGGGGGGGATTACAGGCACCTGCCACCATGCCCGTCTAATTTTGTATTTTTAGTAGAGACAGGGTTTCACCATGTTGGTCAGGCTGGTTTCAAACTCCTGACCTCAGGTGAACCACCCGCCTCAGCCTCCCAAAGTGTTGGGATTACAGACATGAGCCACTGTGCCCAGCTAAAACCTCTATTAACTGGGAACCAGTTGTTTGGAATCTTCAAATTCGCCCCACTTCCAAGTCTACATTTTAGCATTTAGTATATTTTTTTATCAAATACGCAAATATTTGCTGAGTATTGATTTCGTAAAGCAAGCCACTCTTAAGAAAGTCACATTATAAGTTTATTAAAAAGGAATAAATAAAAACAATCTTAAGTATCTCCTGAGGTGGCTATACATTCAGCTCTGTTCCTTATTTTTGTATTTTTTATTTTGAGTGTAGCAACAGCATTGTAAACATAAAATGCATAGTGAGACTTTGTGTCCAGCGCTATGGCTAAAGCCTGGCAAAATCCCCAGGATTAAGTACCCATGTATTTTGACTATATGGGTACTTAATCAGTCAAGGGGAAATGCTTTTGTTAAAAACAAGGTTTTTCCCTACAATTAAATAAATAAAAATTTAAAAAAATTCAGGATCTGCCGGGTGCAGTGGCTCACACCTGTAGTCCCAGCACTTTGGGAGGCTAAGGCGGGCAGATCATGAGGTCAGGAGTTCGAGACCAACCTGGCCAATATGGTGAAACCCTGTTTCTACTAAAAATCCAAAAAGTCAGTCAGGCGTGGTGGTGGGCACCTGTAGTCCCAGCTACTCGGGAGGCTGAGGCAGGAGAATCGCTTGAACCCGGGGGGTGGAGGTTGCAGTGAGCCAAGATCACGCCAATGCATTCTAGCGAGACTGTGTCTCCAAAAAAAAAAAAAAAAAAAAAAAAAATGGGATCCAGGACATAGGCTAATTTCACAGAAATTTAAACAACTTAAACAATTGCATGAATAACATCTTCTTCATAATCATAGTTTTACCATATGCTAGGTAATACTAATATTAACTCACTCCTATTTCCATGACAACTATGATCCAGTAAAACACTTGCAAAAGTCATGTCTCATTGGAAATATGTATTGGATATTTGAAGGTTATTTGACGATGAGCTAGACCCGGCTTAGACTGTACCTACAGTGCATAAATCCTGTTTGCACATTAGATTTCTATGGAGGTGGGACCTGGTTCACCTTATTCTCCAGGCACTGACAGATAATTGAATCTCACTAAATATTTGATGAACAAAGTAAATAAACTGAAGAATAGTATTTCTTTTTTTTCTTTTCTTTTTTTTTTTTTTGAGACAGAGTGTCGCTGTGTCACCCAGGCTGGAGTGCAGTGGCACAATCTCGGCTCACTACAAGCTCTGCCTCCTGGGGTTCATGCCATTCTCCTGCCTCAGCCTCCAGAGTAGCTGCGACTACAGGCTCCCGCGACCACGCCCGGCTAATTTTTTTTGTGTGTGTGTTTTTAGTAGGGACTGGGTTTCACTGTGTTAGCCAGGATGGTCTTGATCTCCTGACCTTGTGATCCGCCTGCCTCGGCCTCCCAAAGTGCTGGGATTACAGGTGTGAGCCACTGCACTCAGCCCTAAGGGTAGTATTTCTTTCTTTCTTTTTTTTTTGTTTTTTTTCGCTCTTGTTGCCCAGGCTGGAGTGCAATGGAGCAATCCCAGCTCACTACAACCTCCGCCTCCCAGGTTCAAGCAATTCTCCTGCCTCAGCCTCCTGAGTAGCTGGGATTACAGGCAGGAGCCACCACGCCCAGATAATTTTGTATTTTTAGTAGAGATGAGGTTTCTCCATGTTGGTCAGGCTGGTCTCGAACTCCCAGCCTTAGGTGATCCACCCACCTCGGCCTCCCAAAGTGCTGGGGTTACAGGCGTGAGCCACTGCGCCCGGCCAAGAGTAGTATTTCTTAAACTTGGGTCTTATAACTTAGGCTTAGAGAGGTTAAGTAAATTCCTCAGGGTAACACAGTAAGTGATGGAGTGGGGATTCCAAACCGAGGACCCCAGGTCCCATGGCCTTAACTGTTACTGTCAATTGCCTGTTATGGTTAATTGACTCCTTAAATTATACATTCATACATACATACATACATACATGTGTGTGTGTGTGTGTGTGTATGCATACAGTCATGTGTTGCTTAATGATGAGGACATGTTCTAAGAAATGAGTTATTAGGCAATTTTGTCATTGTGTGAACATCACAGGGTACACTTACAAGCCTAGATGGTATAGACTACTACACACCTGGGCTCTGTGATATAGTTACATACCTGTACAGCATGTTACTGTACTGAATACTGTAGGCAACTCTGATGCAATGGTATTTGTGTATCCAAACTAGAAAAGGTACAGTAAAAATACAGTATAAAAGACAAAAAATGGTACACCTGTATGGGGGCACTTACCATGAATGGAACTCACAGGACTGGAAGTTGTTCTGGGTGAGTTGAGTGACTTTATATATTATAATAAAGCATTTAATAATAACAACACATTATTACTATTATTACTACCAATAAATTATTACTATTATTAATAACAAGAGATTATTACTATTAATAATAATAAATTTTTATTACTATTATTAATGTAAAATTTAATTTATAAAGCAGCACTCTTCTTTCTTTTAAAGACTCCAGCACTCAGTAGTCCTAGGATTCTCCTATCGAAGTACTAACCAGGCCTGACCTGGCTTAGTTTCTGAGATCAGAAGAGACTGGCTACAGTCAAGGTGGTATGGACGTAGGCAAATACTCTTCTTTCTTCAATAATAAATTAACCTTAGCTTACTGTAACTTTACTTTTTTTTTTTTTTTTTTTTTTTCTGAGACGGGATCTGGCTCTGTTGCCCAGGCTGGAGTGCAGTGGCTCAATCTTGGCTCACTGCAACCTCTGCCTCCTGGGTTCAGGTGATCCTCCTGCCTCAGCCTCCTGAGTAGCTGGGATTACAGCCAGCACCATGCCTGGCTAATTTTTGTATTTTTTGTAGAGTTGGCGTTTCACCATGTTGCCCACGCTGGTCTCGAACTCTTGGGTTCAAGCAATCCACACACCTTGGCCTCCCAAAGTGCTGGGATTACAGGCATGAGCCACCACGCCCAGTCTAACATTTTACTTTATAATAAACTTTTTAGTTTTTAAATTTTTCAACCATTTTGTAATAGCACTTTGCTTAAAACACAAACACATTGTATAGCTGTATAAAAATATTTTCTTTTTATTTTATTAAATAGCGATGAGGGGGTCTTAGCTTGTTGCCCAGGTTGTCCTTGAACTCCTGGACTTAAGCAATTCTCCCGCCTTGGCATTTCAAAGTGCTGCGATTACAGGTGTGAGCCAGTGTGCCTGGCCAGTTTTCTTTCTTTATATCCTTATTCTATAAGCTTTTTCTCTGTTTTAAAATTTTTACTTTTTAAACTTTTTTGTTAAAAATTAAGACACAAACACATTAGCCTAGGCCTACAGAGGGTCAAAATCATCAACATCACCATCTTCTACCTCCACACCTTGTCACTGGAAGGTCTTCAGGGTACCCTAGGAGCTGTCATGCATGGAACTGTCATCTCCTATGATAACAAAGGTATTCTTCCTCTGGAATACCTCCTGAAGGACCTGCCTGAGGCTGTTTTACAGTAAATTTCTTTATAAGTAGGAGTACATTCTAAGATAATAATAAAAAGTATATTATAACCGGGTGCAGTGGCTCACGTCTGTAATCCCAGCACTTTGGGAGGCTGAGGCGGGTGGATCATGAGGTCAGGAGTTCGAGACCAGCCTGACCAACATGGTGAAACCCCGTCTCTACTAAAAATTCAAAAATTAGCCAAGTGTGGTGGTGCGCACCTGTAATCCCAGCTACTCAGGAGGCTGAGGCAGAAGAATTGTTTGAACCCGGGAGGCAAAGGTTGCAGTGAGTCAAGACAGCGCCACTGCATTCCAGCCTGGGTGACAGAGCGAGACTCCATCTCAGAAAAAAAAAAGTATATTATAGTAAATACATAAACCAGTAACATAGTCATTTATCTTCATTATCAAGTATTATGTCTATACATAATTATATGTGCTATGTGCCTCTACTGGCAGCACAGTAGGTTTGTTTATACCAACATCACCACAACACACATGAATAATGCATTGTGCTACGACATCGTTGTGCTATAATGGAGTTTTCAGCTCTATTATAATCTTATGGGATCACCATGTCCATGTTATGGGAACGTTATGGGAACACCATTTATATGTTTCACCACATTACTGAGTACTGTAGACAGTTGTAACACAGTGGTAATCATGTTTGTGTATCTAAACATGTCTAAGCATAGAGAGGTACAGTATAGAAATACTGTATTGTAATCTATGGGACCACCGTCATATATGCAGTCCCCTATTGACCCAAATGCTGTTATGTGGTACATGACTGTACTTAGTTCTTTGGCCAGACATTTTGTTGTTTCTAGTGAAAATACTTGTACAAACAGCATTAGTTAAGAGTATGGACATAGGCCGGGTACGGTGGCTCATGCCTGTAATCCCAGCACTTTGGGAGGCTGAGGCAGTCAGATCACCTGAGGTCAGGAGTTCGAGACCAGCCTGGCCAACATGGTGAAACCCCCATCTCTACTAAAGATACAAAAAATTAGCTGGGTGTGGTGGCAGGCGCCTATGATCCCAGCTACTCGGGAGGCTGAGGCAGGAGAATTGCTTGAACCCAGGAGGTGGAGGTTGCAGTGAGTCGAGGTCACGCCATTGCACTCCAGTCTGGGTGACGGGACAAGACTCCGTCTCAAAAAAAAGACTGGAAAGGTAGGCTAGGGAAAGACCTTGTAAGCAGTTTGTTGTTTTATTTTGACTTGTGTATACCAGTATTTCATGTATGCTAATAAAAAGTAATATAAATACACTTAGCAATAGTGCATTATCAATAATTATAACATACTAATCTCTCAAAAGTGTTCTGGGAAATAAAAATTCATTTCTCAGTTTTTTTTTTTTTTTTTTTTTTTGAGACAGAGTTTTGCTCCGTCATCCAGGCTGGAGTGCAGTGGCACGATCTCGGCTCACTGCAAGCTCCGCCTCCCGGGTTCAGGCCATTCTCCTGCCTCAGCCTCCCAAGTAGCTGGAAGTACAGGCGCCCGCCACCAGGCCCGGCTAATTTTTTGTATTTTTAGTAGAGACTGCATTTCACCATGTTAACCAGGATGGCCTCGATCTCCTGGCCTCGTGGTCCGCCCGCCTCGGCCTCCCAAAGTGCTGGGATTACAGGCGTGAGCCACCGCGCCCGGCCTCTCAGTTTTTTAATCTTTGGGTCTGAACCATGTCAAGTGTTTTCTGTTACTCTCTGAAGGACAAAACTTCTTCCTCTCTGTCTTATGGTTGTTAAACTGTTCTGCGGCTCACTGAGTGATGGAAGGGACCCACGGCCTGCCCTGGCCACGTTTGCCTGGTGAGGCTGCTTCAGCTTCCTCTCTTGGTGGATCTGCCAGGGTCTCCCTTGATTTCCTTGGAAACAACACAGTGATGTGGGCTCCAGCTGTGACAAGAACGAGACTTTGTCTCAAAAAAAAAAAAAATCAAACTGCATTCATTTTTATCTTATTTTTTATTTTTGAGACTGAGTCTCGCTCTGTTGCCCAGGCTGGAGTGCAGTGGTGCGATCTCAGCTTACTGCAACCTCTGCCTCTTGGGTTCAAGTGATTCTCCTGCCTCAGCCTCCCAAGCAGCTAGGATTATAGGTACATGCCACCACACCCAGCTAATTTTTGTATATTTAGTAGAGAGGGGGGTTTCCCCATGTTGGCCAGGCTGGTCTTGAACTCCTGACTTCAAGTGATCCCCTCGCCTAAGCCTCTCAAAGTGCTGGGATAACAGGCATGAGCCACTGCTCCCAGCCATGTTTTCTCTGTATTTTCTTTATTTTTTAAAAAATTATTTCCTCTAGTGTTTAAACTTAACATGTTTTCTTCTTATACTTTTATGGTTTCTTCTTTTTTACACTTAAATCTTTGATTCATTTAGAATTTATGTAGGATAAGGTAGGGATCTCTTATTTTTAATTTTAATTTTTCAGATGGCCACTCAATTGTCACAATATTATTTATTGGTTAACCTATCTTTTCTTTGCTTATTTGAAAGTCCACCTTTACCATATACTAAATGTCTATATAAGTCTGGGTTTATTTTTTACTTTTTTCTGTTCTATTGATGATTCCAAACAAATCTGACAACTTTTAAGGGATTTTAAAAATGATTTGGAATTTAATTAAGACGCAATATTTCCTATTATTTTAGACAAATAAAATAACCAAAAATTTAAGATATTTGATTTATTACTATTCCTCAATTAACCTTTTATTGTAGTCAATATTTTGAACCCAACCTTCATTAAAAAAACGCCTCCATGTTGACTCTCTTAGTGAACATTGTGGGTTCCCATGGGAACATTATGCAAGAAAATGAACTATTTCAGATTTGTTTTACTCACTGTCTTCCTTGTTTGCTCTTTTGTCATTTAATAGTAAAGTATACCTATTTATGTAAAATTACTATTGTAAGCATAATGTCTTTGCACTTTATTGTTAAAGCTGAAACTTTCAAATATGTCTCCATCTACTTTTTCTTTCCCAAGTAAAACATTTTAAAATTATGGTAAAATATACATAAGAGAAAATTTACCATTTCTAGCCTTTTTTTTTTTTTTTGAGATGAAGTCTTGATCTGTCGCCCAGGCTGGAGTGCAGTGGGGCGACCTCAGCTCACTGCAACCTTCATCTCCCGGGTTCAAGCAATTTTCCTGCCTCAGCCTCCTGAGTAGCTAGGATTACAGGCATGCGCCACCACACCCGGCTACATTTTTTGTATTTTTAGTAGAGATGGGGTTTTGCCATGTTGGCCAGGCTGGTCTCGAATTCCTGACCTCAGGTGATCTGCCTGCTTTGGCCACCCAAAGTGCTGGGATTACAGGCGTGAGTCACTGCGCCTGGCCCATGTCTAGCCATATATAGTGTATATAGTTCAGTGGTGTTAAGTACATTTTAAAAGTGTATATAGTTCAGTGGTGCTAAGTACATTCATACTGTTGTGCAACCATCAGCACTAACCATTTACTTTTTAAAATAAATTTAAAATTTGTCTTTAAAAAGACAGAGATAAGCTTAAAATGGCATGTTGAATTCTTGGGAAGCAAAAGCCAGTCAGTAATTTGAAGCTGACACGCACGGCATCTCCCTGGAACACAAATGCATTCTATAAAAGGAATTTGTTTCTTGGCTCTAAATGGCAATACATTAAATTTGCCCATTTAGAAATTGATCTGAAAGCTGGTTCTTAAACTCTCAGATTCAGCATGAACTCAGAGGCCAAGTTGTGACCTCAGCTTTTCCTGTTCTTAGGACAACAGGACACACCAGCATCACCCACTCAATCACTGTAGCCTTTGTGAATTTGTCCAAGACCTGGAACTTCTCATTTTTTTTTTTTGATGAGGGTCTCTCACTGTTACAGAAATGGAAAAATGCCTCTTTCACACATCCTGAATGCTGATCCCCTGCACCCTTCTCACCTTGCTGCATGTGTCACTCCTACCCGATGAGCCAGTTAATCTGGGAATATCTTTTTTCTTTTTCTTTTTTTCTTTTGCGTGTAGCCATATGCCATGGAGCTCCAGATGAAGAGGTGCTAGCACGCCATATTGCGGTGCACTGCCACATAAAAGGTGTTATCCAGGCCAGACTCTAAGGGTTATCCTTCTGAGTGCAGAGGCACTTTTAAAAAAGGAGTGCTTTCCTTCTCGGTCTTGTAGAGTGACATATGTTAATAAATGGGGCGGAAGAGAGTTAATTAAAGGAAGCCGGGGCCTCGCTCAGCTCAGCGGAGTCAGCTCTCAGGTGGTCCTTGCTTGGAGCCAGATTGGGAGCAGCTGTGTAGTTCTTTCCTGACAAAATCCTGACCCTCTGCACATTGAAGAGTCTGCTTTTCAACAGATTGCTGCAATAATGGAAAATGGAATGGGCATAATTTTCCCGTTTTCCTGTAGCTATTGCACTTTATTTTGTGCATCCTTTTTGGCTATGCTTATTGCATAACTTGTCTCACAAAAGTTAAAAGTTGACATCATTACAAAAAATTATAGGACATAGTACATTATATATATTACTGGAATTAATCTTTGAATGAGAAAGGAATGAAGATTTCCCCTCTCTCCGCTTTTGCAACCATGCCGAGAGAAGCTGGAAAGAAAAAAAATTGGAATGAGCATTGATCCAACTAATGAAAGTCATAAAGTGCAAGAAACAATGTCAGTATCTTGGTCATTTTTTTTTCCTGTAGATAACTTGAAGCTAAATTGATCAGTTTTTCTTCCCTGTAAAATGAGGATGATAATAGTGTCTTTCTTATAGGGTTGTGTTGAGGATTAAACAAATTAGCAGACAGTGCTTAGGACAGTGCCTAGAATGGAATAATCTAAATGCTAGTTATTGTGATAGGTATTTTAATTCTTACATCATTTCTTATTCCATCTCTGAGTACATTTGGAGACATCAGCATTTTTGAGAAACTCTCATATTTTTCTTCTCTTTGAGCGTTGGTTCCACTTGTTCTTAGAGGAAAAAGTTACCACAACCCCCATCTCACCATAAAACAAAACAGCAACATTACTACAAATTATATTTTGATTTGGATCAGAGCTAGACATTATATTGCTTTTTTTTCTTTTTTCTTTTTTTTTTTGAGATGGAGTCTTACTCGGTCACCCAGTGCAGTGGTACAATCTCGGCTCACTGCAACCTCTGCCTCCCAGGTTCAAGCGATTCTTCTGCCTCAGCCTCCTGAGTATCTGGGATTACAGGCACGTGTTACCACACCTGGCTAATTTTTGTATTTTTACTAGAGACGGGGTTTCACCATGTTGGCCAGGCTGGTCTTGAACTCCTGACCTCGTGATCCACCCACCTCAGCCTCCCAAAGTGCTGGGATTACAGACATGAGAAACTGCTCCCGGCCTCTCTTTTTTTTAGACAGATTCTCACTCTGTCGCCCAGGCTGGAGTACAGTGGCATGATCTCAGCTCACTGCAACCTCTGCCTCCTGGGTTCAAGTGATTCTCCTGCCTCAGCCTTCCGAGTAGCTAGGATTACAGGCATGCACCACCATACCCAGCTAATTTTTGTATGTTTAGTAGAGACAGGGTTTTGCCATGTTGGCCAGGCTAGTCTGAAACTCCTGACCTCAAGTGATCCACCTGACTCGGCCTCCCAGAGTGCTGGGATTACAGGTGTGAGCCACTGTGCCCGATCTGCTTTCTTTTCTTTAATAAATACAGTAATGCTTTCTTTAAGTGTATTTGCTCATAGAAAGATATTTTGGAAGAGAAAATGGGTCCTGGAAAGTTAGAGTTGGAGAGTACCTTTTATTCATTCATTCAACTGCCAGGTACTGTTCCCTTAGCTGAGAAGACAGAAATGGGCAGGCAGATGTGGCTCCTGCCCTTAGGGAGCTTTCCTTATTGGGGGAAGATAGGCAAGAAACATGCAAAGACAATTTCAATTTTATAAATATGTGTCACAAGAAAAGAAGAACAAAACTGTATCTCATTGATAAAGAGGGACTTGGGGTAGTGGCATGCACCTGTGGTCCCAGCTCCATGGGAGGCTGAGCGGGGAGGACTGCTTGAGCCTAGGATTTCTGGGCTGTAGTGCACTATGTCCATTGGATGTCCACACTAAATTCAGCATCAATATGGTGACTTCCTGTGAGCGGAGACTACCCAGTTGCCTAAGGAGTGGTGAACCAGCCCAAGTTGGAGACAGAGCAGGTTAAAACTCTTGTGCTGATCAGTAGTGGGATTGAATCTGTGACTAGCCACTGCACTCTAGCTGGGCAACATAGTAAAACCCTGTCTCTTAAAAAAAAAAAATTACATATATATATATGTATTTATGGGGAGGGGTAGGGGAGGGCTGCTTAAAGTCACATGGTCTTGTAAGACTTCTCTAAGGAGGTAACATTTGAGGTCAGAATGGTCAGGGGGAGGAATCAACCCTGGGAAGACCTGGGGGAAGAGCATTCAAATTAGAAGGAACAACGATTCCAAATCCTAACACAGAGTCCAGGTTGCTGTGTTTGAGGGACTGAAAGGCCAAGGGGGGATAAAAGGATAAACTGAGGCTGGTGTGGGAGGCAGGGCCAAGGTCTTGTAGGGCTCCTGTTATAGTGAGGAATTTGTTTTTTTGTTTTTTTTAGACAGAGTCTTGCTCTGTCACCCAGGCTGAAGTGTAGTGGTATGATCTCGGCTCACTGCAACCTGTGACTCCCGGGTTCAAGCGATACTCCTACCTCAGCCTCCCAAGTATGGTGGTGCATGGCTGTAGCTGGGACTACAGGCATGCACCACCATGCCTGGCTAATTTTGTATTTTTAGTGGAGACGGGGTTTCACCATGTTGGCCAGGCTGGTCTCGAACTCCTGACCTCAGGTGATCTGCCCGCCTCAGCCTCCCAAAGTGCTGGGATTATAGGCGTGAGCCACCATGTCTGGCCATAGTAAAGAATTTGGATTTTGTTCTAGGTGGAATGTGAAGCTATTTGAGGGCTTCAAGGAGGAGATCATGACCTAATTTGGTCTAGTTGCTGAACAGAGAATGAATTACAGTAAGGGGCAAAGAGTGGAACCAGGGAGTGGGGTCAGGAACCTATTGCACTGGTCCTGGTAAGAGAGACGATGGGGGCTAGGGTCATCATGCAGGAGAGAATGGTCACTTTGGAGACATGTTGTGGACATGGAATCAACATGACATGTTGATGGCTGGGTGTTGGGTGGAGAGAAGGAGAAGATTCAAGGATGACCCTTGCATTTTTGGCTTCAACAACTGGATCAACTCTGAGTTCATCTAGTCTAGTTCCCCAATTTGAATTCGATGAACCACTAACAGGACAAAATTGGTGTAGTCAGCATATTGATGCTATTGTTTCTTTTGTCAAGTCAGTTTATTACAAAAGCAATAGCTATCATCATTTCCTGCCACCATCATTTCCTAGAAGAGAGGATACTCTACCAATGAAAAAGTAGGAAAGGTTAATTTTGAATAATCTTAGAATTAAGAGAAATCCTTTCAATTCAATCAAGTGAGTTCTAGGGAAAATTCATGACCTTGTTCTTTGTTCTTTTTTTATTGTTTTGTCATTGATCAGTAGAAATGTTGTCATACCTGGACAGGTACTTGGGAACCATTGGTCTATTTGATCCTTCTAATCCAGGCAGAACAATGATCTTCCAGCTTCTCCATGAATACTCTCCATGAAGGGGTACATCTCGCTAGGTAGCCCATTCCATTGTGAAAGAGTCCTAATTAATAAATTAATACATGGTCCCCTGCCACCTCCATGTCCTTGCTTTGCCCTCTGGATGTACAAGGAGTAACGCTAATCTCTGGCATCACAGTCTTTCTTTCTTTTTTTTTTTGAGACCTCCGTCTGTCTGTCTGACCTCTGTCGCCCAGGCTTGAGTGCAGTGGCACAGTCTCGGCTCACTGCAATCTCCGCCTCCCAGGCTCAAGAGATTCTTCTGCCTAGCCTCTTGAGTAGCTAGGACTACAGGCACGTGCCACCATGCCCGGCTAATTTTTGTATTTTTAATAGAGACGGGGTTTCACCATATTGGTCAGGCTGGTCTTGAACTCCTGACCTTGTGATCCGTCTGCCTCGACCTCCCAAAGTGCTGAGATTACAGGCATGAGCCACTGTACCCGGCCTCACAGTCTTTCAAACCTACGGAGAGGTCGGTCATGTCCGCCTTCTGAAAGGGCAAACATTTCTAGCTCTTTTAACCAACAATTCTCCCTTGATACAAATTCAGAATATATAGATAACATGGTGTACTAGTTCGTTCTCGCATTGCTATAAGAAACTACCTGAGACTGGGTAATTTATTAAGAAAAGAGGTTTAATTGACTCAGTTCTGCAGGCTGTACAGCAAGCATGGCTGGGGAGGCCTCAGGAAACTTACAGTCATGGTGAAAGGCGAAAGGGAAGCAGACAAAGACACATCTTCACATGGTGGAGCAGGAGAGAGAGAGAGAGAGAGAAAGGGGAAGTGCTACACACTTTTTTTGTTTGTTTGTTTATTTTTTGAGACAGAGTCTCACTCTGTCACCCAGACTGGAGTGCAGTGGCATGATCTTGGCTCACTGCAACCTCCACCTTCCGGGTTCAAGTGATCTCCTGCTCACTGCAACCTCACTGCAAAGGATTTAAAGGCTGGATACCTGGATATTTATTCTGGAATTGAGGGAGGATGAGGAATTTGACTGCACACAGAGGTCTTGATCTCATAACCTTCTAGAATATTAACATCATTTGTTTAAGAGAGACCTGGATTTAGAGGACAAATTAGTTCATGTTCAAAGCTTTAGGGCTTAAAAAAAAATCTGGCCCTGCTCATTGTGATGAATGTCAGAGGGACTATTTCTGACTTAACAGGCATGTAATTTAGAACTCATATTTATGAAGCACCTCACATGGTGTCTTGCTACTTGGTGAAGGTTTATTTCTTTTTCCTTACTCCCTTCCTGACTTCTTTTCCTCCTTCCTTTCTTCATTCTTCTGATTTGAATCTGTTAAGAGAACACTGCTAGGGTTCATTAAATATCTCAAGCATGTCAGAGCACAAGCTGAATTTGCAAATATCTGGCTTCAACTTGACAGTCCTTTGACCCTTGTATGCTTAATGACAAATGAAAAAACTACGTTCCTTTAAGGTAGTTTTCTTTTCTTTTCTTTTCTTTCTTTTTTTTGAGACGGAGTCTCACTCTGTCATCCCATCTGGAGTGCAATGGCGTGATCTCAGCTCACTGAAACCTCCACCTCTGGGTTTCAAGCAATTCTCCCACCTCAGCCTCCCAAGTAGCTGGGATTATAGGCACCTGACATCATTGACATCATGCCTGGCTAATTTTTGTATATATATATTTTTTTGAGACGGAGTTTCATTCTCGTTGCCCAGGCTGGAGTGCAATGGCGTGATCTCGGCTCACTGCAACCTTGGTCTCCCGGGTTCAAGCAATTTTCCTGCCTCAGCCTCCTGTGTAGCTGGGGTTATAGGTGCGTGCCACCATGCCTGGCAAATTTTTGTATTTTTAGTAGGGACAGGGTTTGACCATGTTGGCCAGGATGGTCTTGATCTCTTGACTTCGTGATCTGCCTGCCTCAGCCTCCCAAAGTGCTGGGATTACAGGCATGAGCCACCGTGCCTGGCCCCAGCCAGGTAGTTTTCTAAGAAAGCTATTTCCTAGGTTGTATACATGTTGGACCTCAAGAATCCTAAATATATAGATAGAGTTCTTCTAGTTTAGATATTTGTACTTAATAGTAAACAAACTCATAGGCAGAGGATGAAAAAAAATTCCAGCTGGATGCAGTGGCTCATGCCTATAATCTCAGCACTTTGGGAGGCTGAGGTGGATGGATCACCAGAGGTCAGGAATTTGAGACCAGCCTGACCAACATGGTGAAACCTTGTCTCTAGGAAAAATACAAAAATTAGCCAGGTGTGGTGGTGCACACCTGTAATCCCAGCTACTTGGGACGCTGAGGCCGGAGAACCTGGGAAGTGGAGGCTGCGGTGAGCCGAGATCACACCGTTGTACTCCAGCCTGGGTGACAGAGCAAGACTCTGTCTCAAAAACAAACAAACCCACCGCCCCAAATCCCCACAAACACCAAAAAGTTCCATGCAGGGGGCACAGAGAGCTCCCATAAAGTAATGGTGGGTCTTAATTTTTCCTTGTATTTGTTTGCTTTTTATTTTTGGATGCTGTGTAGTAGAGTTTTTAAAGGCCAGGGATGATTATATCTTCTACGTGGATGATACATTTTGCCAATATAAAGTGTGCCTTAAACCTTGTGACTGGAATTCCCCTTTCCTGATGTTAAACTTGAACTTCTTTTTCCTTTTCTGTAATAATGACCTGGCCTGTCTGTCCCAGTGTTCATGGTTAATGTTGGTGGGTGCTTGTTGGCATTTCAGAGGGGAGCAGGGCTTGGGGAGGGCGCAGTGGCCAGTGCCAAATTAACCTCTTCTAACAAAGCTTTCCTGATTTCATTCACCGTTCACCCTTTGCTCTGGTTGTGCTCTGCTGTCTGTCCCTGCTTGGTGAATATATACATATATATATATGTGTGTGTGTATGTGTGTGTGTGTGTGTGTGTGTGTGTATATGTGTGTGTGTGTGTGTGTGTATATATATATATATATATTTTTTTTTTTTTTTTTTTTTTGAGACGGAGTCTCGCTCTTTCGCCCAGGCTGGAGTGCAGTGGCACGATCTTGGCTCACTGCAAGCTCTGCCTCCTGGGTTCACGTCATTCTCCTGCCTCAGCCTCCCGAGTAGCTGGGGCTACAGCCAGCCACCACGCCTGGCTAATTTTTTGTATTTTTAGTGGAGATGGGGTTTCACCGTGTTAGCCAGGATGGTCTCAATCTCCTGACCTCGTGATCCACCCACCTCAGCCTCCCAAAGTGCTGGGATTACAGGCGTGAGCCAACGCGCCCGGCTGGTGAATGTATTTAACTGTGGACATTCTGTCACCTGACCTGAAGTTGTGAGTTTCTTGATGACAGGGTTTTTTCATACACACACTGCAGAAGACTGCAGTCCACACTCTGGTTAACTTTCATGTGCAGGGGACATTTTCTTTGGCGAATGCTTCAAGTTTAACAAACTACCTCTCCTCTTGAGTAATTTACTATTATTTTGTGCTTCCTGTCCATGTAAAAATGCTAATTCTACAAATCAAATGCAGTATCAAGTGCATGATTGCTACAAAAAATTCCATCATAGAGAATTGGGGGTCCAGTTAACTACCAATAGAATATTTACCATTATTTATACTTTTAAAATTAAAGTTATTATTATTATTGCCAGGTGTGGTGGCTCACATCTGTAATCCCAGCACTTTGGAAAGCCAAGGCAGGAGGATCTCTTGAGCCCAGGAGTTCAAGACTAGCCTAGGCAACATAGTGAGACTTCATCTCTACAAAAAAAAAAATTAAAAAATTAGCTGGGCAAGGTGACATGTGCCTGTAATTCCAGCTACTCTGGAGGCTGAGGCAGGAGGATCACTTGAGCCCTGGAGGTCAAGGCTGCAGTGAGCCGTGATTGTGCCACTAAACTCCAGCCTGGGCAACAGAACAAAACCTTGTTTCAAATAAAATAAAATAAAAAAGATATATTGACTCGTGAAAAAAAATAACGGATTACAGCATGCTATATATAATATTATTATAGTTTTATAAAAACTTTTATATCTCCCTACAATTATTGAATAGGAATATTCCAAAAAATTAGCAGTGGTCACCTCTGATTATTTTTCCCTTCTTATCGCTTATCCATATTTCCTAGATTTTCTACTACGAGCACACATTTCATTGGTAATAAAAATAAAAATAAGCATTTCTTTAAAAATATTTTCTAGGTATTTCTGAAGCTCTACCAGAACACAGAAAAAAATTAATTTCATTTTTTTTGAGGTAGAGTTTCATTCTGTTGCTCAGGCTGGAATTAAGTGATGTGATTATGGCTCACTGCAGCCTCAACCTCCCAGGCTCAAGTGATTTTCCCACCTCAGCCTCCCAAGTAGCAGCTGAGACTACAGATGCATGCCACAATGCCTGGTTAATTTATTTTTATTTTTATTATTTTATTATTTTTTTTTGAGACAGAGTTTTGCTCTGTCGCTGAGGCTGGAGTGCAGTGGGATGATCTCAACTCACTGCAACCTCCACCTCTCAGTTTCTAGCGATTCTTCTGCCTCAGCCTCCCAAGTAGCTGGGACTATATGCCACCATGCTTGGCTAATTTTTGTATTTTTAGTAGAGATGGGATTTCACCATGTTGGCCAGGCTGGTCTCGAACTCCTGACCTCAAGTGATCCACCCACCTTAGCCTCCTAAAGTGTTGGGATTACAGGCCTGAGCCACTGCGCCCAGTCTATTTTATTTTTTTAGAGTTGGGGTTTCCCCATGTTGCCTAGGACCTCTTGACCTCCCAGGCTGATTCGGATTTGAGAGGCCATGGAAGGGGTCAGGAAGCCAAGATGGTTCTGTTGCAGTTTGTCACAGACAACACTGTTAAAACACAGCGTTGTGTATATAATCAACTGTTAAGAGAAATATATACTTATGAGGGCAAATCACAAAATAGCTTTCGGCTGGGTATGGTGGCTCATGCCTGTAATCCCAGCACTTTGGTAGGCTCAGGAGGGAGGATTGCTTGAGCCCAGGAGTTCGAGACCAGTATGGGCAACATAGTGAGACCCTATCTCTATTAAAAACAAAAAGGCAAAATAACTTTCAAAGCATGTCTAATAATGATATATATATTTTTTCTATTTAAAATGTATTTCACACAAATGTGCTTCTTATACCTCCTAAACTTCCCAGCTGGGGTCATTGATTTACACATTCATTTTACTAATATTTTTGAGTATGTAGCATGTGTTGGGCACTGTGCTTCACGCCCAACTGAGATACAGCATGGCACTTGGGAAGGTGTAATTCACTCTTGCTTCCTGCACTTTTCCTGTCACTCCTGTGACAGCATCTGGCAGGTTCTAGTCAGGTTTGCTTATCACCATCTTATTTTCCCTTCATCTAAGGAAAGGAATGTTAACTTACTTTGATTAAAGTCCTCCTTTTTATTTGAGTTCAACCTCCACCTCAGAGTGACCCACTCTAAGTAGTTCTGTGATTTGCCTCTTCTGTTCCTTCAAAATGTCATATCTTAGGTCAGGCTAAGATTCCACAGACTGGGTGGCTTAAGCAATAGACATCTATTTTTCTCAGAGCTCTAGAACCTGGGGAGTCTAAAATCGTGGTCCAGCGGTGTCCAGTTTCTGGTAAGGGCCTGCTTCCTGAATTGCAGAAGGCTGGGGAGAGAGAGGGAGAGGAAGAAGGGAAGGGAGAGAGAGAGAGAGAGAGAGAGAGAGAGAGAGAGAGAGACAGACAGAAAGGAAAGAAAAGAAAAAAAGAAAGAAAGAAAGAAAGGGGACTCTGTAGTGTCTCTTCTCTTAAGGGCACTAATCCTATCATGAGGACCTCATCCTCATGACCTCATCTAGACCTAATTACCTCCCAATGGCCCCATCTCCAAGTACCATCATATTGGGGGTTAGGTTCTTATGAATATGAAGGGTTGCAAACATTCATTCCATAATGGTCAAGTCTGTATAATCAGATTGAAGTCAATAAACTTCTTAAACTGCATAAGAAGTCTCGTACCTATTAATGTAGTGCTATATACTGTCCCTCAAAAAGCATGTGTTGGAAACTTAATCCCCAATGCAACAGTGTTCAGAGGTGGGACCTAATGTGAGGTGTTTAGATCATGAAGGCCCCATCCTCATGAATGGACTAGTGATGATTTAAAAAGGGCTTGAGGCTGTGAGTTTGATCTCTTGCTCTCTTGTCCTCTCTTACTCTCTTGCCTTGCGCCTTGGGATGATATAGCAAGAAGGCCCTCACCAGATGCCAACACCATGCTCTTGGGCTTCCCAGCCTCCAGAGCTGTGAGCCAATACATTTCTGTTCTTTATAAGTTACCCACTCTCAGATATGCTGTTATAGCAGCACAAAGTGTACTAAGACACATAGCATAATTTTCAGACACATTATGATGACTTATTTTTCTTTTCCTTTTTTTTCTTTTGAGATAGGGTCTTGCCCTGTCACGCAGACTGGAGTGCAGTGGCACGATTATGCCTAACTGCAGCCCTGACCTCTCAGGCTCTGGCGATCCTCTCACCACAGCCTCCTGAGCAGCTGGGACTAGAGGTGTGTGCCACCATGCCCAGTTAATGTTTTAATTTTTTTTTTGTAGAGATGGGGTCTTACTATGTTGCCTAGGCTATGAGACCTTAGTAATATTACTAACATACATTGTGAAATAAAACGCATATCACATAAAATTGACATTTTATTTTAAGACAAAGTCACAGGGCAGAGATTTTTGAAATTTTTCAGTTCACAGTGCCCTGAGTATTCACTTGTTAAGTAGTTAGGTCTAAGCAATAGTATTTGGTAGCCATTTGAAAATTATTAAACTCATAAATGGAAATAAAAAATTATTTTATTCTTAAATAACCATAATTACTAATAATATGTGTGTACTTCTTGGGCCCTGCACAACTTCTCAAATTTTGGAATCAGACAAGATAGCCACCTTCATTTCTTGTTCCACACTCAGTTTTATGTGATTATTATTATTTTTTTGAGAAAGGGTCTCACTGTGTTGCCCAGGCTGGAGTGCAGTGGTGTGATCTCAGCTCACTGCAACCTCCACCTCTTGGGTTCAAGCAATTCTCATGCCTCAGCTTCCCGAGTAGCTGGGATTACAGGCATGTGCCACCATGCCAGGCCAATTTTTGTATTTTTAGTAGAGACAAGGTTTCGCCATGTTGGTCAGGCTGGTCTCAAACTCCTGACCTCAAGTGATCCACCTGCCTTGGCCTCCCAAAGTGCTGGGACTACTGGCGTGAACCACCGTGCCTGGCCTGATTTTTATTTTTTAAAATTTATATAAAAGGAACTGGCAAAAATTTAGCTTTGCAAAGGCATGACATCATTGAAATGAATGTAGCTATCTTATGTTGAAGTTGTGAAATGCCTCAAGTTAGCAGCTTGCCTGGTGTCTGACAAATATCAAATGCCTTTAGAAAACTTTAAATATCCTGTTCACTGTGGTGCCACAGAATGTCTATATTGTTGGAGAACAAGATCAATTCTTTAGAGATCCCTGTTCATGTAGGATTACTAATTCCATAAATGAGCACAAACTGCCATTATCCTTAGACTTGTTCAATTAGGATAGTTGAAAGGTAAACCCTTGAACTAGTCTTTTATTTATTTCTTTATTTCTTTTTTTATTTATTATACTTTAAGTTCTAGGGTACATGTGCACAAAGCGCAGATTTGTTACATAGGTATACGTGTGCCATGCTGGTTTGCTGCACCCATTAACTTGTCATTTACATTAGGTGTTTCTCCTAACGCTATCCCTCCTCCTGTCCCCCACCCCATGACAGGCCGCAGGTATAATGTTCCCTGCCCTGTGTCCATGTGTTCTCATTGTTCAGTTTCCACCTATGAATGAGAACATGCTGTGCTTGGTTTTGTGCCCTTGTGATAGTTAGCTCAGAAGGATGGTTTCCAGCTGCATCCATGTCCCTGCAAAGGACATGAACTCATCCTTTTTCATGGCTGCATAGTATTCCATGGTGTATATGTGCCACATTTTCTTAATCCAGTCTATCATTGATGGATATTTGGGTTGGTTCCAAGTCTTTGCTATTGTGAATAGCACCGCAGTAAACATACATGTGCATGTGTCTTTATAGTAGCATGATTTATAATCCTTTGGGTACATACCCAGTAATGGGATTGCTGGGTCAAATGGTATTTCTAGTTCTAGATCCTTGAAGAATCGCCACACTGTCTTCCACAATGGTTGAACTAATTTACACTCCCACCAACAGTGTAAAAGCATTCCTATTTCTCCACATCCTCTCCAGCATCTGTTGTTTCCTGACTTTTTAATGATCGCCATTCTAACTGGCATGAGATGGTATCTCATTGTGGTTTTGATTTGCATTTCTCTGATGATCAGTGATGATGAGCATTTTTTCATATGCCTGTTGGCTGCAAAATGTCTTCTTTTGAGAAGTGTCTGTTCATATCCTTTGCCCACTTTTTGACGGGGTGTTTGTTTTTTATTGTAAATTTATTTAAGTTCTTTGTAGATTCTGGATATTACCCCTTTTGTCAGATGGATAGATTGCAAAAATTTTCTCCCATTCTGTAGGTTGCCTATTCACTCTGATGGTAGTTTCTTTTGCTGTGCAGAAGCTCTTTAGTTTAATTAGATCCCATTTGTCTATTTTGGCTTTTGTTGCCATTGCTTTTGGTGTTTTGGTCATGAAGTCTTTGCCCACGCCTATGTCCTGAATGGCATTGCCTAGGTTTTATTCTAGGGTTTTTACAGTTTTAGGTCTAACATTTAAGTCTTTAATCCATCTTGAATTAATTTTTGTATAAGGTGTAAGGAAGGGATCCAGTTTCAGTTTTCTACATATGGCTAGCCAGTTTTCCCAGTACAATTTATTAAATAGGGAATCCTTTCCCCATTGCTTGTTTTTGTCAGGTTTGTCAAAGATCAGTGGTTGCAGATGTGTGGTATTATTTCTGAGGGCTCTGTTCTGTTCCATTGATCTATATATCTGTTTTGGTACCAGTACCATGCTGTTTTGGTTACTGCGGCCTTGAAGTATAGTTTGAAGTCAGGTAGTGTGATGCCTCCAGGTTTGCTGTTTTTGCTTAGAATTGTCTTGGCAATGTGGGCTTTTTTTTTGGTTCCATATGAACTTTAAAGTAGTTTTTTCCAATTCTGTGAAGAAAGTCATTGGTAGCTTGATGGGGATGGCATTGAATCTATAAATTACCTTGGACAGTATGGCCATTTTCACGATATTGATTCTTCCTATCCATGAGCATGGAATGTTCTTCCATTTGTTTGTGTCCTCTTTTATTTTGTAGAGCAGTGGTTTGTAGTTTTCCTTGAAGAGGTCCTTCACATCCCTTGTAAGTTGGATTCCTAGGTATTTTATTCTCTTTGTAGCAATTGTGAATGGGAGTTCACTCATGATTTGGCTCTGTGTTTGTCTGTTATTGGTGTATAGGAATGCTTGTGATTTTTGCACATTGACTTTGTATCCTGAGACTTTGCTGAAGTTGCTTATCATCTTAAGGAGATTTTGGGCTGAGACGATGGGGTTTTCTAAATATACAATCATGTCATCTGCAAACAGGGACAATTTGACTTCCTCTTTTCCTAATTGAATACCCTTTCTTTCTTTCTCCTGCCTGATTGCCCTGGCCAGAGCTTCCAACACTGTGTTGAATAGGAGTGGTGAGAGAGGGCATCCCTGTCTTGCACTAGTTTTCAAAGAGAATGCTTCCAGTTTTTGCCCATTCAGTATGATATTGGCTGTGGGTTTGTCATAAATAGTGCTTATTATTTTGAGATACATTCCATTAATACCAAGTTTATTGAGAGTTTTTAGCATGCAGGGCTGTTGAATTTTGTTGAGGGCCCTTTCTGCATCTATTGAGATAATCATGTGGTTTTTGTCATTGGTTCTGTTTATGTGATAGATTATGTTTATTGATTTGCGTATGTTGAACCAGTCTTCCATGCCAGGGATGAAGTCGACTTGATCGTGGTGGATAAACTTTTTGATGTGCTGCTGGGTTCGGTTTGCCAGTATTTTATTGAGGATTTTCTCATCGATGTTCATCAGGGATATTGGTCTAAAATTCTCTTTTTTTTTGTTGTGTCTCTGCCAGGCTTTGGTATCAGGATGATGCTGGCCTCATAAAATGAATTAGGGAGGATTCCCTTTTTTTCTATTGATTGGAATAGTTTCAGAAGGAATGGTACCAGCTCCTCTTTGTGCCTCTGGTAGAATTCGGCTGTGAATCCGTCTGGTCCTGGACTTTTTTTGGTTGGTAGGCTGTTAATTATTGCCTCAATTTCAGAGCCTGTTATTGGCCTATTCAGAGATTCAACTTCTTCCTGGTTTAGTCTTGGGAGGGTGTATGTGTCCAGGAATTTACCCATTTCTTCTAGATTTTCTAGTTTATTGGCATAGAGGTGTTTATAGTATTCTCTGACATTAGTTTGTATTTCTGTGGTATCAGTGGTGATATCCCCTTTATCATTCTCTATTGTGTCTATTTGATTCTTCTCTCTTTTCTTCTTTATTAGTCTTGCTAGTGGTCTATCAATTTTGTTGATTTTTTCCAAAATCCAGCTCCTGGATTCATTGATTTTTTGAAGGTTTTTTTTGTGTTTCTATCTCCTTCAGTTCTGCTCTGATTTTAGTTATTTCTTCTCTTTTGCTAGCTTTTGAATTTGTTTGCTCTTGCTTCTCTAGTTCTTTTAATTGTGATGTTAGGGTGTTGATTTTAGATCTTTCCTGCTTTCTCTTGTGAGCATTTAGTGCTATAAATTTCCTTGTACACACTGCTTTAAATGTGTCCCAGAGATTCTGGTATGTTGTGTCTTTGTTCCATTCGTTTCAAAGAACATCTTTATTTCTGCCTTCATTTCGTTATTTACCCAGTAGTAAGGAGTATTCAGTATTCAGGGGCAGGTTGTTCAGTTTCCATGTAGTTGTGTGGTTTTGAGTGAGTTCTTAATCCTGAGTTCTAATTTGATTGCACTGTGGTCTGAGAGACAGTTTGTTGTGATTTCTGTTCTTTTATATTTGCTGAGGAGTGCTTTACTTCCAACTATGTGGTCAATTTTGGAATAAGTGTGATGTGGTGCTGAGAAGAATGTATATTCTGTTGATTTGGGGTGGAGAGTTCTGTAGATGTCTATTAGGTCTGCTTGGTGCAGAGCTGAGCTCAAGTCCTGGATATCCTTGTTAACCTTCTGTCTTGTTGATCTAATATTGACAGTGGGGTGTTAAAGTCTCCCATTATTATTGTGTGGGACTCTAAGCCTCTTTTTAGGTCTCTAAGGACTTGCTTTATGAATTTGGATGTTCCTGTACTGGGTGCATATACATTTAGGAAGGTTAGCTCTTCTTGTTGAATTGATCCCTTTACCATTATGTAATGGCCTTCTTTGTCTCTTTTGATCTTTGTTGGTCAAAAGAGGGACCTGACTGTTAGGAGGAAAACTAACAAACAGAAAGGAATAGCATCAACATCAACAAAAAGGACATCCACACCAAAACCCCATCTGTAGGTCACCAACATTAAAGACCAAAGGTAGATAAAACCACAAAGATGGGGAGAAACCAGAGCAGAAAAGCTGAAAATTCTAAAAACCAGAGTGCCTCTTCTCCTCCAAAGGATCGCAGCTCCTCACCAGCAATGGAACAAAGCTGGTCCCTCTTTTGATCTCTGTTTTATCAGAAACTAGGTTTGCAACCCCTGCTTTTTTTTTTGCTTTCCATTTGCTTGGTAGATCTTCCTCTATCCCTTTATTTTGAGCCTGTGTGTGTCTCTGCATGTGACATGGGTGTCCTGAATACAGCACACTGATGCGTCTTGACTCATTATCCAATTTGCCAGTCTGTGTCTTTTAATTGGGTCATTTAGCCCATTTATATTTAAGGTTATTATTGTTATGTGTGAATTTGATCCTGTCATTATGATGTTAGCTGGTTATTTTGCCTGCTAGTTAATGCAGTGTCTTCCTAGCATCAAAGGTCTTTACAATTTGGCATGTTTTTGCAGTGGCTGGTACCGATTGTTCCTTTGCATGTTTAGTGCTTCCTTCAGGAGCTCTTGTAAGGCAGGACTGGTGGTGACAAAATCTCTCAGCATTTGCTTGTCTGTAAAGGATTTTATTTCTCCTTCACTTATGAAGCTTAGTTTGGCTGGATATGAAATTCTGGGTTGAAAATTCTTTTCTTTAAGAATGTTGAATATTGGCTTCCACTCTCTTCTGGCTTGTAGAGTTTCTGCTGAGAGATCTCCTGTTAATCTGATGGGCTTCCCTTTGTGGGTAACCCGACCTTTCTCTCTGGCTGCCCTTAACATTTTTTCCTTCATTTCAACCTTGATTTCAACCTTGGTGAATGTGACAATTATGTGTCTTGGGGTTGCTCTTCTCGAGGAGTATCTTTGTGGCATTCTCTGTATTTCCTGAATTTGAATGTTGGCCTGCCTTGCTATGTTGGGTAAGTTCTCCTGGATAATATCCTGCAGAGTGTTTTCCAAGTTGGTTCCATTCTCCCCATCACTTTCAGGTACACCAATCAGACGTAGATTTGGTCTTTTCACATAGTCCCATATTTCTTGGAGGATTTGTTCATTTCTTTTTACTCTTTTTTCTCTAAATGTCTCTTTTTGCTTTATTTCATTAATTTGATCTTCAATCACTGATACCCTTTCTTCCACTTGATCGAATCGGCTATTGAAGCTTGTGCATGTGTCACATAGTTCTTGTGCCATGGTTTTCAGCTCCATCAGGTCATTTAAGGACTTCTCTACACTGTTTATTCTAGTTAGCCATTTGTCTAATCTTTTTTCAAGGTTTTTAGCTTCCATGTGATGGGTTTGAACATCCTCCTTTAGCTCAGAGAAGTTTGTTATTACTGAGCTTGTGAAGCCTACTTCTGTCAGCTCGTCAAAGTCACTCTCCATCCAGCTTTGTTCCATCGCTGGTGAGGAGCTGTGATCCTTTGGAGGAGAAAAGACACTCTGGTTTTTACAATTTTCAGCTTTTCTGCTCTGGTTTCTCCCCATCTTTGTGGTTTTATCTACCTTTGGTCTTTAACGTTGGTGACCTACAGATGGGGTTTTGGTGTGGATGTCCTTTTTGCTGATGTTGATGCTATTCCTTTCTGTTTGTTAGTTTTCCTCCTAACAGTCAGGTCCCTCAGCTGCAGGTCTGTTGGAGTTTGCTGGAGGTCCACTCCAGACCCCGCTTGCCTGGGTATCACTAGCGGAGGCTGCAGAACAGCAAATATTGCAGAACAACAAATGTTGCTGCCTGATCCTTCATCTGGAAGGTTCGTCCCAGAGGGGCACCTGCCTGTATGAGGTGTCAGTCGTCTGCTACTTGGAGGTGTCTCCCAGTTAGGCTACACGGGGGTCTGGGACCCACTTGAGGAGGCAGTCTGTCCATTCCCTGAGCTCAAACACCATGCTGGGAGAAACACTGCTCTCTTCAGAGCTGTCAGACAGGGATGTTAAAGTCTGCAGAAGTTTCTGCTGCCTTTTGTTCAGCTATGTCCTGCCCCCAGAGGTGGAGACTACAGAAACAGCTGGCCCTCTTGAGCTGTGGTGGGTTCTGCCCAGTTGGAGCTTCCCTGGCTCCTTTGTTTACCTACTCAAGCCTCAGCAATGGCAGACACCCGTCTCCCTGCCAGGTTGCTGCCTTGCAGGTTGATCTCAGACTGTTGCTGTAGCAGTGAGCAAGGCTCCGTGGGCGTGGGACCCATCAAGCCAGGCATGGGATATAATCCCCTGGTGTGCCATTTGCTAAGACCATTGGAAAAGTGCAGTGTTTGTGTGGGAGTGTCCCATTTTTCTAGGTACCATCTGTCATGGCTTCCTTTGGCTAGGAAAGGGAAATCACCTGACCCCTTGTGCTTCCTGGGTGAGGTGATGCCCTGCCCTGCTTCAGCTCACCATCCGTGGGCCGCACCCACTGTTCAACCAGTCCCAATGAGAAGAACCAGGTACCTCAGTTGGAAATGCAGAAATCACCTGTCTTCTGTGTCATTCACACTGGAAGCTGCAGACCAGATCTGTTCCTATTTGGCCATATTGGAATGGAATCTATTTTTTTCTTTTGAGACAGGGTCCCACTCTGTCACCCAGGCTGGATTGCAGTGGTGCAATCTTGGTTCACTGCAGCCTCAATCTCCCAGGCTCAAGCAATATTCCTACCTCAGGCTCCTAAGTAGCTGGGAGTACAGGAACATGCCATTATGACTGTTTATTTTTGTATTTTTTTGTAGAGACAGGGTTTCCCCATGTTGCCCAGGATGATCTTGAACCTCTGAACTCAAACAATCCTCCTGCCTTGGCCTCCCAAAAGGACTCTTGAAAATGCTAAATGAGGCTGGGCATGGTGGCTCATGCCTGTAAATCCAGCACTTTGGGAGGCCGAGGTGGGCTGGTCACCTGAGGTCAGGAGTTCGAGACCTGCCAGGCCAACATGGCAAAACCCCATCTCTACTAAAAATACAAAAATTATCCAGGTGTGGTGGTGCATGCCTGTAATCTCAGCCACTAAGGAGGCTGACGCAGGGGAATCACTTGAACCTAGGAGGAACCTAGGAGGCAGAGGTTGCAGTGAGCCAAGATTGCGCCACTGTACTCCAGCATGTGTGACAGAGCGAGACTCAATCTCAAAAAAAAAAAAAAAAAAAAAAAAAAAAAAAAGAAAATGCTGAATGATTCTTAAACTGCAGGATGTCATTAAGTTTCATGGATAATTTTTTTCTCCCTTTTCTTCAAGCTTTTAATACATTTGGAGAAATAAAACTCCAAATATTGGAGAAGGCTGTTTTTGAATTTGGCAGTCTGATAGGCATATGATAATAAAATGAAATAATATTGGAAAATTAACAAGGTTATCTTTTTTTTAGGGTCTTCACTCTTTACTGCCTCTGTCACAGAAAAGGAGCCTTAGTCATTGAGAACCACGTTACACAGACTAGACAGACAGAATATAAGCATGTGCAGCCACTTACCTTATCGTACAGCACAGACAGCTCAGTACACACAGAAGCTGCTGTTCCTTGCAGGGAATGGCTTCCCCCAGATCAGGCAAGCCAAGCCCATGCCCCCTAAGTGGGTTTGGAGATGAGTCGGACTTGTAGGTCTTTATGGCCACGCTGTCTATGGTGGCTTGGGCTTTGCTATTGAGTCAGTCCAAGAAGGATTCCCAAGCCTACTCTTGGGAAGGGTAAGTTGGGTAGAGTTGGGAGTGGCCTAAAAATCTGGTCCTTGTGGTAGGAGAGGGCTGTACAGAGGCTCTTCCTGAGTCTGGGGGACAGTATAAAGTCAGGCTGTGCAGAATGGGGCAGGTTTGGTCTTGCTCTGTCACCCAGGCAGGACAGTGCAGTGGTGCAATCTCAGCTCACTGCAACCTCCACCTCCCAGATTCAAGTGATTCTTCTGCCTCAGCTTCCTGAGTAGCTGGAATTACAGGCACACGCCACCATGCCCAGCTAATTTTTTGTATTTTTAGTAGAGACAGGGTTTCACCGTGTTGACCAGGCTGGTCTCTAACTCCTGACCTCAAGTGATCCACCCTCCTTGGTCTCCCAAAGTGCTGGGATTATAGGCGTAAGCCACTGCACTTAGTTCTTTTAGCAGTTTTGAAATATACAATTATTAATAATTCTGGGCCAGCTAGGTGGCTCACACCTGTAATTCCAGCACTTTGGGAGGCTGAGGTGGGCGGATCACGAGGTCAGGAGATCGAGATCATCCTAGCCAACAAGGTGAAACCCCATCTCTACTAAAAATACAAAAATTAGCTGGGCGTGGTGCCATGTGCCTGTAATCCCAGCTACTCGGGAGGCTGAGGCAGAAGAATCCCTTGAACCTGGGAGGCGGAGGTTGCAGCGAGCTGAGATCGTGCCACTGAACTCCAGCCTGGAGACAGAGGTAGACTCTGTCTCAAAAAAAAAAAAAAAAAAAATTGTGGGCCACGCACGGTGGTTCATGTCTGTTATTTCAGCACTTGGGGAGGCGAAGGCGGGTGGGTCACCTGAGGTCAGGAGTTGGAGATGAGCCTGGCCAACATGGTGAAACCCCATCTGTACTAAAAATACAAAAAATTAGCTGGGTGTGGTGGCATGTGCCTGTAATCCCAGCTAGTCAGGAGGCTGAGGCAGGAGAATTGCTTGATCCTGGGAGGAGGAACCTGGTTGCAGTGAGCTGAGATTGCACCACTCTACTCCAGTCAGGGTGACAGAGCGAGACTTCGTCTCAGAAAAAAAAAAAAAAAAAAAAAAAAAAATTGTGTTCAGGCTGGTGCAGTGGCTTATGCCTGTAATCCTGGCACTTTGGGAGGCAAGTGGATTGCTTGACCCTGGGAGTTCAAGAGCAGCCTAGGCAACATAGCAAAACCCATCTTTATTAAAAAAAAAAAAAAATTAGCCAGGCATGTTGGTTCATGCTGGTAGTCCTAGCTGCTTGAGAGGTTGAAGTGGGAGGATCACTTGAGCCTGGGAGATTGAGGCTGTAGAGAGGTGTGATTCTGCCACTGCACACCAGCCTGGGTGACAAAGCAAGATCCTATCTCAAAAAAAACACAAAAAACAAACAAAAAAACCAACTGTGGTCATCATGCAGTACAATAGATTACTAAAGCTTATTTCTTCAGTCTGAGACTTAGTACCCTTTGATTAATACCTTCCTTTTGCCCATCTGTCCTCTTCCCCACCAGCCTCTAGTAACTACCTTCCTAGTCCCTTTTTCTATGCCTTTGATGTTTTTAAATCCCACGTGTAAGTGAGATGATATAGCCTTTGTCTTCTTGTGCTTGGATTATTTCACTTACCATAATGTCTTCCAGTTCCATTCATGTTGTTGTGACTGACAAAAACTTTCTTCTTCTTAAAGACTGTATAGTATTCCATTGTGTATATACACCACATTTTCTTTTCTTTCTGTTTTTTTAGAGACAGGGTTTTGCTCTGTTGCCTAGGCTGGAGTGCAATTGTGTGCTCTCAGCTCACTGCACTCTTGATTCCAGTGGACTCAAGTGACCCTCTCACCTTAGCCCTCAGCCTCCTGAGTAGCTGGGACCACAGGCATGTGCTGCCAAGCTCCACTCATTTTTGTATTATTTTGTAGAGATGGGGTTTCACCCTGCTGCCCAGGCTGATCTTGAACTCCTGGGCTCAAGCAATCCACCTGCCTTGGCTTCCTAAAGTGCTGGGATTACAGGTGTGAGCCACCATGCCTGGCCTACCACATTTTCTCCATTCATCTGTTGATAAACACTTAGATTGCTGTCATATCTTGGCTATTGGAAATAATTCTGAAATGAACATAAGAATGCAGATATCTCTTTGACATTGTGATTTCAATTCCTTTGGGTATACACTCAGAAGAAGGATTCCTGATCATATGGTAATTCTAATTTTAGTTTTTTTTTGAGGAATCTCCATCTATTTTCAAAATGGCTTAAATGTAAGAGCTGAAACCATAAAACTACTAGAAGAAAAGCTCAACATTAATCTGGGCAGTGATTTCTTAGATAGAACTCCAAAAGAACAGGCAATGAAAACAAAAATAAACAAATGGGGCTGGGTGCAGTGGCTTATGCCTGCAATCCCAGCACTTTAGGAGGCTGAGGCTGGTGGATCACCTGAGGTTAGAAGTTCAAGACCAGCCTGGCCTACATGGTGAAACCCTGTCTCTACTGAAAACACAAAAAATTAGCTGGGCATGGTGGCAGGTGTCTGTAATCCCAGCTACACAGGAGGCTGAGGCAGGAGAATTGCTTGAACCGGGAGGTTGCAGTGAGCTTAGATTGCACCACTGCACTTCAGCCTGGGTGACACAGCGAGACTCTGTCTCAAAAAAGAAAAGAAAAGAATGCGCCGGGCGTGGTGGCTCACGTCTGTAATCCCAGCACTTTGGGAGGCTGAGGAGGGAGGATCACCTGAGGTCAGGAGTTTGAGACCAGCCTGGCCAACATGGCAAAACCCCGTCTCTACTAAAAATACAAAAATCAGCCAGGCGTGGTGGCAAGTGCTTATAATCCCAGCTACTTGGGAGGCTGAGGCGGGAGAATCGCTTGAACCTGGAAGGTGGTGGTTGCAGTGAGCCGAGATCATGCCACTGCACCCTAGCCTGGGTGACAGAGCAAGACTGTCTCAAAAAAACAAACAAACAAACAGAAAAAACAAAAAGAAAAGAATGCTCAAAGGATCTACATAGACATATGAATGGCCAATATATATATGAAAAAAATGCTTAATAGATACATGAAAAAAATGCTTAACACCTCTAATCATTAGGGAAACACAAATTAAAAACCACAATGAGATATCACTCCATGCCTGTTAGGATGGCTGCTAACAAAAAGATATATAAGGCTGGCATGGTGGCTCAAACCTGTAATACCAGAACTTTGGGAGGCTGAGGTGGGTGGATCACCTGAGGTCAGGAGTTTGAGACCAGCCTGCCCAACTTGGCGAAACCCCATCTCTACTAAAAATACAAAAATTAGCTGGGCTTGGTGGTGGGCACCTGTAATCTTAGCTATTTGGGAGGCTGAGGCAGGAAATCACAGGTTGCAGTGAGCCAAGATCGCACCATTGCACTCCAGCCTGGGTGACGAGTGAAACTCCGTCTCAAAAAAAAAAAAAAAAAAAAAAAAGATATATAAGTATTGGTGAGGATGTAGAGAAAAGGGAACCATTGTACCCCGTAGGTGGGAATGCAAACTGGTTTAGCTTTCTGCCATTTTTAGATATTCATATGGTTGGCTCTATTGTTTCACTCAAGTTTTGCCTCAAGTGACACTTTCTCTGAGAATCCACCTTGATCTCTCCCATCATCCCTTCTAGGCACAACGTCCTGTTTTCTTGCCTTCAATGCACTTATTTTGCACATTTATATACTTGTTGTCTTTCTTCTTCCATTAAAATATAATCACCAGAACAGCAGAGACCACACCTGCCTCATTCAGTGCTGCATCCCCGGTGTCTAGAGTATAAAAGATGCTCAATACCTGTTGCATGGATGGATGAGTAGATGAACCTCCCAGGAGTTGAATTGCCCTAGAAGCCTGTCCAGTTCCGTTTTTGGAAGACAGGCACAAGAGGATCTAGCTTTAGTGACTTCTCAGTGCCTAGGGAACTTCTCCATGATGTGTGGTAAAACAGGCCCTCTTTTCCCCTTAGGTGGAGGGGACTACTCAGCTGACTTAGCTTGTAAGTTCTTATTTGAGAAAATGGTCTAGTGCCCAGTGGGGTGTGTGTGTGAGTGTGTGTGGGTGTCTGGCATCTCAGCTTTATCATGATAAAGCTTCTTTCTTCTTCTTAGTGAAGAAGAAAGAAAGAAGGAGAGGGAGTAGGAGTGGAAATGTTATTATAAGAAATCATCTTGGGGCCTGCCAAGGGAGGTGAAACTATATGGAAATACAAGGTACGCTAGTGTACAAGACCACAGTGTGGGTTCTTGGGGTACAGAGGGCAGAAGACCTCTAATCTCCCCTATTTGTACTCTGGGCTTTGTTCAATGGCAAACTTCTAGTCACATTTCTTGGTAGCCATAAGAAAAACCAATCATAGCTGGGCATGGTGGCTCTCGCCTGTAATCCCAGCACTTTGGGAGGCCGAGACAGGTGGGACTACAGGCACCCGCCACCATGCCCAGCTAATTTTTTGTATTTTTAGTAGAGACAGGGTTTCACTGTGTTAGCCAGTATTGTCTCGATCTCCTGACCTCGTGATCCATCTGCCTCGGCCTCCCAAAGGGGTGAGATTACAGGCGTGAGCCACTGCGCCTGGTCAATTTTAAGATTTTTTGGGATTTGTTTTGGCCTTCTATTTTATGATGATGTATTTATTGATGGATTTGTTTTTGTTTATTTTGCTTGGAATACATTGGGTTCCTTGAATCTGTGTATTGGTGTATTTGATTATTTTGGAAAATTACCAGCCATTCTCTCTTCACATATTACCTCTGTTGCATTTTTCTGCCCTTTTCTCCCAGAACTTTGATTAAATGTGGCTTAAACCTTCTCTCTCTATATCCTCCATGTTTCTTCCCCTCTCTTTAATATTTTACGTATTTTTTTTTCTCCAAGATGTAGTCTGGCTTCTGAGGTACCTTCTAGTTCATTAATTCTCTATTTATTTTGCTTTAAAACATATCTAGTGAGTATTAAATTCTATTATTGTGTTTTGTATTTCTAGAAGTTCAATTTTGTGTGTGTTTGTGTGTGTGTTGCTTGTGTTATTTATTTATTTATTGAAACAGGGTCAAAACATTGAAACATTCCCCAAGAATATCTTAAAAGAATTGTAGAGGGTCCATGCCCCAATTTTTTGCTTGCATTAAGTGTTTGTTCTCAGCTTTGCACCTTATTGCCTCATGTGTTCTCTCTTTTTTATGTCGATACTATTCATATATTATACCAAAGAGACGTAATGCATCACCTTTTCCTTATGCTTCTCCTTACTCTATCATCCACATAAGCCTTATATGTAACTCATTTTATCAAAAGTTAATCACACCTGTAATCCCAGCACTTTAGCCGAGGAGGACAGATTGCTTGAGCCCAGGAGTTCAAGACCAGGCTGGGCAACATGGCAAAACCCTGTCTCCGCCAAAAATACAAAAAATTAGCTGGGCATGGTGATGTGTGCCTGTGGTCCCAGCTACTCAGGAGGCTAAGGCTGAGGGAGGATAACGTGAGCCTGCGAGGCAGAGGCTGCAGTGAGCTGACATCATACCACTGCACTCCAGCCCTGGTGACAGAGTGAGACCCCTTATCAATTAAAAAAAAAAAGTTGGGAGGGTTAAAGAAGGGCCGCACATCAACGCTCCGAGAGCAGCAAACAATAACAAATTAGAATGAGTATCTCTACTCTTAAGAATTCTAGCAACTGGTCATTTCTTACTGGCCTATTTCTCACTGGCAGTTTTCTCCTAGGAACTTCTCTCATGCTTTTTTTTTTTTTCATTCTCCTTTTGCATGAAGAGCCCTCAGCACCCTTCAAATCTATGTTCATTTCTCATGCTGCGCAGTTTTAGGCCCCCAGCCTTCCTGCAAAGCACCTCCATCATTATCTTCAAATATCCAAGAATTCACTATGATGTTCTGTTGATTAAGTCTGTGCTGTGGTTTAAATGTTTGCCCCCTCCAAAACTCATGCTGAAATGTAATCCCAAAGTGGTAGTATTGAGAGGTGGGGTCCTTAAGAGGTGATTGGATCATGAGGGCATTCATGGATTAATGGGTTATCATTAGAGGACTGGTGGCCTTATAAGAAGAGGAAGAGAGACCTGAGCTAGCACTTTAGCCCTTCATCACCCCTGGGACTCTGTAGAGAGTCTCCGCAATCAAGAACGCCCTCTCTAGTTGTAGCACCTAAACCTTGGACTTAGCCTCTAGAACTATAAGCACCTAAACCTTGGACTTAGCCTCCAGAACTGTAAGAAATAAATTCCATTTTAAAATAAATTACCCAGTTTCTGGTATTTTATTATAAGCAAAATAAAACAGACTAGAAAGTCGTTAATCTCTTCTTTAACATAATCAAAGTTTGAAGTAAGCTTTCCCTCCATCATCAGCTTTTGTTAACAGAAGGAAACAGTGTAAAGTTTATCTCCTAGACTGGACATGGTGGCACATGCCTACAATTTTAGCAATTTGGGAGGCTGAGGTGGGTGGATCACCTGAGGTCAGGAGTTCGCGACCAGCCTGACTAACATGATGAAACCCCGTCTCTACTAAAAATACAAAAAAAATAGCTGGGCATGGTGGCATATGCCTGTAATTCCAGCTACTTGGGAGGCTGAGACAGGAGAATTGCTTGGGAAGCTGAGAGGCGGAGGTTTCAGTGAGCTGAGGTCGTGCCATTGCACTCCAGCCTGGGCAAGAGCGAAACTCTGTCTCAAAAAAAAAAGTTTATCTCCCTAATGATGTAAATGGTGGAGTCACTCATCTTCACTTATAGGGATAATTATTGGTAATTGGATTTTTTTTGTTGAAAATAGCCTATTTCCCCCTTCTGATCAAAATAAATAAATATGTACTTACGTGTACAGGAATGTACATATACTTGTATACCCACACCCTTACACACAACTTCCCCCTCTGAAAGATAACCTAGTGATATATCTAAGATTTTCCTAAAATCTCTGCTTTAGATTTACTACAACGCGTGAATAAATAGGTGACAGAGACTGTCAAGTCCTAGGTCATGGATGAGTGATTTTCTTTTTTTTTTTTTTTTGAGACAGAGTCTCGCTTTGTCACACAGGCTGGAATGCAGTGGCACAATCTTGGCTCACTGTAACCTCCACCTCCCTGGTTTAAGTGATTCTTGTGCCTCAGCCTCCTAAATAGCTGGGATTACAGGTGCATTCTACCATGGCTGGCTGATCTGTGTATTTTTAGTAGAGATGAGGCTTCCCCAAGTTGGCAAGGCTGGTCTTGAACTCCTGGCCTCAAATGATCCACCTGCCTTGGCCTCCCAAAGTGCTGGGATTACAAGTATGAGCCACTCTGCCTGGCCATGGATGAGTGGCTTTCAAATTGCGTTCTAAGAAACCCTGAAGATTGGTGAAGCCCATTTAGGAGAAGGAGATGTGGGGGTGAGGGGTGAGGCTAAAGAGGAGAAAAAGAAACAGATTAATTGGCAGGAGGATTCAAGCTCTCCTGCCTCTCTCACAACCAGATCAAATTTTGCCCCGTGTTACATATTTGGATACCGGTAAAATTTTGTTTGTATAGTGAGTTCAGAGGCTAGTAAAACATTTGCATTACTGCCATAAAACCTGGATCTACAAACACAGGCCAAACGTGGCCTGAGTGAAGTTTGTCTTTGTAAAGCCTGTGAGCTAGGAACAGTTTTTACATTTTTAAGGAGGTGTAAAAACAAAACCCCCCAAAAACCCAGAAGATGAACATTTGAGAGACAGAGAGAGAGACAGAGAGAGAGAGAGAGAGAGAGACAAAGAGAGATCATATGTGACCTGCAAAGCCTAAAAAATAGTTGCTGTCTGGCCCTTTACAGAGAAAGTGTTATGGAACATGGAACATGGCTATGGAACATGGCTGTGGCACTATTTGAGGTAAAAATGAAAATCTAGCTAAATACACAGTAAAGAAGTAATTAGATAAAGCATATGCATTGCTTAGGATTAGATTCAGCTACAAATAAAGGAGATCCTCAAATATCAGCAGTTTGGGAAAACACAAGTGTATTTCTCAGTCAAGCATTTGAAAGGTCTTCAGTGCTATAAAATACCGTGGGTCAGAGATCTAGGCTTCACTTCTCTGTGGCTCTACCATGGATTACTTTCGTTCTCTGGGTCACTACTTGGTATCCAAGATGGTTGTTGGAGCTCCAGGCTTTTTGTTTGCATTCCAACCAACAGGAAGAACGAAGCAGGGAGGAAAATGAAGCATTCTACTTGTATTTTATTTATTTTTTTTGAGACAAGATCTTTCTGTTTCTCAGGCTGGAGTGCAGTGATGTGATCGTGGCTTACTGCAGCCTTCACTTCCCGGGCTCAAGTGATCCTCCATCCTCAGCCTCCCAAGTGTCTAGGACTACAGGTATGTGACACCACGTCTAACTAATTAAATGTTCCTTTCTTTTGGTAAAGATCGGGTTTGCTCTGTGTTACCCAGGGTGGTCTTGAATTCCTGGGAAGCAATTCTTCCACCTTGTCCTCCCAACGTGATGGAATTGGTCTCTACTTCTACTTTTTTGTATTTTTTTCTTTTTCTTTTGTAGAGATTGGGTTTCACCATATTGGCCAGGCAGGTCTTGAACTCCTGACCTCAGGTGATCTGCCTGCCTTGGGCTTCCAAAGTGCTGAGATTACAGGCGTGAGCCACCATACCCGGCCTTCTGCTTTTATCCCTTTGGGCAGAGGTTAATTATATGGTCACATCCAGCTTCAAAGGAGCCTGGGAAATATAGCCTTGATTCTGGGCATTCCTGTAGCCCGTTAAAAATTTGGCAATCAATTATATGGAAGAAGTGGAGACTGGATATTAGAGTCTCTATTACAATATAGAGAGTCAACTCATTAATTAATTTATTTGTTCAGCCTCCTACCATGTGCCAGGTGCCCTGCTAAACATTGGGAATACAAATTGGATACAACATGGTACATTTCCTGGAGGAATTCAAAGTCTAGAAATCTTCTTATATTTTGAATGGCTTCTAATGGCTTTTCCAAACTCTGTGGTCTTGATTCATTGCAATTCAATGTTAGCTTTTTTTTTTTAATTGGCTTGCTTAGAATGCATATTTTTGACCACTGTCAATTGTGCATTTAGATTGCATCTTTTACTTTTTTTTTCTTAAAAAAAAAACTTAAGAGTTCTAATGCACAGGGTCTGAGCAATGAACATGGAGTTCTTTGTCCTTCTGCTATCATTGTTAGGATGTTTGAATTATTCTGTAGGTATCTATCATTCTGGAAGTAACATTGACATATCCACAGCAGTCCTGTACTGGGAAGCAAAACAAAAAGTCTCCATGAGGATTAAATGGGGCCCTTTATTTTTAACTTTATACAAATTTGCATTAGACCAGTATTCATTAAATGAGTAAAAACCCTGCATACTCAGTGATGACAGGATGCATTTATAAATGCATTAATCTCTCGGTCGGATGAGTGATTTTCTGGGAATCTTTTGCCAAAACCCCTCAGGCTCAAATGCATGGTGAGTGAGCTCGGGCTTTTATCCTTTTCTAGGTTGACTCGTGTAATTCTAAACTCTGATAACAATGGATATTCAAGGGAGGGGGTTGTTTAAAGTGAAAAAGTGTTTTTGTTTAACATATGTTTTAATCATGGGTTTGATCAAACTGGGATGCTTTCTCTCATTAAGAATTCCCTAAGCCAGTAAAATATTTGGGAATATCATTTATTGTTTATGAGTTTTACTTCGATTAAATAAATGCACATGCTACTAACATTCAGACACTTTGTATTCACAAACCACTTTATGGCTGCTGCTGTAGTTTTACCAGTAAGTCTGGTTTTCAGTGATTTTTTTTTCCCATTTCTTTTTTTCACTTGCCTTTGTTTCACTTTGCCTTCTGAAATGTTTTCTGCCAAAAATCAGGTGAGCTCCCAGATTAGAGGTGACGGAGTTGGGAAGACAAGACATAACCAAGCCCTATACACCAATGCCAACTCAGTAAGTGACACTTTGACAACTGAAAAATGTAATCTCAGAAGTATCGTGTGTTCTTCAAAATGGCTAATGTATTTTGGAAGGCAAGGATATCAGGACATTAAAAAAAAAAACTAATTTAAAACATACTTAGGCTAGTCCTGTCATTTTTTATTTTTTTTGAGAGAGTTTTGCTTTTTCCCCCAGGCTGGAGTGCAATAGCATGATCTTGGCTCACTGCAACCTCCGCCTCTTGGGTTCAAGCAATTCTCCTGCCTCAGCCTCCCGAGTAGCTGGGACTACAGGTGAGGGCCACCATGCTCAGCTGATTTTTGTAATTTTAGTAGAGAGGGGATTTTACCATGTTGGCCAGCCTTTTCCCCTGAACTCCTGACCTCAGGTGATCCTCCTGCCTCAGCCTCCCAAAGTGCTGGGATTACAGGCATGAGCCACTGCGCCCAGCCTAGACCTGTAATTTTTAACATTCGTGGTGATATGTGATATGAAAAACACAAATCGGTTATTAAATACATCTTTTTAGAAATGATTTCTGGTTTCTTAAGAAATAAGAATAAAAGTAATATGAAATCATATCAAATGTTTCCATATGAAAAATCTTTTTATGATTCAGCACAAAGTGGCTTTGTTAACAAAAACGATACTACATAATGTTCAATTCCAAGATTTAACCCTTTACGACCTGAATGTTTATTTTCTTTTCTCTCTCTCTCTCTTTTTGCTTTTTTTTGGAGACAAGGTCTCACTCTGTCACTCAGGCACAATCATAGCTCACTGCAGCCTCAACTTCCAGGGCTCAGGTGATCCTCCTGCCTCAACCTCCCAAGTAGCTGGGCCACAGATGTGCGCCACCATGCCCAGCTAAATTTTGTATGATTTATAGAGACAGGATCTCGATATGTTGCCCAGGCTGATCTTGAACTTCTGGATTCAACTGATCATCTCATCGTGGCATCCCAAAGTGCTGGGATTATAAGTGTGAGTCACCTCTCCCGACCTATTTATTTCCTTTTCTTAGGAAAGGAATAATGTCAACCTAATTTACAGAGTCTCTGTGAGCCCATACTTATTCTCTTTTGGAAGACTATGAAAATATATATATATATTTTGGAAGACTATAAGAATATATATATAAATCTTTGATGTCTACTATGTGGTACCCTTGTGCAGGCAAAGGCTGCACAGTCTTCTGCTCTGGTCCTATGTGGAGATGCTCTTGCTGGGGCATATTTGCTAGCAAATTGCCTAGCATATTTGCGTAGCATATTGGCTGAAGAGCACCTGCTCCCCAGTTGCATAGGATAGTCTGTATAGTAGAGAATCTTAGTCCTGTAATAATTAGTATCACAAATGGGGAATTCTCTTCTTTTTCTTCTCTTTCTCTCTCTCCTACTTTAATTATGTCTACTTCCTTCTCTCTTCTTCTTTTGTGTCAAAATTTTTGCTTTTCTTAAAAACTCATACGTTTAGCGGGGCACGGTGGCTTACACCTGTAATCCCAGCACTTTGGGAGGCTGAGGCCGGCAGATCACCAGGTGAGGAGATCAAGACCATGCTGGCCAACATGGTGAAACCCCATCTCTACTAAAATTACAAAAATTAGCCTGGTGTGGTGGCGTACACCTGTAGTCCCAGCTACTCGGGAGGCTGAGGCAAGAGAATTGCTTGAACCCGGGAAGCAGAGGCTGCAGTGAGCCGAGATCGCGCCGCTGCACTCCAGCCTGGGTGACAGAGTGAGACTCCTCCTCCAAAACAAACAAAACAAAACAAAACAAAAAACCAAAACAAAACTCAAACGTTTTTATTATGAGAATTAATTCTAATACACAGAATGTTGAAAGAGTATAATAAGGACTCATAGATCCACCAATTATCTTCAACAATTGTTAGCACTTTGTTATTTTGCTTCATATCTATCTTGGTTTAAAAACATTTTAAAATGTGGTAAACTATACATTACATTAAACACTAACTCCATTTTTTGTCCTGCCAGTCCCTGTTAACAACTATTCAACCACTGTTCTACTTTCTTCCTTTATGAATTTGCTTACTCTAAGTACCTTAAATATTGAAATCGTGCAATATTTATCTTTTTGTGTATGGCTTATTTTATGAAGCATATGTCTTCAGGTTCATCCATATTGTAGCATGTGCCACAATTTCCTTCCTTTTTAAGGCTGAATAATAGTCTATTGTACACACACATATTTTGTTTGTCCATTCATCTGCAGATGTACTTTTGGGTTGTTTCCACCTTTTGACAATTATGAATAATGCTGCTATGAACATTGGTGTAGAAATCACTGTTTTTATTTTTTGGCTGAAACATTTGAAAGTTCCTGAAACATGGCATTTTCCCTTTCAGTTCTTCATTATGTCTCTTCTGATAATAATTGAATTCTCCTATATCACTATAGCATCATAGTCACATCTAAGAAAATTAACAGGGATTCTCTAATCTAATGTCATCTAACACTTATCACATATTTAAATTTCTCCATTGTTCCAAAAATGTGTCTTAAAACTGTGTTACCTTTGATCAGAGTTCAGTCAAAATTTCTGCATTTCAATTGGTATGTCTTGTCAGTTTTTCTTTTTCTTTTTTGATACAGAGTCTTGCTCTGTTGCCCAGGCTGGAGTGCAGTGGCGTGATCTTGGCTCACTGCAATTTCTGCCTACCAGGTTCAAGCGATCCTCCTGCCTCAGCCCCCCTAGTAGCTGGGATTACAGGCATGCACCACCAGGCCCAGCTAATTTTTGTATTTTTAGTAGAGATGGGGTTTCACCATGTTGGTCAGGCTGGTCTCAAACTCCTGACCTGAGGTGATCCAACTGCCTTGGCCTCCCAAAGTGCTGGGATTACAGGCATGAGCCACTGCACCCGGCCTTTTTTTGTTTTTTTTTTTTGAGACAGAGTCTCACTTTGTCACCCAGGCGGGAGTGTAGTGGCGTGATCTTGGCTTACTGTAGCCTCGACCTGCTGGACTCAAGCAATCCTTCCACCTCAGCTCCCTACATAGCTGGGACTACAGTGGCACACCGCCTGGCCTGGCTATTTTCTTTTCTTTTTTTTTGGTATTTTTTATAGAGATGAGGTCTTGCTATGTTGTCCAGGCTGGTCTTGAATTCCTGAGCTCAAAAGATCCACCTGCCTTGGCCTCCCAAAGGGCTGGGATTACAGGCATGAGCCACGCTGTGTGGCCACTTGCTATTTTTTTTTTAACATTTTTATTTGGAGCATTTCAAACATACCCAAAAGTAAGTATACCCAAACATACACCAAAGTAGACATGATTGAACAGTGGCTGCTGGTTGGTGGAGCCTCTGATCTTGCATACCCAGCACTCAGCTCCACCAACCAGCAGCCACTGTTCAATCATGTCCATTCACACTCCTAGCTACTTAACCCTCCTGTAGAATTTTGAAGCAATCCCAAGGATCATATCATTTTCATCTGTAGCTATCTCCATATACATTCCTAAAAGATAAAAACACTTTAAAAAACATAATAACAATATCATTATTACACCTAAAAGCTTAACAATAATTTTTTTCTTCTTTTTTTTGAGACGGAGTTTCACTCTTTCGTTCAGGCTGGAGTGCAATGACGCCATCTCGGCTCACTGCAACCTCCATCCCCCGCATTCAAGCGATCCTCCCGCATCAGCCTCCCAAGTACCTGGGATTATAGGCACCTGCCACCACGCCCTGCTAATTTTTGTATTTTTAGTAGAGACAGATTTCGCCATTTTGGCCAGGCTGGTCTCAAACTCCTGACCTGGTGATCTGCCTGCCTCAGCCTCCCAAAGTGTTAGGATTACAGGCGTGAGCCACCGCGCCTGGCCAACAATAACTCTTTAATATCATCAAATATCCATCAGTGGGTGAATTTTACATGTATGAGACAATTTCCAGTTATCTCACATATGTAAACAACATTTTAAATAGTTAGTTTAATTGAACCAGGGGTTTTTTAATTTATAAGGCCCTCTTTATCTCCTTTTTCTTTTCTTCCAGTTTTTGAATAAATTAGATTGTTTGGCTGATGGTTTCCCATAGTGGAAATGCTTCTGATTGCATTTTTAAGGTATAATTTAACATGGCCCTTAGTCCTTTGTATTTGCTTTGTTTATTTTATTTTATTTATTTTTATTTTATTATTATTTTTTACTGTTCCTTGCAGAGCAGGGCTACCCCATGGGCCTGTATTTGCTTTAAATTGATAGTTGGATCTCGAGGCATGCTCAGATTCAGACTGGATTTGTCTTGGCAAGATCATTCATAGCTGGTGTTGGTTTCTTTCATTAGAAGTCACTTAATAATTAGTTATCTATTTTTGGGGGATGTTAGCAGACTCTGATGCTCAATGGCTATCTATTAGTTCATTAGGGCTTTCAAAAGTATGAGATTCTAATCTAGTTTATAAAATTTATTAGCTGCAATACTTCCATAAAGATAATTTTCCCCTTATCTTCTATCTGGTTGTCCAATGCTATAATTCATATAGAAATAGCAGGAAAAATATTTGAGTCTTTTATCAGTTTTCAAAATAAGTTGGTTCCCTGGTATCCTTAAACAACACCTTTTAAAAAAAGTATCATTGTGAACTGAGAGATTGAAATATATCAAATATATTTCAATCTGTTGCAGTTATTTTTCTTATTGATTTTTATATTCTTCTTTGGCCAGTAGGAGCCTTTTCACATTGGCTCCGTGTCTTTTTGACATTACCCTAGTCATATTTGACCACTTCTTTGCTATGTGGTAAAAGATGTTCCAAGAATAGATGTTATTTATTTCTTGCCCCAAACCTGGAATTAACATTTTTCTCCCCATGGAATGCTGGTTACTTATTGTACATTAACATGCAATTTTAAGAATTAATACAGAGAGACTTGGTGTACCCTTTATCTAGTTTCCCCCAGTGGTAACATCTTACAAAACTTAAGTAAAATGTCACAACCAGGATTTTGAAATCAGTACAATTAGAATAAAGATGAGTTCTATCACCACATGAATCCTTCATGTTTCCCTTTTATAGCCACACCTACCTTTCACTCCCGCCCTCTGCCCATTTCTGACTTTTGGCAACAATTAATCTGTTCCTTATTTTCATAATTTTGTCATTTTGAGAATGTTATATAAATGGAATCACACAGTTTATAACCTTTGGGGTTGGATTTTTTTTCAATCAGTGTAATTTCCAGGAAATTCATCCAAGTTGTTACATTTATCAATAGTTTGTTCTTTCTATTTATTTATTTATTATTATTTTTTGAGGCAGAGTCTCCCTCTGTTGCCCAGGCTGGAGTGCAGTGGTGTGATCTTGGCTCAGTGCAACCTCACCTCCTGGGCTCAAGCAATTCTCCTGCCTCAGCCTCCCAAGTAGCTGGGACTACAGGTGCACGCCACCATGCCTGGCTAATTTTTGTAATTTTAGTAGAGACTGGGTTTCACCATGTTGGCCAGGCTGATCTTGAACTCCTGACCTCAAGAGATCTGCCTGCCTTGGCCTCCCAAGTGCTGGGATTACACGTGAGCCACCGCGCCTGGCCAATAGTTTGTTCTTTTTAAATTGCTGAGTAGTATTCCATGATATATAGTTCATTTAACCATGCACCTGTTGAAGACAAATGGGTTGATTTCAGTTTTTGACAATTATGAATAAAACTGCTATGAACATTTGTGTACAGATTTTTGTGTATACATAATTTTTCATCTCTCTGTCATACATGTGCAAGTGTGCAATTGCTGGATCATAGGGTAGTTGCTTGTTTAGCTTTACTAGAAAGTGAATGCACCATGTTACATTCCCACCAGCAGTGTAAGAGCCTCAGCTTTAGACATTCTAATAGATGTGTAATGATATCCTATCAAGGTTTTAACTGAATTTTTCTAATGACTAAGGATATTGAACATCTTTTTTATGTGCCTTTAAAAATTTATTTATTTATTTTTTGAGATGGAGTCTCACTATGTCGCCCAGACTGGAGTGCATTGGTGCCATCTTGGTTCACTGCAACCTCTGCCTCCTGGGTTCAGGCAATTCTCCTGCCTCAGCTGCCAGAGTAGGTGGGATTACAGGCATGTGCCACCATGCCCAGCTAATTTTTGTATTTTTAGTAGAGACAGGGTGATGGAGTTTCACCATGTTGGCCAGGCTGGTCTCGAACTCCTGACCTCAAGTGATCTGCCCACCTTAGCCTCCCAAAATGCTGGGATTATAGGCATGAGCCATTGCACTTGGCCTTATGTGCTTTTTCCCGCCTTCTTCTTCTCTTTTTTTTTTCCATAAGCAGGTCCTCTTTGGTAAAATATCTTTCCAAATATTTTGCCAATTTTATTATTGGATTGTTTGTTTTCTATTATTGATTTTTAAGAGTTCATTACATATTTTCATAGAAGTTCTATACCAAATATATGGTTTGAAAATATTTTCTTCCGGTCTTTATGTTTTTATTCTTTTTAATCAGTGTCTTTCATAGAGAAGATGTTTTTCTTATTGAAATGCAACTTTACCAGTTTGTTTTTTTATGGATTATGATTTTGGTGTTACATGTAAAAAATGTTTGCTTAACCCAAGGTCATGAAGATTTTCTCCTAAATGTCTTATAGCTTTAGATTTTATGTTTAGGTCTATTACATTAGTCTGTTCTCACATTGCTATAAAAAGCTACCTGAGACTGTGTAATTTATAAAGAAAAGAGGTTTAATTGACTCACAGTTCTGCAGGCTCTACAGGAAGCATGGCTGGGGAGGGCTCAGGAAACTTACAATCATGGCAGAAGGCAAAGGGAAGGCAGACATATCTTTATATGGTGGAGCAGGAGAGAGCAAAGGGAGAGGTGCTAGACACTTTTAAACAACCAGATCTTGTGAGAACTCACTCACTATCACGAGAACCACCTCCATGATTCGATTCAATCACCTCCCACCAGGCCCCTCCTCCAACACTGAGGATTACAATCTGAAATGAGATTTGGGTGGGGACACAGAGTCAAACCATATCATCTATGTTGTATTTTGAATTAATTTTTGTATACGGTACAAGGTATAAACAAAGCTTGTTTATTTATTTTTGAGACAAGGCCTCACTCTGTCACCAGCCTGGAGTGCACTGGCACGATCTCAGCTCAGGGCAGCCTCAACCTTCTGGGCACCAATGATCCTTCCACCTCAGCCTCCAGAGTAGCTGAGACTACAGGTGCACACCACCATACCTGGTGAATTTCTGTATTTTTTTTTTTTTTTTTTTTTTGTAGAGATGGGGTTTCACCATGTTGCCCAGGCTGGTCTCAAACTCCTGGGCTCAAGTGATCCATCCGCCTTGGCATCCCAAAGTGCTGGGATTATACGCTGGAGCCACTGCTCCTGGCCCAAAGTTTATTTTCGTGCATATGGATATCCAATTATTCCATCAGCATTTGTTGAAAAGACTATCCTATCTCTACTAAATTACTTTTATATCTTTGTTGGAAAGCATTTGTTCATTTAAGTGTGTGTCTAGTTCTGGACCCTCTATTCTGTTCCATTGATTTGTCTGTTGTTATGCTAATACTACACTGTCCTGATTAGTTGAATTAGATTGTAATCTATAATATATATTCTTCTTTTTCTAAGTTGTTTTGGCTATTTTAGGTTCTTTGCATTTCTACACTTGATCTTAGCCAAAAGGCCGAGAAGCGATTGTTCTTTGCATTTCTATGTGCGTTTTAAAATCAGTTTGTTAATCTACATAAAAGCCTGCTAGGATTTTGATTGGGATTACATTGAATCTAAAGATCAATTTGGGGAGAGTTGACATCTTAACAATCTTGAGTCTTTGGACCAATAAACAAGTTATATCTCCCCATTTATTTAGGTCTTCTTTAATTTCTCTCTGAAATGTTTTGTAAATTTTCAGTGTACAGGTAAAAATTTTGTCAGATTTATCCCCAAATATTTAATTTTTAAGTGCTATTGTCAATGATATTGTTTTAAAATTCTAACATCCAATTACTCATTGCTAATATAAATAATATTGACTATTGTAAATACATCTTGTATTTTACAGCTTTATTAAACTCACTTATTAGTTCTAGTAGTTTTTTTTGGAGATTGCATCAGATTTTCTACATAGACGATTATTGATATGGTTTTGCTATGTCCCCATGCAAATCGCATCTTGAATTGTAATCCCCATAATTCCCACATATCTAGGGAGAGACCTGGCGGGAGGTGATTGAATCATGGGGGCAGTTTCCCCCATGCTGTTCTTGTGATAGTGAGTGAGTTCTCACAAAATCTGATGGTTTTGATGGTTTTATAAGGGGCTCTTCTCCCTTCACTCCTCACTCTTCTCTCTCCTGGTGCCATGTGAAGGAGGTCCTTGCTTTCTCTTTGCCTTCCACCATGATTGTAAGTTTGAGGCCTCCCCAGCCATGTGGAACTGTGAGTCAATTAAACCTGTTTTTTAAATAAATTACCTAGTCTTGGGTTTTTTTTTTTTGAGACGGAGTCTTGCTCTGTCGCCCAGGCTGGAGGGCAGTGGCGCGATCTCGGCTCACTGCAAGCTCCGCCTCCTGGGTTCACGCCATTCTCCTGCCTCAGCCTCCCGCGTAGCTGGGACTACAGGCGCCCGCCACCACACCCGGCTAATTTTTTGTATTTTTAGTAGAGACGGGGTTTCACCGTGTTAGCCAGGATGGTCTCGATCTCCTGACCTCATGATCTGCCCGCCTCAGCCTCCCAAAGTGCTAGGATTACAGGCGTGAGGGTTTTTCTTTATAGCAGTGTGAAAACAGACTAATACAATCATTTTGCCTGCAAATAAGACCATTTTACTTCTTCCTTTCCAATCTGGAAACTTTTAAATTTATTTTTTTTTTGAACTATTTTACAGGTTAGAATTTCCAGGGAGTGTTGAATAGAAATAGTGAGAGCAGACGTTCTTGCCTTGCTCCTCATCTTCGGAGGAAAGCATTCAATTTTCCACTATTAAGTATCGTGTTAGCTCTAGGGTTTTTTTTTTTTTTTTTTTTTTTGTAGATGCAGTTGCCTGTGCTGCTAGAGCCTGGGTATTGGGGGAGCTGCATATGTTGCAGTGACCTGCTCAGCAAGCACACCTGATCCAGGAAAGAAAGCACTTTCTCCCTGCAATGTCTCTTCTATGCCCTCCACTGACAAAACTTAACATTAGTCAGCTGACAAAGCAAAACATATAAAGGGCCTACGCCCATTTTTGTAGATTACACAAGGAAGGGCAAATATGGAGCCAAGAGGCAATAAATTCAAAATTGGAATACTGTCTTTCAGGGATTACTATCTGTCATTACCTCATGTTCAGTATCTTGCAAACTGTCGTTTTGTGTATTTTGTCCGCTGTTTGGTTGCTTTAGGCAGGAGAGTAAATCTGGTCTTTGCTATCCCATCTTGACTAGAGGCAGAAGTACTCCCTTTACTACTTTTTTCAGCATGCCCTCTGTTTCCTTCTAGAACCCTGATGGATGCATGTGTATTTCTTCTATATTGGTATATGTAGTAGTTAGGTTGAATGGTTTGTTCAGACTTAGGTTAAACGTTTTCTTGCAAGAATTCATTCATAGATCATGTTGTGTATCTCATATTGCCTCATATCAAGTTGTTTCACTTCTAGCCATACTAACTTTGATCACCTGGTCAAGGTGATGATCATCAGATCTTACTGTTATAAAGGGACTTTCCCCTTTACGTTTAGAAAGGAATATGTGGGGTGACACTTTTGCACCTTGTGACTATCCTGTTGCAGAAACATTTTCACCTTACATTTTTTAGTATGCATTGGTGATCCTTGCTTGAATCAGTGTCTTTATTAGGGTTTGGAAAACAGTGAATTTCCAATTGTTTCATTCCTCCTACATTTGTTATCTGGCATTCTTCTGTAAAAGAGAGCTTTCCACCATCAGTTGGGGATGAAATGTTGATTTTCTTGAAAAGATAGGGTAAATACTTATTTTTCCACATTAATTACTGATTTTTAGAGAAATGAGTTAGTTTAACAGTCACCTCCAATGGTGAATGAGTTCTCTTCTCTCTCCCTCCTTTAGTGTTACTTCGGACTCAAGCATTTGATGTATCCAATATTTATAATAAACTATAGTTATAATTTAAGAAAATTCTTGTATTGTCCCAAATTTGGCCACAGATATGCTTCCAGTGGTGTCCGATCCTTTGCATGTGTCCCCTCAACCCTTTCCCATTAGTCTTTAGTAGCATCTTTGCTTTCTGGAATTGTATACCCATCTTGTTCATTCCTTGACCTACAGTTGGAATCACTGTTTCTTCAAGGAGTCTTGGGGAAGTTTTTGGAAAAGGATCTGTGTGTTAGGTGGATGTGTTAGAGTTTTCCAGAGAAACAGAACTAGTAGGATGTGTGTGTGTGTGTGTGTGTGCGTGTGTGTGTGTGTGTATTTATTATGGGAACTGGCTTACATAATTGTGGAGGCTGAGAAGTCTCATGATCTGCCATCTGCAAACTGGAGAAACAGGAAAGTTGCTGGTGTAATTCAGTCTGAGTCCGAAGGTCTGAGAACCAGGGGAGCCAATGGCAAGACTCTGTCTCAGGCCAAAGGCTTAATATTTGGGGGGAGGAGGAGTCTGGTGTTAGTCCTAGAGTCTAAAGCCCCCAAAACCAGGAGCTCTAATGTCCAAGGAAAGGATAAGGTGGATGTCTCAACTCAAGAAGAGACAATAAATTTGCCCTTCTCTGCCTTTTTGTACCGTTCAGGTGCTCAATGGATTGGATGATGCCCACTTTGCTGAGGGTGGATCTTCTTTCCTCAGTCCACTGATTTGAATGCTAACCTCTTCTGGAAACACCTCACAGACACACCCAGAAATAAAATTTTACTGCTATCTGGGTATCCCTTAACCCAGTCAAGTTGACACAAAATTAACCATCACAGTGGGTTCATTTTCACTTGAGTCTCATTGACTTTAGGCTCTATCTATGAACAGGGCTACCAAATATGTTAACAGGAAGAAATCATGAGTTTATATTAACTTTCAATTCTGTTTCACATTATCAGAAAATATTTATAAATCATATTTGATAAGAAACTTGTATCAAGAATATATACATATATACAATTCAACAATAAAACTCAATTTAACAAATCTAATTAAAAATGGGCAAGAGGCCAGGTGCAGTGGCTCAGGTCTATAATCCCAGCACTCTGGGAGGACAAGGCGGAAGGATGGCTTGAAGCTAGGAGTTCTAGAACAGCCTGGGCAACAAAGCAAAACTCTGTCTCTACATAAAACAAAAAAATTAGCCAGGCATGTGGTTCATGCCTGAAATCCCAGCTACTCAGGTGGCTGAGGTGAGAGAATCACTTGAGCCCAGGAGATAGAGGCTGCAGTGAGCTATGACTGCACCACTGCATTCCAGCCTGGGTGACAGACCGAGAACCTGTCTTAAAAAAAAAAAAGAGCAAAGGATTTGAATAGACATTTCTCCATGGAAGACATACAAATGGCCAATAAGCACATGAATGGGTAGATGATCAACAGTATTAATAATTAGGGAAATGCACATCAAAACCACATTGAGATACTACTTAATCCCTACTGGGATGGCTAAAGTAAAAGACAGACATTAACAAGTACTTACAAGGATGTAGAAAAATTTGAATGCTTATACATTGTTGGTGGTAATGCAAAATGATATACCAACTTTGGAAAACAGTTTGGCAGTTCCTCAAAATGTTAAACATAGTTGCCATATGACCCAGCAATTCCACTTTTAGTTATATTCTCGAAGAAATGAAAATATATATCCACAAAGAAACCTTATACATGAATGTTCATAGCAGCATTATTTATAATAGCCAAAAAGTAGAAACAACCCAGATGTCCATCAATTAAGGAAGATTTATATATATATATATATACTCGGGAGGCTGAGGCAGGAGAATCACTTGAACACGGGATATGGAGGTTGCAGTGAGCTGAGATCACACCATTGCACTCCAGCCTGGGTAACAGATTGAAGCTCCATCTCAAAAAATATGTATATGTAGTATTCTCATTTCACAGGCCCACAGATGGAGAAGGATTTTTCCACAGGATGGTTCATATGCAGAGTCTCACTCATACCTGACTTAGATACCAAGATTTGAAACTTTTGAGCTGATGAGATTTTGGACTTAGTGTTGATGTTGCAATCATTGAGATTTTTTGAGGATTTAGAGATGGGTGAATGTATTTTGCAAGTAGGTTAGATATGAACTTTTGAAAGTCTGAGGATAGACTGTAGTGGATTGAATGAGCCCCCCTCAAAAGATATATTTATATCCTAATCCACCATACCCGTGAATTTTACCTTATTTGGAAAAGAGGTCTTTGCTGATGTACTTAAATTGACTATCTTGAGTTGAGATTATCCTGCATTATCCAAATAGGCCAGAAATTCAATGACAAGTGTCCTTATAAGAGTCACACAGAGGACAGAGAAGAGGAGAAGGCAATGTGACCACGGTGGCAGAGACTGGAGTGATTTGGCCACAAACCAAGGAATGCCTGGAGCCACCAGTAGCTGAAAAGCAAAAAGGAACAGATTGTCCATCTATTTGAGCTTTTGGAGGGAGTGCAGCCCTGCTGACACCTTGATTTCAGATTTTATTTTTTTTTTGATACAGGGCCTCCCTGTGTCATGCAGGCTGGAGTGCAATGGTGCAAACATGGCTTACTGAAACCTCAACCTCCTGAGTTCAAGCAGTCCTCTTGCCTCAGCCCTCCTGAGTAGCTGGGACCATAGGCGTACACCACCACACCTAGCTAATTTTTTTTTTTTTGGTAGAAATAGAGTCTCACTGTGTTGCTGAGGATGGCCTGAAACATCTGAACTCAAGGAAACTTCCTGCCTCATCCTCCCAAAGTGCTGGGATTACAGGTATGAACCACCATGATCAGCTCAGACTTTTGGTTTTGAAAACCGAGAGAAAATAAATTTCCATTGTTTTAAGCCACCCAATGTGTGGTGATTTGTTACAGCAGCAACAGGAAACTAGGACAGATTTACTTTGCAAAGTCAAAGTAGCCAGTTACAAAAGTCTAAATATTGTTTGATGTTATTTATATAAAATGTCTAGAATAGGCAAATCTATAGAGACAGAAAGTAGGTAAGTGGGAGAGAGAATGGGAGAGACTGCTGATTGGTATGAGATTTTTTTTGGGGTGATAAAAAATGTTCTGAAATTAGATAGTGGTGATTGTTGCGTGATTCTGTGAATATAACAAAAATCAGTAAGTTTTCTACTTTATTATTTATTTTTTTAGAGATGGGATCTCTCTGTGTTGCCCAGGCTTGTCTTGAACTCCTGGCCTCAAGCGATCCTCTTGCCTCAACCTCCTGAAGTAGCTGGCTTACAGGTGCAATCTACCACACCCGGCTCTGAATTTTGTACTTTTTTTTTGTCTTTCGACAAAACCAAATGGGTTGTGGAATGAATTTTGTGCTTTAAAAGATTAATTTTATGGTGTGTGAATCATATTTTAATAAAGCTATATAAAACATTTTGGCCAAGTGTGGTGGCTCACACCTGTAATCTCAGCACTTTGGGGTGCCAAGGTGGGCTTGCTTGAGGCCAGTAGTTCAAGACCAGCCTGGGCAACATAGTGAGACTCCAGCTCTATAAAAAACATAAAAACTTAGCTGGGCATGGTGGGGCGCACCTGTGGTCCCAGCTACTTGGGAGGCTGAGGTGGGAGAGGATCACTTGAGCCTGGGAGGTTGAGGCTTCAGTGAGCTGTGGTTGTGTCATTGTACTCCAGCCTGAGTGACAGAGTAAAACCCTATCTCAAAAAAGAAATCAATGTGGTTTTCTTAACTTATTGATTTTATATTTATATCTTTTTAAGTTGGAAATTGAAAAAATAAGATTAACATATTTATTTGCTTGATCCTAGTAGACACATAAAAGAGCTTCAAAATTACAATGTCAATATTATCACACCATTACAGCAATAAAAATATGAGGCGAATTTTGAGAATTTTTTAGGTAGTTCTTTATTTTTAGACTACATCCCACTAATGAAGGAACTGTCCAAAAGTTGTCTAAAACTCACTTGAAATAAATTTTTGCTTTGTGTCAGTATGTTGCTCACTGGATATAGAATTAAGTTTTCTTTTTCCCAATTTTAGGGTTTCTTTCCCTTTTTGATGTAATTTTACCTATTTCATGAACATTTAAAACATTTAAGTAGGTAAAAACTCAAAATTATATAAAAAGGCATATTCAGAAAAGTCTTACTACCTTCTCTATCCTTCTCCTTATTCCCCACTTTCTAACCCCCATACAACTAGCTCTATTGGTATTCATTTCTGATTTATCTTTCTAGAGTTTCTGGAAAAATAAGCAAAACTAAAAACACACATATATAGTGTGTATGTATAATACATATATTGTGTATATATAGTCTTATTTTACCTATTTTCTTCCTTCCTTCCTTCTTTCCTTCCTTCCTTCCTTCCTTCCTCCCTCTCTTTTTCTTTTTTTCTTTCTTCCTATATTTAAAAAAATTTCATAGAGTTCCTGTGTCACTCAGGCTGGTCTTGAACTCCTGGGCTTGAGTGATCCTCCTGACTCAGCCTCCCAAAGTGCTAAGTTTATAGGTATGAGCCACTGTGCCCAGTCTACCTCCTTTCTTATATAAAATATAGCATTTTATGTATACTGTTGATATGATTTGGCTGTGTCTCCATGCAAATCTCATCTTGAATTATAGTTCCCATAATCCCCATGTGGGATCTGGTGGGAGGTAATTGAGTCATGGAGGGAGGTTCACCCATCCTGTTTGCATGCTGGTGAGTTGGTTCTCATGAAATCTGATGGTTTTTATAAGGGGCTTCCCGCTTTGCTGGGCACTCATTCTTTTCCTTCCTGCCATCATGTGAACAAGGACGCATTTGCTTCCCCTTCTGCCATGATTGTAAGTTTCCTGAGGCCTCCCCAGCCATGCTAAACTTTTAACCCTTTTTCCTTTATAAATTACCCAGTCTTGGGTATATCTTTATTAGCAGTGTGAGAACAGACTGATGCAACTGTAGTGCATTTTTTTTTCACTTAATATGTACTGGAAACTACCCCTTATCAATACATAGAAATCTTATTTTTTCCATGACCGCCTATACTTCATTGTGGGGGTAGTTTATTCAGTCATTTTTTTATTGGTGAACATTTGGGTTGTTTCCAATCTTTTGCTGTCACAAACAGCTCTGCAATTACTATCCCAGTGAATATTTTGTTTAGTATTTATGTAGATTCAGGACAGATTCCTAGAAGTGAGATTGCTGGGTCTAACGGTAAATGCTTCTTTAATTTATTCCTGTCAGCAATGTATGAGAGAGCTGGTTTTTCCCCAGGCTTATCAGCCAAATGAATTGTCAACCTTTGGATTTTTGCCAATCTGACATGTGAGAAATTATATCTCACTGCATTTTGAATTTGCATTTCTCTTATGAATTGAGGTTAAGCATCTTTTCCACATGTTAACAAGCAAATGACCTGTCTTTTTCTGAGATTTCTTTATATTTTGTTTTTTAGAGATGACATCTCACTGTATTACCTGGTCTTGAACTCCTGGCTTCAAGCGATCCTCCCGCCTCAGACTCCTGAGTAGCTGGGACTACAGGCTGTTTATGTTTTTAAAACCTTTTTCTATAGGTATCTTTGTCTTTTTTTTCCCTGAAATTCTAAGAGCTTTTGTATGTTAGTTCTTTGTGATGTAAGTTGTAAATATTTTCTTATAATCATTTATCTCTTAACTTTTCCTTGTCCCTTTTGAAATGGCAAAAATAACATAACAAAAATTAAAGAAAAAGTCATATTATTCCATGGCCTCAACATAACTATTTTTACTTTGCGAATGCCCTCCTAGATATGCCTAGATTTATGTTTAGGTCTAATCAATTCTAATCACTGGTCACATCTTTTGGATTCTGCTTTTATTACTTAAGATTAGGGGATAACCCGCTTGGATGGGTCACATTCTAACTGATTAATTTGTTGACACATGGCAATTACTTAAAATCAGCGTGCTCAGGTGTCTGGAGTCCTGACTCGCTTCCACACTTCTCAAGGTCACTGGAAATTGCAGGAGGGAATCAAATCCTCCCCAGCACTTGGAAGGCTGAGTCAGTTCTGTGGCCAAAAACAACTGGATGCCAGACTGCCATTTGGAGTTTTAGGACTAGTTAATTCCAAGGCTTTTATGTCTGTCCTCAGTCACCACCCCCAAGTGCCAGCGGCTGGAAGACTCAGTCCGTCCTCCCCTGTTCCCTCATTTTAATAGGCTGCTGCTTCCGACATGTACACAGTGATCTCTCTTTCTCCCCGTCTCCTCTCTTCCTCCTCCCCTTTCTGAGTCTTGACCTTTTATAAAGAACATCACATTTATAGTTGTTAGTGTGGAGATAATTTACTAAGTGTTTAAATTGCGTCTAATCTAATTTTTCTCTTGGTAGCGGAGGAGGTTAGCGTTTCTATCTGCATGTACCCCGACCCCCTACAACCTTGCTTTCAATATTTTTCTTTGGCAAGTGCAAGGTGACCAGATTCAGAATTCTGAATAAATAAAAAGCAAAATTTTATGATTTCTCTTTTTTAAAGCTTAAAAGCTTTTTTTGGGCCAGGCACGGTGGCTCACGCCTGTAATCCCAGCACTTTGGGAGGCTGAGGCGGGCGGATCACGAGGTCAGGAGATCGAGACCATCCTGGCTAACACGGTGAAACCCCGTCTCTACTAAAAATACAAAAAATTACCCGGGCATGGTGGCGGGCAACTGTAGTCCCAGCTACTTGGGAGGCTGAGGCAGGAGAATGGCATGAACACGGGAGGCGGAACTTGCAGGCGGAGCTTGCAGTGAGCCGAGATTGCGCCACTGCACTCCAGCCTGGGCGACAATATGAGACTCCGTCTCAAAAACAGACAAACAAACAAAAAACCTCTTTTTGATGTACCATAAACACCTTGGGCATCTAAATTATCTGTAGAAAATACATTGAGTGGCCGGGCGCGGTGCCTCACACCTGTAATCCCAGCACTTTAGGAGGCCGACGGGGGCGAATCACGAAGTCAGGAGATCAAGACCATCCTGGCTAACATGGTGAAACCCCGTCTGTACTAAAAATACAAAAAAATTAGCCGGGCGAGGTGGAGGGCGCCTGTAGTCCCAGCTACTTGGGAGGCTGAGGCAGGAAAATGGCGTGAGCTTGGGAGGCGGAGCTTGCAGTGAGCCGAGATCGCGCCACTGCACACTCCAGCCTGGGCGACAGAGCGAAACTCCGTCTCAAAAAAAAAAAAAAAGAAAATACATTCAGCTTGTTTTTAAGTCTTATTTTTAGAACGACAGTTACAGAAGGCTTATAACCATATTTTAATTTGAGTGCATTTCTCATTGCCCCGCTTTTTTCTTCATATTAAATAGGAGAATATTTGTATATATACACATGTGTATGTATGTATGTATGTATGTACGTATGTATACACATATTTTGGGGAGGTAGTTTTTTAAAGATGACCGTATAGGATACACCTCTTTTCCCCGTGCCTCTATTTCTTCTTCAGTCCCACTATTTCAGAAGAACTTTGAAAGCTATGGGACTATTAACAGTGGGGATATCTCTCTACAGTATGCTATAGTTCACAAATGCTTGAGTACATTATTTTGTTGGACTCCAGACAGTTATTTCTCTGATAGCTTAATTAACAGAATTTGTCAAACTTTAGAAAACTCTGAAGAGCTTGTTTAAAGTGTTTGCAAAGACTTTAAATTTTAACCTTCACTCAAAATCTTCATGAATTGTCTCAGTAGGTAATAAAGATAATGAACCGAAAAACAGCCTGTGTCTGGCTTTGCATCTGGCACCATTTATCTGTACTTCGACATGTCCAGGAACTGCTTTACATATGGACCTAAGCATTTGCAAAATCTTTTCACAATTTTGCTTTTCAAGGTCTAAGGTGTTAATTGGGAGATTACTATGGTAATCCAGTAACGATAATCATTATCCTGAAAAATTAGGGAAGACTTTTCTTCTAACCTGCTTACAGTGCTTTTAATTAAAAGGAAGAGCAGATGATGTGGGCTATTTCTATCTTAATGAAGTTTCATTCATTAGTACCATTGAACAGCTTTGTTTTAAAAATGGTTTGGCCTACTTGCCAGTTTGTTAAATGGTGGTTTTTATTTCTGTCTATGCTGTATAAACTATTCACTGTGATTTTTATAACCTAAACGTAGTATGTTTTTCCACTGATGTTCTTGCCCGGGGCATTCTCGTCCCTGTATTATAACGGCTTCCTATTTTTGCCTCTGCAAATTGATGTAAGAGTGGATGAAGAATGGAAAATAGGGCTCTTTTGTTTGAGGCTACTTAGCAGTTATCATGAGTGTGTAATTTCTGGAACTAGACAGAGCCAAAGGGCACCCTAAGCCCTTTAAAAACACCCAAAAGAGATCGTTTTCCTTTGTTGCTCTATCATTACCGTGGGGTCGTGACATTTTCTGCTCACATGATTCAAAAACAGATCTTCACAGCTGCCTGGGAAGTCCACCTGCCACGGAAAAATGATTTTGAGACAGTGCATGACTTCACTGCTTACTGTGTGCAGTGTAACCAGCTCTCACTTTTCCAGGCTAATGAATGTTAACCGAGAATCCTCTGGGGTCTATTTGAGCCACGAGTTTTAGCCTTCTCCTCCCTTCAATGTCTTATGAGCTCTGCTCACAAGGATGGGTCACAATGAATGAAGTTGAGTTTAATCTCTTTCATTTCCCCTGCCCTCACTCCTAACTGGGAGATTCAAAGGATATTTCCCCATGTTATCATTGATCTCCTCGCCGGTTTGAAAAATATGGTAAGAGTTTCTTCCAAAAGCTTCCTCCTCTCTCCCTTCCTTCCTTCCTTCTTTCCTTCCTTCCTTCCTTCTCTCCTTCCTTCTCTCCTTCCTTCCTTCCTTCCTCCCTTCCTTCCTTCCTTTTTCTTCTTGCTCTTGTTGCCCAGGCTGGAATGTGGTGATCTTGGCTCACTGCCACCTCTGCCTCCCAGGTCCAAGCAATTCTCCTGCCTCAGCCTCCCAAGTAGCTGGCACGCCCAGCTAATTTTTTTTGGTATTTTTAGTTGAGACAGGGTTTCACCATGTTGGCCAGGCTGGTCTGGAACTCCTGACCTCAAGTGATCCACCCACCTCAGCTTCCCAAAGTGCTGGATTACAGGAGTGAGCCACCATGCCCGGCTTGCTCTGGTTCTTTAGGGCTTGTTAATCAACTAATTTCCATTTTAGTGTTTTGGCTGCTACAATGTCTACTTTGTCAATGTCTCCTTGATCAACAGCTTCTAGTGGTTGAAAATCCCAGGGGCTCCTTGATCTCATTGATACTCTGTGGGAGTTTGGACAATGGGATCAGTTGCCATCGATGCAGGAACTACTTGTGACAGTCGAATCGGCTTGCCTGCATTTCTCTCCCACTTTGTGTACCTCCCTGATTTAGGCAGAGCTCACCAACGATCTCTAAGCTGTCCCCTGGTTGTCAGGGCCATAGACTGCAGTTCCCCATTCAGGTCTTCCCGGGCTGTATTCCACGTGAAGTCTTTCTCCAGCTGAAGTCTTCCCAATCATTGAATCTCATTTCCTTGGGGCCTTGCTCTTCGGAGGGCCAAGGCCATCCCTCACCATGCCACCACCTGCCAAGTCCTGACTTAGGCACTGTGGACACAGAAATGAATAGGATGCAAACTTTGTCCTCAGGAGCTTTCCCTTGAGGAAGAGGATGTGGACCACAAACAAATGAGAAAATCATGTTCTGCTGAGGATGCGGAGTTCCTGGTGGGGGAATAAGGAGGGTGTGTGGTCAACTCTTGGTGGTTGCAGAGAGGGCTGTGGTCAGGTAAACTTCGGAGAGGAGGTGACCGCTGTGCTGTGTCTTAAAGGATGCTAGTGGGTTAGTAAAGCGGACAGTGGGGAGAAGGATAGTCTAGGCAGAGCAAAGCTTATAAGAGAGTTTAAAGAACTGCCAATAGTTTAATATGGCTGTGGCATAGGAGGTGTAGGTGTGTGAAACTTTGAGAGTTGCTGTTGAAGCAGATAGAGTTGTCCACATGGTGGACAACTTTATATTTTCCCGTGGGCAAATGGGAGTCATGGAGGGAAGGCAGGAGGAAGATGGAAGGGACATTGTGATGAGAAGATGTTTTTATTTTAGAAAAACTTATCTAGCGGCATGTAAGAAGATTGGAGAGGAGCTCAAGGAGAATGGAGGGCTTAGAAGTTATTCTAGTGGAACAGGAGAGAGACTATGAGAGCCTAGATATGGCAGCAGTAGTAGGAAAGGAAAATAGCGGCGCGTAAGAGAGATATTGAGGATGCAGAGCACTGTGAGTGTAAGGATGGGGGTAGTTAAGGAAGAGTAAAAATCAACCATAACTCTCACATGACCAGATTAGTGGTCCATTAATGTAGACTATGTTTCACTTTGTGAGAATAAATATCTTAAACAATTGCCTGCAGAGAGAATTTTATAAGTAGACTTCTTTTGATAAAAAATTAAGCTTTTCCTGTAATCTCAGCACTTTGGGAGGCCGAGGTGGGTGGATCACCTGTCAGGAGTTTGAGACCAGCCTGGCCAATGTGGCAAAACCCTGTCTCTACTAAAAATACAAAAATTAGCCAGGTGTGGTGGGGGGTGCCTGTAATCCCAGCTACTCAGGAGGCTGAGGCAGGAGAATTGCTTGAACTCGGGAGGCGAGATTGCAGTGAGCCGAGATAGCACTACTGCACCCCAGCCTGGGTGACACAGTGAGACTCTGTCTCAAAAATAAAAAGTTTTTATTTATTCAGTTGACAAATATTTATAGACAGTTTATTAGGTGCATAATACTTTGGTAGATGCAAAGCTGAAGATGGATACTCTCATTATGCAAAAAAGGCATACATACATAAGATTTCCAGACTGTGAAATGAGACAGCATGAGATTAATTATTAAAATGCGATGTATGGCCGGGTATGGTGGCTCACGCTTGTAATCGCAGCACGTTGGGAGGCTGAGGCAGGTGGATCACTTGAGGTCAGGAGTTCCAGACCAGCCTGGATAACATGGTGAAATCCCATCTCTACTAAAAATACAAAATTAGCCAGGTGTAGTGGCATGAGCCTGTAATCCCAGTTACTCAGGAGGCTGAGACAGGAGAATTGCTTGAACCTGGGAGGTAGAGGTTGCAGTGAGCCAAGCTTGCACCATTGCATTCCAGCCTGGGCAACAGAGCAAGACTTCATCTCCAAAAAAAAAAAAAGCAATATATATTAAAATTTTTTTAAAAAATTGCTATGTGCAGTAAAGGGATCATTTAAAACCATTTACAGAATACTAACTGTTACAAAAAATCTAACTGTGCTCCATCCACTGTAGACTCCCATTAAAAATTAAGTCATAATAACAACACCGAGGAAATGATAGGCTTGCCTTACTTTATAGAACAAAACAGTTTTTATGCTGGATAGGATATTGAAAATCACTAGGGTCTGGTGATTCCCAGCCTTGGAAATTCAGAGAGGGAGAAGCTGTTATGATTTCTCCTTCAGCATTTAAATGGAAATTAGTCCTAGGATGTGCTAGTGACTTTTGTTCATCTAAATAATAGGGCCTAAACAGGGCCTTAAGAAAATAAAATGTGTAGAACAAACTTTACATGAAGCTATGGAAACAGAATAGACTATTTTGCTTAAAATAGAACACCTATATTTAGGAGCTTTTAGTCTGGAATGACCTTAACATTTAAGGCAACACAGTAGTTTTAAGTCTGATCATAAACCTTCACGTTCTATCTTTTGTCTCTAAACCACTCCATGGGCTTAACTGTGTTGCCAGAGAAGAATGAAAATTGAATGTAAACAATATATTTTCTGCTTCAGGATTTGAGAACATCCCTCTTCCTCTCTCTGGCCAGCAAACCTTTGAGAGTGTGCACTACTAGTAATCTACTGAAATACTGTTTGTGATCATTCCTAAAACTGAACAGGGAAGGGACTATTGTCGAGTTCTGGTCTGAGTGTAGGACATTCCTGGTCTCAGGTCAGTTTTACCTCATACCCACTGAGACTTGTGACAAGCTCCAGCCTCTCCCTGGTCTTTAGGTTCAACATCTGTAAAATGAAGAGATTAGGCTGGAACAGCAATTTTCTACCTTGGATGTACAATAGAGTCAACTGGGGAACGTTTAGAAAATACCATGGCAGGCCCCATTTCCAGAGATCCAAGGGCCTTCAGCTTGAAAATCTTATTCTGTGAAATGATGTAGGCCTGTCAAGAGACTAACTTCATGGGCCTTAAGCAACGTCAGGGACCATCTTTACTAAAAAGAATACAAAATTTAGGCCAGGTGCAGTGAGTGGCTCAAGCCTGTAATCCCAGCACTTTGGGAGGCCAAGGCGGGTGGATCATCTGAGATCAGGAGTTCGAGACCAGCCTGGCCAACTTGGTGAAACCCCCTCTCTTACTGAAAATACAAATTAGCTAGGTGTGGTGGCAGGTGCCTGTAATCCCAGGTACTTGGGAGGCTGAGGCAGGAGAATCACTTGAACCCAGGAGGCGGAGGTTGCAGTGAGCTGAGGTTGCGCCCTTGCACTCCAGACTTAGTGATAGAGCAAGACTCCATCTCAAAAAAACAAAACAAAACAAAACAAAAAAACAAAATTACAAACACAAAATTCAGTATAAAAAAGATTTATTTAGAATGAAAACGAAATCCCAATAAATTACAAATTTTTAAAGAGTCAACAGATTTATCAGACATAAAAAATCCAGAAATATAAGATAATATTTTTATTAATTAACTACCAGACATGTCTTGTATACTTTTTTCTTTTATATTTCTTGACTGCTTACTCTTCGGTTATTTCTTCATTTAACGGCAATGTTGCAGTATTTTCTTATTTATTTATTTTTCATCTTTGCCTAATTCTCTTGACTTTGAAATTTTTGCAATATTTTCTATAGAGACAATAAAAAATTTAGTCTTTTCTTTTGTGGTTGATTAATTTTTAAAATTATTGCTAGCTTAGAAAAGTTTATTTCATCTGGTTGCAGTGGCTTATGTCTGTAGTCCCTGCTACTTAGGAGGCTGAGGCAGGAGGACCTCTTGAGGCCAGGATTTTGAGGCCAGCCTGAGCAACACAGTGAGACCCTGTCTCTTTCTCTCTCTATTTTTTTATTATTATACTTTAAGTTCTAGGGCACCTGTGCACAATGTGCGGGTTTGTTACATAGGTATACATGTGCCATGTTGATTTGCTGCACCCATCAACTAGTCATTTACAATAGGTATTTCTCCTAACGTTATCCCTCCCCTAGCTCCTAGCCCCCAACAGGCCCCAGTGTGTGATGTTCCCAACCCTGTGTCCATGTGTTCTCATTGTTCAACTCCCACTTATGAGTGAGAACATGTGGTGTTTGGTTTTCTGTCTTTGTGACATTTTGCTGAGAATGATGGTTTCCAGCTGCATCCATGTCCCTGCAAAGGACATGAACTCATCCTTTTTTATGGCTGCATAGTATTCCACGGTGTATATATGCCACATTTTCTTTATCCAGTCTATTATTGATGAACATTTGGGTTGGTTCCAAGTCTTTGCTATTGTGAATAGTGCCGCAATAAACATACACATGTGTGTGTCTTTGTAGTAGAATGATTTATAATCCTTTGGGTATATACCCAGTAATGGGATTGCTGGGTCAAATGGTATTTCTAGTTCTAGATCCTTGAGGAATTGCCACACTGTCTTCCATAATGGTTGAACTAATTTACACTCCCACCAAAAGTGTAAAAGCGTTCCTATTTCTCCACATCCTCTCCAGCATCTGTTGTTTCCTGACTTTTTAATGATCACCATTCTAACTGGCATGAGATGGTATCTCATTGTGGTTTTGATTTGCATTTCTCTGATGACCAGTGATGTTGAGCATTTTTTCATATGTCTGTTGGCTGCATAAATGCCTTCTTTTGAGAAGCATCTGTTCATATACTTTGCCTGCTTTTTTGATGGGATTGTTTGCTTTTTTCTTGTAAATTTGTTTAAGTTCTCTGTAGATTCTGGATATTATTCCTTTGTCAGATGGATAGATTGCAAAAATTTTCTCCCATTTTGTAGGTTGCCTGTTCCCTTTGGTGATAGTTTCTTTTGCTCTGCAGAAGCTCTTTAGTTTAATTAGATCCCATTTGTCTATTTTGGCTTTGTTGCCTTTGCTTTTCGTGTTTTTGTCATGAAATCTTTGCCCAAGCATGTGTCCTGAATGGTATTGCCTAGTTTTTCTTCTAGGGTTTTTATGGTTTTAGGTTTAACATTTAAGTCTTTAATCCATCTTGAGTTAATTTTTGTATAAGGTGTAAGGAAGGGATCCAGTTTGAGCTTTCTACATATGGCTAGCCAGTTTTCCCAGCACCATTTATTAAATAGGGAATCCTTTCCCCATTTCTTATTTTTGTCAGGTTTGTCAAAGATCAATGGTTGTAGATGTGTGGTGTTATTTCTGAGGCCTCTGTTCTGTTCCATTGGTCTATATATCTGTTTTGGTACCAGTACCATGCTGTTTTGGTTACTGTAGCCTTGTAGTATAGTTTGAAGTCAGGTAGCATGATGCCTCCAGGTTTGTTCTTTTGGCTTAGGATTGTCTTGGCAATGTGGGCCCTTTTTTGGTTCCATATGAACTTTAAAGTAGTTTTTTCCAATTCTGTGAAGAAAGTCTGTGGTAGCTTGATGGGGATAGCACTGAATCTATAAATTACCTTCCACAATGGGCAGTATGGCCATTTTCAGGATATGGGTTCTTCCTATGCATGAGCATGGAATGTTCTTCCATTTGTTTGTGTCCTCTTTATTTCACTGAACAGTGGTTTGTAGTTCTCCTTGAAGAGGTTCTTCACATCCCTTGTTAAGTTGGATTCCTAGGTATTTTTTTCTCTTTGTTGCAATTGTGAATGGGAGTTCACTCATGATTTGGCTCTCTGTTTGTCTGTTATTGGTGTATAGGAATGCTTGTGATTTTTGCGCATTGATTTTGTATCCTGAGACTTTGCTGAAGTTGCTTATCAGCTTAAGGGGATTTTGGGCTGAGATACGGTGTTTTCTAAATATGCAATCATGTCATCTGCACACAGAGATAATTTGACTTCTTCTTTTCCTAATTGAATACCTTTATTTTTTTCTCTCTCCTGATTGCCCCGACAAGAACTTCCAACACTATGTTGAATAGGAGTGGTGAGAGAGGGCATCCTTGTCTTGTGCCGGTTTTCAAAGGGAATGCTTCCAGTTTTTGCCCATTCAGTATGATATTGGCTGTGGGTTTTTCATAAACAGCTCTTATTATTTTGAGATACATTCCATTGATACCTAGTTTATTAGAGTTTTTAGCATGAAAGGTTGTTGAATTTTGTCAAAGGCCTTTTCTGCATCTATTGAGATAATCATGTGGTTTTTGTCATTGGTTCTGTTTATGTGATGGATTACGTTTATTGATTGCGTATGTTGAAGCAGCCTTGCATCCCAGGGATGAAGCCAAATTGATTGTGGTGGATAAGCTTGTTGATGTGCTGCTGGATTCAGTTTGCCAGTATTTTACTGAGGATTTTCACATTGATGTTCATCAGGGATATTGGCCTAAGATTCTCTTTTTTTGTTGTGTCTCTGCCAGGCTTTGGTATCAGGATGATGCTGACCTCATAAAATGAGTTAGGGAGGATTCCATCTTTTTCTATTGATTGGAATAGTTTCAGAAGGAATGGTACCAGCTCCTCTTCGTACCTCTTGTAGAATTTGGCTGTGAATCCATTTGGTCCTGGGCTTTTTTTGGTTGGTAAGCTATTAATTATTGCCTCAATTTCAGAACCTGTTATTGGTCTATTCAGAGATTCAACTTCTTCCTGGTTTAGTCTTGGGAGGGTGTATGTGTCCAGGAATTTATCCATTTCTTCTAGATTTTCTAGTTTATTTGCGTAGAGGTGCTTATAGTATTCTCGGATGATAGTTTGTATTTCTGTGGGATCAGTGATGATATCCCCTTTATCATTTTTTATTGCATCTATTTGATTCTTCTATCTTTTCTGCTTTATTAATCTGGTGAGGGGTCTATCTATTTTGTTGATTTTTTCAAAAAACCAGCTCCTGGATTCATTGATTTTTTTGAAGGGTTTTTTGTGTCTGTATTTTCGTCAGTTCTGCTCTGATCTTAGTTACTTCTTGTCTTCTGCTAGCTTTTGAATTTGTTTGCTCTTACTTCTCTAGTTCTTTTAATTGTGATGTTAGGGTGTCGATTTTAGATCTTTCCTGCTTTATCTTGAGCATTTAGTGCTATAAATTTCCCTGTACACACTGCTTTAAATGTGTCCCAGAGATTCTGGTACGTTGTGTCTTTGTTCTCACTGGTTTCAAAGGACATCTTTATTTCTGCTTTCATTTAGTTATGCACCCAGTAGTCATTCAGGAGCAGGTTGTTCAGTTTCCACATAGTTGTATGGTTTTGGGTGAGTTTCTTAATCCTGAGTTCTAATTTGATTGCACTGTGGTCTGAGAGACAGTTTGTTGTGATTTCTGTTCTTTTACATTTGCTGAGGTGGTTTTTTTTTTGTTTTTTTTGTTTTTTGTTTTTTTTTTAAGGCAGAGTCTCGCTCTGTCACCCAGATTCGCATGTGGTGGCGCAATCTCGGCTCACTGCAACCTCCGCCTCCCGAGTTCAAGGACTGCTCCTGCCTCAGCCTCCTGAGTAGCTGGGATTACAGGCATGTGCCACCAGGCCCAGCTAACTTTATTTGTATTTTTAGTAGAGACAGGGTTTCTCCATGTTGGTCAGGCTGATCTCGAACTCCCGACATCAGGTGATCCACCTGGCTAAGCCTCCCAAAGTGCTGGGATTATAGGCATGAGCCACCACGCCTGGCCACTGAGGAGTTTTACTTCCATTTATGCGGTCAATTTTAGAATAAGTGCGATGTGGTGCTGAGAAGAATGTATATTCTGTTGATTTGGGGTGGAGAGTTCTGTAGATGTCCAGTAGGTCTGCTTGGTCCAGAGCTGAGTTCAAGTCCTGGATATCCTTGTTAGTTTTCTGTCTCGTTGATCTGTCTAATATTGACAGTGAGTTGTTAAATCTCCCATTATTATTGTGTGGGAGTCTAAGTCTCTTTGTAGGTCTCTAAGAACTTGCTTTATGAATCTGGGTGCTCCTGTATTGGGTGCATATATATTTAGGATAGTTGTATTACCTTTACCATTATGTAATGGCCTTCTTTGTCTCTTTTGATCTTTGTTGGTTTAAAGTCTGTTTTATCAGAGACCAGGATTGCAACTACCACTTTTTTTTTGCTTTCCATTTGCTTGGTAGATCTTCCTCCATCCCTTTATTTTGAGCCTATGTGTGTCTTTGCACGTGAGATGGGTCTCCTGAATACAGTACACCAATGGGTCTTGACTGTATCCAATTTGCCAGTCTGTGTCTTTTAATGGGGGCATTTAGCCCATTTACATTTAAGGTTAATATTGTTATGTGTGAATGTGATCCTGTCATTATGATGCTAGCTGGTTATTTCACCCGTTAATTGATGCAGTTTCTTCCTAGCATCGATGGTCTTTACAATTTGGCATGTTTTTGCTGTAGCTGGTACTGGTTGTTCCTTTCCATATTTAGTGCTTCCTTCAGGAGCTCTTGTAAGGCAGGCCTGGTAGTGACAAAATCTCTCAGCATTTGCTTGTCTGTAAAGGATTTTATTTCTCCTTTACTTACGAAGTTTAGTTTGGCTGGATATGAAATTCTGGGTTGAAAATTCTTTTCTTTAAGAATGTTGAGTATTGGCTCCCACTCACTTCTGGCTTGTAGGGTTTCTTCTGAGAGATCCACTGTTAGTCTGATGGGCTTCCCTTTGTGGGTAACCTGATCTTTCTCTCTGGCTGCCCTTAACATTTTTTCCTTCATTTCAACCTTGGAGAATCTGACAATTATGTGTCTTGGGGTTGATCTTCTCGAGGAGTATCTTTGTGGTGTTCTCTGTATTTCCTGAATTTGAATGTTGGCCTGCCTTGCTAGGTTGGGGAAGTTCTTCTGGGTAATATCCTGAAGAGTGTTTTCTAACTTGGTTCCATTCTCCCTATCACTTTCAGGTACACCAATCAGATGTAGATTTGGTCTTTTCACATAGTCCCATATTTCTTGGAGGCTTTGTTTGTTCCTTTTCATTCTTTTTTATCTAAGTTTATTTCTTCTGGGCGCAGTGGCTTATGTCTGTATTTCCCATGACTCAGGAGGCTGAGGCAGGAGGATCTCTTGAGGCCAGGATTTTGAGGCCAGCCTGAGCAACATAGTGAGACCCTGTGTCTATATTTTTAAAAATCTTAAAAAAGAGTTTGCTTCAGTTTCACACTTCATTATTCGTAATATCACATACGTTTTTAGGATTGTTGCCAAATTTGGGAAAATCTCTGCTAAGATTTCGTCATATGTGAACTGTAACATTTGGAAGGATTTTCTAGCTTAGTACACTTAATGGTTAATTCTGTGTGTCAACTTGACTAGGCCATTGGACTCCTAGAAATTTGACTGAACAGTATTCTCAATATGTCTGTAGGATGTGTCCAGATGAGATTAACCTTTGAATTGGTAAACCAAGTAAAGCAGGTTGCCCTCCCTAATGTGAATGGGTCTCTTTCAACCAATTGAAGACCCAAATAGAACAAAAAGGCTGAGCAAAAGGAAATGCTTCTGGCCTGACTTCTTGAACCGGGACATTAGTCTTTTCCTGCCTACTACTTGAACTAAAAATTCAGCTTTTCTTGGGTCTTGAGCTTGCCAGCTTTCAGACTTGGACTTACATGGTCAACTCCCCTGGTTTTCAGGGATTTGGTCTCTGACCAGAACTACACCACCAGTTCTCCTCAGTCTTCAGTTTGGCAACTATAGATCTCAGCACCTCTAGGCCTCCTTAATCATGTGAGCCAATTCATCATAGTATATCTCCTTATATAAATTGTATATCTCTATCTCTATCTCTTTGTACCTGTATCTGTATATCTATATCTCCTTTAGCTCTGTTTCTCTGGAGAACCCTGACCAATACAGTAGACTTGAAACCTTCTTTTTTTTTTTTTTTAATAGATGGAGTCTTGTTCCGTCGCCCAGGCTGGAGTGCAGTGGCATGATCTCAGCTCACTGCAACCTCTGCCTCCTGGGTTCAAGCAATTCTCCTGCCTCAGCCTCCTGAGTAGCTGGGATTACAGGCAAGTGCCATCACTCCCAGCTAATTTTTGTATCTTTAGTAGAGACCGGATTTCACCATGTTGGCCAGGCTGGTCTCAAACTCCCGACCTCAGGTGATCTGCCCGCCTCGACCTCCCAAAGTGCTGGGATTACAGGTGTGAACCACCATGCTTGGCCTTAAAATTACTTCTCTATGCATCTGTAAAGAGAAATCCATAACCTGAAAAGAGAACTAAGTCTGAATTCTGAGTAAGGTTTTGGATCTTATCCAAAATTTTTTGTTGTCAGAGCAAAATCCCACAAGTTCTAAACACTGTCTAAGAATATGCAGTGGCTTGTGTAAATTAAAACTTAATTTGGCTTGCCCGATGGGTCGGCCGTGGGGGGCGGGAAGCACTTCAGGGCAGCGGAGCCCATGTCGGCCCTGAGGCGCTTGGGCTACGGCCCCAGTGACCATCTGTCCTACCGCCGCTACTACGGGCCTGGGGGTGGAGATGTGCCGGTGCACCCACCTCCACCTTTATGCCCTTTTCACCCCGAACCTCCCCAGCCTCCCATTTCCTGGCGGGTGCGCGGGGGCGGCCCAGCGGAGACCACCTGGATGGGAGAAGGCGGAGGAGGCGATGGCTGCTATCCCTCTGGAGGCGCCTGGCCAGAGCCTGGTCGAGCCGGAGGAAGCCACCAAAGTTTGAATTCTTATACAAATGGAGCATACGGTCCAACATACCCCCCAGGCCCTGGGACAAATACTGCCTCATACTCAGGGGCTTACTATGCAACTGGTTATACTCAGACCAGTTATTCCACGGTAGTTCCAAGTACTTACCGTTCACCTGGCACAGCCCAACTCCAGTCTCTGGAGTCTATCCCCAGCAGGACTGTCAGACTGAAGTACACCCTCTTAGGGGGCAGGTTGCAGGGTATCCAGCTTCACAGAACTCTGGAATGACCCTGCTCCATTATCCTTATGGAGATGGTAATCGTAGTGTTCCACAATCAGGACAAACTGTACGACCACGAGAGAATGCGTGGGCTTCTCCTGGTGCTTATGGAATGGGTGGCAGTTATCCCTGGCCTTCGTCAGCGCCCTCAGCACCACCTGACAATCTCTACATGACCTAAAGTACTTCACCATGGCCTAGCAGTGGCTCTCCTCAGTCACCCCCTACACCCCCACTCCAGCATACACCTCCACTCCAGCAACCCAAGGATTCTTCATACCCCTATAGCCAATCAGATCAAAGCATGAACCGGCACAACTTCCCTTGCAGCATCCATTAGTACGAATCCTCTGGGACAGTGAACAAGAATGATTCAGATCTTTCGGATTCCTAAGTCCAATATAGTGGGGAGCCTCAGCTGTACGGTAATGCCACCAGTGACCATCCCAACAATCAAGATTAAAGTAGCAGTCTTCCTGAAGAATGTGTACCTTCAGATGAAAGTACTCCTCCGAATATTAAAAAAATCATACATGTGCTGGAGAAGGTCCAGTATCTTGAACAAGAAGTAGAATAATTTGTAGGAAAAAAGACAGACTAAGCATACTGGCTTCTGGAAGAAATGCTAACCAAGGAACTTTTGGAACTGGATTCAGTTGAAACTGGGGGCCAGGACTCTGTACGGCAGGACAGAAAAGAGGCTGTTTGTAAGATTCAGGCCATACTGGAAAAATTAGAGAAAAAATTATGAAAGGATTTAGAACAAAGTGAAAGCCTGTTACTAACTTGACCAAAGAACACTTGATTTGGTTAATTACCCTCTTTTTGAAATGCCTGTTGATGACAAGAAGCAATACATTCCAACTTTCCTTTGATTTTAAACTTGAAAACTGGCAAAGGAATGGAAGAATATTTTATTCATGAGTTGTTTTCAGTTTTCAGACGAATGAATGTAATAGGAAACTATGGAGTTACCAATATTGCCGAGTAGACTCACTCCTTAAAAAATTTATGGATATCTGCAAGCTGCTTCTTATCAGCAGGAGGGAAACACACTTTATGTAACAGCCTTATCAGAAACCTACAAGATGAAACTAGATATAATCTGAGACAAACAGGATGTGTTTTTTTAAACATCTGGATATCTTGTCACATTTTTGTACATTGTGACTGCTTTCAACATACACTTCATGTGTAATTACAGCTTAGACTTTAGCCTTCTTGGACTTCTGTTTTGTTTTATTATTTGCAGTTCACAAATATAGTGTTATTCGCTACTTCTTGGTACATTTTGCAGTAATATGTTTAATATAATTATTCAAGAGACTATATTGACAGCCAGAGAATATGGCAGTTCTGAAAGAATTTATATCTTTTCACCACTTGAATATACTGCAATGTGTAGAGAGTAAATTGTCTCCCTTTTTGTATAGATCATTAGGTTAGAGTTTTCTTTTTTATACCACTTATGCTGTTCATTGTAGTAGTGGAAGGTGAATTTGGAAATGGCATTGACATAAAATGAAAATGTTTATGGACATTTTTCTTTTTTGCTTTTTTATTGTATTTGAATAAAGATCTACTTAAAAATTACCTGTTTTTTTTCCCCCAAAGTGTAATTATGTTTTCACTATTGCTGCTTCTATAGAGGGCATTGTGATAGAGAGATACAGATGAAACATTAGATGCCACAGCAAGTAGAAATGATGACTACAAAAAGTAATAAATATGATTACTTGGTAATATCATACTCCATCTAAAATATTAGTTTCACCTGTGAGCAGATTTCAGCTCAGTTTATAGTTAAAAACAATGAGGGTAAAGGGGGATTCATGCTCAGGGAATGAATCAGCCATAGTTAGAGGGGGAAATTATTATTTTCTTCATTTAAAGGTAGATTTTGTGTTTATCTTTACTTCCCTGAATTGCATAAGATAAAATTGCCTGTTTAATAAAAAGACATTTATTACCATTATCAACAGTCATTTTAGAGCCTAATTTAAGAAAAGGATATTGAAAGAGTCTTTGTTGGCCTTGCTTGGGTAGCTCTATGCTGTTAGATAGAAGAGACTTTGGTAAATAACTTTTTATGTCTGAGGTGAGTACACAATATTGGTTCTTGGAAAAACAGCTGTTTCTTCATAAGACACCCAAGTGATAATTTTTTTCCCCTAGACTGTCAGGCCTATGATTAAATACTAAATCTATTAGCTGTCTCCACTCATAAACCAAACCAAACCAACACAAACATATTAGATGAGGAGAGGAAATGCAGTAAAAATACTGGCTGGGTCTTATGGTTGGGATGAGTAATTTTATAAGATAATATGGTGATAGTTTTATTCTAGGATTTTATTTTTGGCCTAATACAGGAATGTTTTTTAAAAAGGTTTTTCTATGAAAATTAGAAATTTATACTTGAGATTAAAAGTCTAGAAGGGGGAGGACCTTAAAGCTAAGTTACCAGTAAGACAATGAATAATTCAGAAGAGAACACTACTGTTTTACTGACTGAGTACCCAAGATGCCAATTTCCATGAAGTCTTGATTATATATATGTACACATGTTATGCACATATATACATATATGTGTGTTTTTTAACAGTTATTTTTTAAGTTTTTGAGATAATTTTAGACTTACAGAAGAGGTGTAAAAATAGTAGAGTTCTTGTATACTCTGCACCCACCTTGCCCTTATGTTAACATCTTACATAACAATAGAATATTTGTCAAAATTAAGAAATTAACCTTGATATAATACTAACTACAGTATAAAGTTTAAAAAGTAGAGAATTTAATCTTTTCACTAATGTCCTACTGCTCTAAGACCCAGCCTTGCATTTAGCTGTCATGTCTATGTTGTGTCTTCCAGTCTGTGACAGTGTGTCATAACAGGGGATACCTGATGTTGTAATGCATTTCTGGTGTTGTTAACCTTGATCACTATGCTAAGGTGGTGTCTGCTAGGATTCGCTACTGTAAACTTATTATGTTTTCCTTGTAATTATTGAATATTTGCTGGAGATACCCTGAAACTATGCAAATGTCCTGTTTCTGCTTAAACTTTCGCTCATTTTACTATCCATTGGCAGATCTTGCTTGTGGCAATTACTACTGTGGTGCTCTAATGGTGATTTTCTATTTCTCTGAATCCTTCTACATTTATTAGAATTCTTCTGTAAGGAAGAGTTGTCACTTCTGGATTTATATTTTTAATTATAATAAGATATTCAAGATAAGTATAGATTTAGAACTTAAAGATGTTAAACCATGTTAAAATTATTCCAAATACCAATATCAAAGAAAACTAAGTTGGTAATCTATCTCAGAAAAGATATGAACTTAAGAAGGAAAATAGTATTTATGATTTGTAGAATTGGTTCAACTTTTGACTTAATATTGACTTAGGACTGAATTCAAAGTTTTCTTGAAATTTCACATCTGGACTTTTTTTTTTTTTTTTTTTTAGTATTTATTGATCATTCTTGGGTGTTTCTCGGAGAGGGGGATGTGGCAGGGTCATAGGATAATAGTGGAGAGAAGGTCAGCAGATAAACATGTGAACAAAGGTCTCTGGTTTTCCTAGGCAGAGGACCCTGCGGCCTTCCACAGTGTTTGTGTCCCTGGGTACTTGAGATTAGGGAGTGGTGATGACTCTTAACGAGCATGCTGCCTTCAAGCATCTGTTTAACAAAGCACATCTTGCACCGCCCTTAATCCATTTAACCCTGAGTTGACACAGCACATGTTTCAGAGAGCATGGGGTTGGGGGTAAGGTTATAGATTAACAGCATCCCAAGGCAGAAGAATTTTTCTTAGTACAGAACAAAATGGAGTCTCTTATGTCTACTTCTGTCTACACAGACACAGTAACAATCTGATCTCTCTTTCTTTTCCCCACATTTCCCCCTTTTCTTTTCGACAAAACCGCCATCGTCATCATGGCCCCTTCTCGATGGTCGCTGTCTCTTCAGAGCTGTTGGGTACACCTGCAGAAAGGCTGTCACTTCACACTTGGAAGATTGCACAGCAGCCAGGCAGAGGCGCTCCTCACTTCCCAGACGGGGCGGCCGGGCACAGGTGCTCCTCACTTCCCAGATGGGGCAGCTGGGCATAGGCGCTCCTTACTTCCCAGACGCGACGGCCGGGCAGAGGCGCTCCTTACTTCCCAGACGGGACGGCCGGGCAGAGGCTCTCCTCACCTCCCAGATGATGGGCGGCCGGGCAGAGGCACTCCTCACTTCCACATCTGGACTTTTTAAAGTGTCTACATTTATATTACTTTGGGGATCATTTTGTCAAAGTCTTGAATAAAGTTACCCAGTCCTAGCATGGTAAAACAAAACAAAACAAAAGAACAAAAACAAACAAACAAAAAACCCAAAAAACAATTTTGGGTAATTAGAATCTTACAAAAGAGTCCAATTCAACCAAAGGGGAACATGGTCATTGTTAAGACAATATGATTTTTTGAAGCATACTTGTTTTATGGGAGGATTTCCGTGTAAGTATTGAATAATTACAGTGCTTTTGTTTGCAAGATCCACTAATCAACCTTTTTTGAAAGGTTGATGGTGGTAAGAATTCTGGCAGGAAGTCAAGATGGTAATGGCTTTGCTCACCATCAGGTGTTTGGCTATCTTCCTTGGAGGAAGCTGGAGGGTAACTCCAGTGAGGTATGTCTGTGACTAATAGGGCTGATTAAAAAGCAAACATTTTAGAATGTCTCTATCCTAATGAGCTCTGTCCCTTTCAAAGTAGGATGCTAAATGCTACTTCCAATATTGCTACTGTTAAGCCCAATTTTTTTGGAATCTTTTGGAAGAAGGTTCAGATCTTATGGCACAATCTTTAGAATACCATCAGTGGTTGACACTATCTTTGGGGTTGGATTTTATTTTTGGGGGATTAAAAAGATTTTCAGAACCAACAACACAAATAAAATATCTGATCAAATCTACTCACAGTGCTTTCTCTCAAAAAGCAAAATGTGAACATAAAATAATGAGATACAGTTTTCTTCTATGGCTGACAAGCTGGTTCTTAGGGCAATTTTGTGACAGATGCAGATGACTGGTCCACCTTTCTTGCATGCTTTTCTGTATCAAAGGGGCTAGGAAGCTATAAACTATATTTTCTAGGTCCTTTTGTAGTGTGGGCCCAGATGTTGCTGGTTTTGCCAAACAGGAACACTGGCAAGGAAAGTAGAAGGAGGAGTGAGACATGGGGGGCATATGCCTCCATCCCTGTCTCTTATGTGAGAGTTCTACTGCCAACACTGCTACTGTTACCTCTGATTTTTTTGGAATCTTTAGGAAAAAGGTTTAGATCTTATGGCACAATCTTTAGAATAGTATCAGTGGTTGACACTGTCTTTGGGGTTAGATTTTATTTTTTGGGGATTAAAAAGATTTTCAGAGCCAACAACACAAATAAAGTATCTGATCAAATCCATTAACAGTGCTTTTTCTTAAAAAGCAAACTGTGACTGTAAAATAATTAACATGTGTTAATTGCTGTTAGACACATGCTCATTTCAGTCTGAAAACCAAAAATGTGAAGCTCAGACAGGCTGAGTAACATCCCTGCCATCACACAGCCAGTCAATGGCCAGCCTAGATTTTAAGCAGGTTTGTCTGGTTTCAGAATCTTACACTAATTGTGTAATAAGAAAGACCTGGAAAGATCTAGGTTTGAACATTGTCTCCACCGCTGACCAGCTATGTGGCTTTGGGGAAGTTACCTAATCTTTCAACCCGTTTCCTCTTCTACAAAATGGGGATAATGATGTCTACTCTTAAGGGCTTATGAGGAACAGAGATCATGTATGTCAAGTTGCTGTAAGGAATGGGACAGGCATTATGTCACATCATCCTTGCAGACTTTGCCACCAACTGTCAGTGAAACTTTGGGAAAATTCCTTACCTTCCTCGGGTTTCAGTGTCTTCATCTTTAAGATTGGGGTATGAATGGCAGGACAGAAATGGGACTAAATGAGGCTTAAGAGGATTATGCAGGGTGAGGGTCAGGTGAAGGCTTTGAGCCCAATATGACAATGCCAAATTTCAAAAATCCAGAAATCTGGGGTTTTCATCTGAAATCTCCCAATTTTAAAACTTGGGTAACTAATTCAGAAAACTAAAAAAATTATATATATATTTGTATACGTGTTTATACACACACACACACACACACACACGTGCACTTTACCACCAGTCTGATTTTGCCACAGGTTTGTGAATTTTTGGCAAAACAATTCCTAAATTCCCTCCAATCTAAAGTCATTGATTTGACATTAGAAAATAACAGTGGTCCAATACCTAGTCTTGACTTACATAGCTGAGCCCAAGGTCATGGTTCAGTCTTTTGCCTGCATTGTTCTAATAGCTTTGAGAGTGGTCTTTCTACCTGCAGTTTCCATCCTATTTCAGTCCCTCCCAGCTTTTCCTGAAAAATCAGTTTTCATAAAGTCCTGCTCGATCCTGTCACTGCTCTGCATAGAAACCTTTGATGAGTTTCTATTGCCTACAGACTAGAGTCCAAACTTCTCAGCCAAGGGAGACGATCTTTTCTATCTTCCTGCCTGTTTTTCCCCTTCACATGCCCCAACTTTCCCAACAATTTGAGCATCCCTGAGACATCCTGCCAAGGAGTGCTTCTGTTTTGGTCTCCTTTATCAGGGGTTGCTCTGTCTCAGAGGCCTTGGGTTCTATTCACAGATATGAAAATTCTGCTTACTCTTCAGGGTCTAACTCAAGTCTTTCTTCATCTATAGAGTATTTCTCTCCATGGGTTTTGCGCCTGGCAGAAGTCAGAGTCTTGGTCTTATAATTGCAGAGGGCTGATAGCATTCTGTCTTGGAGGCATATGAGTAAGCTAATCTTATTAGGTTTTCAATAGCTTGGATTACTTTGCTTGTTCATGTTTTTGCATATTTGTCATACATATTTCTAAGACTAGTAAAAATAGTTTCCAAGGTTTCAGACCTTTCTTCCTAGGGGATATTTTCTTTAGGGAAGATTGGGGAAGAATGCACATAGTACGGAGAGAAAATGCATGTTTTTGTTTACCTATAAATCTCTTCTTTTAATTTATTTATTTTTAAGGCAGAGTCTTGCTCTGTCTCCCAGGCTGGAGTGCAGTGGCACGATCTCAGCTCACTGAAACCTCTGCCTCCCAGGTTCAAGCGATTCTCCTGCCTCAGCTTCCTGAGTAGTTGGGATTACAGTTATGCATCACCACACCCAGCTAATATTTGTATTTTTGGTAGAGACGGGGTTTTGCCATGTTGGCCAGGCTGGTCTCGAACTCCTGACCTCAAGTGATCCGCCTGCCTTGGCCTCCCAAAGTGTTGGGAATACAGGCTTGAGGCACTGCACCCGGCCTCTTATTTCTTCTTAGATCACATTTCTTTTTCTTTTCTAGAGTTGATGATTCATCACAGGTCTAATACGAGCTAATTTTCACAATATTTCTTTCAGGTTCAAAAAAAATCACAATTGTCTTCTGGTGTGAAATTTCACAAATAATGACAACTAAACGAAGGGAAAAAGATCTTGACTTTTAGATGTTATATTTCTACTGACATGACTATTTGCCTGGCCATTTCTCAGTTTAAGCAAGCTAAACCTAGACTTTATAAGCTCTAATTTTCACTAATTTTCACAAAGGGATTGGCATGAGACAGTTCATTTATCATTCAAATCCCATTATCTGATGACAGGTTCTGCAGCCCCCAGATGGAATGCTAAATCCTGTAAAATCACTTTCTTGATGTTCCAGGTGGTACATTCTACTATGGGGTCATTTTGTATTCATCAGTTACAGCAAAAGAACTAGAACAATTGTCATGTATCCCTGAAATCCAAAGAGAATGGAGCATAGATGTCAGGCCAAAAATACAGGCACCTGTGTATGCATATGCTGAAACCAATAGCAGTGATGAGTGAAATAATACAGCACTTTGGATGGGCGCAGTGGCTCACACCTGTAATCCCAGCACTTTGGGAGGCCAAGGCGGGTGGATCACCTGATGTCAGGAGTTCGAGACCAGTCTGGCCAACATGGTGAAAAGCCAGCTCTACTAAAAATACAAAAATTAGCTGGGCGTGGTGCCAGACACCTGTATTCCCAGCTACTTGGGAGGCTGAGGCAGGGAGAATCACTTGAACCTGGGAGGCGAAGGTTGCAGTGAGCCAAGATTGCACCACCGCACTCCAGCCTGAGTGACAGAGTGAGACTCCATCTCAAAACAAAACAAAAATCAGCACTTCTTCCTGGCTTTTTGGAGTTTTTCTATAATCAGATAATTATCAAAAATGTCATCAATAATAAAGGACAGCAGAGAGGAGAGAAGGGAATTCGAGTGGATTTTGTAAAGAGCCCTTTTCAGGTATCTCAATATAAAGAAAAGGCTGTTCAAAAAGATATGCTAAGGGAAGTGAGGCTCAATAGTGCACACCTGTGGTCTCAGCTACTCGAGAGGCTGAGGCAAAACAATTGCTTGAGCCCAGGAGTTCTGAGCTGTAGTGTGCTGTAGCAATTGGGTGTCTGAACTAAGTTTGGCATCAATATGGTGACCTCCTGGAGTGGGGGATCACCACGTTGTTTAAGGAGGGGCGAACTGGCTTAGGTCAGATATGAGCAGAATCAGTAGTGGGACAGGGCCTCTGAGTAGACACTGCATTCCACCCTGGGCAATATAGTAAGACCCTAGCTCTCTCTCTCTCTCTCTTTTTTTTTTTTTGAGATGGAATCTTGCTTTGTTGCCCAGCGTGGAATGCAGTGGCACAATCTTGGCTCACTGCAATCTCTGCCTCTGGGGTTCGAGCGATTCTCCTGCCTCAGCCTCCTGAGTAGCTGGGATTACAGGTGTGTGCCACCATGCCTGGCTAATTTTTGTGTTTTTAGTAGAGACAGGGTCTCACCATGTTGGCCAGGCTGTTCTTGAACTCCTGAGCTCAGGTGATCCACCCACCTCGGCCTCCCAAAGTGTTGGGATCACAGGAGTGAGTCACTGCGCCTTGCTGACCCTGTCTCTTAATTTTGAAAAAAAGAAAGAAAAAGACAATGTGGGACACACTGAGTGAGTTCCCCACCTTTCTATGATATTTATTTAGACAGGGTCTCCCTCTGTCACCCAGGCTGGAGTGCAGTAGTGCAATCATGGCTCATTGTAGCCTCCAGCTCCTGGGCTCAAGCGATCCTCCTGCCCCAGCCTCCCAAGTAGCTGGAACTACAGGTTCATGCTACCACATGTGACTAATTTTTAAATTTTTTGTAGAAGTGGGTTTCCCTTTGTTTTCCAGGCTGGTCTTGAACTCCTGGCCTCAAGTGATTGTTCTGCCTCAGCCTCCCAAAGTGCTGGTATTACAGATGTGAGCTACCACATCTGGCCCCATGATTTTATTAAAAAAAAAAACTAGTATGTGATGTTTGTGATTTGGAATCTCAGGAAGCCAGGTTTGATTTCATCTCTCTTTTGCAAGACAGGCCACCAGAGAATGAGGCTAGGTTTTCTCTCTCATCACTAACAATCAGATATTTCTCAACCTTACAGTGGAATGCAGGCTGGAGAGGGGCTGTGGCGCTCAAGAGGGTGAACTTCAAGGGAAGCTTGTTCCAGGAGTGCGGCTCACTGTGTAGTAAAGGAAAGGCGGGCAGAGAAGGATGGCGAAAAATTCATGAGTTGGAAATGAAACCAGGGGTAGTTACTCTCATCTTCGGCAGTCCTGTAATAAGCCAAATTCTAGTCATTAGAGATTTTGGTTGTACGGGGTAGCTTATTTTGTATCTTTATTCAAAACTACAGCATGTATTATTTGCATTTGGATTGCTTTATTGTACTTAAATATTGCACTACAGAGAAATGTTTTATCTTAATCAATAGACAAGCTCCTAAAAGGATCACAGCATTTTTTGGAGAAAATTGAGCACGATGGCTAGGAGTGTAGATTCTGGGGTGTAGATTCTGGAGTATAGCTGGTCTGCATTTGACTCTCTCTCCACACTTTTTATGCTGTGTGAATTTGGGCAAGTTGGTGATCATCTCTGATTCTCAGCTCCCTCCTCTATTAAAGGGTTTGGTAATACCTCCCTGATAGTGAAGATGAAATCATGTTTGTGAAATATGTAGTGCTAATATGGTAAATGAGAGAGATCATTTTTGTTTTACTTTTGTGAATTCTTGAGCGGTGGTGGAATTATTGATAAGAAGGGGATTCTGGTGATTGAAAGGTGAACAAACAAAATCAACCAAATACTGGACCCCCAAAGATAGGATGTTTTATTGGCCTGCCAATAATTTTCTAGTCTGGAACTAATCCTGGAGAAGTGTGTGACCCTCATGAAACAAAAGATACAGGTTCCCCTGACCTCTAACAAGCAGAGAGAATAAATATTACTATTATTATTTTTTTCTATCTTATTCTTTGCCTATATATATATTTTTATTATACTTTAAGTTCTAGGGTACATGTGCACAATGTGCAGGTTTGTTACATGTGTATACATGTGCCATGTTGGTGTGCTGACCCATTAACTCGTCATTTACATAGGTATATCTCCTAATGCTATCGCTCCCCCCTCCCCCCACCCCATGACAGGCCCCAGCGTGTGATGTTCCCCTTCCTGTGTCCAAGTGTTCTCATTGTTTAATTCCCACCTATGTGTGAGAACATGCAGTGTTTGGTTTTTTATCCTTGTGATAGCGTGCTGAGAATGATGTTTTCCAGCTTCATCCATGTCCCTATGAAGGACATGAACTCATCCTTTTTTATGGCTGCATAGTATTCCATGGTGTATATGTGCTACATTTTCTGAATCCAGTCTATCATTGATGGACATTTGGGTTGGTTCCAAGTCTTTGTTATTGTGAATAGGGCCGCAATAAACATATGTGTGCATGTGTCTTTATAGCAGCATGATTTATAATCCTTTGGGTATATACCCAGTAATGGGATGGCTGGGTCAAATGGTATTTCTAGTTCTAGATCCCTGAGGAATGGCCACACTGACTTCCACAATGGTTGAACTAGTTTACAGTCCCACCAGCAGTGTAAAAGCATTCCTATTTCTCCACATCCTCTCCAGCACCTGTTGTTTCCTGACTTTTTAATGATTGCCATTCTAACTGGCATGAGATGGTATCTCATTGTGGTTTTGATTTGCATTTCTCTGATGGCCAGAGATGATGAGCGTTTTTTCATGTGTCTGTTGGCTGCATAAATGTCTTCTTTTGAGAAGTGTCTGTTCATATCCTTCGCCCACTTTTTGATGTGGTTGTTTGTTTTTTTCTTGTGTGTTTGTTTGAGTTCATTTTAGATTCTGGATATTAGCCCTTTGTCAGATGAGTAGATTGCAAAAATTTTCTCCCATTCTGTAGGTTGCCTGTTCACTCTGAGGGTACTTTCTTTTGCTGTGCAGAAGCTCTTTAGTTTAATTAGATCCTGTTTGTCAATTTTGGCTTTTGTTGCCATTGCTTTTGGTATTTTAGACATGAAGTCCTTGCCCATGCCTATGTCCTGAATGGTATTGCCTAGGTTTTCTTCTAGGGTTTTTATGGTTTTAAGTCTAACATATAAGTCTTTAATCCATCTTGACTTAATTTTTGTATAAGATGTAAGGAAGGGATTCAGTTTCAGCTTTCTACATATGGCTAGCCAGTTTTCCCAGCACCATTTATTAAATAGGGAATCCTTTCCCCATTTCTTGTTTTTGTCAGGTTTGTCAAAGATCAGATAGTTGTAGACATGCAGCGTTATTTCTGAGGGCTCTGTTCTGTTCCAAGATCTATATATCTGTTTTGGTACCAGTACCATGCTGTTTTGGTTACTGTAGCCTTGTAGTATAGTTTGAAGTCAGGTAGCATGATGCCTCCAGCTTTGTTCTTTTGGCTTAGGATTGTCTTGGCAATGCGGGCCCTTTTTTGATTCCATATGAACTTTAAAGTAGTTTTTTCCAATTCTGTGAAGAAAGTCATTGGTAGCTTGATGGGGATGGCATTGAATCTATAAATTACCTTGGGCAGTATGGCCTTTTTCAGGATATTGGTTCTTCCTACCCATGAGCATGGAATGTTCTTCCATTTGTTTGTGTCCTCTTTTATTTTGTAGAGCAGTGGTTTGTAGTTCTCCTTGAAGAGGTCCTTCACATCCCTTGTAAGTTGGATTCCTAGGTATTTTATTCTCTTTGAAGCAATAGTAAATGGGAGTTCACTCATGATTTGGCTCTCTGTTTGTCTGTTATTGGTGTATAAGAATGCTTGTGATTTTTGCACATTGAGTTTGTATCCTGAGACTTTGCTGAAGTTGCATATCAGCTTAAGGAGATTTTGGGCTGAGATGATGGGGTTTTCTAGATATACAATCATGTCATCTGCAAACAGGGACAATTTGACTTCCTCTTTTCCTAATTGAAACTCCCTCTATTTCTTTCTCTTGCCTGATTGCCCTGGCCAGAACTTCCAACACTATGTTGAATAGGAGTGGTGAGAGAGGGCATCCCTGTCTTGTGCCAGTTTTCAAAGGGAATGCTTCCAGTTTTTGTCCATTCAGTATGATATTGGCTGTGGGTTTGTCATAAAAAGCTCTTATTATTTTGAGATACGTCCCATCAACACCTAATTTATTGACAGTTTTTAGCCTGAAGGGTGTTGAATTTTGTCAAAAGCCTTTTCTGCGTCTATTGAGATAATCATGTGGTTTTTGTCTTTGATTCTGTTTACATGCTGGATTACGTTTATTGATTTGCATATGTTAAACCAGCCTTGCATCCCAGGGATGAAGCCCACTTGATCACGGTGGATAAGCTTTTTGATGTGCTGCTGGATTCAGTTTGCCAGTATTTTATTGAGGATTGTTGCATCAATGTTTATCAAGGATATTGGTGTAAAATTCTCTTTTTTGGTTGTGTCTCTGCCCGGCTTTGGTATCGGGATGATGCTGGACTCATAAAATGAGTTAGGGAGGATTCCCTCTTTTTCTATTGATTGGAAGAGTTTCAGAAAGAATGGTACCAGCTCCTCCTTGTACCTCTGGTAGAATTCGGCTGTGAATCCATCTGGTCCTGGACTTTTTTTTGGATGGTAGGCTATTAATTATTGCCTCAATTTCAGAGCCTGTTATTGGTTTATTCAGGGATTCAACTTCTTCTTGGTTTAGTCTTGGGAGGGTGTATGTGTCCAGGAATTTATCCATTTCTTCTAGATTTTCTAGTTTATTGGCATAGAGGTGTTTATAGTATTCTCTGATGGTAGTTTGTATTTCTGTGGGATCGGTGGTGATATCCCCTTTATCATTTTTTATTGCATCTATTTGATTCTTCTCCCTTTTCTTCTTTATTAGTCTTGCTAGCAGTCTATCAATATTGTTGATCTTTTCAAAAAACCAGCTTCTGGATTCATTAATTTTTTGAAGGTTTTTTTGTGTCTCTATCACCTTCAGTTCTGCTCTGATCTTAGTTATTTGTTGCCTTCTGCTAGCTTTTGAATGTGTTTGCTCTTGCTTCTCTAGTTCTTTTAATTGTGATGTTAGGGTGTCAATTTTAGGTCTTTTCTGCTTTCTCTTGTGAGCATTTAGTGCTATAAATTTCCCCGTACACACTGCTTTAAATGTGTCCCAGAGATTCTGGTATGTTGTGTCTTTGTTCTCATTGGTTTCAAAGAACATGTTTATTTCTGCCTTCGTTTCATTATGTACCCAGTAGTCATTCAGGAGCAGGTTGTTCAGTTTCCATGTAGTTGAGCAGTTTTGAGTGAGTTTCTTAATCCTGAGTTCTAGTTTGATTGCACTATGGTCTGAGAGACAGTTTGTTGTGATTTCTGTTCTTTTACATTTGCTGAGGAGTGCTTTACTTCCAACTATGTGGTCAATTTTGGAATAAGTGCGATGTGGTGCTGAGAATACTGTATATTCTGTTGATTTGGGGTGGAGAGTTCTGTAGATGTCTATTAGGTCTGCTTGGTGCAGAGCTGAGTTCAATTCCTGGATATCCTTGTTAACTTTCTGTCTCCTTGATCTGTCTAATGTTGACAGTGGGGTTTTAAAGTCTCCCATTATTATTGTGTGGGAGTCTAAGTCTCTTTGTAGGTCTCTAAGGGCTTGCTTTATGAATCTGGGTGCTCCTGTATTGGGTGCATATATGTTTAGGATAGTTAGCTCTTCTTGTTGAATTGATCCCTTTACCATTATGTAATGGCCTTCTTTGTCTCTTTTGATCTTTGTTGGTTTTAAGTCTGTTTTATCAGAGAATAGGATTGTAACCCCTCCTTTTTTTGTTTTCCATTTGCTTGGTGGATCTTCCTCCATCTCTTTATTTTGAGCCTATGTGTGTCTCTGCATGTGAGATGGGTCTCCTGAATACAGCACACTGATGGGTCTTGACTCTTTATCCAATTTGCCAGTCTGTGTCTTTTAATTGGAGTGTTTAGTCCATTTACATTTAAGGTTAATATTGTTATGTGTGAATTTGATCCTGTCATTATGATGTTAGCTGGTTATTTTGCTTGTTAGTTGATGCAGTTTCTTCCTAGCCATCGATGGTCTTTAGAATTTGGCATGTTTTTGCAGTGGCTGGTACTGGTTGTTTCTTTCCATGTTTAGTGCTTCCTTCAGGAGCTCTTTTAGGGCAGGCCTGGTGGTGACCAAATCTCTCAGCATTTCCTTGTCTGTAAAGGATTTTATTTCTCCTTCACTTATGAAGCTTAGTTTGCCTGGATTTGAAATTCTGGGTCAAAAATTCTTTTCTTTAAGAATGTTGAATATTGGCTTCCACTCTCTTCTGGCTTGTAGAGTTTGTGCCGAGCAATCAGCTGTTAGCCTGATGGGCTTCCCTTTGTGGGTAACCCAACCTTTCTTTCTGGCTGCCCTTAACATTTTTCCCTTCATTTCAACTTTGGTGAATCTTACAATTATGTGTCTTGGAGTTGCTCTTCTCGAAGAGTATCTTTGTGGCATTCTCTGTATTTCCTGAATTTGAATATTGGCCTGCCTTGCTAGGTTCGGGAAGTTCTCATGGGTAATATCCTGCAGAGTGTTTTTCCAAGTTGGTTCCATTCTCCCCGTCACTTTCAGGTACACCAATCAGATGTAGATTTGGTCTTTTCACATAGTCCCATATTTCTTGGAGGCTTTGTTCATTTCTTTTTACTCTAAACTTCTCACTTCATTTAAATAATTTGGTCTTCAATCACTGATACCCTTTCTTCCAGTTGATTGACTCAGCTACTGAAGTTCGTGCATTTGTCACATAGTTCTTCTGCTATGGTTTTCAGCTCCATCAGGTCATTTAAGGACTTCTCTACACTGGTTATTCTAGTTAGCCATTCGTCTAATCTTTTTTCAAGGTTTTTAGCTTCTTTGCAATGGGTTCAAACTCCTCCTTTAGCTTGGAGAAGTTTGATCATCTGAAGCCTTCTTCTCTCAACTCGTCAGAGTCATTCTCCATCCAGCTTTGTTCCATTGCTGGTGAGGAGCTGCATTCCTTTGGAGGGGGAGAGGTGCTCTGAGTTTTAGAATTTTCAGCTTTTCTGCTCTGTTTTTTCCCCATCTTTGTGGTTTTATCTACCTTTGGTCTTTGATGATGGTGATGTACGGATGGGATTTTGGTGTGGATGTCCTTTCTGTTTGTTAGTTTTCCTTCTAACAGTCAGGACAGTCAGCTGCAGGTCTGTTGGAGCTTGCTGGAGGTTCACTCCAAACCCTGTTTGCCTGGGTATCAGCAGAGGAGGCTGCAGAACAGTGAATATTGCTGAACAGCAAATGTTGCTGCCTGATCGTTCCTCTGGAAGCTTTGTCTCAGAGGTGTACCCGGCCATGTGAGGTGTCAGTCTGCCCCTACTGGAGGGTGCCTCCCAGTTAGGCTACTCGGGGGTCAGGGACCCACTTGAGGAGGCAGTCTGTCCATTCTCAGATCTCAAACTCCATGCTGGGAGAGCCACTACTCACTTCAAAGCTGTCAGACAGGGACATTTAAGTCTGCAGAGGTTTCTGCTGCCTTTTGTTTGGCTATGCCCTGTCCCCAGAGGTGGAGTCTACAAAGGCAGGCAGGTCTCCTTGAGCTGCGGTGGGCTCCACCCAGTTCCAGCTTCTGGGCCGCTTTGTTTACCTACTGAAGCCTCAGCAGTGGCAAGCGCCCCGCCCCCAGCCTCGCTGCCGCCTTGCAGTTTGATCTCAGACTGCTGTGGTAGCAATGAGCAAGGCTCTGTGGGCGTGGGACCCTGCGAGCCAGGCACGGGATATAATCTCCTGATGTGCCATTTGCTAAGACCATTGGAAAAGCGCGTATTAGGGTGGGAGTGACCCGATTTTCCTGGTGCCTTCCGTCACTGCTTCCCTTGGCTGGGAAAGGGAATTCCCTGACCCCTTGCACTTCCCGGGTGAGGTGATGCCTTGCCCTGCTTTGGCTCACCCTTGGTGGGCTGCACCCATTGTCCTGCCCCCACTGTCTGACAAGCCCCAGTGAGATGAACCCAGTACCTCAGTTGGAAATGCAGGAATCACCCGTCTTCTGTGTCGCTCAAGCTGGGAGCTGCAGACTGGAGCTGTTCCTATTTGGCCATCTTCGAACTGCCCCTGAAAAAAAATATTATTAAGATGAATGCAAAAGATAGTGTGGCGTAAGTGTAACTATGGCTAACATTTAAGCACCTACCTTGGTCCAGGCACTGGTCTGTGTGTATGTTTGAAGCATATGTTGCATGTGTTATCCCATTTGATGCTTTGAAATAGGTATTGTGTTTAACCCCAACTTGGAAACTGAGTAAAAAGAGCTTTAGGGAATTGCCCAAATCCATACTGCCATAAGTGACAGAGTCAGGACTAAATTTATGTGGTTTGGCAACAAAGTCCTATTTTCTCTGTTTAATCATTAAGGTGTGTGCCATTTAATTGGCAGCATTTTTTCCTTCTTAGTGGTCCATGAAATAATGGTGCATCTTAAAATTGATGATGTCTTTCTTGTAATTAAAGTTGGTATAGTGACACCCACACACTCACCACAAAGATTTAATCGTGTTGGTTTGCTATGAAGTCCTTTACAATTTTTTAAAATTAATGTATTTTTTAAGAGATAGGAGTCTTGCTATGTTGCCCAGGTTGGTCTTGAACTCCTAGCTTCAAGCAATCTTTCTGCCTCAGCCTCCAGAGTAGTTTGGATTACAGGCTCCAGCCACTGTACTTAGCTGGGATCTTTCTTTGTCATCATTCTATTCCGTCTGTCCTACAAATGAAGCAGGCCTTCTGAAGAGGGGTGGGGAAGTCAGGAAGGATAACAGCAGGTCTAAAGTGATACACTTAGAACTGTTAGAGTATCTTCTCTCTTCCATAATGTAAGGAAATGATAACCTGGTGCCATCCCACATGCTTTGTAGAGGGGCTTCAGCAGTGTGTCATTGCAGTGATTGTGTTGTTTTGTATCATCTTGTGTTAATTATTCTTCTATGCTCTGGGATAAGATCACTACCTTTAGGTTCCCCTGAAACATAGATCTTTCTATGGATCTAGGAAAGAAGCATGTCCTCAGATAGGCAATGGAAACCCAGAAAGTAGGATGGAGAGAGAAATTCCAGGTTTCTCTGGGCTTTGCTCTCTGGATCTAGATTTTGAGAAGTCTACAATTCAGGGTTGTCCTTGAAGTAGATCCTAAAAGGGACTTCGTCTACAGAGAGGCAAGCTAACAGCAAGGCAGAGGGACCCCAGAGTGTGACTGATAAGCTGTAATTTTCTAGTTGATGACCTAGTATTTTGATACTTGTCCAGGGACAGGATAGAGCAACCACTTTGCATTTTTAGGCAGAAAGGGATTCACTATAGGAGGTTAGGGGCTTACAGAATATCCAGAAGATCTGGACACATGGTCTCTAGGGTGGGTCACCAGGAGTGATGCTATAACACTGCAGATCCATCCTGCCAGGAAAGCCGGTACTTCTGCTACAATCTGCAGGATGAGGAGTCAAAGGCATTCACTGGTCTCTTGACTTCAGGGCATCGTGTAGTGGCTGAAACCAGAAATCAGAAAGCAGCCAATACTGCAGCTGCCTCTCAACATCTACAAGCTGGAATTTGGACAAAAGAATACCAAAGCAGAAAAATATCATGTCTCCATGACCTGCTTGCTGGCATAGACAGCCACAAATGATATGGCCTGTGCCTCAACCTACCTTCCCAAACGTGCCAGAGTATACGTCAATTCTTATCCAGAACCTGATACACAGGGAATCTGGAAAAGGTAGTTTTATAGCTTTTCCAAACTCTGCCATTTAAGAAAGAAGAGAAAAGTAGGGAGTGCACACTGACTGCCAATCAACCACATCTAACACAGTTAGTTTTGTTTTATCACATGAATTTATTTTCCTTTATTAGCCTTTAGCCGTGAGGAAAGACCTGTTTAAAAGCTCAGACCTTAGATCAGCTGCACCGTAGGGTATAAGTGAAGCTAATATCTCAGTGGCAGCATCAAATTAGGCAGTGCCGGTCAAGAATTGTGTAGGGTCTAGGATTTTCGCCTTCTTCCAAGATGACAAGTTTTCCTGCTAGGGTTTCATGGATACTGGGGAGAAAAGACTCCAGGGTCAGAGACACAGGATATTATCACTTATGGCAAAGGCAGCAGCCAGAGGGTGAGAATGATGCTTGTGCCAGTTCCCCATGCCCCACAAGTCCCACAGGGTGATGCAAAGAGTTCACTATAGATGCCTGTGCACATGATGGGTTGCATCATGGGAGAGAAGCACTGAGCTTAGAGGATACATTGCTTTTCAATAAGCAGAAGCAGCAAGCCTGCTCTTTGCCCAGGGGAAAATATTACCTCATCCCTCCAGGTTGCTGGCTGCAAACACAACTCTGAGAAATGGCCTGGGTAAAGAGTGGTGTGACATTACTACACATACATGCACACACATCCATATACACATATAGGTTTTCATCCATGGCTCCTGACTTATAACAGTCATCTGTTCTGATGTTGGGGCACTGTAGGCCTCAGAAGCAGGCCTCAGGAAACACAGTCTCTTTTTGACCCTCCCCTGTCCTCTCTTCTTCTGCCCAGGACAGTCTTTCCTTCCTTCCTTCCTTCCTTCCTTTCTTCCTCCTTCCCATCCCTTCCCTTCCCTTCCCTTCCCTTCCCTTCCCTTCCCTTTCTTTCTTTCTCTCTCTCTCTCTCTCTTTCTTTCTTTCTTTCTTTCTTTCTTTCTTTCTTTCTTTCTTTCTTTCTTTCTTTCTTTCTTTCTTTCTTCCTTTCTTTCCTTTCTTTTTTTTTTTGACAGAGTTTCACTCTTGTTGCCCAGGCTGGAGTGCAGTGGCACGATCCTGGCTTACCGCAACCTCCACTTCCCGGGCTCAAGCGATTCTCCTGCCTCAGCCTCCTGAGTAGCTGGGATTACAGGCGTGTGCCACCACACCCGGCTAATTTTGCATTTTTAGTAGAGATGGGGTTTCTCCATTTTGGTCAGGCTGGTCTTGAACTCCTGATCTCAGTTGATCCACCCGCCTCGGCCTCTCAAAGTGCTGGGATTACAGGCATGAGCCACCGCACCCGGCTCCAAGGTAGTCTTTCTGATCGGAGGTCATAAGACCCTCATCCCAGAGGCAGTCCTGCCCCATACCCTGAAGGAGCAAATGCAGCACAGAGAGGCCAAGGAGAATATGGACAAACAGGCCTTGCTGGGTTTCCCCCACTCAGTCTATCAGTATTAGAGCCTCTGCTTTTTGTCCAATCACCGTCTGACGTGTTTGTCTTCAGTCATGTCTATCCAAGGAAGTCTCCAAAAAAGGCCCAGGAGGACAGGGTTCAGAGAGCTTCTGGGACAGCTGAACATGTGGAGGTTTCTGAGAGGTGGCGCACCTAGAGCGAGTATGGAAGTTCTGTGCACCTCCCCGCATACCTCCCCTGTGCACTTCTTAATCTGTGTTCTTTCTGATATCCTTTGTATTAAACTGGTATATGTAAGTGTTTCCCTGAGTTCTGTGAGCCTGTCCAGCAAATTAATCAAACCCAAAGAGGGGTTGTGGGAATCCCAAATTGAAGCTAGTTGGTCAGATGTTCTGGAGGCCCAGACTTGACACTGGGTCTAGGGGAGAGAGGAGGCAGTTTTGTGGGACTGAGCCCTCAACCTCTGGGATGTGATGCTATCTTGAGGTAGATAGTGTCAGAATGGAGTTGAATTGGAGGATGCCCAGCTGGTGTCTTCTGCAGAACTGATTGCTTGTTTGTTGGTGTAGACTGCCCACCAACATCTGGTCACAGAAGTCTTTTGTGTTGATTGTTGCGGTATGAGAGCAGAGGACAATGCAGTTTGAGTTTCTCTGCATTCAGAAGTGGTTAGGGCTTTGCATTCTAGGTGCACCCAAGAGAAACATGTAGAGATGCTCACAGCCCATGGAGGACTGCCTCTTCTAACCTGCTTCCTTCCCCTTCCCATCCGACCTCTTTCTTTTCCAGGCCAAGGTGGCAGTGGTGGTAATTATGAAACATCTTTCTAGGGAACACGATTTTTTTTATTTTTGAGACAACTGTCTCCTCTTCACAGGGAAGTTTCCCTCCGTTACTAGCCTTGGAGTATCTGGCTTTATTATTATTATTATTATTGTTGAGATGGAGTTTCACTCTTGTTACCCAGGCTGGAGTGCAATGGTGTGATCTCGGCCCACTGCAACCTCCGCCTCCCCAGTTCAAGTGATTCTCCTGCCTCAGCCTCCCAAGTAGCTGGGGTTACAGGCATGTGCCACCACGCCCAGCTAATTTTGTATTTTTAGTAGAGATGGGGTTTCTCCATGTTGGTCAGGCTGGCCTTGAACTCCCGACCGCAGGTGATCCACCCACCTCGGCCTCCCAAAGTGTTGGGATTACAGGCATGAGCCACTGCACCTGGCCTGGCTTAATTATTTTTTTTTGTTGTTGGTTTTTGTTTGTTTGTTTATTTTTTGAGACAGGGTCTTGCTCTGTTGCCCAGGCTGGAGTGCAGTGATGCAATCACAGCCTACTGCAGCCTCTACCTCCTGGGCTTAAGTGATCCTTTTGCCTCAGCCTCCTGAGTTGCTGAGACCACAGGCATATGCCACTATGCCTGGCTATTTAAAAAAAAATTTTTTTAGTAGAAATGTGTTCTCAAGGGATCCTCCCATCTCAGCCTCTTAAAGTGCTGGGGTTACAAATGTGAGCCACAGTACCCAGCTAATCTGGCTTAATTATATTAAGGGAGATGGCAGTTTCTTTATAGGGAGCCAAGCCTCCAGGTGTTCATGGAACTGTGGTTTCCTGGGAGTGTGGGACTTGCAGTGCTAAGTCTCTTTGTTTGGACACAGTTGGTCACTATGCTCCTTTAGCACTTGCAGGGCCCTCAAGCCACCAGGGCTGGAGTGATTGCCTGCATTCATTGTACCCCAGGGCCAGATCTGTTCCTTCTCAGGTTTTACCCAACCTGAAATTCACTTCTAAGGAAGGATATACATGCCAAGTTCTATTAAGGGGCTACCTTAAAGATACAATGTGTCTCCTCTTAAACAACCAACACCTAATTCAATTATGGTACTGGCAACTATGTATTATGTTTTGCACCCACAAAATATTCTGAACCAAAAACTCAGTTCTTGTTGTATCTGGGAGACCTCTGAAGTGAACCTTCTTTAAGAAAGAAGGGAAGGGCTGTGGGAAAAGGCTCCCTTCAGCTTTCTTCTGCCCATTCTCCAGGACAGCAAGATTTTAAACCTGTAGACTGCCCTGGAAATTGCAAAGGCTACATACTTGTTATATGAAGATCAGGAAAGAAGTCATTTATTTATTTATTTATTTATTTATTTATTTATTTATTTATTTATTTATTTTTAAAAAGAAGTCATTTATGTATAAAGTCGATGGACTTAGAAGAAGCAAACGTCAGTCTGAAAGTTTGAAGAGGGTTTACAGTCATATGCTTCCTCTCCCAAAATGCCAAACAAGGCAGGCATTCTGGTTAAAGTAACTGTAATTATTGAGTGAAATAAGGGTAGTAAACACTACCATAGGGGTAGTGGAACCCTGTGATATGAATCCATTTCTTTGTATTAATCAGACAATTACGGCTAATGAGGCGTGCTCTTCTTTTTCAAAGTCATATTTAACTGGGAAAGATAAAGCAAAAGAAATGCTTCTTGCTGAATGTTTTCTTCTTGTTTCTTATGTGAGTAAAATTGGACCTTTTAAAATTTTGTCTTTTTTAAAGTCATATTTAACTGGGAAAGATAAAGCAAAAGAAATGCTTCTTGCTGAATGTTTTCTTCTTCTTATGTGAATAAAATTGGACTTTTTAAAATTTTGCTGTAAATCATGATCTATTAGTGGCAATAAAAAAATCCATAGGTTCTTAGAGTTGCATCTACTTTATGGTAACTGAGCATGAATAAAGACAGAGTGTTTCAGGGACACGATTGCTTGATTTTCAAGTAGGGAAGTCCTGTGATGTCCCCTGATGTATCACATTGAATTCACTGATGTCTGGAGCTGAGACTGAAATGAGAGAATGGGACACAGAGCTTGGAAGGAGGTAATAGGAGGTAGGTTGATTCTGTTTGGATTTAGAATCAGCTCAGAAGAGTATTTGGGTTCAGGAAGTGCCACATATCTTTGCTCACTTTATCAGCAGTAGAGGACTAAAATCTGGGCAGGGTGGCAGCGGGAGTCCTATTGCCTGTTTGTAGAAAAGTGACTGGGCCTGATGGCGATCTCAAGAGGAGGAGACAATGGCAGGGAATGAAGAAATGCCTCGGTTGATAGGTCAGTCTTGCAGCTGCCAGAAGATTGATGCTGTCTCAGCATGGACTTCAAGTACACACTGACTGTTCTTTACTGTCAGCTGGACTTAATTGTTCTCTAAGGATCGCTGTAGATATGACGGTTGTTGGACTAAAGGGAGATAATCAAAAGAATCAAGGTGCATTGACGAGTCTGGATGCTATTCAATGGCAGGAGAGAGAGTAGAGAGTCAGGGTTAAGAGGTTAAGTAAGAACATAGTCTTTTGGAGCACATTGGTTCATATTGTCTACAGAGTAGCTGTGTGCCTATATAAAGTTACTTAACCTCTCTACACTTACCACATCTGTAAAATGGAGACAATGCTTTCATTGGGTAAGGCCAAGGGCCATTGGAGGGGCTTTGACCTGGCAGCAATGGCCAGCATGGTCACTGGTACTTGTGAGCAACCTCCTTTCCTCCATTAGAGCACTATCCTGCTCTGTCAATGGTCACAAGTGCCCTCAGATACTCTTTTTTTTTTTTTTTCAGTTATCATCCTGTTTGTCTTCCCTGCAGCCTGTACACATCTGACCCTTCCCTTCTTACAGTCGTCTGCTCTTTTGGCTTTTCTGATGCGTCCCATACCTCTCTGACCCTTGCTTCCAGTTTCCTTCCTTTGGCTGTACGCTCTCCTCCTAGATCGCTTCACAATTTGGATGATCTTCCCTATTCATTCCATCCTTTCTCATGCCACCTTTGGGCTGATGACTACTGATCAATATTCCTAGTCCAAACCTCCTGTGTGTCCAGTGGCTTATGGGACATGTACACTGGGATGTCTCCCAAACATTTCAAACTCAACACATGTAGATGAGAACAATCTTTCTCCTCAAGCATGTTTCTCCACCTGTGCTTTTATTGGCTGTCAGGCACCTAGTCACCCAACTTGGTGCTAGAAACTTGGGAGTCATCCTACCTCGGCTGGTTTTCTTCTCTTGCAGATTGCATCAGCTGCCCAGTTCCCTCCTCTCCATGCCCCCTGCCAATGCCTCATCACATTTTGCTTTCAAACTGCCTCCCAACTCACTTCTGTGCCCACAGTGTGGCCTCACATCTGTCTACCTGTCACTGCCAGAGCCAGCTCTCTGGTGAGGAAGTCAGAACGTCATTGCCCCCACATTATTGACAGTACACAACTTAGGAAACCCGTAGTGCCCTTTCCTACTCAGCCACTCTTGCAGTCTGGTCCTCTGCCCCATCCCTGCAATCTTCTAGGAAGCTTATCTACCTATTGACTGGCAGCACCATGCCCCCGTGCCTCTGTTCTTCCTGCTGCGTGGAAATGAAGGCTAATGGATATTGGCTACTCCAGTAGCAGGCTGCATAGATGTACCACGTTGTTTTAAGCCATTTACATGAGTATTTCCCCTACAAGCCAGAGGTTTCCTCCGACCAAATATCTTGTCTTGTTTATCTTTGGTCCCAGAATCTACTATGGTGAATGAGACATGGTGTGTGCCCAAGGCACGGAATAAACGATCAGAAATGATTTATTTATTCAGAGTGGGCTGTCGGCTTCAGCCGCTGACTTTTCTAGAGACCGGCTCCCTCGGGGCTTCAGCGCTCTTCGACCCCCGCAGCCGCGCAGGTGAAGGGCAGCGGGGTGGCTGGCTGTGGGAGGGCTGGGCTGGGTGGCTGCCCTCGCGCCTGCGCCCTCGGCTGCTCCTCTCCGGGCGCGTCTCTGTGCGCGTGTGTCTGTTTGGAGCGGAGGAGAGGCTTGGGTGACAGGCGAGGGGTGGGGGGAAGAGTTCAGCCTGAGTCACAGTCTCATTCACTGATTTCTCTTCGGCTGGACGGAGGCTGCCTCCTCACGCGGCTCCCAACTATTCCCGTAGCTCAGTGCCCCCCTCCCGCCGCTCTACTCAGCCAGGCAGACAGACTGACAGACTCGCTAGTGAGTAGCGGCGGCTTGAGCGCCCGGGCAGCGCGGCGGGCTGTCGCCGGCGGTCTTGGCTTCCCACGGGCTCTGTGTGTGTGTGTGTGTGTGTGTGTGTGTGTGTGTGTAGGATGTGCGTGTATGTGATGTGCGCGCAGGGGGTGTCCCTGGGATTCCACGCCTGCTCCAAGAGCTCCCTGCCGGGATCCGCGTGTCCATCCGAGTCTGCGATTCTCTGAGGGCGCTCGCCTAGGCAGGGGGTTCGGACGCCCCCCGCGAGCGGCTAGAGTTTGCTGGGATTCCCCGGCTCCTCACGCAGCGGCTGGTGGGGTTCCCCGGGAAGGCGCCTGGGTAAGGCAGCGGCGGGGAAGCCCGGGATTGTGAGTGGCTGGCAGGCCGGGAATCTGGGAGCGGGTTTGGCCCAGCACAGCTGAGGGAGATGCCGGAGCGGCCACCCTTGGCCGCCCAGCCTCTTCCTTTCTCCCTTGCCCTTCCTCCTTTCTTTTCTCAGCAGCATCACAAAGGCGCGCCGCAAAATGAAACCCAGTGTAGTGAAGCTCGGCTGTCTCCCACCTGGTGCATATTCCGCCCCTCGTCCTCGCCCTAGGCTGGAGGAGTGGAGTGGGGGTCCCCAAGATTAGGGGCGGGGGCTTACCACCGGGGCACACCTGTTTTTGATTCTCGCTGAATTCAAGCTGGGTGCGGGATCGCGAGAGAGGTTCCAATACGCCGGGGTGTGTGTTTATATGTGTGTGTGTGTGTGTGTGTGTGTGTGTATGTGTGTGTGTGGCCGCGCACGCGCGCACGCTCCCCAGGCACACGCTAGCGGGGTGCGCTCAGTCAATAGCACACCTCCCCGCCGGCCCGCGTGCGCCCAGCCGGCTCCGTGGGCTCCTCGCGCGCGCTCTGACAGCGTGCCAGGATCTCTTTGTTTGGTTGTGGCTTCCCTAGCTCTCGGCAAAGCAGACGGATTTTCGGTTTCGTTTGATACCGCGCTCTGGGACTTAGTGCGGGCCACAGCCTCGAATGCCCCTGGTATTTGTAATTGAAGAGTTCTTTCGGGCAGGGGGTTATTTTTGGTGTTGGGAATAAAGAGGCAAGCATGTTGACCTTTTTGCTGCTGCCTTCGGCTTTGAATGCGTGTCTCTGCTGGAGCAGACAGATTCAAATCTAGTCGCGCGCAGGTGCCAACGCACACCAGTGTGCACACACATTTCTACACACGTAGTTTACCCCCACCTTCTTTTTTCCTTTTAGAAAAATTGGGACAGGGAATACATTGTGTGTCTGTGAAAAAGTTTCCTTTGTTCTTTTGGGCATTTTCTATTTTGAGTAATGGAGTAGGAGTACGGAAAGGCTGCAGTTAGTTCACTCGATTAAAAGACACTGCCTCTGAGTCAGAGCTGCCAGGTTGATAATTATTAACATATAAAAGCAAACGCAATGTTTAAGACAGAAGGGGCGGGACGGGGGCAGGTCCGCGGCAGACAATGAGGGAGAGAGTCTCCGCCGACCGCCTGCTGCTTATTGTTCCGGGACTGGAGACTGCAGCCGGCTGCTGCCTAGTCCTCCGGGGCTCCGCTCCTGGCTAGCTCCTCCGTCCCTCTAGGGACGGTTCGGGGTCACCTAACGCTGGTCCCCGGGGCGCTGGGACGCTAGCCCCAAGCCGCAGCCGCTCTTCGCTGACCGCCCTCTTTCTGCTTTGCAGGTCGGCAGCTTCACTCCCGAGGGTGCAGCGAGCCCAGGCGGCGAACACCCGGTACCCCTGGCGCAGCGAGGTGGGATGCTGTACGGACAGCAGCGCTAAGTGCCCCCCACCCCCGGCGCGGGGTGCACTCGCTCCTGGCCGCGGGCCCAGCAGCGGCGGCGGCGGCGGCGGCGGCGGAGGGGATGAGCCCGGGACGCGCGAGGCGCCTGCCTCAAGCTACCGCCCGGAGAGGTACGCCGAGTAGGGCTCATCGTAGGACCGCGCGGACCCCTGCCCCCCGTGGCACGCGGCTGCGGAGCCTTGAAGCCGCGTCTGTGATCAGGATGCACTGGGCGCCTCGCAGCTGGTGAGGATGCCCTGCTGCGCGGCCCTGCGCCCCCAGCCCCAGTCCCAGGTGGGCAAGACTGACTGGGCCCGGCTTCGGCCCCTCGTGCCGGTGGATGAAACGTGCCGGAGTGCTTGGGTGCCATCAGCTATCAAATCTGAATTCTAAGCGCCATGGACGAAGGCACTGGACTGCAGCCCGGGGCGGGAGAGCAGCTGGAGGCGCCGGCCACGGCAGAAGCTGTCCAAGAGAGGTGCGAGCCGGAGACCTTCAGGTCTAAGAGTTTACCAGTCCTCAGCAGCGCCTCCTGCCGGCCAAGCCTCGGTCCCACTAGTGGAGACGCCAACGCTGCCTTTGGCTGTGTGGATTCTTCCGGCCACCAGGAGTTGAAGCAAGGCCCGAACCCGTTGGCCCCCAGTCCCTCTGCCCCGTCCACTTCGGCGGGGCTCGGGGACTGTAACCACAGGGTGGACCTCAGCAAAACCTTCTCGGTGTCCTCCGCCTTGGCCATGCTCCAGGAGAGAAGGTGCCTCTACGTGGTCCTCACGGATTCCCGTTGCTTCCTAGTGTGCATGTGCTTTCTGACCTTCATCCAGGCGTTAATGGTCTCTGGGTACCTGAGCAGCGTAATTACCACCATTGAAAGGCGCTACAGTCTGAAGAGTTCCGAGTCGGGGCTGCTGGTCAGCTGCTTTGACATCGGGAACCTGGTGGTGGTGGTGTTCGTCAGCTACTTCGGCGGCCGGGGTCGGCGGCCCCTGTGGCTGGCCGTGGGTGGACTCCTCATCGCCTTCGGGGCAGCCCTCTTCGCCTTACCTCACTTCATCTCGCCCCCCTACCAGATCCAAGAGTTGAACGCCTCGGCCCCCAACGACGGCCTGTGTCAGGGTGGCAACTCCACCGCCACTTTGGAGCCTCCGGCCTGTCCGAAAGACTCGGGAGGAAATAATCACTGGGTCTACGTGGCTTTATTCATTTGCGCGCAGATTCTCATTGGAATGGGCTCCACACCTATTTACACCCTGGGACCAACCTACTTAGATGACAATGTCAAGAAAGAAAACTCCTCCTTGTACCTAGGTAAGACTTTCCTGTTCTCTCAGATATGTTTCACTCACACTGAAACTTACTTTCCTTACAAAAATCAAAAGAAAACATGTTCTTTCACATTTTCATGTATATTATAGATTAAAGTTCACTTTATTTTACGTTTTAGCCTTGCTGTAGTGTGTTTTCAGTTTGGGAGAGAATCAATTAGTTGAGAGTTCTTGAAACTAATTTTCAGACTCATACTTCATGTTTGTCTTTTCCCAAGTGACATAAACTTTAAACTGTGGGGTGATGCTTCTCTCTGTTGCTACCTCCCTATGGAAAAGCTCCAATTTGTCAAGTTTATATTCTAATACACTTGTTGAGGAAGGAATAGCAGTACCTCATGTGTAAAGTTTTGATGATTTTCTGCTTCTATTTGTTGCTGCTTCTGATTTCTGTCCAGAGCAGCAGGGATGGTGGCGTGGCCAGACTACATACATCATGCTTTATTGCCTTCATACCTGTGTTTCTTTTCTTTTTTTTTTTCTTTTTAAGATGGAGTCTTGCTCTGTCACCCAGGCTGGAGTGCAATGGCATGATCTCAGCTCACTGCAACCTCTGCCTCCTGGGTTCAAGTGATTCTTCTGCCTCAGCCCCTGAGTAGCTGGGATCACAGGTACCCATCATGCCTGGCTAATTTTTGTAGAGATGGGGTTTCACCATGTTTGTCAGGCTGGTCTTGAACTCTTGACCTCAGGTGATCCACCCTCCTTGGTCTCCCAGAGTGCTGGGATTCATACCTGTTTTTCTTATACGTCACCTGCACCACTATCTAAAAACAACAACAAAAATTTGAATAATGTCAAATGACTGGCTTACCTTTATGAAGAAGCAACACCACAGGTTATAAGGTTTATCCAAAGCTATTTTTATTGCTGTCAAAAACCCTCAATTGTATGAACCTGGGAGAAGAATCCATTCCTATTTTTCTGAAAAGCTGTGGCTGTGGGATTTGGTGTGTTGACTTGCATAAGTCAGCATCAGTGGACAGGGGTGCTTGAGTTAAGTACAGGGGGCTCATGTGAGGCCAGGCAGCAGTTGCAGAGGGTATGAAAATTTACTTCCTAGAAATTCGAGGTTGTTAGCACCTCCCTGTAGTAGCTGGTTCTTAAAAACTGAACTTCTAAGGGATGGATTTGAACCCATAAGAAGGATCAATGGCTGTCATACCAGATGAGATTTTTGTTTTTCTATTTCTGTACTGGAGTGCAACCTGAATAAGCTAAAGGATTTTACTTTACTGAAAAAACTGAAATGGAAGCTGGGTGTGGTGGTGTGCGCCTGTAGTCCCAGCTACTCAGGAGGCTGAGGCAGGAGGATTGCTTGAACCCAGGGGTTGAGACCAGCCTGGGAAACATAGTGAGACCCCATCTCTTAAAAAAATTAAAATGATAAATAAGCAAATACTAGCTATATTTAGCAATTTATTAGCGATGTGCTGATAGGATTCTTGATTTGGGAATAGTAAGATTTTCAAAGGACGGTGTAAATGATATCCAATATAAGAGGGCTATGCTTTGTCCTCAGTATAGTTACTGTCCCCAAAAGCTGTTATAGAGGGGTGTTTGAGTCCTCAGTAATCCCCACTAACTGGTTCAATGGGTCAGAAAAAGGGTTATATAACTTATTTTTATCACTACATGCAAGAGAAAGAAATTTCCTTTCTGGGTAGAGAAGAATAGCTTGCTTACCATCTTGTCTCTCTGTTTTCTAACATTTATTAAGACAAAATTTTAAACATACAGAAAAGTTGAAACAATAGTATAATAAGCACCAGTATACCCACGACATAGACCCAATGATTGTTTATTTTGTCATGCTTGCTTTATCAACCTGTGTGTGAGTGTATATATATATAGAAATATATTTTGGGAGACGGGAAGCTAAGCCTTCTAAAAGTAATTGCAGACACTGCCAGGGCATCTTCTAAAAATGAGGGTATTCTTTTACATAACTGAAGGAACATCAACATCCTAAGGAAGTTCATAATCACTCCCTAATATCATTAAATATTCAGGCCATATTCAAATTTCCTCAATTGTCCTCTGAAAGTCTTTTATACTGATTGATTGATTGAGACAGGCTCTTTCTTTCACCCAGGCTGGAGTGCAGTGGCACAATCTCAGCTCACTGCAACTTCTGCCTCCCAGACTCAAGCAATCCTCCCACCTCAGCCTCTCAAGTAGCTGGGACTAGAGACCTGTGCCACCGTGCCCAGCTAATTTTTTGTGGAGATAGAGTTTCATCATGTTTCCCGGGCTAATAATAATTTTTTAAATGAGGAACTAATCAAGATTCATTCATGCATTGCATTTGGCTGTTAGCCACTTTAGCCTTCTATAATCCAGAACTGTGCCTCAACTTTTTTCTTTTTCCATGGCATAGACTTTTTGAAGGGGCAAGGCTAATGTTCCACATTCTAGATGTATCTGATCATTTCCTCATGGTGTGACTTACCTTGTTCCTCCATTCCCTATATTTCTTGTATACTAGAAGATCAGTCTAGAGGCTTGATCAAATTCAGACAAAACATTTTTGGTCTGACTATGTCAGAGGTAATGCTGGGTGTTTTATATTACATGCACCTTGCTGTTCATCAGTGACGTTAAGTTTAATCATTTGGTTGGGTGAGTGATTGGTGGGTCTTTCCATTGTGAAGATACATTTCTCATTTTGAAAATAATGATCAATCTGTACAGTGATACCTGGGCTCTGTGTAAATATCTCAGTTGTTTTTCATATTCTTGCTGATCTTTGCCTCTATTTGCTTTGAAAACTTGGATCTCCCTTTCATCCCACTTTTGGTAGCATCAATACAGACTTGCTTTGTCAAAATTACAGGCAGAACCCTATCGAAAGGGAGAACATCCACTAACAACAGCCCTGAGATTTAACTTTTCTGGTAGTGGTTGCCCATCCAGAAGAAAAATAGCAAGTGCATATGAAATGCATATTCTGTGCTAGGTACTCTGCTAGTTTTGGGAAGACCAAAAGTGAGATACAGTCCCAGCATTTGAGGTGTTTTTAGTGTAAAGCAATACCGCCAGTGCAAGGTAGGGGTGGAAAGTGACATGTGCAAGGGAAGAAAAGGAATAGAAATGGTATTCACTTTCTTTCCTCCTTCTTTTCTTTTCTTTTTTTTTTTTTTTTTTTTGAGACGAGTCTCGCTCTGTCGCCCAGGCTGGAGTGCAGTGGAGCGGTCTCGGCTCACTGGAAGCTCCGCCTTCCAGGTTGACGCCATTCTCCTGCCTCAGCCTCCCGAGTAGCTGGGACTACAGGCGCCCACCACCACGCCCAGCTAATTTTTTGTATTTTTAGTAGAGACGGGGTTTCACCATGTTAGCCAGGATGGTCTCAATCTCCTGACCTCGTGATCCACCCGTCTTGGCCTCCCAAAGTTTTGGGATTACAGGCGTGAGCCACTGCACCCGGCCCTTCTTTTCTTTTTTTAAAGATACTGATTAAATTGCTTTTTTTAAAAAAAAAAAATGATGAATGCGTTAGAACACATTCTTTAAGAAACCTGGGAGAATTCTGCTTTCTAGTAAATGGATCTCAGTAGGAGCTACAGTAGTTTGAGTATCAGAAATCTTAGATATATTATTTCACTTAATGTTCTCAATAACCTTATAAGATGGAGATTATTTTCCTTATGTTACAGATGAGGAAACAGTCTCAGAGAGTTTAAGTGACTTACTAAGGACCTCAACCCCATGACTTTCTGACCCCAGGGCCCTTGAGCTTCCTTGGACAGTGCATGGCTCTTTGGCAAGAAGCCCTGAGAACCAACTGTAACCGCAGGATGTGCCACGTTCAGCAGAGTTTTCCAACAGCGCAGAAGAATGCAGAATGTAGAATTGCCTTAAAGTCATCAAAACATGATCAAAATAAGATTATTCTCTAAACCGCTTAAAGTAGGTTTGATAGACTACCTCTGTACAAATTACAGACTATTATATCCTTAGAACATGAGCAGTATTGACCAATTATGATGTGAGACATTTCCCAATAAATAACGAATTAAAATGTCTTTCTTATTTTTCATAAAGCTGTTCTATTGCATTACATTTTTCACCACCCACCCCTTTCTTAATCTTCCTGTCCGTTTTTCTAACTTCTCATTATAACTTCAGAGGAAAGAAAAAAATCAGGTAGTAGGTTAGTAATTACAAGCAGAAACAAATACCTGCAGCAACGTAAAAACCATTGAAATGGAATGTAATTGTATATCTTAATCTTTTGAAAGTTCTATGTTAACATTCTGGCAGCTTTAACTGTAGAAGAGATGTGGTCGTAGATGAGATACGGCAGCATTTATAGCCACTAAATGCCTTAACTTCTGCAAGTAGAGAGGCTTAGTATTGACTAGGAGCATAGAGAAAGCTTTGTAGGTATTAATAAGAAGAAAGGTTAGCAACTAGACTATAATGTTTTTTTCTCTTTTTTAAATTATTATTATACTTTAAGTTTTAGGGTACATGTGCACAATGTGCAGGTTAGTTACATATGTATACATGTGCCATGCTGGTGTGCTGCACCCATTAACTCGTCATTTAGCATTAGGTATATCTCCTAAAGCTATCCCTCCCCCCTCCCCCCACCCCACAACAGTCCCCAGAGTGTGATGTTCCCCTTTCTGTGTCCATGTGTTCTCATTGTTCAATTTCCACCTATGGGTGAGAATATGCGGTGTTTGGTTTTTTGTTCTTGCGATAGTTTACTGAGAATGATGATTTCCAGCTTCATCCATGTCCCTACAAAGGACATGAACTCATCATTTTTTATGGCTGCATAGTATTCCATGGTGTATATGTGCCACATTTTCTTAATCCAGTCTATCATTGTTGGACATTTGGGTTGGTTCCAAGTCTTTGCTATTGTGAATAGTGCCACAATAAACATATGTGTGCATGTGTCTTTATAGCAGCATGATTTATAGTCCTTTGGGTATATACCCAGTAATGGGATGGCTGGGTCAAATGGTATTTCTAGTTCTAGATCCCTGAGGAATCGCCACACTGACTTCCGTAATGGTTGAACTAGTTTACAGTCCCACCAACAGTGTAAAAGTGTTCCTATTTCTCCACATCCTCTCCAGCACCTGTTGTTTCCTGACTTTTTAATGATTGCCATTCTAACTGGTGTGAGATGGTATCTCATTGCGGTTTTGATTTGCATTTCTCTGATGGCCAGTGATGGTGAGCATTTTTTCGTGTGTTTTTTGGCTGCATAAATGTCTTCTTTTGAGAAGTGTCTGTTCATATCCTTTGCCCACTTTTTGATGGGGTTGTTTGTTTTTTTCTTGTGTGTTTGTTTGAGTTCATTGTAGATTCTGGATATTAGCCCTTTGTCAGATGAGTAGGTTGCGAAAATTTTCTCCCATTTTGTAGGTTGCCTGTTCACTCTGATGGTAGTTTCTTTTGCTGTGCAGAAGCTCTTTAGTTTAATTAGATCCTGTTTGTCAATTTTGGCTTTTGTTGCCATTGCTTTTGGTGTTTTAGACATGAAGTCCTTGCCCATGCCTATGTCCTGAATGGTAATGCCTAGGTGTTCTTCTAGGGTTTTTATGGTTTTAGGTCTAACATATAAGTCTTTAATCCATCTTGAATTAATTTTTGTATAAGGTGTAAGGAAGGGATCCAGTTTCAGCTTTCTGCATATGGCTAGCCAGTTTTCCCAGCACCATTTATTAAATAGGGAATCCTTTCCCCATTTCTTGTTTTTGTCAGGTTTGTCAAAGATCAGATAGTTGTAGATATGCAGTGTTATTTCTGAGGGCTCTGTTCTGTTCCATTGATCTATATCTCTGTTTTGGTACCAGTACCATGCTGTTTGGTTACTGTAGCCTTGTAGTATAGTTTGAAGTCAGGTAGTGTGATGCCTCCAGCTTTGTTCTTTTGGCTTAGGATTGACTTGGCAATGCGGGCTCTTTTTTGGTTCCATATGAACTTTAAAGTAGTTTTTTCCAATTCTGTGAAGAAAGTCATTGGTAGCTTGATGGGGATGGCATTGAATCTATAAATTACCTTGGGCAGTATGGCCATTTTCACAATATTGATTCTTCCTACCCATGAGCATGGAACATTCCTCCATTTGTTTGTGTCCTCTTTTATTTCATTGAGCAGTGGTTTGTAGTTCTCCTTGAAGAGGTCCTTCACATCCCTTGTAAGTTGGATTCCTAGGTATTTTATTCTCTTTGAAGCAATAGTAAATGGGAGTTCACTCATGATTTGGCTGTTTGTCTTGGTGTATAAGAATGCTTGTGATTTTTGTACATTGATTTTGTATCCTGAGACTTTGCTGAAGTTACTTATCAGCTTAAGGAGATTTTGGGCTGAGATGATGGGGTTTTCTAGATATACAATCATGTCATCTGCAAACAGGGACAATTTGACTTCCTTTTTTCCTAATTGAATACCCTTTATTTCCTTCTCCTGCCTGATTGCCCTGGACAGAACTTCCCAACACTATGTTGAATAGGAGTGGTGAGAGAGGGCATCCCTGTCTTGTGCCAGTTTTCAAAGGGAATGCTTCCAGTTTTTGTCCATTCAGTATGATATTGGCTGTGGGTTTGTCAGAGATAGCTCTTATTATTTTGAGATACATCCCATCAATACCTAATTTTTTGAGAGTTTTTACCATGAAGCATTGTTGAATTTTCTCAAAGGCCTTTTCTGCATCTATTGAGATAATCATGTGGTTTTTGTCTTTGGTTCTGTTTATATGCTGAAATACATTTCTTGATTTGCATATATTGAACCAGCCTTGCATCCCAGGGATGAAGCCCACTTTATCAGGGTGGATAAGCTTTTTGATGTGCTGCTGGATTCAGTTTGCCTGTATTTTATTGAGGATTTTTGCATCAATGTTCATCAAGGATATTGGTATAAAATTCTCTTTTTTGGTTGTGTCTCTGCCAGGCTTTGGTATCAGGATGATGCTGGTCTCATAAAATGAGTTAGGGAGGATTCCCTCTTTTTCTATTGTTTGGAAGAGTTTCAGAAGGAATGGTACCAGCTCCTCCTTGTACCTCTGGTAGAATTTGGCTGTGAATCCATCTGGTCCTGGACTCTTTTTGGTTGGTAGGCTATTGATTATTGCCACAATTTCAGCTCCTGTTATTGGTCTATTCAGAGATTCAACTTCTTCCTGGTTTAGTCTTGGGAGGGTGTATGTGTCCAGGAATTTATCCATTTCTTCTAGATTTTCTAGTTTGTTTGCGTAGAGGTGTTTATAGTATTCTCTGATGGTAGTTTGTATTTCTGTGGGATCGGTGGTGATATCCCCTTTATCATTTTTTATTGTGTCTATTTGATTCTTCTCTCTTTTCTTCTTTATTAGTCTTGCTAGCGGTCTATCAATTTTGTTGATCCTTTCAAAAAACCAACTCCTGGATTCATTAATTTGTTGAAGGGTTTTTTGTGTCTCTATTTCCTTCAGTTCTGCTCTGATTTTAGTTATTTGTTGCCTTCTGCTAGCTTTTGAATGTGTTTGCTCTTGCTTCTCTAGTTCTTTTAATTGTGATGTTAGGGTGTCAATTTTGGATCTTTCCTGCTTTCTCTTGTGGGCATTTAGTACTATAAATTTCCCTCTACACACTGCTTTGAATGCGTCCCAGAGATTCTGGTATGTTGTGTCTTCGTTCTCGTTGGTTTCAAAGAACATCTTTATTTCTGCCTTCATTTTGTTATGTACCCAGTAGTCATTCAGGAGCAGGTTGTTTTGTTTCCATGTAGTGGAGCGGTTCTGAGTGAGTTTCTTAATCCTGAGTTCTAGTTTGATTGCACTGTGGTCTGAGAGACAGTTTGTTATAATTTCTGATCTTTTACATTTGCTGAGGAGTGCTTTACTTACAACTATGTGGTCAATTTTGGAATATGTGTGGTGTGGTGCTGAAAAAAATGTATATTCTGTTGATTTGGGGTGGAGAGTTCTGCAGATGTCTATCAGGTCTGCTTGGTGCAGAGCTGAGTTCAATTCCTGGGTATCCTTGTTAACTTTCTGTCTCGTTGATCTGTCTAATGTTGACAGTGGGGTGTTAAAGTCTCCCATTATTATTGTGTGGGAGTCTAAGTCTCTTTGTAGGTCACTCAGGACTTGCTTTATGAATCTGGGTGCTCCTGTATTGGGTGCATATATATTTAGGATAGTGAGCTCTTCTTGTTGAATTGATCCCTTTACCATTATGTAATGGCCTTCTTTGTCTCTTTTGATCTTTGCTGGTTTAAAGTCTGTTTTATCAGAGACTAGGATTGCAACCCCTGCCTTTTTTGTTTTCCATTTGCTTGGTAGATCTTCCTCTATCCTTTTATTTTGAGCCTATGTGTGTCTGTCTCTGCACGTGAGATGGGTCTTCTGAATACAGCACACTGATGGGTCTTGACTCTTTATCCAATTTGCCAGTCTGTGTCTTTTAATTGGAGCATTTAGTCCATTTACATTTAAAGTTAATATTGTTATGTGTGAATTTGATCCTGTCTTTATGATGTTAGCTGATTATTTTGCTTGTTAGTTGATGCAGTTTTTTCCTAGCCTCGATGTAGACCATAATTTGTAATTATATCTTACGTATAAGGAGAGAGAGAAAATGTGATCCTTTGGGGGCAAGACATTTGTAATTCAACAGGGAAAAGAGTAAGAATGCCGAACTAGGTAGGAAAAGGAAGAAAAGGATGCATATCTAGAATACAAAGCCACAACTCTGATTGGGTGATATTCAGGATCAATAATGATTGGCATGGTTCAGCCATCAATTAAGCAGGGTGGGTGCTGGCTCTTCCACCTCACTAGTGTGTCCCATTAATTGCCAGCCCTGACTTCACATGACAGAGAAGGGCTAGAATTGGCCCCATGCCTTAGAAAGAGCACCGGAAAAGAGGCAGAAAAATTGTATTTTAGTTTCACTCTAGCAACAACTGGTCATGGGACCTCAGACAAACCCCTTGGCTTCTCCCAGTCTGTTTCCACCTGGGGATTACTACATTTGTTTCTCTTGCTGTAACATTTTGAAGACCAGGTGGGATTCCATGTGTGCGAGTGTTCTGCAAGCTGTAAGGGACAGTGCTCTGTTCTGTCAAAGTAGAATTCAGACTTATCCTAGGGTGTGGGCAGAGAGGGGAGTGAGAGATAGTTTGCTCTTTCCAAGTATGAAAACCCTTAAATGTATCTATTCTAAAATTGGAAAAAAGAAAAGAAACATTGCATGGGAAATTAAAACATTGTATAGGAGACCACTCCTGGGAAACATTGAACAGGAACGTTTTGATCAGTGTTTTCGTAATGTTATAACCTGTTTAATTAAATTTTCTCAGGACTCAAGGTTTTATCATGAGAACTTTCTCCATGCCAACATTTGATGATCATCTTTCTTTAATGTATGAACATTTAAGTAATGCATATTTGCACCTAGTATAAGACAGTAAAAGCTCCTTTGAAGTTTGAGGGGCTTGTGGTGTGCCATTTCACCACTGTGGGTCTACATTTGTCCACATGGACTGTGGCAGAATGTATGGTGAACAAGGACAGGCCTCAGGACATATTTGGAAGTAATTATTATTGCTTTTATTTTTATTGTTTATTTTCTATTTTATTTTATTTTGAGACAGAGTCTTGCTCTGTTCCCCCAGGCTGGAGCGCAATGGCACTGTCTTGCCTCACTGCAACCTCTGCTTCCCTGGTTCAAGTGATTCTCCTGCCTCAGCCTCCCAAGTAGCTGGGATTACAGGCACCTGCCACCACGCCTGGCTAAGTTTTGTATTTGTAGTAGAGACGGGGTTTGCCATGTTGATCAGGCTGGTCTCTAGCTCCTGTCCACAGTTGACCCACCCACCTTGGCCTCCCAAAATGATGGGATTATAGGCATGAGACACTGTGCCTGGCCATATTGTTTTTCTTTTCTTTTCTTTTTTTTTTTTTTTTTTTTTTTTGAGACAAAGTCTCACTCTGTTGCCCAGGCTGGAGTGCAGTGGTGTAATTATGGCTCACTACAGCCTCAAGTTCCCTGGGCTCAGGTGTTTCTCCCACCTTAGCCTCCCTGAGTAGGTGGGACTACAAGTGTGCACCACCATGTGTGGCTAATTTTTGTATTTTTGTAAATATAGGGTTTTGCTATGTTGCCCAGGCTGTTCTTGAACTCCTAGCCTCAAGTGATCTGCCCTCCTCAGCCTCCCAAAGTGCTGGGATTACAGATGTGAGCCACTGTGCCTGGTCTATTCTGGCCTATTTTCTTCTTCTTCTTCTTCTTTTCTTCTTCTTCTCCTTCTCCTCCTTCTCCTGCTCCTCCTTCTTCCTCTTCTTCTTCCTCTTCTTTATCCTCTTCCTGTTCTTCTTCATTTTGCAAATTTTATTTTATTTTTTGAGACGGAGTCTCACTCTTTCACCCAGGCTGAAGTACAGTGGGCTGATCTGAGGTCACTGCAACCTCCACCTCCCAGGTTCAAGCGATTCTCCTGCCTCAGCTTCCCGAGTAGCTGGGATTACAGGGGTGCGCCACCATGCCCAGCTAATTTTTTTTTTTTTAACATTTCTTTAGTCTTCTAAAAGTAGAGTGAGCTTCAAATCAGTTGAGTTGTATTTCTTCAAGATTTTATAGTAATATAAACATTATATATGTGTATATATGTCTATTATATGTCTATTAACTGCCAGCCCTGGCTTCACATGACAGAGAAGGGCTAGAATTGGCCCCATGCCTTAGAAAGAGCACCAGAAAAGGGCAGAAAAATTGTATTTTAGTTTCACTCTACCAACAACTGGTCATGGGACTTCAGACAAACCCTTTGGCTTCTCCCAGCCTGTTTCCGCCTGGGGATTACTACATTTGTTTCTCTTGCTATAACATTTTGAAGACCAGGTGGGATTCCATGTGTGCATACATACACATGCACATATACACATATATGTGTATACGTCTATGTACACATATATGATTTTAATATATGCATAGATATATTTTGCTCTTTTTGATTTTTTTTCTCTGAATATGAGAAATATTGTATGGAAAAATCTTTTTTTAAACTTTATTAATTTTTTTAAATATACTTTTTTGTAGAAACATGGTCTCATTATGTTGCCCAGGCTGGTCTAGAACTCCTGACCACAGCAATCCTCTTCCCTGAGCCTCCTAAAGTGATGGGATTACAAGTGTGAGCCACTGTGACTAGCCTATGGAACAATCTTGATCAGTATTTCTGCAATGTTGTATAGAGCAATCTACAGATCAATATCTATACAATTTTATTTATAGTGATATATACAATGAAAGATACATATATGTATGTTTCAGTTCAGTGTTCTCTGGAACCATATAACCATGTGTACCAGTGGTTTGACAAGTTAGGGGTTTCTTTGTCTTGAGTTATAAGCCAGCTGGGGTGGGCAGTCAGGGGCTGGTACAGCCTTGAGTGCTGCCAGGTCCCTGGACTCTTCCTCCTGGGCTGTTCTTTGCGACAACTGCTGTGTGTCAGTTATCACTCACCTGTTCCCACAGAAGAAGGGAAAAGTGGAGGAGGCAGTACCTGTTTCCTCTAGAGGATGTCCTATTGGCCAAACGGAGTCACCTGGCCTATTCCAGTTAACGTGATTTTGAGAAGGCAGATTTTAGATTTTCCAGGCTATATGGGAGAGGAAGACAGGTGAGAGGAGGGTGGAATGAGTGCTGAATGACTCCCGTCATATCGACCACACCAGTCATGTTCACACGGTTGCCCTAGTAGGCAGAAAATACAGAACTGTTTTGTTTTGTTTTGTTTTTGAGATGGAGTCTTGCTCTGCCACCCAGGCTGGATTTCAGTAGCGCAATCTTGGCTCACTGCAATCTCCACCTCCCAGGTTCAAGCGATTCTCCTGTCTCAGTCTCCATGAGTATCTGGGACTACAAGTGCCTGCCACCATGCCTGGCAAATTTTTGTATTTTTAGTAGAGATGGGGTTTCGCCATGTTGGCCAGGCTGGTCTCGAACACCTGACCTCAGGTGATCTGCCCACCTCGGCCTCCCAAAATGCTAGGATTATAGGCGTGAGCCACTGTGCCTGGCCCAGAACTGTTTTTTTCTGACCAGTATTAGCAACTATTCTAAGCACCCTGTAGCATTAGTTTTTCTGATTCTTTTTGTTGGGATTTTAAAGAGGCTCAGTAAATAGCACCTCTTTCCCCACCTTGAGTTCTGAGTTAATTGAGAAATATGACAAAGGGAGCACATGGAGGCCAAAATATCACTTTTAAAAACCGATAGAAGTGAGGTTGCAGAATGTAGCTCATATCTTTGTGCAAGTGGACTTTCTAATAAAAGCAGAAATAAATAGGCTTGCCCATCTAGCCATGGGCAATGCTGGACCCAAGCAGTGTGGCTGCCTGGGGTCTCCCATGTGGAGTAGGGGGTGGCGGTGGTGTCTCGGTGGTACTTATGCCAGGAATGAGCAGGACTAAAGTTTCACTCCCTGCGTGCATACTTACTCCCAAGAGGCAAAAAAGAGGAGCTGTGCTGAGCATGCCCGGTTTATTCCAAATTCATCAGTCACATTAATCCCCTTCTCCCTTCCTGAGGAGGAGCAGTGGCGGCAGAGAGAAGGTAAGAAAGGAGACATTGAGAGTGGGAATACACATTGCCTCCTAAGACTTGTAACCCATTTTAAAATGCTGCTTTAATTTTGCTTGTCTTGTTTACAATGTGTTTACCTCTGTAAACCACAAAAAATCCTTTTTGGAAGTAGTGTCTGTGCAAATCATGAATAAATAAAAAATAATCTCCACTGAAAACTAATAAGAGGCTGAATGATGATTGAGGGATTTGAGGGGATGATTCCAGGACACACAGATCACATTGAATGATGTGGCGCCATGAGTGGAAGACCACAGAGCATCAGCTTCTTGTTAGGATGCTCATGAGTTTTGTGTGTGTTTGAGACAATTAATTTGTGCCACAGATATGTCTTCTGTACAACAGCAATGATTGAATTTTGGTCAGCTGTGTGGTGGTCATTTTTGGCCTCTAAGACAAATTCATCTACCAGGCTGGGAGACATATCCATTTCGGGTCTAACTGCAAAACAAAGGGTTTTAGTGCCTCACTGTGGAAAAGACAGTGGGTGCATATTGATTTATTCAGCCCACCCACAAATAACAGAGAGCAGCCTTTTTAGTAGCATTTATGGTAGAGTTTTCAAATAGGGTTTTATTGATCTCTCCTCTCACATTGCTATGAATTCTGTTATCTATGTGGTCTGAAACAGTCCTTCTGAAACCTGAATGTGTGTGAGACTCTCAGGGGATCTTGTCAAGATGCAGATTCTGTTTCTATAAACCTGGCTTTGACCTGAAAGTTTGTGTTTCTAATATGCTCCCAGGGGAGTCCATTGCTGCTAATCCAAGGGCCATATTTTGAGCAGCAAGGATCGAAAGACCAGAGATATTTTGCCCTTTTCAGTGGCAAGAAGTCTCTCTCTCTGGGTTTGGGGTTGGAGCCACTGTTGGTAAAATCAGGGGCTAGTTGCAGTTCTACTTCATCAGGGAAAATATCTTACTGCATTTGTGAAAGTAGATGTCAGCTTTGGGTATTTCATAAACTGTGGCTGCTTCTTAGAATTTCACAGTTGGGTGATATGATCACTAATAAGTTCAGTGAGAGAAATGATGTGAGATGAATGGTATCCATTTTGATATTCACCAAAAGAAGTGCCACTTTCTATCTTCTCCTGACTCAGAAGGCTCTGTGCAGTTGAGTTTCTCCCTTTTGGTAGAACTCTTGATATCGGAGGTGAGTCTGCAAGCCATGTAACCCCAGGTGAGCTCACCTTCTAAGGCCCCTTGGTGGGGGAAAAGCAAACAAATCCACACATTTGGCTCTGCTTTTTTCTTTAAAGACAATCTAGAAATGTTAGCAGTGAATTGGGAGTTTGGTGACAGACAAATCTAAGGTCTATATTGAAAATGGTTTTGGAGAATAAGGATCAGAAGTTTTTCCATTGCAAAGACTTGATCATATGGAGAAGGGGCCATACTGGCCTGGTTGGCTGAAGTTCTCTCCAGGGGTACTATTCAAGCCAAGATGTTTCCTAGAGATCATCTCATTTAACCTCATTTGTGAAAATGATAATCTGGCAGGCAAGGAAGCCCAGATTCCAAAGGATGAAAGGATTTGGGCAAGAGAAAACAGTATGGTAGTTCCTCAAAAAATTAAAAATAGAGTTATCATATGATCCAACAATCCCAATTCTGGTATAGATCCAAAATAATTGAAAGCAGAGTCTTGAAGAAATATTTACACACCAGTGTTCATAGCAGCATATTCACAATAGCCAAGAGGCGGAAGCAAGCCAAGTGTTCATCAGCAGAAGGATAGATAATCAATATGTGATATCTATATATCTATATAATATTATTCAGCCTTAAAAAGGAAGGAAAGTCTGACACACAACATGAATTAGCCTTGAGGATATTATGCTAAGTGAAAATAAGCTAGTGCCAAAAAGACAAACACTATATAGTTCCACTTATATGAGAGTCAAATTCATAGAAACAAAAAGTAGAATAGTTGTTGCCAGGGGCCAAGGGAAGGGGAAAATTGGAAGGGGGTTGTTCTTTAATGGATTTAGAGCTTTATTAATACTTTAGCAAAAGTTCTGAGAGATCTGTTGCATGATGATGTGAATATACTTAACACCACTGTATACATTTACACACGATTAAGATGATTTTAAATATTAAGAGATCTGTCCAGGTTATACAGTCAAATTGCCTTGAGTCTGAATGGATATATGGACTATAAATCCATCTGAATTAAAAAAATAATTACGATACAAATGGAAATTCTAAAAAGTTCAAGTCCTTGAATGGTAAAGTCACTTCTCCCAGCCTATGCAGCGTTCTAGCACATGTTAAATAATGTTAGTCTGTACTTCAGTTATGAGAATTGTTTTCTCAGATGTGTGGGAATTTCAAATCATTTCTTTTGGGCATAATTTTAAAAAGAAGAAATAGGGACTTGGGAAGAGAAAAATAAAGGGAAAGTGGATTTTAGAGTAGGCATGTTAAGATTAAAGCCTTCAGGGAGAGAAATGAAGGTGAAGAAACATACCTGTGGATTTGAGTTGTTCTACTGTGTGTTTCTGGGGAAAGAGATTGGAATACTCGGAGGTAGAGACTATGGGTTCATGTCAATGTGTTCTGCTGTGTTGGGTGCTCCTGCAGTAGCCAGTGCTTGCACCCTGTTTCCTGTGTTTTCAGTTTCCTTTTGCTGGAGAAAAAGAGATGGGGGTCCCACAGCTGCCCGATCCCCCTCTTCAACTACCATTGGCAATTTTACAATACTCAGGTGGTGCAGGTTCTTCACTTCAGTTCCTGTGGAAAACTTTGTAAGTTTCAAGTCATTCTAAAACAGTGGTTTTCAATCAGGGATGATTCTGGCTCTCTGGAGACATTTGGCAATGTCTAGAGTAATTTTTATTGTCACAACTTGGAGAGGGTCTATGGTATTTCATCGTGTTTAGGCCAGGGATGTTGCTAAACATCCTACGATGTCCAGAAGAGCCCCCAGTATCCAATAATTATCCAATAAAGCATTGCCAATAGTGATGCTCTAAACTTTTTTCATCTTAAACTTTCAAGTTACTCAATATCTTGAGTTCCTTATATCTTGGAACTAGAAGTCAAATATCTCTAGATCATAGAATCAGAGAAGTATTGAATATATGGATGGAGGAGACTTACGAAAAAGATCTTTGTAAGTAAGAAAGTCTTCTAACAAGCAAGGGATAGGAAGTAGAAATTAACTGTGTGTTACTCATTGCTACATTGTTGCTCAGCAGGTACTGTAGTATCTATACTATACTGTGCTGTTAATATTTTAGAGAAGATACTATGGTGTGCTCCAGTGGATTATTTTTAGTGGGTGCAAAAATATTAGGGCTTTCATGGTTTCTTTAGTTAATTTAGTTCCCATCAGCTTAAAAAAATTTAACCGTGGGAATTTCCTGGACCATATTATTGGAATTGGGAATACTGTAATCCTTGAAGAGGGAATGATGTAATTGTGTGTGTGTGTGTGTGTGTGTGTGTGTGTGTGTGTGTGTGTGTGTGTTGATATCTTACCTCTCTTTTAGTTGTGGTGACTTTGGGAAAAGAAAACGTCAAGACAAGGAATTGTGGAAAATTAGAAAGCAGTTAATCAGCATTCTAAAGCAGAGCTCATCAATGAAGTAATTGGACATCAAGAGGAGCTGTAGGATAGATTTAATGAGGAGTTATAGGACCTAGAGTTTTTCTTAAAAACAAATGAGAGCTTAACTAAACCAAACAAAAGGACAAAAAAACCCAACAACTGTGATATGGTTTCATAAGTGGAGGTCTAACAAGGACTATTTTTACAGCAAATATTTTTGAGTGTTTAAAATATGCCAGGCATTGTACTAAACACTTTACTTAATTTTTAAAATTGTAATTTGATAATTTATAACAGCATAAATTTATGGGTACAAAGTGATGTCATGATTTATGAATACAATGCAGAATAATTAACTCAGGCTAATGAACATATCTATCATTTCACATACTTAACCTTTTTATGGTGAAAACCTTTGAAATTTACTTTTAACAATTGTGAAATGTACCACACTCTATTAACTGTATTCACCATACTGTGGAATAGAAATTAAAAACATTTCTCCTCCCTGAAATTTTGTACCCTTTTAATCATCATCTCCCCACTTCCCCCATCCCGCAACCTCTGTAACCATCAGTCTACTCTCTGCTTCTATGAGTTTGATTGTTTTAGATTTCACAAGTGAACATGATTTCGTAAGTGAGAATATGTGATATTTGTCTTTCTGTGCCTGGCTTATTTCACTTAGCGTAATGTTCTCTAACACCATCCATGTTGTCAAAAATGACAGAATTTCCTTCTTTTTTTTAAGGTGGAATAGTTTTCTATATCCATTCATTTATTGATGGACACGGGCTAATTCCATAACTTGGTTATTGTGAATAGTGCTGCAGTGAACATGGGAATGCAAATATCTCCTTGACAAAGTGATTTCAAATCTTTGGTAAGTCACTTTGGGTATTTTGGCAAACACCCTGCAGTGGGATTGCTGGATCATACGGTAATTCTATTTTTAGTTCTTTGAGAACCCTCCATACAGCTTTCCATAATGGCTGTACTAATTTACATTCCATTAGCAGTGTACAAGTTTTCCCCTTTCTCCACATCCTCATCAAAACTTGATGATAATAGCTGTTCTGACAGGTGTGAGTTGATCTCTCATTGTGGTTTTAATTTGCATTTCCCTAATTCTTTGCAATATTAAGCATTCTTTTCATGTCTGGTGGTCATTTGTATGTGTTCTTTTGAGAAATGTCTATTCAAGTCCCTTGCCTATTTTTTAATTGAATTTTTTGTTTTCTTGCTATTGACGTATTTGAACTTGTATATTTTGAATGTATGGCTTGCAGATGTTTTCTCGCGATCTGTGGGCTGTCTGTGCACACTGTTAATTGTTTCCTTTGCTGTGCAGAAGCTTTTTATTTTGATGTAATCCCATTTGTCTACTTTTACTTTTGTTGCCTGCACTTTTGGGGTCGTATTCAAAACATTATTGCTAAGATCAATGTCATGTAGTTTTTCCTCTATGACATTTCCAATCTCATGTTTTTTTTCTTGTAGTTTGTTACAGTTTCTAGTCTAAATACTTTATTATTTTGTTTTATCCTCAGAACAACTATGTAGTAGTTATCCCATTTCTCACATTTTATAGATGAGGAAATTGAAATTAAATAATATGCTGAAGGTCATCTAAAAAGTGACAAAACCACAATTCAGGTCTTCCTCCAAAGCCGAGGATCTAACCACTGGCGTTACAAAGAGGGGAGGGAGAAGTCCATAAACTTCTGGTGTGACTTTGGCTGAGTTTTTTATATTTTAACAAACGAGTAAGGCTAGTGGTTTCTTAGATTCCTGTCGCCTCTTAAGTGTTCTAGTACTTTGGTTCTGTGCTTTGTTCAGTCCGACTTGATGTGGTCTTTTTCTGCAACTTGGGACTCAGGTCTCCAGAGGAGTCCTTGAGCCATTAGAAGCCCATCCCTTGAGCATGTTCTCCACCTCCCGGCGGCTTGAGAGATGTCGTAGGACAGCTGTCCCTGGGGAGTTAGGTGGTCCTTTTGCTCCTTTTTCCCGGCAGCTGTGTATTACCTGATGGTAAATTCAGAGTCTACTTCCCCTCTAGGGAATTATGACTGCTCGTTAAACTGTCACCCTGCAAAAACGCTAATCCTTGTTCCCTAATATAACTTAGAAAGACAGGGGCAGGTTACCCCTGCTTAAAAATAAAGAGCATATTTATGTAATTAATATTCTCAGCAGAATGAAATTATATAATATGCAAGTGTCTGAAATGGAATGGTACAGTTCCTGGCATTCTAGCATGTGGGAATTCTTTAGCAATAATACTTTAATGAGTCTTGGTTTTGTCAGGTGTTTTCCTAATTTTTTCACTTTAAATTCTTACAAAGGTCATAGAAGTTTTAAGATACTTTTCTTTTTTTTTATAAAGAGAACTGAGAAATTTAAGTGAGTAAGACTGCATAGAGTAAGTCCCTGATCTTAGACTTCCTGGCTGTAAATCAATTTCTGATCAATGTATAATGATGGACCAACAATCTTCATTTGCAGAATGTCTTTACATTTTTTTGGGAAAGATATTTGCTAGTATTTTGTCTAGAAATTTGCTTATGTCGCTGGTGTTTTATTTCAGCTGGAAAGGGAATGTGTCCTGATTTGAACTTCATTTTAATGGCTTTCCCTTAGGTGGAGGACAGCAGCAACTTTTAACAAGAAGAAAAATCTTCGTAGATAAATCTGAAAAATTACCTATGAGAAAGACTTCCTTAAAGATATACATAAATCTAACAAAATGGTTCCAAAAGTTGGTTTTGCTGCTAAGATGTCTCCAGTTATTTTGTTATTGTTAAACTCTCAAAAGAAATTAGTCTGAATTTCTTCACTTAGGATTGGTGGAGGGCAGTGGTAGTGAATGCAAGTCATGAAGAGCGATGGGTAGTGTTACTCCAAATTGCTGGCTTCAGTTTTTTGGTTGTGCAAAGTTCTCTTCTATACACACTTTCTTTCCTTTTAGATTCTAGAGCCATTGTTGTCAGGGAGAGGTCTGCAGGGCCCTCACATGGATTCTGGTGGGGCACTTATTTATTTACTTATATGAGACTCATACTATACTTTGGAAATTATTAATTTAGGACATAAACCTTGCAGATCATCCAGTTTTGTAGAAATGGTAAATTATACATAGATGACTAATGTGCAATTTGACACAAACTAGTCCACAATTACTGACATGACTTTGACCAGATCATGTAATCTTTCAGGACCTCAGCTCCTTTTCTGTAAAATGTTTAACCCATGTCTGCTCAGATGGTTTCTAATCTAAGCTGTGATTTTTTTGAAAGCTTGCTTAGGGTTAGGAAGAGTGGGAGAGGGGAGTTGCTATACCATATATACCGTATTTCTGAAACTAACATTAAGAAGTTGCTCCTGATCCCCAAGGGCTTTAAAATCTAGTTTTAGGGTTTCTTTAACACCATTTATTCTGGATGATTTAAGGTGATCTGTGAGCTTCGTGACCTCCAGCAAGTCACTCGACAACTCTGGGTTTCAGTTTTTGCATTTGTAAATTGATGGACTCGAATGAGAGGGGCTGCAAAGGGTCTTCTCAAAACTATACTCTGGTTTCTTCTAAACCTACTGTGGCCTAGATCCAGATGCTCCATACTCGAAGTAGTTGATTGTTAAGAGAGTGGCCCCTGGGGTCCAGCTGCCTGGGTTTGAATTCCCACTTTGTCCTGGCCAGTGGTGCCAACTGGGGCAGCTTCTGTGGCCTCTCTGTGCCCAATCCTGCCTCTGTTAATGCAGGGATCATGTGGGCCAGTGCCCAGGATGCACTTAAAACACAGCCTGGCCTGGCACATGGTTAAACACTAAAAAATGTGGGCTGTCATTACTTTTAAAATTTAATTCTGTTCAGGAAGAGAGTGGTGTTAGCTTTCATTTTAGCGGGCAGGGTACAGCTCTTCTTGTGGCTTTTCTGAACGGGTTGCCTGCCTCACACGGTAAGCTTGCTCAGCCCGTCCATGTTGACGACTCTTGCTTGGGTGCTGTGTATTTGGTTGACCCTGAGCCAAGAGGCACAAGAAATGTGGGCTTCGTTACACCAGAGTGTTCTTGGCTGGGCTGAGCCTCTCCGTTAGTCATCCACCCCATTCCCCATAGCGATGAATGGAATCTCTGCTTCCTTGTATCTGGAGAGTCTGTTGAGAGCTCCCCTACGAAGCAAAGAGTGACACGGGAGAAAGAAGATGAAGCTTTCAGGTTGTAAATAGCTTCCTCACAAGATGCTCTTGCTATGGGCTTCTGGTAATTACGACAGGCGCTGTTGGTTATAATCAAGTTTAATTGCTGAGGAGCGTAGGGAGGTAGCCCCAAACACGTAGGCTCACAGGCTATCTTTATGCTTTCTCTATCCAGTTCTGGACTTTAAAATCTCTGATTATGTCTCCAACCAGCAAGATCTGGTTGTGTATGGGAGTAACTCCAGAGCCCTTTGTGGTTCCTGGAGTGGGTCTGGAACTTTCATGGATAGTCCGCCTGCTGAGACGTTGGCTCATGCAGTTTACTGCATGTGGGAAGGTGGGATGGATTGAATAAAGGAGCAGAGAGCCAATGCCCTGGAAATGCAGATATGGGCCTTTCTGCCTAACTTCTCTCATAGAGGCACAGTCTGTGTTCGTGGGTGTGCATGTGAATGTCTGTGTGTACTGTGTTTGGGGATGTAGATCGAAACAAAAAACCAGCAGAAGACATGGCCACAAAGCATTTTCAGGGGTTGTTTCATAGTGTCTTCCAGAAATGTGACCCAATCTTGCTGTAGCCGAGCAGGAAATTTTAGATTTCTTTTAATTCTTGTTTATCCCAGGTCAAATTATACTTTGTAAATTATTATTAAAGTCTCTTGTTCTTCCTTCTCTAACTGTAGTGAGTTTATTGTCTATTGATGCTCCATTCAGAGTTTGTATGGGCAAAGAAAGGAAATTAAGACCTCATTAACTGATTTTTCTACTTAATTAGTTTTATAAAATATTTTGCCTGAAAAGTTGAAAGTGATGTCTGAAATAAAGTTTGGATTCCTGAAATTGGCCAACGTCACTCACGCCGTGATATCACATACTTGCTGAGTGGTCAGTGTTTGTTAGAATTTGGCTTTCTTCTGTCTTTACTGTGGGAGCTGGAACAGCACTCCTCCAGCTTCCTTTCTGTCCACTTTTAGGCCTCAGGCTATGATAACAGCTTTAAAGTGGCTAAGAAGACCTCTGTAGGCTCCGCTTCTTACCTTCACTCCTCCACCATCTTGCTTTGCCCTGCTGCTAATGCCCACTGCCTGGGACCTGGCTTCCTTCTCCCAGCCCAGTCCCTGCAGATGCTAGTTCACTATTTCCTTGGATCTTAGCTGCGGCTTTTGTGGGATGCTGTAGTTTGATCTCCATTGGCTCTACCCTCCAGCATGGCCAGTTCCACTAAATGCGGTGCCTCCTCAAGCTCTCAGAACCCCCACCTGGGCCTGGGGCACTGGAACCTTTTTGTCCTGGCATGGAAATCAGATGTTTAAGCCATGCACTGGTGCTTTGCTGTACACAGCTATAATTCTCAGTGGGGGTTATCTTGCCTCTGTAGCTGGAGAACTCACTGGGTTAGGCATAGTCCAGTGTTAGTGAGACTTGTGATCATGACCATGAGTTATGTGTGAGTCATTCACCATTGTTGTGCTCCGTATTCCCCTGCTCTCGTCTTGTCTTGTCAGCTTGCAAATGATGCTACCGATCTCCAGGAGGCAGGTAATAGAGCAATGCTCACCCATCCTAGCAAAGAGCAAAACACAACCAAAGCAAAAAAAGTACTCCTTCCTTTTCCCCTCCTCACAAAACACACACACACACACACACACCACACTCCTTAGATCGGTAGCTGTATTTCCATACCACACTCCTTAGATCGGTAGCTGTATTTCCATACATGAAAGATAGCATAATAATAATAATAATAATAAAATTGGCATAATAATGATGATATGGTAATTATAATAATCATCTTGTAAGTAGCCTTGGGGAGTCAGGGTGCTTAAATGTTCTAACCAAGCTGCTTTTAAATGACTCAAAGGATTCTAAATCTTTTCAAATTTTCTTTTGGAAAATTTGACTATATTCTAATGACTTGCTTGTCCTTCTTTCTTTTTGAAATTTAGGTGCCATACAAAACATTTGCACATTTCGTTGGCAATTGTATTTAAGTTAAAAAAGAAATATTTGTTTTCCTCGTCAGTGATGATATCTTTTCAGATACTTAAAAGATAAATTGTCACTCTATCTGAGTTACTAGGCTAAAAATACATGTTGATTATTGTGCATTTTTATTAATCTGTTGATTTCAGATTATGCTGGTTCAATTTTGAACCTTTAAGCTTGTCTTGCTTTAAGAAAAACTGATAGATAAAAATGAAAACTTAAAATACATACTTTTTTTGGGGGGAGGAAAGGTAAGCTTTTTACATTGTAACAAAGTCTTTTGCTTTATTATGAATTCTTTTATTTATTTATTTATTTTGAGACAGAGTTCCTCTCTTGTCCAGGCTGGAATGCAATGGAGCTATCTCAGCTTACTGCAACCTCTTCCTCCTAGGTTCAAGTGATTCTCCTGCCTCAGCCTCCCGAGTAGCTGGGATTATGGGCGCCCACCACCATGCCTGGCTAATTTTGTATTTTTAGTAGAGACGGGATTTCATCATGTAGGTCAGGCTGGTCTCAAACTCCTGACCTCAGGTGATCCACCTGCCTTGGCATCCCAAAGTGCTGGGATTACAGGCATGAGCCACCACGCCTGGGTCCTTTAGTTATGATTATCAAAATTTAGACTTGGTATGTAGCTTTCAGGAGAATATCCATTAAAATCTCACACATCATGGCGATTCTTTAAAGACTTAAAGACAGAAATACCATTTGACCCGGCAATCTCATTACTGGCTATAAACTCAAAAGAATATGAATTGTTCTATCATAAAGACAAATGCACTTGTATGTTCATTGCAGCACTATTCACAATAGCAAAGATGTGGAATCAACTTAAATGTCCATCAATGATAGACTGGATAAAGAAAATGTGGTACATACACACCATGGAATACTATGCAGCCATAAAAAAGAACAAAATCATGTCCTTTGCAGGAACATGGATGGAGCTGGAGGCCATTATCCTTAGCAAACTAACACAGGAATAGAAAACCAATTAGCACATGTTCTCACTTATAAGTGGGAGCTAAACAATGAGAACACATGGACATAGAGAGTAACAACACACACTGGGGCCTTTTGGAGGGTGAAGTGTGGGAGGAGGGAGAAGATCAGGAAAAACAACCAATGGATACTAGGCTTAATACCCGGGTGATGAAATAATCTGTGCAACAAACTTCCATGACACAAGTTTACCTGTGTAACAAACCTGCACATGTACTCCTGAACCTAAAATAAAAGTAAAAAAAAAAAAAGCTTTCATTACAAAAAAAAAGAAACCTCTCACATCTATTCACAATAGCCAAGACATGGAAACAACCTAAGTGTTCATCAATGGATGAACGGATTTTAAAATGTGGGACAGTGTATAAATACACAATGAAATGCTATGCAGCCTTAAAAACCAGGAAATTCTGAGCTGGGCGCGGTGGCTCAAGCCTGTAATCCCAGCACTTTGGGAGGCTGAGGCAGGCGGATCAACAGGTCAGGAGATCGAGATCATCCTGGCTAACATGGTCTCTACTAAAAATACAAAAAATTAGCTGGGCGTGGTGGCGAGTACCTGCAGTCCCAGCTACTGGGGAGGCTGAGGCAGGAGAATGGCGTGAACCCGGGAGGCAGAGTTTGCAGTGAGCCGAGATCGCACCACTGCTCCAGCCTGGGCGGCAGAGCGAGACTGTCTCAAAACAAACAAACAAACAAACAAACAAACAAACAAAAAACAGGAAATTCTGCCATTTGCAACAACACGGATGAACCTAGAGGACATTACATTAAGTGAAATAAGCCAGGTAAAGAGAAACAAATACTACATGAGCTCACTTATATATGGAATCTAAAAAAGTCAAACTCTTAGCAGTAGAGAATACAGTGTGGTTTCAGAGGCTGTGTGGGAGAGCGCCAGGAGTGGATGGGGAAAAGGGAGGCGCTGGGTAATGGATACAAAACTTCGATTAAACAGAAGGAATAAGTTTTGGTGTCTGATTGCACAGCTCGATGACTGTAGTTAATAATAATGTATTGTATATCTGAAAATAACAAAAAGAAAGGATTTTAAATGTCTTACCACAAAGAAATGATAAATATTTGAGGCAATAGGTATGCGAATTATCCTTACTTAATCATTCCACAATGTGTACATCCATTGAAACATCGCATTGTACCCATACATGTATACAATTATTATGTCAATTAAAAATAAAATAAAATGTAAAAAACCCCCTCACACATGTATATTCTAATTCCAGATGTTTATTTCTCACTGATCACAGATGTGGCCAGTAAATGGTTCTCTCTGTGTTTTGAGTTTCCGTTGCCCTGTAGTACAGTTTGAAATTGGGTAATATGATGCCTCCAGCTTTATTCTTTTTGCTTAGGATTGCCTTGGCTAATCGAGCTCTTTTTTGGTTCCATATGAATTTTAAAGTGGTTTTTTCTGGTTCTGTGAAGAATGTCATTGGTCGTTTGATAGGAATAGCATTGAATCTGTAAATTGCTTAGGCAGTATTAGCCAAGATTTTCTAATTAACTTCTGTTTTCCCACTCTACATCATGTTTATTGTTTCTTTGTTAAATGCATAGAATGTGTTCAAGGTTTGTCCAGAAGCTCCCGAGGTCTTATGCTTCTGAGTTGCACAATTGTCTGCCATGCAGATAAATATAAGACCTTGAGACATAGGCACCAGCTCTTCAGTGAGTTTGATATTAATAAACTGGAGCCAAGGTTTGATATTCTGTAAAGGGAGGTGGGTGAGACAGTGGGAAGGGAGTGGAGGTGGATCTGGAAGCCTGAGCCTGGATGTTAGGCTTGCTCCTGCACGTGTTCCTCTGCAGTCTTGAGCCACTCAACTGTTCTGGTTCATCTTGTTAATTTAGGCATAATAACTTCTACTCCACCTATGTTATACACGTGGAGATAAGATGTAACAAGATCAATGGCTACAGTGTACTTTCATTCACCAAAGATGATATACACATGCTCTGTGTTAAATGCCAGGTCCTAGCAGGAAGCAGGACTGCCTTGGTGGAACTTAGACTCTTATGTGAAGACAAACAATAAACAAGTAAACAATAAGGAATTACAAACCAAGGCAAGTGCTATAAATCAAGGAAACTATATATTGCATTTGGGGAGGGGTGCTTAAATAGGAAGATCATTAAGAGGAATCGATGTGTAAGCCAAGGCTTAAAGGATGCTTGAGAACTGTAATGTGTAATGTTAGTTCACGATTCTGATATCAAAAACCCTAGAGTGGATGTTTACACATGTATGAACATCATAATCATCTGAGGCACATCCTTCAAATTGGAGATTCATGGACCTTCCTCTGGCGGGGGTTGGGGGAGTCTAATTTAGTAGTACTGTGGTCAGGCTCTAGAATCTAGAATCTGCATTTTTTAAAAGCATCCAGATGATCCTGTTGATCTGTTAAGTTTGGAAACTATTGTCTTGGAGAAATCCTAGTGAGAAACAAGAGTTTCCTTTCAAAGGAATGACTATGGCTTAGTCTTCCTTAATTATGCTTCTCATCTGCCACGCTTTGCTTCTTACACCAACCTCCACGATTTGGAAACTTCTGTGATCTAGGACCCTGAGCCTCCCCAACGCTGCTATGGGACTTGTTCCCTTTTTCCCAGCAGGTGTATTATATGAAGAGAAACTTCCGGACGCTGTTAAGTGGGAGAAGGGGCTGTATTTCTAGTGCATATATTGGAATTCTGGTGTATACCATTGTATGTTGAGTTGACTGCTATGGCCTGGTTTGGCAATCTAAGTCTTTTTGTAATTTTATACCCGCAGGAAAAATGTTTGGAATTCCATAAAAGTAGGCATGAAGAATTCTCCCACCATAATTCATTGTATCTTTGCCCTCTGCCTAGTTTTAATATAACTTTAATATGCTTTGTGTACATATTTAATATATTTAATGTAATTGAGTGGTTTCAAATTGAGTGGTTTCTTGAGTGGAACTAGAAATAGCTCTTATCTTGGGATCATAGGTTCTACCGAAGCCTATTTGAGTCTTGGGGAAAAGGAACCGAAGCTGCTTCCTCTCTTCTCTCTCCCTCCTGGGGGATTTCAGGGGATTCAGTAGCAATTTATTTGAGAACATTAGAGTAGCCATTGGGATTTCCCTGTGAGAGTTTTTGGTTTGTTTTAGAAATCCTCCTTTGCTCCAAGCTATGTTTTAAAAATGTCCAGTAGGCTAGTGGCTGGCAGGGTGTGGCTCGTGTCAAACAATCTTTTGGAACACAGCCTGTCACCTTCTGCTTCAATGGAGAATGGCCTGAATAGTGATTCTTAGTTATCTCGGATGTGCACTCTATTGCTTTTTATGCTCAATCATTGCTGCCTATAGGACCACCCCAACCTGAATGATGACTGTCATTCTCTGATAAGAGGAAGGAGTTAACACCTGGTTTGTGAACATATTTATCTTAATAAATCACAGGGAGTTGTTAGAGCTCACCCTTTTCTTTCATCCAGGAGAATCCAGAAGTGTCAAGGTTTCTCTGGCAGGAGCCCGGCCTGCAGGTTGGGTGAGAAACTCACGAATAGGACTCTGACATGTGTGTTCAACTCTCCCTTGGAATGTCTTACTTTTATTTCAGCACAATTCCCATGTTCACCTCTGAGGTGTAAGGTGGAGTGGGCAGCCTCCTGCTTGGTGTGCTAATAACCAAAACAGATTACCAATCACCTTCCCTTTGTTTTCCTTGGCATGCTGAAAAAGGCATACAAAAATACTAATATGAGCATCAGAGAAATAAATAAACTCAGAAAATACAAGAAGCAGCTGGGCACGGTGGCTCATGCCTGTAATCCCAGCACTTTGGGAAGCCAAGGTGGGTGGATCACCTGAGGTCAGGAGTTTGAGAACAGCCTGGGCAACATGGTGAAACCCCACCTCTACTAAAAATATAAAAATTAGTCAGGGGTGTGGTGGCCTGTGCCTGTAATCCAAGCTACTTGGGAGGCCGAGGCAGGAGAATTGCTTGAACCCGGAAGGTGGAGGTTGCAGTGAGTCGAGATTGTGCCACTGTACTACAGCCTGGGTGACAGAGTGAGTGAGACTCCTTCTAAAAACAAAAACAAAAACAAAAACAACAAAAAAGAAAATACAAAAAGCTTAGAACTTGGGTAATTTTTAAGGTATAGATTTTAGATTTTAGCAAAAATGTCTTGCTTCTAGGACTGATTTTATCTTATGCCCTTTCTTGAGAATTCTAATGTCTAGTCTCAGAGGACAATGAAAAACTCACATATATCTAGTCAGACTTAACTTTTGCATGGTCTCTCGCTTGCTCCCACAAGGAAGGCAACTCTTTCCTAACCTGCTTTTCCTATAGTTAGAATTCTTATTTTTCAAGATTTTTTCTTGGCTGCTGTTTCAGATTTCTTCCTCTCCTTTCCCTCTCCCCAGTGGTGAGGTGAGGAAGGGAGTGTGGAACTCAAACTTTATTTTATTTTTTTAGAGACAGAGTCTTGCTCTGTCACCCAGGCTGGAGTGCTGTGGCATGATCATAGCTCACTGCAGCCTCAAACTCAGGGGCTCAAGCGACCCTCTGGCTTCAGTGTAATTTTTCAATTTTGTGGAGACAGAATCTTGCTATGTTGCCCAGGTGGTCTTGAACTCCTGGCCTAAGCAGTTTTTCCACCATGGCCTCCCAAAGTGTTGGGATTACAGGTGTGAGGCACCACACCCAGCCATACACTTTAGTGAGTTTCAGAATCACTTAAAGGGCTTGTTCAAACCCAGATTGCTGGGCTCCACCCCTAAGAAGGTAGAGGGGAGCTGAGAATTTGCATTTCTAAAAAGGGTCCAGTGACTCTATGCTAATATCCCTGGTTTGGTAACAAGGCTCCGTGTTTTTTTTTTTTTTTTTTGAGACAGAGTGCAGTGGCGTGATCTCAGCTCACAAGTGATTCTCCTGCCTTAGCCTCTCGAGTAGCTGGGATTACAGGAACCCGGCACCATGCCGGGCTAATTTTTTTTTTTTTTGAGACAGAATCTCAGTCTGTCACCCAGGCTAGATGGTAGTGGCGCAGTCTTGGCTCACGGCAACCTCTGCCTCCCAGGTTCAAGTGATTCTCCTGCCTCAGCCTCGTGAGTAGTTGGGATTACAAGCGTATGCCACCATGCCCGGAAAATTTTTTGTATTTTTAGTAGAGATGGGGTTTCACCATGTTGGCCAGGCTGGTCTTGAACTCTCAACCTCAGATGATCCACCCGCCTTGGCCTCCCAAAGTGCTGGGATTACAGGCGTGAGCTACTGCGCCTGGCCAATTTTTTGTATTTTTAGTAGAGACGGGATTTCACCATGTCTCCCAGGCTGATCTGGGATTACAGCTTTGAGACACTGCGCCCAGCCAATAATACTGTATGTTCTATAGAACATGATGTTCACAGGCTTCATTCATTGGTTCATTAATTAATTCATTCAACAAATAGTTACTCATTCCTGCTGTTCTCAGACAGTGCTGTGGGTGCTGGAGGTTATGCTGATGCACAAGATGAAGTTCTTGCCTCTGGGAGCCTCTATGCTGGTGCAAGAGGCAGACATATATCATGTAATGTTTGTCTGGTATAAGGGCTATGAAGAAAAAGCAAACAAAGTAGGTCTCTTTGTAGGAGAGTGGTGGCTAGGGAGGATCTCTTCGAGGAGATGAGGCCTCCAGGCAGAGGAGTGGCAGGGGTAAAGGCCTGAGGTAGGAAAATGTTTGGTGTGTTGGAGCCTCAGCAGGAAGAGGCTGGTCTTACTGGGAGTTGAGGGAGGGAGAGTGGTCAGAGCAGGCGGCACAATGTTGGTAAGAGTCACACACACAAATATTCCTGTGACCAGATACATTCAGGAAATATTTGTTTCAACAACATTAAAACTTTTTTTTTTTTTTTTAGTGTGTTTTTGAAATAGGGTCTTGCTCTGTTGCTCAGGCTACAGAGCAAGCTTAAGTGCAATCCCCGCTCACTGCAGCCTTGACTTCCGGGGTTCAAGCGATCCTCCCACCTCTGCCTCCCGAGTAGCTGGGACTGCAGGCATGCGCCACCACACCTGGCTAATTCAGTTCATCATTTTTGTAGAGATGAGGTCTCACTATGTTGCCCAGACTGGTCTTGAACTCCTGGACTCAAGCGATCCTCCCACCTCGGCCTCCCAAAGTGCTGGGATTACAGGTGTGAGCCACTGTGCCCAGCCGACATTAAACGTTTTTCTTTATTGAAGAATTTTCTAAGCCTTTTATTGTGCTGATCCCCATTATTAATCTCCAGGAGAGGGATAAGGTATTTTTTTTCTCAAATTTATGTGACCATGAAAATTTTACTCCCACAATCACCTCGTAGACTGATGTTCTTTGAAATGCATTTGGGAAATCTCAATCTAGCAATCCTACTCTCTCATTCTCTAACTGGGAAAACTGAGGAGCAGAGAAATAAAATAGCCTGTTCCAAATAATAAAGCTTGAGGCGACATGAGGTGGTGGAAGGAACACAGAGTTTGGAGGTGGAAGATGAGGTTTGAGACTTTGCTCTTGCATTTTATGAATGTGGGACCTGGCCTCTGTTGCCTGAACTCAGTGGGTCTTAGTTTCCTCAGACAAAATGAGAGATTGCACTGTTTGCTCTCTGAGGATCCTGGAGTCACTCTGGGTGAGTGACTATTGATTTTCTTGACCAGGGAGTCTTGTGTCAGCTAAGCCAAAGGAAAAGCACTGGGAGATGCACATAAATACATTCATCAAATACCACCATCTAGGTTATTTTTGCATTCAAATGAATATACTTCCCAGGCAAATAATTAAAATAAAATCCGTCAGAGAATGTAAAACTCTAAATCATAAAATGTTCATTAAAAAAAAAGAAGCAATGGAGAAAGACTAAGATCTATAGTAATGTATTTTGCTGTAAAATATTTTAGCATTGATTTCCATTTTTATGAAATTCATAGTTGATTTGAATACAAACAGTAAATCTCACCACAGGTGAAATCTATCTTTTTCTTGTTTGCTTTCGGAGGAATTGTTGAGGAAATAATTAGGAAAAAAAAGACTCTTGGATTTTAGTTTTTTACTAGCTGTAAGAGCTACTTTGAGTTGATGTTTCTTTATCTATAGGAGGGATCCAAATATTCCTTAAGGTCTTTACAGCTCTACTAATTTAAGATATCTGTATTTGACAATTTTTGCCTTGAAGGGATGTTAGCAATAGAATCTTGGTCAAGGTGTGGCTGGGACCTGAGGGTTCTGAGGACTTAGGATGTGAGCTGTGTACAGGTAAGTTAAAGTCATGGTAAATAATTATGTTAAAGAGAAGATGCCAGTTGGGAGCTCTTTGGTGAGATTTTCCTGAGGAATTCTGCTGTTCCTGTAGAGCAGCAAAGTTTGGGATTGTTTAAAGAAAGAATGAGGGTGTGTAAGTTCCATTATTTTCTGTTCACAAGTGTGGGTTCTCCTCATTCTGGGCCCAGGGTAGGAATGTACTTTCTGGCACCTTTGGCGTTGGATGGGGCCATGTGACAAATTGTGGCCAAACAGTCCCATGTAGTTCTGCAAGGGATATATCCAGGCCAGAACACTTAACTGCCAGGGGAACACCCTTTTCCTCTGTCAACGGGGTGGCAACATTCTGGTGCCATCAGCCTGGGTTCTGGAATCAGAAGTCATGGAGCAGATATCCCAGATGACTCTTGAATGGATTATGAATTGTGACCGAGGAATAAACCTTCATGATTATAAACCCTAAGATATTTAAGACTGCTTGTTACTGCAGTGTAATGTAGCCTATGCTGACTACTGGATTCAATAAGTTGAGAAATCCCAATGAATCAAAGGGAGAGCAGCTATCTGGTAAATAATTATGTAAAAGAAAAGATGCCAGTTGGTAGCCCTTTGGTGAGATTTTCCTAGGAATTCTGCTGTTCATATACAGTAGCAAAGTTTAGAGACTTGGCTAAAGAATGAATGAATGAATGTGTTCCATTGTTATCTGTTCAAACTGGTATAAGCTATAAAGCACATCATGCAAGAGGCAGTATGCTAGTTTGGGCAGGCCTCTCCTCCTCCTCCTCCTCCTGGGAGGTCAAAGCTGCAGTGATTTGTGATTGTGCTACTGCATTCCAGGCTGAGTGACAGGGCAAGACCTTGTCTCAAAAAAAAAAAAAAAAGTCAAGCGTCTGTGAATTTTCAAAATGTAAAATACCAAGGCTTTTCCAAATCAGATAAATCAGGAATGTTCACCTTTACATCCAAAAAAGAAAAATGACAAAAAGTTCAAGTAGAAGTTCAGCAGAATAATGTAAAATCTGAAATAGGTGACCAAAATTTCAAATTATCAACAGATAGTTCAATTTGATGGATCTTTCAGTAAACTTTAGTTTGAAACAACAGCAAAAAATACCATTTACCAAAACATGAAAAATATTTTCAGGAAATTATTATCTAATTTGAAAAATAAAAAAATGAAATCCATAGTAAATAAGAAAAATACAAAAAAGGAAATCAACCTTTGATATGGTTTGGCTGTGTCCCCACCCAAATCTCATCTTAAATTGTAGTTCCCCTAATCCCCACATGTTGTGGGACAGACCCAGTGGGAGGCAGTTGATCATTGGTTATCCTCATGCTGTTCTTGTGATAGTGAGTTCTCACAAGATCTGATGGTTTTATAAGGGGCTTTTCCCTCTTTTGCTCAGTACCTCCCTTCGCTATTGCCATGTGAAGAAGGACGTTTTTGCTTCCCCTTCTGCCATGATTGTAAGTTTCTTGAGACCTCCCCTGCCATGTTGAACTGTGAGTTAATTAAACCTTTTTCCTTTATAAATTACTCAGTCTCAGGTAAGTCCTTACAACAGTGGGAGAATGGACTAATACAACCTTTATAGGAATCAAGAGAATATTATGGACAAATAAAAACTTCCTAGATCAATAGCATATCCTGCATTACTGTGTGTAGAAAACTGTAATTAATATAAGGTAGTTTTTGTTAGTTGCATATTCTAAAAGCATGAAAAAAATTGATTATATCTCTAAAAAGACCACAGAGTTGTCATTGAAATACACATTTCTTGAGACAATGGGCAAAGTTCCCATTTGTGGGATATTTCTTTTTATTTGTGGGAAATATCTTCTTCTTTTCATACAGTGAAACAAAGAAAAATTGTACCAGATGAGAAATCTTTTTCTCTAAAGTAAGCTTCTTAAATACCTCCAATAATGTAATACTTGTAAAATATAAATTTTCAAAACTCAGACTTGAAACAGGTTATTATTAAACAAACACACACAAATCTCATTGCTTGGCACCAGATTTTTCAAAAGTTAAAGAATTATTTAAACCACAAAATTGTGCTTAAATCATATTTCAAACTTTTATACTTAGTGCTTTTATGTTCTGAATGCAGACTCTCAATCTAATGACAGTCTAGTCTGAGCCCTGCAATATATAGACAAGCAAGTAACATTTCACTTCAAACCAAAAGAAATGATTAATCTTCTATTGTTGTCAAAATCATAATATTATGATAACTATAAAAGTTAGGATTTATCCATGGCCAATGTATGGCATTCTATGGAAAGCCTCTCTTTAATCCTTCTTTACTTTCAGCTTCCTCTTTGGAAACTTCTTCATCCACCTCGTGTTCCTCCTCCACATTGTTCAAAGGTTGAGAAGATTCTGGTAATAATTTTTTGGACTGGTGCTATGGCTTGGATCTGTGTCCCTGCCCAAATCTCATGTCAAATTGTAATCCCCAGTGTTGGAGGTGGAGCTTGGTGGGAGGTGATTAAATCATGGGGGTGGTCACTCATGAATGGTTTAACACCATCCACTCTGTGGTGTTCTTGTGATAGTGAGTGGGTGAGTTATCATGAGATCTGGTTATTTAAAAGTGTGTAGCACCTCTTCCCTCTCTCTCTTCCTCTCGCATTGGCCATGTGAAGTGCCAGCTTCCCCTTTGCCTTTCACTGTAATTGTAACTTTCCTGAGGCCTCATCAGCAGCCAAGCAGAAGCCGTCATGCTTCCTCTACAGCCTGTAGAACCATGGCTCTTTTCTTTATAAATTACCCAGTCTCAGGTATTTCTTTAGAGAAGTGCAAGAAAGGACCAATACAGAAAATTGGTATTGAGGAGTGGGGCATTGCCATACAGATACCTGAAAATGTGGAAGTGACTTTAGAGCTGAGTAATAGGTAGAGGTTGAAAGAGTGTGGAGGGCTCAGAAGAAGACAGGTATTGGGAGAAATTCAGCCAGATATCAGGTGAAATTCACCCCCGATATTTCATGTAGGTTCTTTTCTATTTTCCCTAAGTGTCGGCTGGTCTGAGAAGTAAAGGGAAAGAGTACAAAAGAGAAATTTTAAAGCTGGGTGTCCGGGGGAGACATCACATGTCAGCACGTTCCGTGATGCCCCCTGAGCCATAAAACCAGCAAGTTTTTATTAGTGGTTTTCAAAAGGGGAGGGAGTGTACAAATAGGGTGTGGGTCACAGAGATCACATGCTTCACAAGGTAATAAGATATCACAAGGCAAATGGAGGCAGGGCGAGATCACAGGACCACAGGACCGGGGCAAAATTAAAATTGCTAATGAAGTTTTGGGCACGCATTGTCATTGATAACATCTTATCAGGAGACAGGGTTTGAGAACAGACAACCAGTCTGACCAAAATTTATTAGGTGGGAATTTCCTTGTCCTAATAAGCCTGGGAGCGCTACGGGAGACTGGGACTTATTTCATCCCTACAGCTTCGACCATAAAAGATGGTCACCACCCCCCCGCAGTGGCCATTTTAGAGGCCTGCCCTCAGGGACGCATTCTCTTTCTCAGGGATGTTCCTTGCTGGGAAAAAGAATTCAGCAATATTTCTGCCATTTGCTTTTGAAAGAAGAGATATATGGCTCTGTTCCGCCCAGCTCACTGCCAGTCAGAGTTTAAGGTTATCTCTCTTGTTCCCTGAACATTGCTGATATCCTTTTCTTTTTTCAAGGTGCCCAGATTTCATATTGTTCAAACACACATGCTCTACAAACAATTTGTGCAGTTAACGCAATCATCATAGGGTCCTGAGGCGACATACATCCTCCTCAGCTTACGAAGATGACGGGATTAAGAGTTTAAAGTAAAGACAGGCATAGGAAATCACAAGGGTATTGATTGGGGAAGTGATAAGTGTCCATGAAATCTTCACAATTTATGTTCAGAGATTGCGGTAAAGACAGGCATAAGAAATTATAAAAGTATTAATTTGGGGAACTAACAAATGTCCATGAAATCTTCACAATCCATGTTCTTCTACCATGGCTTCAGCCAGTCCCTCCATTCGAGGTCCCTTATTTCCCGCAACACAGGAAGATGAAGGAAAGTTTGGAACTTCCTAGAGACTTGTTAAATGGTTGTGACCAAAATGCTGATAGTGATATGTACAATAAAGTCAAGGCTGATGAGGTCTCAGATGGAGATAAGGAACTTATTAGAAACTAGAGTAAAGGTCACTTTTGCTATGCATTAGCAAAGAGTCTGGCTGCATTGTGCCTCTGCTCTAGGAATCTGTGGAACTTTGAACTTGAGAGAGATGATTTAGGGTATCTAGTGGAAGTCATTTCTAATCAGCAAAGTATTCAAGATATGGCCTGGCTGCTTCTAACATTTTATGCTCATATGTATGAGCAAAGAAATGACCTGAAACTTGAAAAAAAAATATATACATACACACGTATATATACATATATAATATATATACATATATATGTGTGTGTGTGTGTGTATATATAAAATGTTTGAGACAGAATCTTGCTTTGTTCCCCAGGTTGGAGTGCAGTGGCATGATCATGGCTCACTGTAGACCTCTGCCTCCCAGGCTCAGGTGATCCTCCCACCACAGCCTCCTGAGTAGATGGGTTTATAGGCATATGCCACCACGCCTGGCTAATTTTCTTGTATTTTTAGTAGAGGCAGGGTCTTGCTGTGTTGCTCAGGCTGGTCTCGAACTCCTGGTCTCAAGTGATCCTCCTGCCTCAGCCTACCAAAATGCTGTGATTACAGGTGTGAGCCACTGCACCTGGCCCTGGAATTTATATTTAAAAAGGAAGCAGAACACAAAAGTTTGGTAAATTTCCAGCCTGGCCATGTGGAAGAAAAAAAAAAAAAACAACGCTCATTTTCTGGGGAGGAATTCAGTCAGGATGGATAAATTTGCATAGTTAAAAGTAAGACAAATAGTAATAGATAAGACAATGGGAAGAAGGCCCTGAAGGCACTTCAGAGACCTTCATGACAGCTCCTCCCATCACAGGCCCAGAGGCCTAGAAGGGAAGAGTGATTTCATGGGCCAGACCCAGGGCCCCCCCTGCCCTGTGCAATCTCGGGACACTGCTTTCCACATCCCGGCTGCTCCAACTTCAGCCATGCCTCAAAGAGTCCCAGGTACAGTTTGGGCTGATGCTTCAGAGGGTGTAAGCTGTAAGCCTTGGAGGCTTCCATGCAGTGTTAACCATGTTGGTGCACAGAGCACAAGAGCTGAGGCTTGGGAGCCTCCACCTAGATTTCAGAGGATGTTTGGTAAAGCCTGAATGTCCAGGTAGAAGCCTGCTGCAGGGTCGGAGCCCTCATGGAGACCATTTACTAGGGCAGTGCAGAGGAGAAATGTGGGGTTGGAGCCCACACACAAAGTCCCCATTGGGGCACTGCCTAGTGGAGCTGTGAGAAGAGGGCCACCATCCTCCAGACCCCAGAATAGTGGATCCACTGTCATCTTGCACCCTTAGCCTGGAAAAGCCACAGGCACTCAATGCCATACCATGAGAGCAGCTTTGAGGACTGAATCCTTTAAAGTCACAGGGCAGAGCTGCCCAAGGCCTTGGGAGCCCACCCCTTGCATCAGAGTGCCTTGGATATGGGACATGGAGTCAAAGGAGATTCTTTTGGAGCTTATGATTTAATGACTGCCCTGCTGGATTTTGGACTTGTTGGACTTGTAAGGGGTCTGTAGCCCCTTTTCCTGAATTTATCTCTTTTGGAATGGGAGTATTTACCCAATTCCTGTACCCTATTGTGTCTTGGAAGTAACTAACTTGTTTTTGATTTTACAGGTTCATAGGCTGAAGGGATTTGCCTTGTCTCAGATGAGACTTTGAACTTTGGACTTTTGACTTGATCTCTCTGGGCCCTGGTTTCTCCATCTGCATAAAGGGATAGTAATATTATCTAGGTCATAGAGTTGTTGCAAAGAATAACTGTTAAGATATGTCAAGACCTTAGACTAATGCTTGGAATGTAATAGGCAGTCAACAAATCTTAGCCATTCTTCTCTCTCCCCTACTCCCTTTCCCTCTCATTTTTTAAAATTTTATTTATTTATTTATTTATTTAGAGACAGAGTCTCACTCTGTCACCCAGGCTGGAGTGCAGCAGGGCGATCTCAGCTCACTGCAACCTCTGCCTCCTGGGTTTAAGTGATTCTTGTGCCTCAGCCTCCCAAGTAGCTGGGATTATGGGTGCGAGCCACCACACCCAGCTAATTTTTGTATTTTTAGTAGAGAGGGGTTTTGCCATGTTGGCCAGGCTGGTCTCAAACTCCTGACCTCAAGAGGATAGGCCAAGGCTGATCCATCTGCCTCAACCTTCCAAAGTGTTGAGATAACAGGCATGAGCCACCACGTCGGCTCTATTATTATTATTATTTTTATGGACATAGGAAAAAAAAAGACTCAAAGCATAAACATGTGTGAAAGTAGCCATCTCTGGGTAGTGGGGTTCTGAATGACTTTTATTTCTTTGGATTTTTTTTGATACCAAATTTGTGTGGACTGAACTTAAGTTACTTTATAGTTAGAAAAAAATATTATTTAAAAACAGTATATTGGCTGGGCATAATGGCTCACGCCTGTAATCCCAGCACTGTGGGAGGCCAAGGCAGGTGGATCACTTGAGGTCAGGAGTGTGAGACCAGCCTGGCCAGTATGGTGAAACTCCGTTTCTACTAAAAACACACAAAAAGTGGCTGGGTGTGGTGGTGCGCACCTGTAGTCCCAGATACTTGGGAGGCTGAGGCAGGAAAATCGCTTGAACCCAGGAGGCAGAGGCTGCAGTGAGCTGAGATCATGCCACTGCACTCCATCCAGCCTGGGCAGAGAGCGAGATTCCGTCTCAAAACAAAAAACAAAAAACAAAAAACCAAACAACAACAACAACAAAAACAAACAAACAAAAACCTAAAACAACCCCCAAAACAGTATATTTACTATGAATTTTTTTTCCAAAGAGTGTATACCACTCACTACATTAAGTCCTATGATTATTGCTTTTACCTCAGTTTTATGACCTATTTCCATTAGCTTTCATCTACTTTGAAACGTCTTGCATCTTGACTTTAATTTCATTAATGATTTTTTTTTCCCCTGGCCACCTATTGTTGAGACCAGCAAATCTCCTGGTCTCTAATAACTTATCAAGTCTTATGAATCTTTTCTCCTAAACCTCTCACACTACTGTCCACTGTCCCAGCCTACTTCTGATCCTTACCACTTCATGTCTGGACTATCGAGTTTTCTTATCCATCGGGTTCCTTTTAATTCTTACACAGTAAAGCCAGACAAATGCTCTTAAAATACCACCTTATATCATTCCTTTGCTCAAACACTGGCATAGGCTCCTTATATTCCCCATTGCCGAAGATAAAATCCAATTTCCTGGCTTGACATTGAAAGCTGTCCACATTACTCTATCTCTGCTATCTCAAATAATTCACTCCTTACCTTATTTACGGTCTTTTCCTACCATATTTCTGTACAGGAGCACTTTTGCCCTCCTGCCCCCTTTATGTCCAAATTTTACTTGTCCTTCAAGATCTTGCCTTAATATGCACTTGTCTGAAATGTTCATTTTTTTCCTTTGTGAATTGCAATAGCACTGCTCTGTTTCACCATTAATCACACACTGGCTTGAGATTTTCTTATGTTGAAATGATATTAATCTATATCTTTTAACATTTCTGTTGTCTGTTTCTTCTCTCCAACTAAATTATAGTATTGCTAAGGGTGCTTACATTTTCTAACACCCCAGTGCTCTACAGAAGAAGATGGGTAATACCTAGGATATTGACAGATGGATTAATATATCCAATATTTGATAAAAATAGATGCTAGAATAAAAATACTTCATTTTATTTAAAAGCAAAGACAGAATTTTGACTTGGATCTTTTCCTTGTTGACTTTGTTTTGACTTTACTATTTATAATGTTGTTTATCCTGATAGTCTGAGCTTCTTTTAATGGTCAGATCAATATTTGCTTGAATATCTCCCAAAGCAAGCCTTCTGTAATTCACTTGTTAGAGAAGGTCTTTAAATTCTTGGGTATAGGATTTTAAAAATGAAATAACACTTCAATTAGTAAAATCCTAGTTTCAGAGCAAATGCTTCAGTTGTTAATGACCTGGATGCTGTCACACTGGACTCTGGGCTTCTTGAGGGAAGTTACTATTTTCCAGTCGTCTCCATGATCTCAGTGCCTAACACAGCCTCTGGCACATGGTGTGCACTTGCTGTGTCAAATGAAAACTGCGGAGCAGCACTGCAGACTTGGTAGGAGAGAAACATTACATCTCAGATATTTTTAAATGTATTAAATATTTGTCATGAATTTAATATTTTTCTTCTAAACAAACAAAGCACAATTTTTAATGACTGTAATTTAACAATATAGTGTCCCTCCCTCAAATCTCTTATCTCCTGACTCAGTACATCCATGTCTTGGATTTACAGTGTCTACTCATTTTATCATGATTGCTGCCATTCTGGTTTTGCAGAGGTTTCACGTTTCTCTGTCCCTGCAGAGTGATCATGCTGGGATGGCTCCGTGCATGTTCTTGCCCCCAGTTTCTGCTCCTTTGAAATGTACCCTAGAACACCCAGGTGGTGGGTGGTGATGGGAGCTCAGCTAGCCAAGAATGAGGGAGGAAGGGGATGTGATCAGAGGACCTTTAGGCTGCAGGAACAGAGGGACAGTTACAAGAAGCCTCAGCTCTGCACCCTCTGACAGCCTGGGGAAATTCTAGCCCTTTATTCTTTTCCCTCATCCCTTCCTTCCTTTCTCCCCTCCTCCCTCCATTCCTCCCTCCTTTCCTTCTTTCTATGTAAGTAACATTGGAAGGGAATATGCTGTTTGTACAATGGCAGTCCTGGCAACAGCTCTCTGTTCTCTTCAAATCCCCTAAAGTCATGGTGTGCCTCTGGCCTTTGTTCTTTCTGGTTCTACTCACCCAGTTGTTACTCAGTCTTCCTGGGCAGCAGTTGTGTTTATGATGCCCTCAGAATGTCAGCAGGCTCCCTTCACCAATCCCATGTGACTGCTGATCTTCACCTTCACTGTCCTTGATTCTTTTTGTTTTTAGTTTATACTGCTCTTGTTCATTGTAGTTTAAAACCGCATATTATTCTGATGTGTGCATGTATCATAGTTTCTTTCCTCAATTCTTCTTTTTTTTTTATTTTAGAGATAGGGTCTCATTATATTGCCTAGGTTGGAATGCAGTGGCTATTCACAGGCACAAGCATAACTCACTGCAGCCTCACACTCCTGGGCTCAAGTGATTCTCCCAGCTCAGCCTCCCAAGTAGCTGGGACTACACGTGTGTGCCACCACACCTGGCTCTCTTTCCTCAATTTTAATAGCTAAAATTTATTAGGGATATTAAGTCTTTAGGTGAGATAAATGTTACAAATATGTTTCTCCCACTTTTTAAGTATTTATTATTATTATTATTACATTTTTTAATTTTTAATTTTCGTGGGTACATAGCAGGTGTATATATTTATGGGGTACATGAGATGCTTTGGTACAGGCACACAGTGTGAAATAAGCACATCATAGAGAATGGGGTATTCATCCCTTCAAGCATTTATCCTTTGAGTTACAAACAATCCAATTACACTCCTTTTTTTTTTTTTTTTTGAGAAGGAGTCTCGCTCTGTTGCCCAGGCTGGAGTGCAGTGGCATGATCTCGGCTCACTGCAACCCCGCCTCCTGGGTTCAAGTGATTCTTCTGCCTCAGCCTCCCGAGTAGCTGGGATTACAGGCATCCACCACCATGCCCAGCTAATTTTTGTATTTTTAGTAGAGACGGAGTTTCACCATATTGGCCAGGCTGGTCTCAAACTCCTGATCTCAGGTGATCCACCCGCCTCAGCCTCCCAAAGTGCTGGGATTACAGGCGTGAGCCACCGTGCCCGGCCCAATTACCCTCTTTTAGTTATTTTAAAATGTACAGTTAAGTTATTATTGACTATAGTCGCTCTGTTGTACTGTCAATATTTTTATTATTTTAAAATAAATTTTATTGTATATATTTGAGGTTTACAACATGTTGTGGGATACATATATTAATAGAAAAGTTACAGTAGTGAAGGATATTAACATATCTATCATCTCAGATAATTAATTTTTGGTGATAAGACAGCAGCTAAAATCCACTTATTTAACAAAAAACCCTGATATACAATATAATTTTATTAACTTTAGTTCTCATGTTGTACGATAGATGTCTAAACTTGTTCATCATACACATCTGCTCTTTTGAATTCTTTGACCTACATTTCCCATTCCCCGGCCACTCCCCCACCCAACAGGTGGTAACCACTGTTTCATTCTCTTTCTGAATATTTGAGTTCTTTTTATGATTCCACATAGAAGACCCTTACTGTCTTTGACCACTTACTTGATGATGCCTCAAGGGAGATAACACTTCTTGCCTAGGGAGCTAAAACGTCTTGCCTTTCAATGTTCAGGTTGATTCTCCTAGGTTTTAATTTTTGTCACACATCCAGCACTATTACTTGCATACTGATTTTTGGGACAGTATGGGTCAAAATTGTTCACAAAACACAAAATAAATGGATAAAAGAGAAGCCAACAATATGGAGACATATTTGCTTTGGTAGATTGGCTGAAGGTAATGGTGCTCTATAGTAGCTGAGGCCCATTAGCCAAGAGGCACAGTGTTGTGTCCTGGGTCGGTTTTACTGCTTGAGAATGCGTTCTGTTTCTTGGGGGATGAACACACACACAATACTGAAACAGATGACTATATGTGTGGAAACAAATACATATGTTTGGGGATATTTCAGAGACAGATAGTATTTAGAAGAATCAGCACAGGGTGTGGTATCCTTAAGCACAGTAGATGTGGATTCCAGAATCATGCCAAATTACTTGCATTCAAATCTTTTAGGTTTGGCTTCTGAAGGAACTCAACCTAAGACATTTGCAATAGCAAAGACTTTCATATTTGTGAGAAGATAATTTTAGATTATACTAAGACTATAAATTTAGTTGGGATGCTTTCCTTGTTCCTTAATTAAGGTACACAGTAGGGAAGCATCTTAAAGAATAAAATGCTAATGCATTATATTGTTATAGTATCTAATTCATTGTTTGAACAAGATGAACATTAAAAATGATAATTATATGTATAATCAGTTTATACCAAGGTTGTTAGAGTGAATTGTTCACTGGAGATATGAGGGGTGATTATCATATCACTCTAGCCTCATATACTATGATGTTAGTAATTCTTAGAGTAATATGTTTATAAAAACTCCACAAGATGTAATCTGGGTGAGGAGTTTGCAAGCTGAGTTGGCATGATCTGGATAAGACCGAATCCAAATTAATAAGTTAAATGTAGAATACACAGCTAGGAAGACTGAGGGTCACTTGAGCTGCATATGGAGACTGTGGGCTAAGATAGGTAATGAGATTTTCACAGGTCTCAGTATACAAGTCCTAGACTCAGCAGATTACCATCCAATTCCGTATTAACACCTTGAGCTCTCGTACAGTCTTGTTTTTTTTAAATCAAGTTTTCCCTTGTAATGGTAGAGTAAACATAAATTTCACACTTATGGGATGAGCATACTTCACAAAAGGAAGCAAAGCTCCTTAATGGGGTAATTGTTAGTGTGTAATTTTGGTTTGAGTTGCTAAACTAGTGAATAATCTCAGGGTTGCCCTCCTGAAATAATTTGAAATTGTGTGATTTTTTTCTTTTAAATCTACCTCTGGATTTGTTATGTAGGACTCTAATGAGATTAAAATCCTATAATCAAGAACAGAAATGTCATTCAAAATGAGAAAGCCAGTAAAAGAATGGGCTAATAACAATATTGGGTTTGATTCATGATTTGGGAGAGGGGTTTAAAACATTTATATATCATGTACATTGTAAAAAGAGTGTTTTTAAGTCAGTTTGTGTAAAACACCCTCTTGAAAGTAGTTTTGACCTCAAGGTTGTTGGGGAGATTAAGGAGATCATGTATAGCTAGTGCCTGGCATCTGTTTGCATATACCAGTTCTCATAATGTTTTTCCATTGCTACTATTCCTCTGCTATTACTTCTATATTCTGCTAAAAGCTTTGAGATCCAATAGTTAGTTCATAACTCACGTGATGGCAAAGCCTAACCTGACCTGATTTGAGGCTATTTTCAAAATCATACTTAGTGTGAATACTCGTTCGTTTGTTGCGGAAATTTTAGTGTGCTTGATTTTGGAATGCCATTCCAGACTTCATTGGGATGTTACATAACATACAGCCTCAGGCACCATTTTACTTTTGTAAAATGTGAAAAATTCTTAATTCCAAGGCACATCCAGCTTTAAGGGTTTAGGCTGAGGGATTGTGGACCTGAAGTCATGTTATCATCCAATCCGGGCAACCTTGATTAATTACCATGGTGCATAAGCACATGCGGATGCTGATAACTAGGGCTGTCTGCAAAACTAACAGCTTCTTTCGGGTCAGTGGCCGGATACTACTCAATTGCAACGATCATGTGGCATAAAGAGAAAGTTATATATTTGAAGCACCTCCAGTGCGGGAAAATCATTTGTCAATTTGGGGCACGTATAGGTCTGAATCTTGATTGGTCAGAAATGTATCAGAAGTTGGAAAGAATAAAGTTACTTTTTGTAAGAAGTGGTTGATATGTCAGTGCTAGATGCCACGAGTTGAAATGACGTAAGGCTCCTTCTGATTTCATGCTGTGGGTGATGATGTGAGACCCTGGCTGCATTCATGGGGAAGGGACGAGGACAAGTCAGCAGGGGACAGCTGCTCAGCCCTGGGTTACAAACAGGTTTCCTTGCCTTCTGCCATGCAGACAGCTTTGCAAATTCAATCTACTAACATTTTAAAAGCATCTTCACTCTTTCTTCCAAAATTATTGGAATGGATCCTTAACTATTCCCTATTTTGTTAGGCTGAGTTATCAAGGCTTTTACTTAATTTCTTTCAGGCTGTTTAAGTAGTCAAAGTATTCATTAATTTAGAGCTTTCTCCAAATATTTGACATAGACATCATTTTCCTCAATTACCTAGACAGTTCTACGCAAGATAATTTTTTGACGGATTCTAGATGACCAAGTATGTACTTTAGCTCTCCATTTCATAGATGACTACAAAAACAACTATTAAGTTGTTGTTGTATGTGTGTGTGCCCACATTTGCCAAATCATGAAAAGATCACTTTCTTGGGGAGAACAAAATCATGGATTGTTTCTAAGGGTTCTTACTAATGAATAGTATTACCCAAACTCCATTAGATGCGCTGCTAAGATGCATTGCACTTGTGAAAATTTGGTACATCACATTAATTGTTGTAGCTTAAGCACTGAAGCCTGCTAGGGACAGCATATAATTATTTTTTAAAATGCTCCTAGTATTTGTTTTTTTGTCCCTCAGCATATTTGCCTATTGGTGAAACTTCCTGAAAGTAGTTAAAAATTGAGGGATTGGATGGATCATGAGGTTTATAAGATCATGATAAATCTGTATCATTGACAATAAGCTAAACAGTTGTCACATATGAAATAATGCTACTTATTCAGGCCATCCCTGATATGAAATGCAGAACTCTTAAACAGAGTATGAGATAATTAGATACAACTAGAAGCAATTTTTGGTGATCACAGTTGACATTTTTATATACTAGTTTCTTTGGTATTTTTAGAAGTATATTAACTTTCCATTTTGAACTATTAAATATTACATAATAACTATATCATCTGTGGTCAGGCATCAGAATTAATGCTCTATAAGTGATGAGATTACTCCAGAAATGTCCTTGAGAATTTGATAAAATGTATAAGTGAATTTGAAAATTTCACATAGTGTATTTATGCAAACATCTCTATAATAACTTTGCTCTGAATATTATAATAGCTTCTATGACTATTCAGGATTCTCTATTTAAAAGATTAGGACTTGGTGTTGAGATTTCTTATGTATTATTTGGCTGTTGCACATATTAATATCCTCTGCTAGGAGAACAGCAATGGTAGTTTGATTTCTTTTGGATGGTTTGCTCTTGATATTTGTTGGGTTAAAGTGTGATTTCATTTGTGGCTGTATTTAAATTACCTGGGAAGCCATGTGGTATAGTGTAGTACTTGGATTTCAAAGTCAGACTTGGGTTTGAATCTACTGCTTACTATAAGTTTTGTGACTTGGGTACATTTCTTACTATTTCAAAGATCAGACAGCTTCTTCAAAGTGCAAACTAACTAAACTTATATTTCAGATAACTTGTTGGCAGGATTTACTATTGTGTTTAGAAAGCACACAGGAAGCACTTTATAAGTATTCATTCTCTTCTTCCTTTTCTGTCTCCTGAAGTCTATAGTTATTGGGACCACTGTTAGGCATTTATCATAGAATAACTTATGTCAATAATTATATTTTTTTGCATCAATTTTATTGAGATATAATTTTAAATTACAATAAGATTTACTAAATTTAAGTATAGAATTTGGTTGCTTTGACAAATATCTATAATCCTATATTTACCACTACTATCATGATAATGTTTCCATCACCCAAAATGTCTGCTTGTGCCATTGTACAATCTCCACCCCCTTCTTGCCTCCAAAACCACTTGAGATGCTCTCTAGCACTGGTTGTGTGAACATGTATTTTAATTTGTCTTGGGTAATCTAAGAATGGAATTGCTGGGTCATATGGTAAATTTCTTTCTTTCTCTCTCTCTCTCTCCTTCCTTCCCTCCCTCCCTCCCTCCCTTCCTTCCTTTCTTCCTTTCTCTCTCTCTCTCTCTTTCCCCTTCCTTCCTTCCCTTTCTTTCTTTCTTTTCTCTTTCTTTCTTTCTTTCTCTTTCTTTCTTTCTTTCTTTTTTCTTTCTTTCTTTCTTTCTCCTTCCTTCCTTCCTTCTCTTTCTTTCTTTCTTTCCTTCCTTCCTTCCTTCCTTCTTTCTTTCTTTCTTTCTCTTTCTTTCTTTCTTTTTTTTTTCAGACAGAGTCTTGCTCTGTTGCCCAGGCTGAAGTGCAGTGGCACACTCTTGACTCACTGTAGCCTCTGTCTGCCAGTTTCCAGCGATTCTCCTGTCTCAGCCTCCTGGGTAGCGGGGATTACAAGTGCACACCACCATGCCTGTCTAATTTTTGTATTTTTAGTAGAGATGGGGTTTCACCATGTTGGCCAGGCTGGTCTCAAACTCCTGACCTCAGGTGATCCACCCGCCTCGGCCTCCCAAAGTGCTGGGATTACAGGCGTGAGCCACCGCACCTGGCCTGTATGTTTAACTTTCTAAGAAACTACCGAACTATTTTCCATCATGGCTGTACTTTTATGCATTCCCACCAGCGATGTATGAGAGTTCTAGTTGCTCCACATCCTTGCTACTACTTGATATGGTCAGTCTTTCTAATTTTAGTCATTCTAGTGATAGTGGTATCTCATTGCTTTTATTTGCACTTATCCAGTGATCAATGGTGTTAAGTATTTTTGCATAGATTATTTTCCATCTTGATACCTTCTTTGGTGATACAACTGTCCAAAATTTTTGCCCTTTCTCCGTTAGTGTTTTAATCTTCTAATTATTGAATTGTAAGAATTATTTAGGTATTCTGGGTATGAGTCTTTGCAAATATTTTCTCCCAAACTTTGGCCTTGCCTTTCTAAAAAACAGACTTTAATCTAGGTGTAGCTTTTTAGGTTAAAAAAAATCTTATTTTTTAGAGTTTTAGGTTCACAGCAACATTGAGAGAAAGGTACAAAGATTTCCCGTGTATTCCCTGCCTCACACATGCATAGCCTCCTCCATTATGAAGAGTCCCACCAGAGAAGTAGGTTCATTACAAGTGATGAACTTACATTGCCACATCCTTGTCATCCAGGGTTCATAATTTACATTAGGATTCATTCTTGGTGTACATCTTATGGGCTTGTACAAATGTATAATGATGTATCTCCACCGCAATTATCATTTCATTCTCCATATAGGTCACACACTCTTTTTAGGAAGGGGCATGGCCCTCTTTTTCACTCATAATATTTAACATAAGATATTTTAAAAGTATAACTTCACCAAATAACTACTGATTGATTAATGATTATGGAATAGGGTGTTTTGGGTAATTTCAATTATCTGACAACCAGATATGCAAATTCCATTTTCAAAGACTTTGGTAACAAAAAAAATACACTTAACCGTAAAATTGACAACATCATCATCATCCTTTTATGAAGATACCTTTTTTAATTTTTAAAATTTAAAAATTAAAATTTAATTAAAATTAAAATTAAAAATTTTTATATTTTAAAAATCATTTAAAAATTTTTCGTGGGTACAGAGTAGGTGTATATATTTGTGGAGTACATGAGGTGTTTTGCTACAGGCATGCAATGTGAAATAAGCACACAATAGAGAATGGGGTATCCCCTCAAGCATTTATCCTTTGAGTTACAAATAATCTAATCACATTTTAAAAGTTATTTTAAAATATACAATTAAGTTATTATTGACTATAGTCATCCTATTATGCTATCAAATAGTAGGTGTTATTCATTCTTTCTATATTTTTTTGTACCCATTAATCTGAAGACACTTTAAAGTCTGGCAAGGTCTCAGAATAATAATTTTAACTATAAAGTTATATATAATAATAGAAGTAACAATAATGATCATTGTTATAGCTGACATTCATGAGCATTTAGTGTGACGGGCTTTATGTACATTGTTTCATTTACTCCCCTCAACTCTTGGAAGTAGATAAATAATGATCTACTATTTATAGATGAGGAAGCACACCTAGTGGGATTAAGTAACTTGTCTAGGATCACAGAGCCAGTCCCTGATAGAGACCTACACAGACAGCTGATGCTGAAGCCAATACTCTTACGAACCTCTTGAATATGAGTTGAGTCATAATTGCCCTGAGGAAACTGAATATTACTTAAAAAATTTTTAAAACAAAATGCCTGGTATTAGATGGGTCATTTGGCACTTTTGTCTTTTTCATAAGAGTAGACCGTAGACTACTCCACCTTTCCAAATGAGAATTTTTTTCTACTGCTATAAATTGAAGTGTTGTGTGATAGAAAAAATACAAAAGGCTTAGGCATGTTAACTTAGTAAGTAAAACTGTATTTATAAGTTCTCTTTCTTATTGTCAGATAACAAAAATAAAGGGATTACTTTTTTTTTTTTTTTGAGATAGGGTCTTGCTCTGTCTCCCAAACTGGAGTGCAGTGGCAAGAACATGGCTCACTGCAGGCTTGACCTCCTGGGCCCAAGATATCCTCCCATCTCAGCCTCTTGAGTAGTTGAGGCCATAGGTGCATGCCACCACACCTGGCTAATTTTTTAATTCTGTAGAGATGGGGTCTTGCCATATTGCCCAGGCTGGTCTTGAACTCCTGGTCTCAAGCAATCCTCCCACCTTGGCCTCCCAAGGTCTTGGGATTACAGGTGTGAGCCGCTGTGCTAGGCTGGATTATCTATTTTTTTAACCTTTTTATATAACTTATAATTTTTGATGTTTATTTATTTATTTATTATACTTTAAGTTCTGGGATACATGTGCAGAATGTGCAGGTTTGTTACGTAGGTATACATGTGCCATGGTGGTTTGCTGCACCCATCAACCCATCATCTAGGTTTTAAACCCCACATGCATTAGGTATTTGTCCTATTGCTCTCCCTCCCCTTGCCCCACACCCACTGACAGGCCCTGGTGTTTGATGTTATCTATTCTTAATTCAGATGAATTTATTATATTATTTCATTGATGAAGTGGTGACAAAGAAAAATTCTTTAAGTTAGGATAATAGGCTGGGCGCAGTGGCTCATGCCTGTAATCCCAGCACTGTGCAAGGCTGAGGCAGGCAGATCACCTGAGGTCGGGAGTCCGAGACCAGCCTGACCAACATGGAGAAACCCCATCTCTACTAAAAATACAAAATTAGCTGGGTGTGGTGGTGTATGCCTATAATCCCAGCTACTTGGGAGGCTGAGGCAGGAGAATCGCTTGAACCTGGGAGGTGGAGGTTGTGGTGAGCCGAGATCGTGCCATTGCACTCCAGCCTGGGCAACAAGAGTGAAACTCTGTCTCAAAAAAAACAAAAAACAAAAAACAAAAACAAAAAAGGATAATAATAGTATCTACTACATAAGGTTGAAGTGAAGATTAAATAAGAAAATACATATAAAGGCCTTAGCACAGTATCTTACAGACAACAAATGCCCAATGTTATCTTATAGTAACAGTTCTATTCTCAATGACTGTTGACTTTGACTACTAATATGTCTCTGAATTCAAGAATAAACTTTACAAGGAACCCTAGTGCAGGCAGCCTTACTTAAAGTGTACCAAGACTAATTCCTGTGGATTGATGCAAAAAAACAGGGTAGTGTTAAAGGTGTCCTAAAGGGTTTATATCACTCAAATGTCTATAAAATCCAATGGATGGCCATGGTGATGCCAATGACTGCAGGGACTTTGCACAAGACATTGTTCCAGTTGTGCTTTGGTGTTGCTCTGAGCCTGGATCTTTCCAATGGAAATCATACTTCTTCAAGTGCCTGGAAAGTATAGTGTGTCACACAGATGCCTGTTGACCTGGAAGGTGCTTCCTGGCAGTGACTTAGCCTTCCCAGGAGGTAAGTTGAAGCTGCTCTTAACAGCTGGTATGCAGTTCTGAGGCTTCACCGTAATTACTGAAGTAAATGGTATGCAACAAATTTGGCATGTATTTTCCGGATAATGTACATTTCCCTGCCATCCTTATGGAAGCCTATTAGTGATGAAACTGGAAAAGGAAATCTAATAATGAGCTTCTTTTTCATTTAGAATGCTTTTAAGCCTCCTGCTACTAACAGCTCCAAAAATATTTTGAGATTTTCAGCTCTGATGTGATTTTTTTTCAGTAGCAGAGCCCTGTATGCTTCTTTTTTATTTGTATAAATTTATGGGGTACAAGCATAATTTTATGGTGTCTTAGGTAATTGGGTAATACCATGGATAGATGGCATAGTGATGAAATTAGGCCTTTTAGGGTATCCATCACCCAAATAACATACATTGTACCCATTAAGTAATCGCTCATCATCCACCATCCACCCTTACCCTTCCAAATCTCCATTGTCTATCATTCCACAGTCTACATCCATGTGTACACATTATTTAGCTCCCATTTGTAAGTGAGAACATGTGCTATTTGTCTTTCTGTGTCTGGCTTGTTCCACTTAGGATAATGGACTCCAGTTACATTCATGTTGCTGCAAAAGATAGAATGTTATTTTTTATGGCTGAATAGTATTCCATTGTGTATATGTACCAGATTTTCTTTATCCAGTCCTCCATTGATAGGCACTTTGGTTGATTCCGTATCTTTGCTATTGTGAATAGTGCAATGATAAACGTGTGAAGGCAAATATCCCTTCGATATACTGATTTCCTTTCCTTTGGGTAGATACCCCAGTAGTGGGATTGCTAGGTCAAATGTTAGTTTTATTTTTAATTCTTTGAGAAATCTCCATAATGTTTCCCACAGTGGCTATACTAATTGACATTCCCATCAACAGTGTATAAGAGTTCCCTTTTCTCTGTATCCTTGCCAACATGTTATTTTTTGTCTTTTTAATAATAGCCATTCTGGTTGGTGTAAGATTATATCTCATTTTTGTTTTAAATTGCATTTCTCTGATTATTAATGATGTTGAGCATTTTTTTAATATGCCTGTAGGCCATTTATATGCCTTCTGTTGAAAATTATCTATTCATGTCGTTTGCCCACTTTTTAATAGAATTATTTTTGTTGTTGTTGAGTTGAGTTCCTTATAAATTCTGGATATCAGTCCCCTGTTGTATATATAATTTTGCAAATATTTTCTCCTATTCTGCAGGTTGACTGTTCACTCTGTTGACTATCTCTTTTGCTGTGCAGAAGCTTTTTAGTTTAATTAAGTTTCTTATAATTAAAGTTTTGATACCTTTTTGTGTTTTGGAGAAATGTGCCCTTAGATGAAAAGAGGACAGGCTTTGGGTTCAGATAGAGTTAAGTTCTAATTTGGGTTCTACCACTTACTAATTGCCTATCTCCTTAACTTCTCAGGGACTCAGCTTTCTCATCTGTTAATTGAAAATGGCAGTATGCTTTTTTCCATAAGGTTGTTAGTGTTGATGGCACAAGTAATGTGAAGTACCTAGTGTAGTTTCTGAAAGGTAGTCATTCAATAACAGTTATGATTCTATTTTACTTCAGCATGAATTAAGGTTCAATTAAAATACTGCTTTGGGTTTATGCCTTTATAAGTTGAACCTTTGAGATACTGCCAGCTCTGGAAAAATTGATTTTACAAATAAATTTTCTTTTTATGCAAATAGTCTTCTGATTTCCTTGCATAATTTTATTCTACATAGTTAACATGTTAAAACTATAAACTTTATAGAGAAATAGCTTTTTCAGATATGCATCTAAACAAAAATGTACCCATACTTCTGTGGTTTATAGTCATAGCTTAAATAATTATAACTACCTTAGGGGTGAAAATTAAAATAATGTATGCAAACATTTTGCTGATACCTGGAACACAGTAAATGCTTAATAAAAGACTGCCACGGTTTATTATAAGGGCCAGCAAACTTTTTATATGAAGGGTCAGATAGTAAATATCTTAAGCTTTGTGGGCTGTACCATGTCTGTTGCAGTCGCTCAACTCTGCCATTTTGGTGTAAGTAGCCATACACAATACATAAATGAGTCCATATAGCTGTTTTCTAATAAAACTGTATTTACCAGATCTGCTGGTAGTTTGTTAACCCTTGAATTGTTATAATAGTTTGGCCTATAAGAAGTCATCTTGAAGTACTAGGCAGATCAATCTTATAGAAAATGGGATGGTTGCTTTGCAAATACTGTCCTGTACATACATTCTTCAGAGATTATTGATGTTCAGGGTGTGTCAGGTGCCCCTGCAAGAAATGCTATAGACATAAGAACAAATAAAACAAGTCCATTGTCCTGCAAAGGCCTTCTTCAAGGTAAAAAAATACTGATTTGTCCTAACTTTATACAAAGATAGCACATTTGATGGCTGGAGTATTAGCAGCTGAATAATATAAAGCTACTACTAATTCCCAAAGATATGTTTAATTTTTTTGCTTATTTTAATATGTATTCAATTAGAGAAAGCTGAAAATATGAAAAGTTATAAGGAAAACACCAAAAAACCCCCATTGTAATTTCACTAACCTGAGCTAACAACTTTTAACACATGGATGCATTTCCTTCTATTCTATTTTTTTTTTAATGACTTTTTGGAAGCCTATTTTACATACCATGTTTACCTACTCTAAGTATACAACTCAGTGATGTAAATGTATAGAGTTGTGCAACCACTTCCAGAATCCACTTTTAGATCTCTGGTCCTTCCTTTTATTCCTGAGATAAAATTGACATAAAATAAACTGTACATAATTAAATATACAATTTGAAAAGGTTTAACACATATACGCACACACACACACACCCATACATGTATGTAAATGTCCAATAGTCCCCCATTGTCTGCAGGGGATACCCCCGAACCCTGGATGCATGCCTAAAACCTCGTATAGAACTGAACCCTATATATACTGTCTTTTCCTATGTATACATACCTATAACAAAGTTTAATTTATAAATTAGTCACAGTAGGAGATTAACAACAACAATAATAAAATGGAACAATTGCAAGAATATACTATGATAAAATTTATGTGAATGTGGTCTCTCTCTCAAAATATCTTATTGTACTGTGCTCACCCTTCTTGTGGTGACGTGAGATTATAAAATGTCTATGTGATGAGATGAAGGGAGATGAATGACATAGGCACAGTTGACAGTTGTGGAGTTGACCTTCTAACGACACTCAGAGGAAGGACCGTCTGCTTCTGGCATCCAGTCACGACGACCTCGACGGCTGGATGTCAGGAGCAGATGATGTTGATGACTAACGCGTGGGTAGCGTAAACAGCGTCTGGACGCTGGACAAAGGAAGGATTCACATCCCTGGTGGGGACAGAGCTGAACAATGTGAAATTTCACCGGGCTACTCAGAACGGCTTGCAATTTAAAACTTAAGAATTGTTGATTTCTGGAATTTTCCATTTAATATTTTTGGACTGCAATTGGCTGCGGGTAATTGATACATCGGAAAGTGAAACTAAGGATAAGTGGGGACTACTGCTACCACCCCACCCCCCACCCACACACACCCCAGTGAAGCCATCACCACAATCAAGATGGCAAACAGATCCAGATCCAACATTGCCAAGAGTGGTTTTGGGCCTCTTTTGAATCCCTCCTTCTGCCTGACCTCCTCAGTCCCCGGGTGACAGTGCTCTGGTTTCTTATTACTATGGGATAGTTCACGTTTTCTAGAATTTCATAAATTGAATCATCCAGTGTGTACTCTTTTATGTCTGCTTTCTTTCACTTAACATAATTATTATGAGATTTCTCCACATTTCAGCAAGTATCAATAGTTCATTTCTTTATATTGCTAAGTAGTATTCCATTGTATGACCATACTATAATTTGTTTATCCCTTCATCTCTAGATAGATGTTTTGGATGTTTCCAGTTTTTCACTACTATGAATAAGGCTTCTATGAACATTTGTATGGACATATGTTTTTATTTCTTTTGTGATCATACCTGGGCGTGGAATGGTTGAATCATGTGATATGTATATGGTTGACTCCTTAAGACACTACTGAAATGTTCTCCAAAGTGGCTGTACCAATTTTACATTCCCACTAGCAGGGTATGACAGTTCTAGTTTGCATCACATCCTCAAGAACACTTGGTATGGTCTGTCTTTTTAATTTTAACCATTCAAATAGCTGTTTAGTGGTATTTCACTGTGGTTTTAATTTGTACTTTACTGACGACTAATGATGCTGAATATCTTTCATGTGCTTATTTGCCATTTATGTATCTTTTTTGGTAAAGTGCCTGTTCAGAAATATTTTCTACAATTGTTTCCTGCTAGATATTTTTTTTTCTTTGGTTGGTTTGTTTTTTTGAGACAGGGTCTCACTCTGTCATCCAGGCTGGAGTGCAGTGGCATGATCACGGCTCACTGCAGCCTGAAACTCCTGGACTGAAGTGATCCTCTCACCTCAGCCTCTTGAGTAGCCGGGACTACAGGTGCATGTCATCATGCTCAGCTAATTTTTGTATTTTTTGTAGAGATGGGTTCTTGCTATGTTGCCCAGGCTGGTCCTGAACTGAGCTCAAGCAATCCGCCAGCCTTGGCCTTGCAAAATGCTGAGATTACAGGTCTGAGCACCCAGCCCAATCTTTTTTTGAAGGTTTATATAATTGTGACCACATTATTAAAAGAATTTTGTGTCCTTCATTTTCACTTAAATTTTAAAATAAGTATTTCTTCAAGCTATAAAAATTCTTCATAAACATTAAAATTAATAGCCACATTATGTCTCAAAATTTAGTTAACAATCACTTTATTATTAATGTTGTTTCTATTATATACATAATATAGTGATAAATGTTACCATGATATATATATGGGAATTAGTGTCCAAAAGCTTGATCGTGTGACTTTGTACCAGCATTGGACAAGAATAGCTAACTCATTGATTTTGTTTCTGCACTGAGTGTTATTTCAGTCTTTGTGAGTTTATTAAATTAGAACTGTATCTCATTGTTTGCAGCTTTTTTCTTTTTCTTTTTCTTTTTTTGAGACAGGGTCTTGGTCACCCAGGCTGGATTGCAGTGGCACAATCATGGCAAACTGCAGCCTAGTCTGCTGGGCTCAAGCCATCTTCCTGCCTCAACCTCCCAAGTAGCTGGGACTACAGGCATCCACCACCACACCTGGCTAATTTTTAATTATTTTGTAGAGAACTAGGTCTCACTATGTTGCCCAGCTTGGTCTCCAACTCCTGAGCTCAAGTGATCTTCCCGCCGTGGCCTCCCAAAGAGCTAGGATTATAAGCATGAGCCACTGTGTCCAGCTGCAGCTTCTATTTCTTTGATAACTTGTGAGGTTAAAGTTTTTCATGAGTTCATTTATGTTTTGATAAGTCCCATCCATTTTCTGTTTGTGTTCTAAGGGGATTCATTCTTAACTTTTTATGAAAAATTTTTTGTTCCAAAATACACTTTAAAAAATTTGGCCTAATATTTTTCATGCCTTCCTGATAACACCCTGTGCTCCTTCCTGAAGATCTGATGAAGTGTATAAACATTGGTCACTCACAGGTGGCAATCTGATTTTTTTTTATTATTATACTTTAAGTTCTAAGGCATGTGCACAATGTGCAGGTTTGTTATATATGGATACATGTGCCAATCTGTTGTTTTAAAGCCACAGCACGTTAAACCCATTCCCCTTCCATGCCCCAGATGCTAATTAAGCATAACTGGCTGCTTCTTATACATTTGTATGTTCCTTTTTAGGGAACACATTATTCTCTAAATAATTTTCAAATTACTTTGAAAATATTTCTAAAGGAAGTTAGTGAATTTCAACCAACGATTTCTCTCTATGGCAGCGAGGAGAAAGCTCTCTAAATCTACTGAAACCCTCTTCCCCTCTCATTTGTGACCTGAGATGCTCTCTGGATGTTTCAGCAAAGTGATAGACTATTCCCTGACTGCCGTGGCAGCTGTTCTTTTGCTGTCAGGCCTGTGTCAAAATAATGGAATCACTTAAAATAAAAAAAAATTGCTGCTGAAAATAACTGAGATCAAAGGCCTCTTATCTGCCTGTGCTTGTGAGTGGAAGGAATGAGTTGGAATACTTTTGTTTAAATACAGTGCTCTGGTGCTTTAAAGTACTTTGGCTATTTTTCAGGGAATATGCAAGTTGAAAGAGAGTTGGTATCACCGTTGCCATATCGTGGCGACATGGATTGTTCTTCATGTCCTCTTGTTATCTGCAGTGCTGTGTCACCAAACACATACAAGAGGGTGGCCTCCTATCATTATGCCCCACACCAGGGTTAATAGTCATTTGAGGACTTAGGCATGTGCATAAAATGTTTTTCTGTGGCACCACCCTGGGTGCAGTCCCAGACCCTGAGACTGGACCTATATTAAGCTTGTAACCTTAAACCACTGTGGGCACAGCTCTAAGCAGGGTTCACTGCCATATGTGGCAGCTGAGAAAGTGGGTTACACACCAGAGGGAATATGGGGGAGCCATGGGCAATGAGCAGTGAGCTGGGGGTGGGGTGTGACTTGGAATCAGAAGGTGACAATTTAGAGACCGAGTTCAAACGAGGCAACAGTAAATCCAGGTCAGTTATAAGGAGGCTCTGAGGACCCAGCAAACCCACCTCGGGATGGTAGTGGCCTGTGGAGAGCCTGGAGAAGGTAAGAGTCAGGGATCTGTGACTGTAAACCATAGGGACCAACTCTGTAAATCAAGGACTCTATTGGGGTGGGATTGGCGGAGGTAGAGATGCTCACTGCAACAGGGCAGCCCTGAGGGCCTAGCACCAGGAGCCTATGGATGATTCTTCAAGGCTCTGATGTAAGGACGAAGCTGCAGCTGCTTCTGTTATTTTACCCAAGATTCAAAGTCCATGTCTTCATCCCTTCTCCATTCAATAAAGGCTTATTAGTGCTTACAGTCAACACTGCTTAGGCACTGATAATGCATCAGTGGGAAAAACAGTCCTTGTTCTCATTGAGCTGACATTCCAGTGGGAGAGGCAGATAATGAACAAATATATAAATGTATGCAGTGCAGTGATATGCACCTTAATGAAAACTGCAGCAGGGTGGGTGACAGCGGAATGGAAGCAGGTGGCAGTTGCCATGTGTAGATGTGTGGAACACTGTGGCTTCTGTAAGGGGTAATATTTGGGCAGAGATCTGGAAGAAGTAAGGGAGTGAGTGAGCCAAGGGCATCTGAAGAAAGATCTTCCAGGGAGAAGGGTATCTGAGTGGCCTGGGTTGGTCACCTGTCTACTGATGAATCATGGAGGATGGGGCCCCGTGAATGACAGGCTATCAGGACTGTGTGCAATAGGGGTGACCCCCAAAGGAAAATGGAATTGCTTTTACTATAGAAATTCAGTAAGCAGAAAGAAAAGATGTCCACCATAGTTGAGGGTGGTGTTTCTTTCACTGAATTCTGCCCCAAAACAGAGAGAATGAATGAGAAGGGGAATTGTTTCCACTTCCAAGAGATGGGGACAACAGGAATGAGGTGGACAGAGAGGCCTTGGACAGCCTCTGGTACTCTGGACTCTCAACTGAATCCCAATGACTGGTGCAAAAGCAGAGAGGGAAGAGGGTGTGGGAGGAAAGATACAAGTGTTCAGGAGACCCGAGGATGAGTGCCTGGACTCCCCAGTCTAGATGCTGGAGCCTGCCCTCAATAGCACAGTGGACATGACTTGTTCTTCTACTGCCATCTGGGAAACAACAGAAGACCATTTCCAAATGCTATTGCATGGTAGAGGGAGCCAGTTCTGTACTGCCGTCACCCTCTAGGGCACGCAGAGAAGAGGGACTGGCAGCCTGCACACAGCTGTGTGTGCATCAAAGCCACAGGATGGGCCTAGGGTGCAGGCGATGGTGGTCACTCTTCTCTGCCTCTCCCTGAGTGTGGCCAGTTGCAGTTCCCTGAATACACCATGCACTTTCAAATCTGTGTGCCTTTGCCCATGTGTGCTGCTCAGCCTTTAGTGTCTAGCATCCATGAAGCCTTCTCTGTCCTCCCTCCCCAACTAATTATAACATATCATTCCTTTCCCACAGTCCACAGCATATTATTGGTGCTTGTTGCACCCACTCACTGAACCTTGGATCATGGTGAGTTTTACATGTTTCTTTCCTGGAAGAAAATGCATCAGTTTTATTCACCTTTGCAGTGAGCCCTCCCTGTCCCAGTGCCTTGCATCACAGAGTGCATGGATGAGTGGGTGATCTCTGACCTTTTAGGGCATGAGGCCAGGAAGGAGGTGACTATGCAGCCCTACATGATGCTGGTTTTGATTGGGCCCCTCAGTTTCCCACGTCCAGGGAGGCCCATGGCTCCCTGGCTGACCACGGTTAGGAGCTCCAGAATCATTTCTTTTCCTTTCTTTTCCTTTCCTTTCCTTTCCTTTCCTTTCCTTTCCTTTCCTTTCCTTTCCTTTCCTTTCCTTTCCTTTCCTTTCCTTTCCTTTTCTTTCCTTTCCTTTCTCCTCCCTCCTTCCTTCCCTCCTTTTTTTTCTTTTCTTTTCTCTCGCTCTGTCACCCAGGCTGAAGTACAGTGGCGCAATTATAGCTCACTGCAGCCTCAACCCCCATCACCCCACGGGCTGGAGGGATCCTTCCACTTCAGCCTCCCAAATAGCTGGGACTACAGGCATGTGCCACCACACCTGTCTAATTTTTAATTTTTTTTGTAGAGATGAAGTCTCACTATGTTGCCCAGGGTGGTCTTGAACTCCTGGACTCAAATGATCCTCCTGCCTTGACCTCCCAGAGTGCTGGGATTATATGCCAGAATTATTTCTTGTGATTCAGGGGCATAGATTTCCAGGCAGGTTGAATTATTCAATATAGATTGTAGAGTTCAGAGAGTTGTTCCCCGAGGTTGCAACTGATCCCATGGAACAACGCTGTTTGTGATAATCCCTGATGCAGCCCTGTTGGGTTTTTGTGATGAAGAAGGAGGAGCATCTCTGAATTCTGCCAGGAATGAGGGCAGCAGCCTTGATGAGTGGTGAAGTAGCTCCCAGAGAATGTTGCAGGGTGCAATTTCTCCCCATCTCTAGAGAAGCCATTGGGAAGGTCAACCCATAGGACCCTCCCCAGGGCCAGGCTGGAGCTGAATAAAGAGCCCTCTGGCTCGTCTTAGTGTCAGCAGTTATTCATCAGAGAACTTGGATTAGAACTCACATTTCTCATTACTGGATAATGTGAGAGAGCAAGCATGGGTTCCAGCTAATCAAACATGCCATGTGCCAAGTGAGCTTGAGTCCTGGAGAGAATTAACTCTAAGCCTCTTAGGCTACCATCCTTTACCCACTGGATGAGCCCGAGGGGCATCTGGGGCAGCAGTGACAGAGACCTCTGGGCAAGATATGCCCAGAAGAGGTGTGATGCTGCGCCCGGCTTCTCATGGGCGATCACCAAAACTGATCACAAAATATGCACCACATAAGAGAAGAGTAAGATAAACACTGTTAAACAAGATCATGTAAGAAGATTAAAAAAGGAAAGAAAAACCAGTCAACACTAAAAATAAGGTAAAATTAAGGAATATAACAAAGGTTTAAAGTTCTAAAATCAAGATAATTGCTACAAATAAATTTAGCCTAATACAAACAGCACATAAAAGTAGGCAAACTTAAAAGTATAGGAGACAGAAAGTAACAACACATTCAAAAGAAAAACATGAAAGTTAAGTTTTGAAATATAACACCCCAAGAAATGTTTTAAAAGATAAAATACATTTAAAATGATGTAAGATCAGGCAGGGCGTGGTGGTTCACACCTGTAATCCCAGGACTTTGGAACGGTGAGGTGGGCAGATCACTTGAGGTCAGAAGTTCAAGACCAGCCTGGCCAACATGGTGAAACCCCATCTCTACTGAAAATACAAAATTAGCCGGGCATGGTGGTGGGCACCTGTGATCCCAGCTACTCAGGAGGCTGAGGCAGGAGAATCGCTTGAACCCGGGAGGCGGAGGTTGCAGTGAGCCAAGGTAGTACCACTGCACTCCAGCCTGGGTGACAAGAGTGTAACTCCATCTAAAATAAAATAAAGTAAGATCAAAAGCTAAAAGTGAAAGAGAGATTAGAGTATAATAAAGGTTAAATCTGCAGGAGAAAGTTAAAAATGTGATGGTAAATGGGATTAAAAATAGCAGTTAATGTGCTTTAATGTCAAAAGCAGAAGTGATCATAGAATAAGGGGAAGAGTAATTTAAGAAGAAAATGAAATGCAAGTTCTGAAGGTCCAGGAGCTTGGGGCAGATCAGTGCAGGAAACACTGGCGGGGGCAGTGAGGAGGCAGCTAGGAAGCTGTGGCAGGGCCAGGTTTCTTGAGAGCTGCCTCTCGGCTGAGGCAGCTGTGATGTCCAAGGCCAGGGTGAGATGGAGAGCTGGCTTCCCCTGCTGAAGGTGGCCTTTTTGGAAGGGTCTGAAAAGATCAGAAACCATTCCCATCATAAGTGGCTTCTTAACTCCACGAAAGTACACAGCTGAGCTGGGAATGGATTTGCGGCAGGGGTGGGGTGTGTATATGTGGGTGGGTGTCCCAATCTTTACATTGGCGTCTGCTTCATTAAAAAAATTTAATTAACTAATTAATTAATTATAAAATAATAAAGATGGGTCTCACTATGTTGCTCTGGCTAGTCTTGAACTCGTGGGCTCAAGTGATCGTCCCGCTTCGGCTTCCCAAAGTATTGGGATTACAGGTGTGAGATACTGTGCCGGGCCGGGATCTGGTTCTTTGCAGCACATACATAATAAAGCTTCGAACAGGTCATACAATCTTCAGAGCAATAATCTCAGCTAGATATTTGTAACAGCATAAAGCTGGCATCCATAGGGGATTGACTATGAAGTATGAGATAACCACCCAATAAGGCACCATTTAGACATAGCAAATGTTATAGAAGAATATTTATTGACATAGAAAAAGCTGGAGATAGTTACATGAAAAAACATAATTATGGAACAATAATTACTGTGTAATCTAACTATTTAAAAAGTTTATACAGTAGATGAATACATGAATAGTGTGAAATATTTATTACTATTGTTATTGTTACTATGGTATTATTTGGGTAGTAGAGATTACGGTGATTTTTTAAAAATTATTTTTTGTGCTCTTGAGAGTTCTCCCTAAATAAATCCACCTTATATTTAGTAATCATTAGGAAAAACCCTAAAGTTTAATTTAAAATAATTATAGCAACAGGCATAGACACACGTGTTCAACTCCAGAAAGATACCCTACACTGGCCTTTCTGCAAGGAAAGAAAGGCCAGATGTTCTCTTTCCCAACTCCCATCTCCCCAGCCTGTCACAAAAACCAGTTCCTGGATCAAAAATAATGAATCCAGAAGAGATAACTTACTAAGATAACATAAAGGTGTTAAGTATGTCATGTATTAAATAATGTATGTATGTGATCTATACAAAATTAATATTTAATAATAGTTATTAGAGAATTAATAGGTAATTATTCAACATAAAAATCCAACTTAATATTTCTTCTATGTTTATTATATTAAGCAGGTTATATGCATAATCTTATTAGGGCTCAGAGAGAGTGACTTTTGACATGGCACAGGTGTGGGGGCTGGGGTCTGATCTGAGGATGTTCACTTCAGTGCTTCCTATGTCAATAGTTCAGTATTTTAGGTTTTGGGGCAGATTCAGAAAAGTGTGATTCATGTTGCCTGCCCTCAAAGTCTGTCTAACCTAGCTGGAAAGATGGAAAAAAGTGATGAATGGGTGTGTAGTGGTAATACACAACATAATAAAGTGGGCAGTGCAGATAATACTTGATGTGAGCACCTAGGACAGACATTCCTGTGGCCTGTGTGGGTCAGGCGAGTCCTCAGTGAAGCACTGGGCTTTCAAGGATGGGAAGTGTAGCCCATGTGGGTCACTGAGCTAGCTCTAGGTCAAGTGTACACAGGATGTTCTGGAGAAAGAATGACCATGCGACCAGCACATAGACAGCAGATTCTGGGGACTAGGTCAAGTCTGAAGGGATGGTACCAGAAGATGTCAGTGTGCCGACTGAGTGAACGAGGTAGAAGCACAGTCAGGAGAGAAATCATGTCCAAGGCTGAGGGAGGCAGGCTGTGGTCAAGGTGAGGACAGACATGTTAGACGAGCAGTGAAGTAATAGCAAGAGAAGGGAAAGAGGAATGATATGGCTTCAGTTGGGTTGGTATCTGCTAGGGACTGAATTGTGTCCCCCAAGGATTCATATGTCAAAGCCTTGACCCCCAGTGTGATTGTATGTGGAGAGGGAGCCTTTAGGGAGGTTGTTAAGGTGAGATGAGGTCATGTGCCTGGTCCCTAAACTATGAGGTCCTTATAAGAAGAGGAAGAGACACCAGAACGCTCTCTTCCTGCTCGTGTAGAGAGAGTCCAGGTGAGGACACAGCAGGAAGGTAGCCAACCACAAGACAGGAAGAGAGGCCTCCTCAGAAGCCAGTGCCGATGGCACCTTGATCTTAGACTCCACCCTCTTAAACTGAGGAAATCAATGTCGGTTTCTTAAGCCACCCAGTGTGTGGCATTTTGTCATGGCAGCCTGAGATGACCAATACAGTCTAAATCTATGTAAGTCTAAGTCTGTGACTGTGGGCAAGTGATGGGCATTCCTTTGATGTGTAACCTGTACATCTTGCCAAGGTTGGGAGGAGGTACACCCAGAGAAAGGAGGAACCAGAGACATAGGATAAGAAATAAGGGTCATGGTCATTCTTTTGATCATGATATGTAATCAATCTATAAAAAATTCATATTGAATGCCTCCCATGTCCAAAGAGGCAAGGTCTTACTCTGTTGCACAGGCTGGAGTGCAGTGGCATGATCATGACTCACGCAGCCTTGACCTCCCAAACTCAGGTGATCCTCCCACTTCAGCCTCCCGAGTAGCTGGGACTACAGGTGCGTGCCACCATGCCTGGCTAATATTTGTATTTTTGGTAGAGATGCAGTTTTGCCATGTTGCCCAGGCTGGTCTTGAGCTCCTGAGCTCAAGCAATCAACCTGCCTCAGCCTCCCAAAGTGCTGGGATTACAGGCATGGGCCACCACAACTGGCCTAAAACAGCTTATTCTTTTTCTTTTCTTTTCTTTTCTTTTCTTTTTTTTTGAGATGGAGTCTCATTCTGTCACCCAGGCTGGACTGCAATGGCACAATCTTGGCTCACTGCAACCTCTGCCTCTCGGGTTCAAGTGATTCTCCTGCCTCAGCCTCCTGAGTAGCTGGGACTACAGGCGCCTGCCGCCATGCCTGATGAATTTTTGTATTTTTAGTAGAGATGGGGTTTCACCATGTTGGTCAGGCTGGCCTCGAACTCCTGACCTCATGATCTGCCTGCCTTGGCCTCCCAAAATGCTGGGATTACAGGCATGAGCCACCATGCCTGGCCTAAAACAGCTTATTCTTATATAGCCTGTGTGCCAGGCATTCCACATGCTTTACAGGTATTATCTCCTTTCATGCCTATGATAACCTGTGAGTAAATATTTCTATCATCTCAGCTTTACAGATGAGGAAACGGGCTCAGAGAGCTTAAGCAACTTGCTCAAGGTCCTAAGATTGTTGAGAATTGGAGCTGAGATTTGAACACATGATTTTGGAGTCTGTGCTTTATCCACTATGTAGTACTAAGTAGGATGTGATTCCTGCTGTCAAGGATGCAGAGTTTCTTGAAAAGATCAGATATAAATATTTGACAGGATAAATAGAAATAAAAAGTAGGGCACATTTAATCTCAGATGAATGGAATGATTTAGCGTGCTCTCAGAGGGGAGTGGGCACTCCATTGCCTGTAAGATAATCCAATGGGGTGCAGGAAGGACAGATTGGGACTTCTATTTATGTTTATATTACTGGTTCATTGAATAGCCCAAACTTCCAAGTTCTTCATCAAGAGAGAAAACCAATGAAGGTGTAATCAGATCTGTTGGGACACAGTCAAAAAACATGAAATTTATCAAGTTCACTGCATGAAATATGGGTTGATATCTGCTGTTATTAGCTAAGATGTCAGGAGCTGGTGTACACTGAGGAAGAGTTTCATCATGACATCTACTGTTGTTCATGACAGTAGAGCGTTCACTGGCTGAATGGGAGCAGTGAGAGTAACGAGCTTGTGAGTGCAGAGGGCTGTGTGCCTCCTCCATGCGCGGGGCACTGGCGACACAGCAGTGAGCACCACTGACCAGCATCTCTTGAGGAGCTTATGTTCCAGTTGGGGAAGACAGATGATAAACAAGATGGACAAAGGAAATATGTAGTATTAGGTGGCAATATATACTAAGGAGAAAAATAAAGCTGGAAAAGGGGTGGTAAGAATTGGGCAAAGAGTCTTTAATTTTTAGTTGAGGTGGCCGTGTCAGGCATCAGTGAGAAGGAACTGTTGGAGTAACTAACTGGAGGGAGTGAGTGAAGGAACCGTGTGGCCATGTGGCAGAAGAGCATTCAAAACACACACACGCACACACATATGCATACACACACACACACAAATACACATGTGCACACAGAGCAACTGGTAAGACCCTAAGGTGGAGATGTGCCTGGAAGGTTAAAGAACGAGGAGACCAGTATGACTGGAGCCTAGGGAACAGGGAGTGATGAGAGATGAAGCGGGGAGACAAAGGAGAGGGTGCCAATGTGTCGGCAGGTCCCTGTAGCTACACATGGGTTTCATGCTGTGAGTGGGATGGGAAGGCACTGGAGGGTGTGAGCCAAGAAGTGACATGATCTGGCTCATGTTTCTAGAGGATATTAAGGCTGCTGTGTTGACATACACTGTAGGGAAGTAAGGGCAGAAGCCAGGAGACCAGCTGGAAGGCCTAGGGCAGTTTTCCAGATGAGCCTGGACCAGAGTATTAGCTATGGGGGTGAGAAGGGGCTGGATGCTGTATATAATTTGATGGGAGAACCAACAGGATTTACTGATGAATTCGAAGTCAGCTGTGAGAGAGAGACTAATAGTACCTACGCATTACACAGAAAACACTTCCATTCAAGATAAATGCTTAAAACCTTTTACTTCTAGAGATGCATGATGGAGTGTGAGGGCTGCTAGAATAGACAAAAAAGAGTCTACAGGGATTCTGAGGAGAGAGGCCACTTAGGGGAGGACAGTCAGGCCTGGACTTCGTTGGACCTTGAAGAATAGGTAGGATCCAGAGAGTTGGAAAGGCCCAGGCAGAGTATGGTGAGGTCAGCAAAGGAAGGGACCTGGTTCCACCTAGGCCTGTGCTGAGCATGGGGCCTGGAGTACAGGCTTTAGATCTTACAGTTTTAAGATAGAATGGTAGCAGGAGGCCGGTTTGTCCTGCACTTGAACTCCAGGCAGGACAGTTTAGACCCTTACCTTCAGTCAGTAGGAAGGACTGAGAGTTTTCGACTGGAAGAGTTAAGTGGTACGGGTTTGCTTCAACAATTTACTTCTCTTATAAGCTCTGAATGAGAACCATTGGTTAATCCACTAATGTTAGTGCAGTAGCCAGAAAGGCTTCTTCTAGCCAGAAATATTTCTTCCCAGAGAATGACTTATTTACTAAATGGGACCAGGTCAAGAATTATATATGTATATGTGCCTCTGTGTGTGTGTGTATATATATATATATATAAAATACACATACAGAGTAATATACATATACACACATTCTTATATAACTGTAATATACAGTTATATATGTATATGTATACATATATAATTGCAATATACAGTAATATATGTATATGTATACATATATAGTTGCAATATACAGTAATATATACACATATACATGTATATGTAGTTGTATATGTGTGTATATGTGTGCCATTGTGCATGTGTGTGTATATATATGTATCTGTATACACACAGGCACACATATACATACATATACATACACAGGTACACATATATATACATATATATATATATACACAGGCACACAGATATATATGGGAGTGATTCCACTGGACTTGCTTGCTATATAATAGAAATAAATGTTTCTGGTTACTTTTCCAAATTTTAAAAAGCTTTATCTATATTTTAGGGAGTAGTTAAGGGTTTTTTTGGTGAATGCTATTTAATGAATTTTCCTCTTACTGGATATTGTGTGTCTGGCCTGTACACATCCTGCACAATCCTGCTTGCCACTCCAAGATGTTGCAGTCAGGTGCACCTGGCATAAACACTATGGCGGAAATACCCTTTTCCCTGTCTGTGTGTGTAAGATAGCTTCTTTCATGCCAGAGGAACTATTTTGGGAGAATGATTCATGTCACATTTTGGCCTCATTACAGTTTTAAGTTGTTAATGATGCCGGTTTGTCTGGAGGTGTAAACATAAGTGTTGTCTTCATATGTGTATGGGAATACCTATAACAGAAAAAGTACTTTCTATTCTTGAGTTACAGTCTAGACTATAAACAAAGAGATTAACAAGATCTTTATCAAAATTCTAATTTTATTGATGAGAAGCATGCTTCTGAAAAAGTACGAATTACTTGTGGCTCTGCCTCCATTCTCCATTTCCAAACACAGATGGAGAGTCAAAGAACTTAATGTCTTATTGTTACAAGCAGATGATTCTATAAAATAAACACTGTGCTTTCTCTTTTGAAATAGTGTGAAAAGTGAGAGCAGGTGTTAAATTACTGTCTTGCTGTTTGTGGTTAAAAGTAACAGGAGGTACAAAATCATTCAAAGTGTATTTAGGTGTGAATGATAAAGTAAGGTGAAGCCATTCTAATTATTCCAGTTTGCTTTCTGGTAACTTTAAAGGATATGGCAAAGTTTCCTTATTTACTCAGTGGTTAACAATGTATGCTGACATTGGAAATGAGGAACTCCTAACATCTGAGTTTGTTACCAGGCCTTGTACACAACAGTGCCTTTAAAGTGTTTATTGGCTGGGTGTGGTGACTCACGTCTGTAATCTCAGCACTTTGGGAGGCCGAAGTGGGTGGATCACGAGGTCAGGAGTTCGCGACCAGTATGGCCAACGTGGTAAAACCCTGTCTCTACTAAAAATACAAAAATTAGCCCGGTGCGATGGCAGGTGCCTGTAATCCCAGCTACTGGGGAGGCTGAGGCAAGAGAATCGCTTGAACCGGGGCAGCAGAGGTTGCAGTGAGCCAAGATCACACCACTGTACTCCAGCCTGGGCGACAGAGAATCCGTCTCAAAAAAAAAAAGTGTTTATTGATTTGTCCCCAAATAACTGAGTTCAAATAGGAAAAAATTAGGTTTGGAATGTGGCTAGATTTTTCTATGATTCTCAGGGAATTCCATGTCCTATCTTAAAATTTTAAAATTGACAAAATATTACTTATTTTATAATTTTAAATTATAAAAGTGAAAATTGAAAAATAAAAAATTAAAGGAATGCTAATGAATTTGTTGTTGTTTGCTATACACCCTTTTTTTTTTTTTTTTTTTTTTTGAGTCTTGCTCTGTTTCCTAGTCTGGAGTGCAGTGGTGTGATCGTGCCTCACAGCAATCTCTGCCTACCAGGTTCAAGTGATTTTCCCACCTCAGCCTCCCACCCAGCATAGCTGGGATTACAGGTATGCATCACCATGCCTGGCTGATTTTTGTATTTTTGGTAGAAATGAGGTTTCACCATGTTGGCCAGGCTGGTCTCGAACTCCTGACCTCAAGTGATCCACCTGCCTCAGCCTCCCAAAGTTCTGGGATTACAGGCATGAGCCACTGTGCCTGGCCTGTTTTTCTTTTTTTTTTTTTTGAGATGGAGTTTTGCTCTTGTTGCCCAGACTGGAGCACGATGTCGTCATCTTGGCTCTCTGCAACCTCCACCTCCCAGTTTCAATCGATTCTCCTGCCTCAGCTTCCCAAGTAGCTGGGATTACAGGCATGTGCCACCACACCCAGCTAATTTTGTATTTTTAGTAGAGACGAGGTTTCACCATGTTGGCCAGGCTGCTCTCGAACTCCTGACCTCAGGTGATCCACCAGCCTTGGCCTCCCAAAGTGTTGGGATTACAGGCGTGACCCACCGTGCCTGGCCTATATGCCCATTTTGATGGCAAGATTTTTGGATACAGTGACAACCTTTTTGATCCACTGGCAGTGAGACATACTCTCCCCACCCCCTTTGGGCATGTGCTTTAAAAAATTATTTTCTGGTTCATCTGTGGTTGGTGCTTTCCATTTGGAAATTTTGACCCATGCCATTTAGGTAGATTTATTCATATTTGAGTAAGTTACTTCAATTAACAGTAAACCAAATGCATTGTAACATCTTATTTAATTCTAACATGGTGGTTTGAAAAAATATTAGCAATCTGAGGACACTTAAGCAGTTTTGTCAATTCAGCTGAATCCAGCCTCATAGCAAAATCTGGTCTTGAATTCCCTCATCCTGCTAGAATCTTCTAGCTATGATGAGTGAAACCTACTTTTTTCTTTTTTTTCCCTTATCTTAGACATAAAAAAAATCTTCTCTTGGTTATTCAGTGACTGCCTCATTAACTAGCCTGGGTCTCTATTTCTAGAAATTAGAATTTAGTGGTTCTGGAGTGGGGTCTGAACACTCATATTAAAAAACAGGGCCGGGTGCTGTGGCTCATGCCTGTAATCCCAGCACTTTGGGAGGCCGAGGCAGGCGGATCACGAGGTCAGGAGATCGAGACCATCCTGGCTGACACGGTGAAACCCCGTCTCTATTAAAAATACAAAAAATTAGCCGGGCGTGGTGGCGGGCGCCTGTAGTCGCGGCTACTCGGGAGGCTGAGGCAGGAGAATGGCATGAACCTGGGAGGTGGAGCTTGCAGTGAGCTGAGATTGCACCACTGCACTCCAGCCTGGGTGACAGAGCGAGACTGTGTCTCAAAAAAGAAAGAAACAAACAAACAAACAAACAAAACAAAACAAAACAAAACAAAACAAAAGCCACCAAAAAGCTCTCCCAATGATTCTTACGCTCTAAGAGGACAATAGGTAAACAAAGGGCAAGCTTCAAAACCAAGATGTAAACATGGACACAAATCTCCAAAGGTCCCCGTTTTTGGAAGTTAACTGGATTGAACTGTGAGATGTCTGTGGTATGAGAGTGAAATGAGAGAACTCCTAACATGTAATAAAACGTCGCTGTATTTCACATTTCCCCTTCTGTCTTCTCAGCCATCATGTATGTCATGGGAGCACTTGGCCCTGCAGTGGGATATTTATTAGGTGGACTTCTTATTGGTTTTTATGTTGATCCCAGAAATCCTGTTCACCTTGACCAGAATGACCCTCGTTTCATTGGAAACTGGTAAGTTCTGTTTTCCAATTTTTAAATTTCAGTTCTTACTAATAATAGTTAAAGTCATGGTACACTTGTATTTAAAATTTTTCCAATGGGGAGACAAAAAATAGCTGAAAGGTGCCTGGGAAGGGGTGACAGGCAGGTTAATAACATCCCAAAGAAAGCTACATCCTAATCCCCAGAACCTATGAATATGTTATCTTACATGGCAAGAGGGACTTTGCAGATGTGATTAAGGACTCTGATATTATTTTAGATGACCTGGGTGGGCCCAGAGTAATCAAAGGAAAGACTGAGGCAGGAGGGCAAGAACCAAAGAAGGAGATTCAATGATTAAAGCACAGGTTGGAGTGTTGTGCCTTGAAGATGGAGGAAGGAGCTGCGAGCAAAGAATGCAGGTGGACTCTAGAAGCTGGAAAAGCAAGGAAATGGGTTCTTCCCCCAGCCTCCAGCCCTTTCAACCATTTTACACTTCTGACCTCCACAACTGTGACATGAATCAGATTGTGTTGCCTGAAGCCACAAAGTGTGTGGTAACTTCTTAAAGCAGAGAGCTTATACAGAGGGTTTGGGGACACTGGCTTAATCTGCATTCTTTAGGATTGGGGTGCTTCCTTTATAGCAGAGTGAAGGAAAAGGACTGCTGTGGCTGTGTGGGGACTTTCCTGCTGACTTTAATCATACCTTTCAGTATCTTTTCTGTGCCTTAAAAAAATACATTGTTTTCACTTTCTTATTGTATTTGTGTGTCTGCTTTACAACACTCTCCCACTGCCTGGAATGCCAGTCCTGCTTTTCCATTGTCACACTCTCAGTGACCCTTTTTTCTTGCTAATATTTTGTTTCCTCATGTGTGCTAGAGATTTAGCTGCTTTCTCGCTTGCTAGGACTTAATTGTCCTGGAAAATAAGTAATGCTTAGGACTCAGAATGAGAACTTCAACTTTGGATGTTATGTTATTTATCCAAATAACAGAGTTGCGTTTGAGTTCTTGCAGTCCTCAACTTGAACATGATAAGTTATTTTTCACAATTGCAAGCACTAACTGAAAATATTGGTGTCCTGAATTCATTTCATGTGGATTGGCAATATATATATATTGATAAGGCATTTTCACTTTATAATAAAGACAATACTTCAGTATTAGAAAAGATATGTGCCAAGTAATTACTCACTCACTTTTTTTTGGAACATAGACACACATGGAGAAAGTAATTACTTTCTAAAAAATGTCTTAGAGTACTTTATTCTCTCTGTGTTTCATTACATAATAATAACATCATAACTCCGAGGTTGGTAGGAATAATGTTTAACACTATTGATTTTCAAAGCAGCTAACAGATATTAGTTGTTATACACACTTCCTATTTTCATAAGTAATGCTCTTTGAAGCTGGAAGTGTTATGTCTGGTAGAATTTTTAAATCATACAGAAAGGAGTTCACCTGTCAGCATTAGGGAAATAACACAGGAGTTTTAAGTTCTTGACTCATAGTGAAATTTTTGGTCTTGTCTGTTTTCTTTCCAGTTCTGAAATTAATCAGAGTAGAGACGTTTTTCATTGTCAGAAAACCAGATTAATTAACTCTATTTATGAACATCCAGCATATGTTCTGTGTTCTATTTAGAGGTCCTTAAGGAGGGCACAATGACAGGGAAACATCTGGAGGGAAAGATGGGGAGAACCAACTCGGGTAGGGAGAAGGAGGGAAGGCAGGAGCTTTATTTAGTCTTACCAGTGCTTTATGCCATCTTTTGAACTGTTTTTAGGAGATGTTAGTCCAGTTGGCAGCAAAATTGAGAGATGAGGGCCGGGTAAGGTGGCTCATGCCTGTAATCCCAACTTTGGGAGGCTGAGGCAGGTGGATCACTTGAAGGTCAGGAGTTCGAGATAACCCTGGCTAACGTGGCGAGCCTCCATCTCTACTAAAAATACAAAAAAATTAGCCGAGTGTGGTGGCGCATGCCTGTAGTCCTAGCTACTTGAGAGGCTGAGGCAGGAGAATCACTTGAACCTGGGAGGTGGAGGTTGCAGTGAGCTGAGATTGCACCATTGCACTCCAGCCTGAGTGACAGAGCGAGACTCTATCTCAAAATAAATAAATAAATAAATAAATAAAATTGAGAGATGAAGAGTATAGACCCTGAATCCATATTCCCCTGGGTTTAAACCCTAGTCTGCCACCTAATACCTATGTGACCTTGGGGAAGTTACTCTGTGCCTCAATTTTTATAATCCATAAAAGAAGGTAGTTAAGGTACTTATTATCATAGGGTCATTGTGAGGAATGAATGAGTTTACATGTCTAGCACTCTAAGTTGTTCCTGCTGTACAGTATGTGTTAGCTATTCAGTCCTTTGAATTTAATCAGTGCTCAAGTAATTTTATCCATTTTTAATGGCTCAATGTTAGTTCTATACATGATAAAGATTGTCAATATAGAAATATATAATGAGGGTCTATTTAAACATGAATTTGAATTTTATTGAGTAACTGCTTGTAACACACTTCTACCTTGAACAAAGACATAGTTATTTGATGCAATGTTATTTTATACGATGTCTAGCAGCAGTGATAAGTTTTCAGTGGGCACATGCTGAAAGGGAGAAGGAAGGAAGGAAGGAATGAATAATGCTAAAATGTATTGGGTGCTTATTTTGTGTCAAGCATTATACTAAGCTCTACAAACATTCTCATTTAAGCCTTGGAACTACCTTGGAACAACCATAGGTAGTCACTGGTATGTGCATTTTGCAGCTGAGGAAATTGATGCTCAGGGAGTTCAATAATTTTCCATTAGCCTCAGAGTCAGTGAGAGCTGGGAAAAGAAACTGACTCCAGAGCACAGCTCTCAGTTCACTCTCTTAACTGGCCCCCTTAGTGAATGGTCTCTGAGTCATGGTTCATGAAAGGGATTTAGGTAGCTTGGCTTTTCAAGTGTAGCTGTTATTGATGTGTCTTTTTCCAACAGGTACTGCCCACTTTCTTGTCTCAGCTTTTCTCAGAGTCCTCTTTAGCATCATTATTATATGATGTGTTGTATCGATGTTATTTGAGACTGTTGAATAATGTGAGTTGGTTTGCTCTGCTTTGAAGTGACCCCACACTTTAATATTATTTTTGTATTATTTTTGTTTATTTGCTGTATTTCTCCCCTTCCTGTTATGCACCTTCACTTTGGGCTATTATGAGTAAATTTTTAATGTTTGCATATAGTCTTAAGTCAATGGCTGGGGCTGGGATGGGCAGGGAGGTTGAGTGCAATGCTATGTAAAAAGCATGCCGGGTGCGGTGGCTCACGCTTATAATCCCAGCACTTTGGGAAGCTAAGGCGGGCAGATCACTTGAGCCCAGGAGTTCAAGACCAACCTGGGCAACATAGTGAGACCCCCCACTTCTCTACAAAACAATAAAAAATTAGCCACTGCGCCTGTAGTCCCAGCTATTTGGTAGGCTGAGGTGGGAGGATCACTTGAGCTCGAGAGGTCAAGGCTGCAGTTAGCCATGATCGTGCCACTGCACTCCAGCCTGGGTGACAGAGTGAGGCACTGTCTCTAAAGAAAAAAATCAAAATAAATAAATAATTAATTAAAAAGCAAACCAGACACACAAAACTAGCTATCATGAACTTACTGTTAATCTGGGGACAGATGTTTTATGACATCCATCATAACACTGTCTTATTTAATTTTGATGATCCCCAAATATACTTAATACCCCACTTGTAGATAAGAAGGCTGATTTGGAAAAGCAAAATAATTTTCACAGGATCCTATAGTAAGCAATTGGTAAAGACAGGATACAAACCCAGGTCTGCCTGAAGCCACAGCCCATGAGTTGTCCCCTACACTACACTGCCTGCCGTCTTCTGGAGAGAGTGTGAGAGCTCAGGGAGCTGCAGGGATTCAGGGGACTGGAATAGAGAGTTCATGGAGAGAGGCTCCAGAGGCAAGTGAGCAGTGCCTGACGGGTAAGGACCTCATAAGCAGCCAAGTACTAAGAGGGCCAGGCATTATCATAGCTATGTTCTCTATAGACAGATGACCTTTTTAGTTATTTTTATTTTTTTTGAGACAGAGTTTCACTCTTGTTGCCCAGGCTAGAGTGCAGTGGCAAGGTCTCAGCTCACTGCAACCTCCGCCTCCTGGGTTCAAGCCGTTCTCCTGCCTCAGCCTCCCGAGTAGCTGGGATTACAGGCACTTGCCACCATGCCTGGCTAATTTTTGTATTTTTAGTTGAGATGGGGTTTCACTATGTTGGGCAGGCTGGTCTCAAACTCCTGACCTCAAGTGATCCACCCATCTCGGTGCTGGTTTTACACCTCAGGTGATCCACCCAAAGTGCTGGGATTACAGGCATGAGCCACCGTAACCAGCTGACATTTTTTAAATTAAAACTGTCTCTTTCAATTTATTTATTCAGCATGTTTTTTTGAGTACCTAATCTGTGTCAGGCACTGGGCTGGTGATTACATTCTGAATAACTGAGATTGCTGGAAGTCTGCCCCGAACAAACTTCTCAAAATAAAGCCCTTTACTGACTATCTTAAAATCTTCATTTGATGTAACTTTAAATATCTTTGAAAATAGCACACTAAATTATTAATGACTAATTGTAGGAATCATTCTCTCAACTGTGACCTTTAGCAGCTGATAACAGCACTTTAATAGAAACATTATTTTAAAAAATGAATTTTCACTTTGCAATGGATCTATAGTCTTACTTGATTGAATTCAGCGTTAATACTTATGATGCTGCTTGCATTCTGGTTACAATTGATGGGAATGTGTTGAGCATTTATGAACTTGGAAGCTTGAATGGCAGAGTTTGGAGGTGAGGAATCATAGTTAGAACGTGGCTACCCTGTTAGGGAGTGCCAGGGACCTCTGATTGCTAAGGAAATGTTGAAAGGGAACTGAGAAATTGCCCCATGGGGCATCATGCAGTCAAGAAGCCCAGGGCTCTAATACTACAATTTCATTCTACTCCCTGTGTTTGCTTCCTAGTGCTCTGCAACGTGGCAATCTCAGGTGAATTTCAAGACAGAATTCTGAGTCTAATAGCTCCTGTTCTACTTCTCTTAGGAAGCTTTCCAATACACATTAATTTCCACTCTCTGAATTTTGGTGTCACTCATAATCTGTACCATATAATCTAATATTTAATTATATACATTTTGCATTTCTTAGAGGTTGTTTCTTTTATTTTTGGCTTGCTTATGAACAGGTTGTAGGTTCTTGAAGGCAAGGACTAAGTTTAAATGTCTTTGTTGGTAACCCTCGTACTTGGTGAAGTATTGTGAAGGCCAGCTAAGTGGGAGGCAATACATTCTCTTTTTTTTTTTTTTAAGTTTTGCTCTGTCACCCAGGCTGGAGTGTGGAGTGCAATGGCCTGATCTCTGCTCACTGCAACATCCGCCTCCCAAGTTCAAGTGATTCTCCTGCCTCAGCCTCCCGAGTAGCTGGGATTACAGGTGCCCACCACCACACCTGGCTAATTTTTGTATTTCTAGTAGAGACAGGGTTTCACCATGTTGGCCAGGCTGGTCTCAAACTCCTGTTTCGGCCTCCCAAAGTGCTGGGATTATAGGTGTGAGTCACCGCGCCCAGCTGGGTCAATACATTCTTAAGTGTTTGCAGAAAAATATTTGAATATTCTCAATAATTTAAAACATATTTCACATGGGATATTAATGCTTTTCTTATGACAAAAAAAGTCTATATTGGTCCACATAACATGCTATTGTCTACATTATTTTTCTATTGAATTTATAATTTAGGGATTTATCATAAAATACACATTGTAGAAGGTTAGCAATGCTAGCAGAACTAACTCATTGGTGCTCAAAAATACTTGAATGAAATTCTAATCAGGTTGCTGATTATAATATTCAGTATAACACTGGTATAATTATTGAGTAGATTTCTCATTTATATCACAGAAAGAGAGAATTCCTTCATTTTCTTAGTTTGCTCAACTTCCTACTGCTTTACAGTTGATTACAAAAAGTTTTCTTCAGAATTTTTTCACCACAAACTTCTGCTTTACTAATTTGTTCTCACTCACAAAAGAAAAGACGTAAATGCTATTCACATTTTCCAATTTTTTAGGTGGAGTGGATTCCTCCTTTGTGCCATTGCAATGTTTCTTGTGATATTCCCAATGTTTACTTTCCCAAAAAAGCTTCCACCTCGACACAAGAAAAAGAAAAAGAAAAAATTTTCTGTTGATGCTGTTAGTGATGACGATGTTCTGAAGGAGAAATCAAACAACAGTGAACAAGCGGACAAAAAAGTTTCTTCGATGGGATTTGGAAAGGATGTCAGAGGTAAAGTATACCTCTTGAATAAATACATGCATGGCAGTTTGATCAGTGCTACTCATAGTGTGATCCCAGGCCCATGCTGTCTACCCACTGTCTGTGGTTGGCCTGTGGCCAGATAAGTACTAAGATTGAGAGTAAGTGTTGCAAACTCTTAGAAACTTGACAGAGTAATTTTTTTGCCTGTTGCATCTAAGAATAATTTAAAAATTAAGGTTATATTTTGTATGTTATTTAAAAATTAATTTTTAAATAATTCATCATTTGTGTATTTTGCAAAAGTATTAGTAGATGACAGACTAGAAATAATAATTTAAAAAAATGGTTTTTCCTCACACACAGTTTGAGAAGCACTGATTTAGATCATAAAGAAACAGATGTCTATATATGTTATTTACTATAATTAGAGATGTCTGATTTTTAAAATATTAAAAATCAAGTGCATTGTGCCATGGAGGGTTTATTTCAGGGGAATAGTGGTTTTGGCAGTGTGGTTTGATGCCTACATAAGTATAATACCTACCACTAGAAAGGGATCTCACTTAGCAGCTCTGTCAAATGCTTGCATGTGGCCCCAGAGAAGGGTGGCCAGGGGATGGACCTCCAAATGCAGTGTAAAAGCATCCAGAAGGTCTTGGTGATATATGGTTTATTTTTTTTCATTTTTATTTCTCTTAAAAATACTGATTATATTAAACTAGATTAGGCAATCTATAACATAAACAATTTGAAGTGATCATGACCAGACAATATTTGTTCAGTATTTCATATATCTGTTGAATGACAATAAGTCCCTTTAATTCCAGAAACCTATAATGTGACACTCCCATTAGATTTAGTTTTGTTTCCAACATTCTCTGAATTGATTTTTTTGATATAAATTATGAAGCATAATATTTACGAAGTACTTTCATCAGTCAAGGTTGTGTTAGGTAAAATTTACCTAGGCACATTATCATCTCATTTTGACTGTGTACACAGTGTGGCCAAAGAGGAACATTTCCAGCCTGGAATAAAGTTACTCATATGTTACAGACATGTCCCTATGGCCTAAGAACAATAATAGTTAGATTGGACCATTTTTAAAGACTATATTTTTTGAAAGCAAATGAAGTGCTATTTCATTGAAAATGCCTCTTTCCAGTTACATTTTAGATGTGGCCCTCTCCCTTCCCATGATTTTGTGACAGTGTGCACTTTTGGAACCGTACATGACTTCTTATGCTCTAATAACATAAAGCATTCTCTGGATGCTGGCATGGCCTGATCTCTTCCCATGTGCACCAGCCCAACATTTTTGTGAACCTATTGTAGGCCATTATGGCTACTATCAAAAGAGTGATTTTTTTTCACAACTCAATTGAGATAAGGTTGATGTCAAAGAATTTAAAACATAGCAATAATCTTTGATTCTTTTTTTTTTTTTTTTTGAGATAGGTCACCCAGGCTGGAGTGCAGTGGTGTGATCTCCACTTACTGCAATCTCTGCCTCCCAGTTTCAAGCAATTCTCCTGCCTCAGCCTCCCGAACAGCTGGCATTACAGGCGCCCACCCATGGCCAGCTAATTTTTGTATTTTTTTTTTTTTTTTTTAGTAGAGATGGTATTCCACCATGTTGGCCAGGCTGGTCTCGAGCTCCTGACCTCAGGTGATCCACCCTCCTCGGCCTCTCAAAGTGCTGGGATTACAGGCGTGAGCCACCGCGCCTGGCCAGCCTTTGAGTCTTCATTTATGGAGACTATAAAGTAGACTCAAAGGGAGAAATAAAGTCATACGTAAGATAAAATTATATGTTTTATAGCTTAGGGTTAGGTGACTTGAGTATGAAATATATGATCTATTGGACAGTAGAAAAAAGCGGGGAGAAGATTGATATCAAATACCAACAGCAGATACAACTGTTGCTGAGAATGAAGTTCTTTTGGAAGATGCAGTGTAGACAATGCTATCAATGCCCTGTCCACATTTTTGGACCCTACTGTTTTCATGGCAGAGGTCCACTAACTGCCAGGACTGAAATCATTTGCCTGAAGGTTTTTCTTTGTGGGCTGAGAAAACTGTTTGGCTCCTGCTTGAGGTGGTTTTCAGGTACCAAGGAATGAAACCCCTGGCCTCCCATGCCCCAGAGAAGTCTTAACCAGATGACTGGATAAACACCGCAGCTCCTGCCCCTCTTGGGGGAGGCAATTCTGAGGTGTGTTTCTGTGTCTTTCGTGGGCTCTCCTCCCATCCAGTGCACTTCGACCACACTCTCCACCCAGTGTTCCCTGAGTTGCCCAAATAAATTACTTAGATGCGAACTCTTGTCTCAGGGCCTTCTCCTGGGGAACCCATACTTAGAAATGCAAGTTCAAAAGCGATCAGGGCCATTGAGAATTCAAAAATGATTTTTGGAAATTGAATATATACACTATTTTATGGGATATCTTCTTGTACTGCCAGGGGTTGCTTTTCTCTGTCTTCTCTATGCTCAGTTTGATGGTTCAAGATATTTTCTTTTAAAAACAAGAATAAGAGGAGTCTTTGAATGGTGATGGGTAGTTGGTTTATAAAATCTGTTTATATTCTGATTTTCTTGTTAGTATTTTTGATAAAGTCTCCTTTTTTTACCCTATGCTTTGATTATCATGACTGATCCTACTTCTGCAGCCAAACCTCCTGACTGGGATACACAGCTGATTCATTTTATTATTTCCACTTGTACTGGATTCTCTAATCATATCAAGACTGGAACTTCAAGAGACACATTATCTTGTTAGAAAGAAATACTGTTTTAATTGAATTACACTGAAAATGTTTTGCTAAAAATGACATTGATGATATAAAATGATGTTCAATTAGAAGATTTAAAATTAATTCATTTTTATCTTGTATACATTGATTTCCTTTAGTGTATCTAATACATATCACCTGAAGAAAGTGACTAATATTTAATATAATTTTCCAAAGGACAAATTAAATCCCCAGGAATCATTCTGCTATTGACATCACTTTTTTTTTTTTTTAACAAAGCTGAGATTTATTATTGAGGTTACTTTTTAACAAAGCTGAGATTTATTATTGAGGTCTTGCCTTAAAAAATGATTCATAGAAAAGTCCATTTTGAGTTAAATCTGAGTTTGAGTCCCAGATCCTTTTTTCCCTTCTATTTTCTGGAGTAGGGCTTCTTTTGGTCTTAATTTTTAAAATTTTTATTCTATTTTAGTTTATTGAGACAGAGTCTCTCTCTGTCACCCAGGCTGGAGTGCAGTGGTGTGATCTTGGCTAGCTGCAGCCTCAACCTTCCAGGCTCAAGTGATCCTTCCTGGCTCAGCCTCCCCAGTAGCTGGGGCTACAGGCCTGTGCCACCACACCTAGGTAATTTTTGCATCTTTTGTACAGATGGGGTTTTACCATGTTTCACAGGCTGATCTAGAACTCCTGGACCCAAGGGATCTGCCTGCCTCAGCCTCCCAACGTGCTGGGATTACAGGTGTGAGCCACCACGCTTGACTTTTTGGTCTTTATTTTATATTTGAAATTTGGATACCAATATTAGTACCTTCAAAGAGGAAGTAGAAGTTGGTAACTTATACTTCCTTAAACAGAAAACTATTGGCCAGGTGCAGTGGCTTATGCCTGTAATCCCAGAACTTTAGGAGGCCGAGGTGGGCGGATTACCTGAGGTCAGGAGTTTGAGACCAACCTGGCCAACATGGCAAAACCGAGTCTCTACTTAAAATAAAAAAATTAGATGGGCGTTGTGGTGGGCACCTGTAATCCCAGCTACTTTGTAGGCTGAGACAGGAGAATCACTTGAACCGGGAGGTGGAGGTTGCAGTGAGCCAAGATTGTGCCACTGCACTCAAGCCTGAGTGACAGAGGCAAGACTGCGTCTCACAAAAAAAAAAAAAAAAAAAAGAAAATTATTTGAGCCATACAGAATGGTGCCCTTTTGGGAAGTTCTATTGTAGAGAATGATAGAAGAAAATATACTCCACCTCCACATTTTAATGACAGACATTGAAAAAATCTGACTCAGTGTTTTCATACTCTTATTATAAATTATGCAGGAATAACGCTGATTTAAGACACCGCGAAGGGGAAAGTAGAATTCTCAGTATATCTGCATTACATTCCACAAAGAAATTAGCATTGATTCCATCAAAAATCTTACCAATAAAAATAAACACTTAAAATATTTAAGTGAATCCATTTTCCTGAGGTTTGAGGTCCAGCATTTTAAAGCATTCCAAATTTAACTGGGCAGGCTTCTATCTAAAAAACTTTTGGTGGCAGTTAATCATAAGAATGATTTTACTTTCTATGTCCACTTTTTAATCTTTGAAGCTTAATTGCTTAGTATTATTAATTAAGCATAAAATGTAACAGATTTTTCTCTGCTAGAATTTTGTCTGTTAGAGTGCAATATATTTAAAATCCTAACTAAATAAAATAGTTACCCTGAGGTGATAAACTGATTTAAAGAGGCTACTGAAAGTTGGAGAATTTTGCTCATGGAAGGATAATGTTGGCATCATTGAATTCACTGAATGTTCACTCTATAGAGGGTGCTGTACTCCATGCTTTAGTTATACAGTTGAGTGAGCCATGGTTTACCCTCTAAGAGCTTAGAGTCCACTGAGGGAGCCAGGACAAATACAGATGGAAATGTATTAAAGGCCATAAAAAGAGAACAGGTGCAATGGTGTGGAGGTTCAAGGCTGCAGAAGGAGCATCCAGTTGAGGGATCAGGAAAAGTTATATGGAGGAGGTGGCATTTGAGATGAACCTCGAAAGACTGGGAGGATTTCAGTAGGTGGAGGCGGGTGTCAGGAATGTTCAGGCAGAGAGAGCAAAGGCCAGAAAACTGGGACTGTGTAGATGTATTTGAAAGTGCTGAACAAGCGTTTTGTGGTAGTTGTGTTGGATATATGTGGCAGAGGCCTGGGAGATGAGGTTGGGAAGGTCAAGCAGGGCACATGGTGGAGAGCGTGAGTTCTAGCGTGAGTTCTTCAATTTCTTTTCTAACGGGGAATGGGGAGGTTTGAGTTGGTGTTTGGTAGCACTCAAAGAGGTAGATTAGGGAGGAGGAGGAGCAGATTGTCAGGAAGGGGAGCAGGTAGACAGCTGCAGACAGAGCCCAGTGGAGAGGTTTCGACTAGTAGAGAAGGAAGGGACAGCAGCCTGCTAAACTGGCCCTGCTGCTTCGACCCTTGCCCCCTTTCTACCTGCCTTCCCTTCAGCAGCCAGAAATGTTAAAATGCCACTCCTTTGCTCAAAGCTGTGTGGTCTCCCAGCTCATTCATAGAAAAGTCCACTCCTTTATGACCTATGATTTAACCCCTGGTTACCTCTTCGACTTTATCTCCTTTCAGTCCCACTTGTTTATTGTGTGTTCTGCTTCAGCCCCACTGTGCTCATTGTTGGTCCTCAAACGTGCCAGACAGTCTCACCCCAGGACTTTTACACTTGCCACGCTTGTGCTGGGAATGTTCTCTCACTTCCCTCAGTGCACTTCCCACATGGCCCCTTTTCAGTGAGGCCTTCCTTAGCCACCCTGTTAAAAATCTCTGACCTCTCCTTCAAGGCTTCTTACCTCCATCCTGCCTTTAGTGTTCCCCTTAGCACCCATCACTCACTCACCTACCATGGATTTTACTTACTTATTTATTGTCTCCCCAATGAGAAAGTAAGCTCCATGAAGACAGGAATTTTTTTTTTTTTTTTGTCCATTACATTTCCTGCTAAGTTTACACCACCTAGTAGGTACATAGTAAATATTTGATGAATGAATTATTGAATGAGAAAAAGAGGTCATTTTCTTTTTCTTTTTTTTTTTGAGACTATCTCGCTTTGTCTCACTCTGTCTTGCTCTGGAGTGCAGTGGCATGATCTCTGCTCACTGCAACCTCCGCCTCCCAGACTCAAGTGATTCTCCTGCCTCAGCCTCCTGAGTAGTTGGGATTACAGGCACCCACCCCCACACCTGGCTAATTTTTATATTTTTAGTAAAGATGGGGTTTCACCATGTTGGCCAGGCTGGTCTTGAACTCCTGACCTCAGATGATCCATTGCCTCGGCCTCCCAAAATGTTGGGATTACAGGTGTGAGCCACTGCGCCCGGTGAAACAGGTCATTTCTTTAGGGTGTGACAACTGATATGGGAATGATGGAGAGAGATACCAGAGGTGATTATAGGGTTTGAACCTCAGATAATGGGGAGAGGAACTAGTTGAGAGAAGCAGAAGGAATAGATTCTGAACTTGAGCTGCCTAAGAACACCCAGAACCATTGCATATGCTCCTTTGCTAGGTGTTTTGGAACAAGTATAGTATGAATGTGTTCAGGTCCGTTTTTGACGCAGCAAAGAGGGATCACTAAAAGCTACATGCCTGGGCCCTGTGCTCTTAGTCTTCTTGCATACTGCCTTTACTAAATAGCACTTTAATTTTGTGTTTGCAGTTTTATTGAAAGCTGCTGCTTGAATTCCCCATACTTGCCATAGGATGGTTGCTCAGTGCCCTTTATATAAAACCTCTTTCTTTGGATCAATGGTTCTCAAACCCAGCCTACATCAGCATCACCACAAAGGCTCCCTAAAACCCAGGTCTTTAGGCCCCAGTCCACAGTCTCCGATTCAGTAGGTCTGGAGTGCGGCCTGAGAGTTAGCGTTTTTGAACAATTTCCCAGATGATACTGAAGCTGTTGGTCCAGGAACTGCACTGTGAAAACCACAGCTCCAGAACATAGTTAGGAAAAACTTTGTTTTCCAGGAAGAAAGTAGAATGTTTCTGTGTTTCTGATAATGATGATTATACAGCTTTTTGCTTTGATGGCCAGGACAGTCAGAGTCAAATCTAAAATCCAGGAAAAGTCTTATGGCCACATTTAATTCTTTCTCCCAGTTTGGATGCTCTGCTCTATTTATGTTTTCTGTGTATCGAATTATTTGTTTCTTTCCTGTCTATTATTTTATTGTATGTATGATTTCTGGTAGTAAGCCACATCTTTAGATTTGGACTTGCAGCTTAGGAGGTGAAAGGTAGATGGTAACAGTCCAGGCAGAGAATCCCTGAAAAAGCAAGCTCTTTCTTTATACTCAGCAAAATAACTGTGGGGTGATTCATCAAAGTAGCATCTCCTTAGAAAGATATGTGAACACACTCATGAGTGCTGATTTAAACAAGCAAGGTAGTACTGTGGCCAGGAGCCACTAATGATGTATTTTAGGCCCTGGCAGCCATGTGTACCCCCTTGTTGTAGGCAAGTGTCTCAGGCTCAATGTGCTAAGCTGCGAGGTGACTGTGGCGTGCTAGTGTCATCTAGCTCCTGTCTTTTCCAGGCAAGCAGCAAATGCCATTTGCTGGTGTGTTTTGGAGGGGAGGGAGGACTTAGAGTACCTTCATGGGGCCTTATGATTGGGAAACCCGTGGGGTCATTTCTTTCAAAGAAAATGAGCAGGAAATGAGGGCACATAGGTCCTGTGTTGGCCATGTTGCATATGATAAGCAGTCTTGGTTTTGCTTTTACAGAAAACCCTGACTAAAAATAGTTTGATTCTTCTGGATAACAGGCATGGAAAAGTTGTATCTGCCAAATGCTCAAGAACATACAGGATCATGTGAGATTCACAGGCCACAGAAGTTACTAAGGTTTTCACTGCAGGACGATCATATGTTTTCACCAGCTTTTTGACGCACCAGAAGGCTTTAAAGAATAAAAATGATAGGAACTGCAAGATTAGAGATAATGGAACATTTAAATACAGTCATCCCTTGGTATCCACAGGGGATTGGTTCCAGAACTCCTTGGTGGATACCAAAATCCATGATGCTCAAGTCTCTGATATAAAAATGGTGCAGTATTTGCATATAAGCTACGCACATCCTCTGGTATACTTTAAATCATCTCTCGTTACTTACAATACCTAATACAATGTTAATGCTGTGTAAATAGTTGTTTTATGGTCTTGATTAGGGAATAAGGACAAGAAAAAAGTCTGATGTGTTCAATACAGATGCACTCATTCATTTTTTTTTTCTGAGTATTTTCAATCTGTGGTTGGTTGAATCCATGGATGCAGAATCCATGGATGCAGAATCCATGGATATAGAGGACCAACTGCACTTTAAGTACTCATAAAAGAAGAGGATCAAGAAGTTTCATGAGATGTTAAAGGCTGTTCAATAATTTGCACCCATGGGATTTTAACTTATAGAGATGTCTGAGTGATGATATGACGAGGTTAATACCGCTGGTAGAATAAATTACTTACACTTCCTAAGAGAAGGGGGCATGCCTTGCTATGCAGGGCCGCAGGGGGAGCATCAGGTTGGTCAGGAGGCAGAATCGGAGCAAGGCCAGAGTCTAGGCCACAGCCTTTGTTGGGATCTCCTTGGGAAAGAGCTTAGGATTGGCTAGTTTGAATAATGTCCATAGGCTGTGGGCTATAAGGATGATCTCCAGTTGTCTGGTACCTGACCCTGGGTGATTTAGGACAGGTGAAGTGTGTGTGAGTTAGATAAGGAGGTGGTTGGGGCTACCAACTTGGGATTGGTTGCTTTGCTTATGAAAGGTATGCTTGCAGTGGCAGCTGAGCCCAATGCTATCTCTAAGAAGTGGCTATAGTCCTGGGAGGGCAGTCTCTCGCTGGCCGGCAAGCTTTTTAAGAAGTCAAAGCATTATAAAATATAGAAATTTACAAACATGATTAATATAGAAGCTTATGTGTTCTAGCTGGAGTATCTGCTCACTGGCCTCCTTCAGCCATAATTATCACGTGGTGTTCCCTCTGTCTTTCTTTATTACACCACTTTTCTTCCTCCGCCTTGAGGAGGCCTTTCCTATGCCCTCAAGGCAAAGGCCTTGGTACTGCCCATGTGCTTTGCAAAGCACCCTGTATTTTGGCAGTATCACATTATTTTAAAATTTATCAATAAAAATCCCCATCTTTTATATAACTATGACCTTCTACTCTGGTTGCTTTCATCTTCACTCTTGGTCTCTGTGCCCAATGTGAATTTTATGCCTTGTTTGACTTTAGTCCCTTTAAGCTGACTTTATCTGCTTGTTCGATCACTCTTCTCTCAAAATGTACTTTTATATAAGAAATAGGTGTTATTTAAGACTTTTAGGAAAGGACTAGATGGGTTTCCAAATGGAACCCAATAATTTAATTATTGAGATAAATGCCTGGCAATATCTATCCTAAGGAAATTTCTTTTTTCTATTTTTCTTTCTTTTTCACAAATGTCTTTATTGGACAATCACTACAGGACTAAGAACTCAGGATTCATACATGAAAAGTTACAGACCTTGCCCTCGAAGGGAGGCAGAAAAGAAAGTAGACACAATGTTAATATGTTAAGTCCTAAAATGGAGGTATGCACATTCTAAGAAGGTGGAAGGAAGAGGAGGAAGGAATCCATGTTGGCTGCTTGAGTCAGGGAGGACTTTCAGGGATGACACGTTTCTGCATCCTTTTAAAATTGCAGCTTTTAAAACAAGATCCTAAAAGTAATACATGTTCATGACAGAAAATTTAGAGAATAAAATAAAAGTGAATTCCAATCCCATTTCTGAAAATAAAATGCTTAACTTTTTTTAATAGTAAGAAAGTATGTATATTTTGAAACTAGATAGATGTGGTGGTTGCACAACATTGTGACTGTACTGAATTCCACTAACATTTTTACTTTAAAATAGTTAATTTTATATTCTGTGAATTTTGGCACAATAAATTATTTTTTTAAAAGGGTATGTATTTTAGTGGAATTTAAACATTAGGAAAATAAACTGCCTGGGCTACTAAATTTTAGATAAATGTTAGTATGTCTGGATATATCCATGTCAAAAATTATGAAAAGCATTAAGAGGGGCCAGTATGTTTGTTTGGTATTTAATACTCATAATTTATACCTGGGTAGAAATGTACATTTTGGGGTAATAAAATTTAGTCAACTGCTTCATAGTAATACTAACTTATCTATTTTGTATAATAATAAAACAAGCACTAGTCCTCATCCCACCCCCAGTTTAAATTTTAAAAAAAGATGTAAAAGGAACAAAATTAATAGCTTATGTTTACTTTTAGAAGGGCTCTTTAGAAGAACATAAAAGAAATGTTGGTGTGGATGCACAATGTCGGTGGGTAAAAACAAACACACGAACAACACATCCTGGGGAAGGAATTTTCTTGCAACCAGAAAAAAAACTAATCAGAAAATTAATGAAGGTTAAAAAAGATCTTTGGTGAAAAACTAATTAGCATACAGAAATTAGTATTCCTAATTATGACTTTGAATCTTGAAGAAAATGTCAGATTATGCTATGCATTCACTAGTATTACCAGTTAATACAACAAAAATATTTAAAGCTTTGTTGCTTAAAGAGGCAATCACTCAGAAATCTGAAAAATTAAGCATATCTCTTTCCCAGATACGCTGGATAAAGGACAATATTGTATATTTTCTGTTTCTCCTGTTAATATTTTAATTCTTCTTTAATGGACATTTTAGTTTATAATCTTATCTGATGCCATTAAGGATTCTTTAGCATTAAAAGGACCATAATTTTCTATTTTCAGTGAGTTCACCACTGTGGACCACCTTTCGTCTTATGACTTACGCTTTCTTAGCTCTTAACCTGCTCCCCAGGAGGAAATTATGTCTCTTTGGAATGGACTCCATTTTTTCACAAGTATATGGCTATTGCTTTAGTACAAATTATTACAGTGATATAATAAAGAATGTTAATAAATGCATTCCAAGTATATTTTTTGAGTGCCTCCTATAGGCCAGATGAATGCTGGGAGCTGAAGATGTGCAGATACCCCAAGGTCCTGCAGTCATAGCTTTTATAGTCTCCTGAAAGGAACAGACAAGTAAACACATGCAGCTACCTAAGAATTGATGACTAGAGCTATGGACCAAGTACATGGGAGCACAGAGAGGGAGCCCCCTAGACTGTCTAGAGAAGCTGTGGATGCTTCCTACAGGGGCAGATGCCAATCCTGAAAGTTGATGGATGAGTTTGACATTTGCCAAGGAGATAGGTGGGGAATACCACAAATAGTACAGAGATGAAGAAGACCATGCCATGGATGAAGCTTGGGGCAGGGCAACCGTAGGAATACAGAGTGGAAGGGTAGGCAGCGGCCCGCTCTCACAGGCCTGGCGCACTCAGTGGTGTTCATGGTAGCTGGGCCTTCTTCTTATGCTTCTTATGCTTGGTCAATCCCTTTGTTGGCATATGTTTTTCAAATATATCATTAAAACAAAGTTTGTTTCAGTAATCTAACACAACAGCAAAAAGACATGATATAGATCCTTTCAGGTTGTAAAGAGCATAAGCCAGTTCCAGCCACCTGAGATACTGGGGTTCTGGTGCAAGGCTCCGGGGGAGAGGAGAAGCCCCAGCGGCTGGGCCCCTGGCAGATAGGGATGTGCCCATTGCCATTGAGCTCCACAGTCACTCTGCAGACTCCACTGTGGCTCCAGGTTCAGTTTTTCTTACTTTTGTCTCTCACTCAAATCTTCATACTCCCTACCTAATTAGCCCTTTATAGTCTCCAATGCAAACACTCCAAGGGAAGCAAAGTCAGGGGGTTTTTGGCCAGTCTTTGCTCACATAGGGTGCCTTAGGCCTCTGGTGGCTGTTGGGTTGCCTGTAGATAGCACCTCTGAGTCCCGCCTCCTTCCCTGGTCCAATCAGCTCATTTGGGGATATCAGGTCCTATGGTAAAAACCTTGCAGCTTCTGTATAAGGAGCCACACAGGATGGGTCTTTCAGTGTGACAGGGACTTGCAGAGCCCTCTTCAGCCTGGGATATATTTCTTATCAAACTAAATAAACTTCCAGGAAGTTCGTCTCTCTGCCCACTTGAAAAGATGATTGCACCTTTCAGGTTCGCTGAAGTTGGTGCTTGTTTAAGCTTTGCTCATCCAAATAAAGGCCTTTTGTAGTACTAGTTACTCGGGAGGCTGATGTGGGAGGATTGCTTGAGCCCTGAGTTTGAGGTTGCAGTGACCTATGATCACTTCATTGCATACTGGTCTGGGCGAAAGAGGGAGACCCTATCTAAAACAAACAAACAAACAAAAATAAAGACCTTCATCAAATACAGACTTTAAATTATGACTTATTTCACAAATAAGCATAAAATATTCACACATGCTGGAACCCACTTGGCTAATGGTCAAAAAATTACAAACATATCAATACCTTCTGCCTTATATCATGCTGTGATCAATAGGTTTGGAGAATAAATTACGGCCTCTGCCCTCAGTGAGACTGATCCAGTCTCTCCTAAACACCATCCCTTATCAGCTTCCATAAGAATCTGGTCACAGCCAGGCACAGTGGCTCACGCCTGTAATCCCAGCACTTTGGGTGGCCGAGGAGGGCAGATCACAAGGTCAGGAGATTGAGACCATCCTGGCTAACATGGTGAAACTCCGTCTCTACTAAAAATATAAAACATTAGCCAGGCATGGTGGCAAGTGCCTGTAATCCCAGCTACTTGGGAGGCTGAGGCAGGAGAATCACTTGAACCCTGAGGGCAGAGGTTACAGTCAGCTGAGATCACACCACTGCACTCCAGCCTGGGCAACAGAGCGAGACTCTGTCTCAAAAAAAAAAAAGAATCCACTTGCACCACCTATCTCAGATTTTCTGAATTTTGACCAAAGGCTTTGGAGGCCCCTGGGTGCACCAGATTTATTGCAGCACAGCTCTGTTGTGATTGGAGTGCAATTTAACACCAGGTCCGCGTGCACGTGATCATGGGGCCGCCTATACTGTCATCGATGTGCACCTGGAAGGAGCAAATGATCTGCCAATGCTATTAACACTTCTTTTAAAAGTGATTTCAGAGTATAGACCACCTTAAATTATAACCTCTTGAATTTTGGTGCTTTGTGTTGAATTTTATTCCTACTTTACTACTGTTTAAGGCATCTCCTGGTTTTAGTGCCAGCCTGAATTTGTAAGATTTCCTAGCATTAAATGATCAAAAAATGATAATCACTATCATTATTTCATCATCTCTCCTTCATCATGCTTTTTACTGCATCTTTGGTTTTACAATGACACAGTTATAAATGACACCAAGAAACTGATCTAAAATATATTTTGTAGCATAAAAATTAAGTATTTGGTTGCAAATTTAGGAAGGTTTAACAACTTCTTTGCTAACTTAGTCTTCTAAATTTTGTGTTTTTTAAATAATTTTGAATTTACATGAAAGCTATAGAAATAGCACAGGGCACGAGTGTACCCTACATCCTGATTCCCCAATTGTTAACATTTCTGAGAAATTGAGGGTGTGGTACTCTACTGTCCCTAATACTTCAGTATATGTTTCCTAAGTACAAGAACACTCTCCTATATAACCACAGGACAGCCATAAGAATCAGACAATTCACATTGATCTGGTGCTACCATCTAAACCATAGGCCCCAGTCAAATTTGCTGATTATCCCAATAATGCCCATGATGTCCAAGATTCAATCCAGGATCACATGCGTGTAGTTTTTGTGCCCTTTAGTCTCCTTAAACCTAAATCAGTTACTCATCCTTTTTTGTTTCTCATGACCTTGGTCTTTTAAAACAGGTACAAGCAAGTAACTTTGTATATCCATTAACTTTGAATATCCTTCAGTTTGGATTTGGTGATGTTTCCTGATTTATGCATGTTTGCAGGCACACCACTGAAATGATGCTATGCTCAGTACATAGGAGCAGAGACACACAGTGTTAATTTGCCCTGTCACTAGTAGGCTTTTATCACTGGGATAAGATAGTATTTGCCAGGTTCCTTCATTCTAAAGTTAATAAGTATAATGTATTATTAATCAATGAGTAATTAAAAAGAACTTTGTGGGGAAATATTTTGAGGCTATGTAAATACAGTTGACACCTATTATTTGTGGCAGCTATGTTCTATAAAGTCACTGTGAACACTGGATTAGCCTGGACTGAACTTCACTCCTACGGAGGGTACAGGGTTGGGTTCCTATTACAACATAATCCTCAACCAATCAATCAATACATGACCTCGCTTTATGTATCTTTCTGTTTAAAGACTCCTTATTTAATATATAGGGTTGATTCATTATCATTGAACTTATGGTCAATTGCACTGTAACTCATGCCTGAAGGAAGCTTATCTAACATGAGTATTTTCTCCATAAGGCACATCTTAGTCTTTTGCACTTTAGGAACCCTAGACAGCACTGCAGCACAAGGGATTTTAAACAATGAGATCACCAACAAAAAGTACAAAAATGCAAAGCATGTGAGACAGTGTATTATGAAAAGGACACGAGTTTACAATATGAGAGCAGAAACAAGAAAGCAGAGTGTCACCTTGTTCCACCTCAGCTGGGAATGTGTGCATTGGACGACTCAAATTTTTCTCTGGTCTGCATGTGACTGTGAAAGTGCTGTGAGTGTTAATTTTTGGGGTTACAAATAAATTTTAGCAAGTAGATGTCTTTGGAAATTTGGAATCTGTGAATAATAAAAACTGACTATATTTCATTCCTATTAGATTTTTGCTTACTGGTTTAGCATCTACAGAGGTCAAATTGGCCCAGATTGGGCTATTGAGAATCCTTCAAGCTGTCTTCTGTGTCCTTATGACATGTCCTCACCATTCCATGAGCACATTTTTGCTTTCTTGTTCAACAAGATTTTCTAGGCTTATCTTTTATTATCTCTGCTCCAGTTGTAAAGTTAGACATTTTTCCAGGGAACTCTTGTTCCTTTTAGTAGAAGATGGTTTTTAGAAATCAAGAATTGGGTGCTAGGTGGATGCATTCCTACCAGGGTGTCATGACTTCTAAGCCTTGTGAGCAGACGGAGAAGGACCTATATTTATACCCACATACAAACACACACACAGTCTATCATCCATGTATCTATCTTCCTCTAATCTATTTATCTATCTGTCTATCTGAACCATGAATTCATACCAGTACCTCCAGTTCCAATCTGATGTAGAACGATCCCCCTTTCCATATTTGTAACTCTCTTCTTTGGCAGTTAGAAAACTGATTTCCATTATTTTCAATGTATTTATAACTTGCTAAGTCTCCTTTGATGTAAAAAATTACCCAGTCCCACCAACCAAAGGTACAACCCTGTATACTGTTCTCCCACCCCAACTCCTGGAGGGCTGTAGGCTGAAAGCTCAGCCCCAGTAAAGGAGAATGAGAAAGGTAGAAGAAAGGAACTTAGAGTCACTGAAGGTCTGAACTTCTGCTAATTCTTCTTAGATAACAGCAGACTTTTTTAATAAAAGAAGAGAGAACCATCATGCATGTTTTTAGTTACCCTTGAAATTAGAAGGCTATTTTATCATGCCAAATGGCTATAGAAGAAAAACCCGTTCAATATAACCAGTATTTCTTAAAATAGTCATGTGATAGTATGTTACTTTCTTATGTTAAAAATTTATTTTATATTTCTCCCAGATGTTTAAGAGTCAACACATTGGCTTTTAATATGCTGCTAAACTTAATTTGAATCTTTAAATGTGGATAGGTAATCTTAACTTTCTAAGTTCTAAATTTTGGATATGACATTTTAATTTACAGTGTTTACGAGAGGCTGTAGGATGATTTTATGAAGCACTTTGATTATGTTTTTCTCTGGTGTGTTTATCCATGTCAAAAAATAAAGCATGCATCTTAATTTTTATTTTAAATTGTTAATTTAAACTTTAGAAATTAAATTAAAATATAGAACATTAAATTTAGTTAAAATTTTAAAATGATGATAGTGAGCAGTCTTAACTTTCTAAGTTTCAAATTTTGGTCAACAGGAGGCTATGAATTATAGCTTTAATAAAAGTTCTAGGCTAATTTTAATGAAATGACTTCATTATGTTGAAAGAGATAACCGTTCTGAGATGACTGTATTGCCAAAAATAATACAGCTTACCTTTTCTATGAAGATACATAAAGTTCACATAAATGTACATTAATTCACAGAACATAAACCCTTAATTGTCTGGTGTTATATATTTCTCCCAGATGTTTAAGAGTCAACACATTGGCTTTTAATATACTGCCAAGCTTAACTTGAATCTCTAAATGTTGATAGGTAATCTTAACTTTCTAAGTTCTAAATTTTGGATATGACATTTTAATTTACAGTGTTTACAAGAGGCTGTAGGATGAGTATGATTGAGAAGTATATAGTTGCCATATAAAATACATTGTTTTGGTTTGTTTGATTTTTAATCAAATAGAATTACACACATATATGTACATCTATTTTTGCAGCTTGCTTTACACATTAATACAAATATTCCTTGGAGTTCTTTTATGCCAGTACATACAGCTCTATTTCGTTTTTAACTACTGTCTAGTTTTCCATTATATGGCTGTGCCATCATTTATTTAAACATTTCCCACTGATGGAAATGTAGATTCCCCCCTCCTACATTTTTGGTATTATAAATGATGCTCCAGTGAAAATACTTGCACATATACCTTGAAGCACATAGATGGCAGGTTCTGTGAAATAAATGCCTAGACTCAAGGGTGAGGCTTTACTTTCTTTCTTGGAGGCAGCTCAGCAGGTGCTAAACCCCCACCTTTCAGCTCTCCTTCCTCTTTGGAGATCTTTGTTCCCCAATTCAAGCACCTCAGAGTGTCTGACCTGATGGCCGCATTCTTTTAGCTTTTTAAACTGTGGCTATTTCCTGTTTCATAATGAGACTTGACAATCAGAAGTATAACATCATGTAGATGCCCACAGAAGCAGAATAGCTACATAATAATATTACTTGGGAGAAGTGGAAATTGTAATTTAAGGCTGCATTGCAGGCACTTTACACATCTAGCGGACTTTAAGGCCTTAACAATAAATAGCATTGCTTTAATTACTGAAGAAATGCAAATAATTCTAACAGTTTTTGAAACAGGAACTATCAGTTGGGTACTGCTTGTAAGGATATTTGTGTATGGGTATGTTTTTAGGTACTTTACTTAATTTCCATATCCTGGTTGAAAGTTAAAAAAAAAAACAAACAAAACAAAATCTATTTAAAGAGGATGGTTTCTAATCGTCATCAGATCTTTCTATTTTTGTTCTTTGGTGGCAAATGTTGCTGAATGGCTATTTCCAGTTCATTTCAAAAGCAATTCAGTTTTATTTTGTTTTCCATCCATTGTTTATAACATTCATTTGTCATTTTTGTCATTTTGTAGACCTACCAAGAGCAGCTGTCAGGATCTTAAGCAACATGACATTCCTTTTTGTGAGTTTGTCATACACAGCTGAGAGTGCCATTGTAACTGCTTTCATTACCTTCATTCCCAAGTTCATCGAGTCACAGTTTGGTATCCCAGCCTCCAATGCCAGCATCTACACTGGTAAGGCACTGCCACTAGGGCTGCTTGAAAACATGATCATTTTGACCATGAAATGGAATGGGTGAAGAGAAAGTTCAATCTAACATCGAAGTGTTAAGCTAGTTCATTAACAGCTACCTTTCCCCCCAGATTTTAGGAGGAGGAAATCCTGGAAAGTGTTCTCTTTGATTCAGATTGTATTACCATGTGACACATTTCCCAACTGTGTTTTGGGAAGGGAGAGAATTTTGCATATTTATATTTCTATGGTTCTCAGTTTAAAAAATGAAATAGGCAATGACATTCAAATTTAAATCTAAATAGATCTTTTTATGGGTTGGCATGGGTTTTAAAGTGTTAAGTTAAAAAAATTGATAACCTGAAATATAGATCAGTTTCATGGTAGCAGGATTTCCCCTTCAGAAATGTGGACAGATTTTATTTGAATTACTGGAGATGTGTGAAGTTGAAAAGGAAATGTATGAATTTTATTTTAGATGTTTGATGTCTGGGAAACTGATTTTTAGGAGACTTTGATGCATATACCCATAGTACTTAGTGCTTAAAATCTTCTTTCATAATAAATTGGATGCTTAGAAATGTGGAAACATTAATTCTCAGATATTGGAGGATTTTCAGTATATTATATCATGTAATATTGTAGATATTTTCTTAGTGGTATCAAAGATGGCTATTTGCCATATCTTCCTAAAGGCTTAATTTATTTAATAAGGTATATTTCAATAGTTGAAGTGTATTTAAATAGTGTAGAATTATGATAACTTTTCAAGTGACTTAGGCTCCTACGTTCTCCAATTCCACATTCAAATCCAGTAAACTTGAATTATCTGAAAATGAACAGGCATCACTGTAGAAAGAGAAATTGATTTGAAATATCTGGGTAATCACTTTGTTCTTTACTTCATCTTATACATATAAAGACATACAACATTGGGTTGTGGGCCCAGGATAGCACATGTTTCTATAAAGAATACACTGCTGTGGACTATTGTAATTGTGACTTAAAATATGTTTTTCTTGATCTTGGTTGCAAAAATATATGATTTCCTATATTAAGGTAAAATTTCCAGATTATTTTATAGTTTGGTTGTGAGAAAATCTAAACCTTCTACTTGTAGTTTAACTCTTCCACTAACCCTTTGTTGAGCAATGATTTTTGGACAGGGAAAACAAAAGTTGTCTTGAAGTTAGATTCAAAGCCACACAACTGTTAATTACAGGGTAGTCTCCAGCATTTCCCAAACTAAGTTTCAATATTCAAAGGTGTTAGTGGGAAGACAGTTCACAATAAAATAAATTTGGAACTTGCTGAGTTAAACAAAGTATCATAGGATTCTTTACTGCAGGCCCTTTCATTTCCTTTAATATGCCGATATGCATCGTGAAACTCCCAGAAGACGACTCAGACTACAACCTTTTCCAAAGTCATTTGACCATGAAACCTGATTTTTTTAGAGGCATCTTTTTCATAAACAGTGTTCCCCAGGATACACATAGGGAAGCCATACTGTGTGCCCCAGTTCCAGCCAGACTAGGGAGCAGAGCTGCCTAGATCATCCCACTTCTCTGCAGATGCACCATTTTCACCCCAGGGTTAGTGGGAGAGTAGTGCAGTGCTGAGCTGGGTAGGCACTAAAGCACCTTGAATGCATACGGCTAAAGCCATCTCTTAGTTACTGGTAGAGGCCGAGGCTAGACAGACAACTTGTGGAAAATAAAGGGTTCAGCTGGAGCTGGGGTGTCGGCTACAGAATAAAGGGTTCAGTTGGAGCTGGGGTGTCGGCTGCAGACTTCCACAGCAGTGTGGTTGAGGCAGTGGCCACTAAATGAGTCCCACTTGGCCAGGGAAGTGCAGGATTGAATAAGGCTAACTCACAGTGTTCATCCCATGCTCCAATGTCAGAGTTAAAGAAGCAATGTCTCAAAAATGCGACTTCCATTCTGATTTTGTCATCAGCAACTTTTGTTTGTTTGTTTGTTTTGATCATAGCCAATGCAGTTTATACAATGTTTGCTATTCCACTTCTTCTGATAAAAAGCTTTTTATTTCCAGGTCACATATTTTTTCTTCCTTTATAGACAGGCAACAAATAATAATAGTCAAGAGATATTAAGATTGATTAAGAGTAGAGGGGGGCCTGTCAAATTGCAGTAAGATTAAACAGAGATGATAATTATTTTTAAAATTACTCTTGGTTTTTCTTTTCTTTTTTAAAAAATTTTAAGTTCTGGGGTACATGTGCAGTACGTGCAGGTTTGTTACATAGGTAAACGTGTGCCATGGTGGTTTGCTGCACCTACCAACCCATCACCTGGGTATTAAGCCCCACATGCATTAGCTATTTTCCCTGATGCTCTCTTTCTCCCCTCAATCCCACAACAGACCCAAGTGTGTGTTGTTCCCCTCCATGTATCTATGTGTTCTTACCATTCAGCTCCTACTTATAAGTGAGAACATGTGACGTTTGGTTTTCTGTTCCTGTGTTAGTTTGCTGAGGATAATGGCTTCAAGTTCCATCCATGCCCCTGCATATGACATGATCTTGTTCCGTTTTATGGCTGCATAGAATTCCATGGTGCACATGCACCACATTTTCTTTACCCAGTCTATCATTGATGGGCATTTGAGTTGATTCCATGTCTTTGCTATTGTAAATAATGCTGCAATGAACATACATGTGCACGCATTTTATAATATAATTATTTATATTCCTTTGGGTATATCCCCAGTAATGGGATTGCTGGGCCAAATGGTGTTTCTGGTGCCAGGTCTTTGAGGAATCGCCATACTGTCTTCCACAATGGCTGAACTAATTTACATTTGCACCAACAGTGTAAAAGCATTCCTATTTCTCTACAGCCTTGGCAGCATCTGTTGTTTCTTGACTTTTTAATAATCGTCATCCTGACTGGCATGAGATGGCATCTCACTGTGATTTTGATTTGCATTTCTCTAATAATCAGTGATGTTGAGCTTTTTTCATATGTTTCTTGGCTGCATGTATGTCTTCTTTTGAGAAGTGTCTGTTCATGTCCTTTGCCCACTTCTCAGTGGGGTTGTTTGTTTTCTTCTTGTAAATTTGTTAAAACTCCTCTTGGTTTTTTGAATTGTTATCAGTTTAATCATTCTTACTCTCTGGGCATAGATTTCATTTTTCAAAGAAATTTTAAAATTTGAGCTCTTTTATTCTCTGAATCCCTTTTTTTAATGCATGTAGACTGAAATGGGGAATTGAGAAATATATCTGAAAAAGAATTTATCATCTGACAAAGTTTTTGAGTTCAAATTCTCTTTTCACTTAAAAAATTATTTAGATACATACCCTGACCTTCACTGCAATTTGTTTGCCTTGTGTTATGGATAGAGAGGAAGCACCAAACACCTACGGAAGGACTGACCTTCTATTGCTCGCTTGTTCACATTGCCATTGAATGCCAGCTCTGTGCACAGCACTGTGCCTGGTGTGTGGCTGGGGAAATCTAAAGACTCACACCAGGGCCTTAAGTTGCTTACACATCTAAGAGGAGAGAGAAAACTTATGAAATACATTATACATTAGAAAAAGCTGTCTAAATAAATAAACAGAAAATTCGGATCACAGAGATTATTTTCGCTGATGGGGCAGTGTGGTTGAGTTTCATTTCATGGACAATGGCTTTTAACTAGGTTTTTAAGGGAAAGTAGAATCTGCCCATTTGGAGTTTGGAGAAAAGGTGTTTATTTCCTGTGGAGGACCAGCTTGAGCAAAGGCAAAGCAGCAGGGGTGGATAAAGCTTACTCTAGTGGCAAAGGAGGGTGGAGGGGAGAGTTTATCCCTAGGTCAGAAATAGAGCTCCAAAGGCAAGCAGGTGCAGGGTGGGAAATCTGCTCAGGGACCTTCAGCTCCACTTCTTTCATGCTGTAATCACTTGAGGACACTTGTGCCTGGCGGGAGGTGGTGACACCAATGTCTGACGAGGGCATCATCGCAATACCAGAGTCAACCCCACTTCACTCCTCTGGTATAGTGTGTTTCTACTGAACAGTGCGTCTGTGTCACAGTGCTCTCCCTGCTCATGGTCTTTCTGCTGACCCACTTGGGGTCACATTTATCTCTTGAAAGTAGTTAAATATTATGAAGTTGGTATTTTGGAGAAGCCTGAAATGATGGGACGACCCCTTGTATTAGTCTGTTCTCATACTGCGATAAAGACATATCCAAGACTGGGTAATTTATAAAGAAAAGTGGTTTAATTGACTCACAGTTCTGCATGGCTGGGGAAGCCTCAGGAAACTTACAGTCAGGGCGAAAGGGGAAGAGGCACGTCTTACATAGTGGCAGGTGAAAGAGAGTGAGGAAGAGCAGGAAAAACTGCCTTATAAAACCATCACATCTCGTGAGAACTCTCACCATCATGAGACTAGCATGGGGGAACCACCCCCACGATCACATCACCTCCCACCTGGCACCTCCCTTGATACATGGAGATTATGGGGATTACAATTTGAGATGAGATTTGAGTGGGGACACAGGGCCAAACCGTATCAACCCTGAAGGAGCAGTTATACAGGGTGCCCGTGGAATCCATTAACTGCCGGTAACTAGTTGCATGGCTTTGGTCAAGTCACTTTCCTCCCTAAATTTCAGCTGAAACTGGAGTTTATCTGTAACTTGAGGATAGTCTCTCCCCTGTCTCTCTCTATGTCAGCATTGTTGTGAGGATCAAATGAAGTAGTGAATAGTGATTTGTTTTGAAGCTTACTTAACTTCAAATAGGTGCAACAATATAAATGGAAAAATACAACCTGATCATATCACAGTAAAGAAAATTATTATTTATGATGATAGCACCTTACATCTGAAGTTGTGCACTTTGAATAGGTCTGAGAATAAAATTTCTGTAATAATAACGATGATAATAAAAACACTGCTGACATGTACTGAGTGTTTACTAAGTCCAAGCCTCTACCTAAGCAATTTTATATGGGTAACATCATTTAATCTACGTAACTAATGCCTATGAAGTAGATATTATTAATTATGCCAGTTTTCCGGATGAGAAAAAAAGGGCCAGAGGGGTTTAAGTAACTTGCTTAAAGGCAAATAGTAAGTGTTAGAACTGGATGCTAGAGTCTTGTACTCCTTGGAGTATATAAATATTGCTATGTGATTTTTTTTTTTTTTAGACGGAGTCTCACTCTGTCGCCAGGCTGGAGTGCTGTGGCGTGAACTCGGCTCACTGCAACCTCTGCCTCTTGGGTTCAAGTGATTCTCCTCCCTCAGCCTCCCAAGTAGCTGGGACTACAGGCATGCGCCACCACTCCTAGCTAATTTTTGTATTTTTAGTAGAGATGGGATTTCACCATGTTGGCCAGGCTGGTCTCAATCTCTTGACCTTGTGATCTGCCCGCCTCTGCCTGCTCATGGTCTTTCTGCTGACCCACTTGGGGTCACAGTGCTGAGATTACAGATGTGAGCCACTGTACTCGGCCTCACTATGTGATTTTTGCTGAAATATTATAATACATATATGCTGTTGTCATCATTTCGATTTATTTTTTTCACTATTTCCAAAAAGACAATATTCCAAAGGTTTTAGGATTCCACTTCCATCCACTCAGCCATGGTCCACAACGTCTGTTTTCAGAGCACTGTGATCTTTCAGCATTGCCTTTGCTTGGGCTCTTGCCCTTTGATGTGTACAATTATAGAGTTAGAGCTATTGGTTTGTCTTTACAAGGGAGGTAGCCTTGGAAAATTCCATTTTGTTTTTCACTGTAGAATAATTGAGATACTTACTTCTGTGGTAAAAGAATTAGGTTGGGGTGTAATTTTAAAAATTACTGTAATTTTTATTGTTGTCTAAATAACCAAATATTTGCCATCCATCTTCAGCCACTGAATTGGGATTTGGTTGAAGTGATTTACAGCAGTGCCACTGAACTTAAATTGCAGCCTTTGGGAATCACTTCATCTTTAGATGCAAGAGACATATGAATGGGATTTGATTTGTTTCATTCTTCTAAGGGCATCAACAGCTTTTATATAATTTTATGAGCAGTTTTTAAAATTTTTGTACTAGTTTTGTAAATGTATACACAGATTTTTCTTTTTAATGTTGAGATTAAGCATTTAAATACAAATCTAAGTGTTTTAGGTGTAGATGTCCACTATCACTGGTCATTTCCAAGGTCAGGTGATGACACTTGGCCCTGAGACGTGTGCTGACACTACTCAAGCATGGTGGCTCTGAGAGAGGAGAAAGGTACTTGCAAACCAACATTTTGTAGCAGCTGCTAAAGTCTTCCCACTTATATCATTTTAATCATTATTGAGATGAATAGAAGCTATTAGGAACAAAAAGTGAAAATTATAGGCTCTTTGTCTTTTCGGGAGAGAGGTATGTATTAATATCATGCTGAATTACATTTGTTTCTCTTCAGTGCTAATGAGAACTTTTGTAAGAGCTCATAGTGGACAAAAAGTCAGAACACTCAGCTTCTCTTTATTTATCAATCAACTAATTTAAGGAATGTTTGGGTGTCTACCATGTGGCAGGTTCTTAGCCAGTGCTCTAATGGCAGTTAAACAGGGTTCAATTGCTCTTTAACAATGTTTTTAAGACTCAGATGACCCAAAATGATAAGAAACACATTGGCATTTCTTGCAGGAAAGGATATTACATGGCATCAGCATTAAAGTAAAGATGTATTAGGTTGGTGCAAAAGTAATTGCGGTTTTTGCTGTTGAAAGTAATGAAAAAAACTGCAATTACTGGCTGGGTGTGATAGCTCATGCCTGTAATCCCAGCACTTTTGGTAGCTGAGGCAGGTGGATCACTTGAGGTCAGGAGTTTGAGACTAGCCTGGCCAACATGGCGAAACCCCGTCTCTACAAAAAATACAAAAATTAGCCAGGCGTGGTGACATGTGCCTATAATCCCAGCTACTCGGGAGGCTGAGAGGCATGAGAATCGCTTGAACCTGGGAGGCAGAGGTTGTAGTGAGCCGAGATTGTGCTACTGCACTCCAGCCTGGGCAATAGAGCCAGACTTCATCTCAAAAAAAAAAAAAATTGCAATTACTTTTGCACCAACCTAATACTTTGCAGCCACAGGCCATCTCACATGCTTGAATATTTTTAGTATTTTCTTGGCCCCATAGATTCCTGCTATGTAACCAGTTTCAACAGCTGAGCTCTCCAGGGGTCTTAGTGAGACTGGTTACAATAAACATGAAATGAGCATGTTTGGAAAAATGATTTAATCTAAGATTTTAGAGAAGGAAGAAATTACAGAGTTCATGCTCATTTTTGTCAATAAACAATGCTGACAAGCTGGTACAAACCATCCTCAACCACTTAGGACCCATAGTAATAAGGCAACACTGTTCATGAACATGTTTTGTGCCTTGACTAGGAGTCAGTGCCCTGCAGATGCACGTTGATGATTTGGCAAGACAGCTCAGGCTAATTCCAGGCCTGTGTAGTTACTCCTCACAGGGACTCCCAGGGCTTTCGCAGTACATAAGGTGGACAGTGTTTTTCTCTCCAGGTCTGTTTTCTAGTCTAGAAAACAATAACTTGAACTGAAATGAACTCTATAATTCTTCCTTCCCTAAAATCTTAGATTAAATAACTTTCCCAAAACCCTGTGTACCAAATACACATTTATTCTTACCTTCCCTATAGAGTTATATTGTTTTCTTAAAAGGGACTAGTTACTAACCAATTCATCACTCTGGTATTTGTAGTAATGTTGCATCCCCACAAACTCTGGCCATGTCCAGAATCAATATTATCTGTTTTGTTTTGCTGTGGGCAGCCTAATGTAGTACACAGACCTCTCTGAATCCCAGATCTGTGACTTAACTAGATGTAGCCTTTTAGCCAAGTTGCTTACCCACTCAGAGTCTCAGTTTCTCATTTGTAAAATGTGAGTGATCATTCCCCAGGGCTACTGTAAAATATTAAGTGAGCTAATTAGATCTTAAAGCATTTGGTATACAGTAGATAATCAAGAAAAATCAGTTTCTCCTCTTTTTCTTTTATGAAACTGTGCTAAATTTAAATTTCCTTTAGGAAATCTTGTTAGGTTTTCTGATTTTAAAACAAATTGTATTGGTCTACTTTACAGTGGTAATTGGAAGGCTTTTTGTTAAATCCCACCTGCGAAGAGAGGTAATACAGTCATATAAAATGGTAAGAAGTGACTATTTTCATCTTGATCATAGGAGTAAAGTAGCGGAAACTTTCTGGGGCAGGAGACAGTAAGGAGGTTTAGGGAGGGATGTCCATGCTTGCAGCATATTACGAATCTCTCTCACACACACACATGCTCTCTCTCTCTCTCTTTGAATTATTCCAAATCAGTTCGCCAAATGACCAGCTTCTTGTTTGGCCAGTTCCCCCAGTGACCGTAATTTCTTATATGATTCTTTCTCTTTATTTACTAGTTTTCAGAGTAAAAATTTATATTCTAGCAAATTTATATAGTGGCCAATAATTTGTTAAAAGTATTATGAACTCATTTTTAGGTGTTTGATGTGCTTTACTCCATTGCAGTTATCTTTTTTTTTTTTTTTTTTTTTTTGGGGGGGATGGAGTCTCGCCCTTTCGCCCAGGCCGGACTGCAGTGGCACGATCTCGGCTCACTGCAAGTTCCGCCTCCCGGGTTAATGCCATTCTCCTGCCTCAGCCTCCCAAGTAGCTGGGACTACAGGCGCCCTCCACCTTGCCCGGCTAATGTTTTGTATTTTTAGTAGAGACGGGGTTTCATCATGTTAGCCAGGATGGTCTCCATCTCCCGACCTCGTGATCCACCCGCCTCGGCCTCCCAAAGTGCTGGGATTACAGGCGTGAGCCACTGCACCCGGCGCAGTTATCATTCTTTTTGATGCTCCAGTTGCCCAATCTTTGGCCATTGGGAGCCCCTTAAAGTCAGCACCTGTGTCCTTTGGCTCTACCTCAGTAGTCTTTGTGGTTTCTGTCATGACAAAAGGTGACTCACTTACCTTCCACATTTCCTGCCCTGGACCTCGGATCAGTGGTATATCTGCAAGGAATCTTGGTTTCTTTGACAGGAAAATGGTACTTGGACACCATCATCTGGACACTCGGGTTGCCCATGGCTCATTGCTACAAGATCGTCATTGTTTCTGGACTTTTTCTAATTAAAAAAAGTCATGAGATTATACTGATGTTTGCACTTCAAATGTTAATATCACAGTTATTACTTACCTTTTCTGATATTATATTTTATCTCTTTTGTTTAATGATAAAAATCTTTTTTCTAATGACTTTAACATAATTATTTTATTCAAGTGTGTGTGTGTTTGTATGTATGTATAATAATTTCAAACCAATTCTCAGTATTATTTATTAACCATAAACCATAAGACATATAGCACAGAAGTTAATCGTAAAATACTAAATACAGCTTTAGACTTTTGTAGTTTGTTTTGTTCAAAGGCCATTTCTTACTGCAGATGTGCAAAATACTGTTCTGAAGTTATTTGAAGTAATTCTTCTCTGTTTGGTTATATCTGATATATTGTGATGTTTGTTTTAATTTGTTTTTGGTTTTTAATTTTAGAATTACCTTTTTAAAATTTTAAAGTTAAATTTGTATTAAAATTATATAAAACATTTATATGGTTTAAAGGTCAAAACTATAAACAAAGTACATTCAGAGAGGCCTCAATTCCATTCCAGTTTCTTCCAATTCTCTTCCTCTCTCTATAGGAAGCCATTTAAAACATTAGTTTATCCTTTTTTATTTCTTTTTAAATACATAAGTAAATACATGTATTACATATGCAATATATATAATATATACATCGGTATTTTACATTAGTGTTTTTCACCTTTCTTTCCAAAGGTTGGCATGCTATATGCCCTGTTCTGTACCATACAGTCTAGAGACCTTGCTCATTTCTGGATAGCTGCACAATACTCTATTGTGTGAAGTCTATTCAGTCCCCTAATGATGGGCGTTTGGTTGTTTCCATTCTTCTGCTATGACATGATAGTGATAGGTATAAGTCACTTCATACTAAATAACCCATTTTTCTAATACATTATACTTGTTCCTTTTAAACTATCTGATTGCCCAGCATATAGTTTGCGTTTGCACTGGCAGAGAAGCTGATTCCAGAAAGAGAAAGGAGACTGAGAGACTGTGAATATTTTTGTCACATAATACTCAGGCCTCATCCTTCCCACGCTCTTTCCTGCCCAAGATTTAGCATTTACCCTCAGATTCTCACAAAGATCAAAAAAATGAATCTTTGTGAAAATACTTTAAAAAGCCTATACAGCTTTTGGGAATCCAAAGCAAATTGACATCTTTCCTTCAGTGGAGCCTGTGCTATGATGGTGAAAACCGGTGAACTTTATTAGGCTTCCACTCTGAGCCAGGCATGGCATTAGCGAGGCGCCTTCCATGCATGCTTTGCAGTCTTCACCACAGTACTGCAGTGGGAGGGAGTCCTCTCTCCAGTGAAGAGTTGATGAAAATGAGGCAGGCAGAGCAGTTTTTGCAAGAAACACACCTCACAATCCATTATAGGTCCATATTATACAGATTGAACTGTATAATATGTAACTGTATAATCTGTAACTCAGAGAAGCTGCTTACAATTTGGAATTTTTATTGTGTCATTTTTTCTTCTCCAACTTTCATGTACTAGGTAAGACATATAGCATAGAAGTTAAGAGGGTCAGTTTAGGAGACAGATCTTGTTGAAATTCTTACTCTGTTTTTTCATCCACCCATCCATCCAGCCATCCCTTCGCCCATTCATCCATCTATCCACTCACCCACCCACCCATCCATGCACAACTATTTATAAAGCTTTTGCTATGGGCCTGGCACTATGCACAGGGAAGCCATATGAGAACACGGAGGGGTCCCACCTTCAAGGCCTCACAGTCTAGTGAACCTTGTAGGCTGCCTGTGACCCTGGACCAACTCATTAACCTCTATGGGTAGCAAAGGCTCTGAGGATTAAATGAGATAATGTATGTTGTGGGCTTCACACAGTGCCTGGAAAGTAACTATTAGTAATAAATGTATTGCACATTTATTAGTAATAAATGAGATCTTCCAGGAAGAGGAATCTAAGGCAGAAGAGTAAATGCAGGACTTATGACATGTGGAAAACATTCATAAGAAAGATTATCTGGAGGGAATGGATTTTAAGAGGAAGAAGAAAAAGTGTGGCTAATAGGAGGTAGAGCCCGGGCATGGTGGCTCATGCATGTAATCCCAGCACTTTGGGAGGCCAAGGCGGGCAGATCACTTGTGGCCAGGAGTTCGAGACCAGCCTGACCAACGTGACAAAACCCCATTCTCTACTAAAAGTATAAAAGTTAGCTGGGCATGGTGGCACACGCCTGTAATCCCAGCTACTCAGGAGGCTGAGGTGGGAGGATAGCTTGTACACAAAAGACAGAGGTTGCAGTGAGCCGAGATCGCACCACTGCACTCCAGCCTGGGCAACAGAGTGAGACGCTGTCCGCCCCCCCCCCCAAAAAAAAGGAGGTAGGAAAATGAAAGAGAAAGCAAGAGACTTGATACTGAAGTGAAAGGCTGAGGAATAGTCTCATCTGAACTGAAGGAGGCTAGGAGATATAATATCAATGATAAAAATACAATTGCTTTAAACGTGTATCAGCTGAATCGGTGTAGGGTCAGGGTCAAATGTTTATATCTCTGATTTATTTACTCTGCATTTATTTTTCCAATATAAATGGCTACTTTTCACAACTCTTAGTGGGAAAAAAGAAATTTTGAGTGTTTTAATTTTATATATTTGGGCACAGTGCAGGAAAATGTCTGTTGACTAAATCTTTCAATTAACTAAAATGTTTTTTGCTTCACTTATCTTTGATGATTAATAGCACAGTCCGTATGTCTGGGATTTGTTTCCCAAGCACATGTGTGCATGCTCACACTGAAAAACAAAGACAAACATGACCTACTTATGTGGATATATTCTGGGCTCTGAGGACATTCACCTTGGTGCTCTCCACATTACCACCTCTATGTTCACAGCACGGTGTTCTGAATAGCCCAGAGCCCCTCGAGAGCCTTAGTCATAAAAAATATTATATGTTGTTCACAGAGCAGGATTTTTTGTGAATAGAAGTCAGGTTGAGAAAGATTAGAGAGCTTTTCAAAAAGACTGAAAATCCAGAGGAAACACTGAAGTGTCAGAAGCAGACGTAGGAGTGTTTCTGCTACTGAGTGCATCTTATCCTTGGTTCAATCAACAAAGATATGCCCAATAGATTTGATGAAGGAATGAATAAAAACTTTCATCTTCCTGACCCTTAGGGTTTGCATCTCTACAATGAGGATTTGAATTAGACAATGTTTCACTAAAGGGCAACTAACAAACATCCCACCATCCCCCACAACTTACAAAATCCTCTGATTTTTATGAATAGCTTCTTTTTCCAGGCATTCAAGTTAATCACTATCTTACCACTTTACTTTGGATCTATACCTTTTCCTGGCAGTTAAAATTTCTTCTGTGTATACATACATACATACATACATACATACATACATACATACATACATACATCTTTATTCTTTTTCTCCCTTGGTACATGAGATGGAACTGAGGTTGAATTGCTTCACTTTTTGCCTTTCTGGGGGTACTTTACAGAAATAAGGTAGCTCGATGGTTAAATTTCTGCCTTTGAGAACCCAGAAACTTCTTACTGTGCATGTTAGCAGGCCCATACCTGCTAAAATGAGTGATCCCTACCTGCTCTGTACTGAACCAATATGATATAGGAGAAAGGTTGTGGGTTTTGGCATCGGAAGTTCTGGGTTCAAGATCTGCCTCTGCCCCTTACAAGCTGTGTAGCCTTGAGTGAGTCAACTAATTTGGCCTCAGTTTTACTGGCTGTGAAATGCTATAACTGTATCCATTTTAGAGGGTTTTTGAAGTTTTAAAAATTAAAATTTACTTAAGTGTAAAGAACAACACAAATATTAATTATTAATGAGAATGACCCTGGCTTTTCTCCCTATTTATCAAATAGACCATCCTCCATATAAATGACAGGAGAACCAGGATTATTATTGAAAAAGATGAGGGAAGGGGAAAAGTAAGAGGCAGGGTAGATAATTAATAAAGACACAGGTGCGAATTCAAGCATCCATTGCCTCACAGTTAGTGGCACACTGCGGCTAGTGACAAACTGTTCTGACTCCCAGCTCCTGCTGCCACCTCTTATTTCCCCAGAGATGCTTTCTGTTTACTCATAAAGATCACATCCTGAGCTAATGAATATCCTGGCCCCTAAATATGGCCAGGATAGAGTTATTACCACAAGGCAGGAAATACCTTACTCTTTTTTCTAAAGAATGAAACGTGCTTAGACATTATTAGAAGTGGAAGTAATGTCCTTTTGCTGAACCGTCTCACAATGGACCTCAGCAAATTAGCTTTGCTGCCAGGCTCAGCTTCCTGGTGAGGCATCTTTCCATTGTCCAGAAGGTAGAACTTGGGTTTATTTGGATATGTTACTGTTAGTCTGATTAGATTTCAGGCTAATAGTTAATTTTTTCAAGTCATCGTACTGAAATTCTTCTCCTATCTCTATTTGCAATAAAGATGAATATAATTTATGTTTGATTTTTGATTAAAGTGGTTATTTAGAAACGTAGGTGCACACTTCCCTTATTACCTGTGCAAGGGACAATTTGTGTATGCTAATTTTATATAGAGTAGTTCAGTGATATTGTTATTCAGTGATACATTATTCAGTAGTTCAGAAGATATTATTTAGCAATATCTTCCTTAAATTTGTTTGAAATAGGTACTGTATAAATATCAAACCCTTTTGAAAATGTAAAAAATTGAATACGTATTTATATATTAAATGGGAAAATTGAATGCTTACATATTGTAGTATCCTTTTAGTCAATTGGCATATACTGCTGTTTCTAAAAAGCATACTGGGCCCGGCATGGTGGTTCACACCTGTAATGCCAGCACTTTGAAAGGCTGAGGCAGGCAGATCACCTGAAGTCAGGAGTTCGAGACCAGCCTGGCCAACATGGGGAAACCCCATTTTTACTAAAAATACAAAAAATTAGCTGGATATGGTGGTGCACACCTGTAGCCTCAGCTACTCAGAAGGCTGAGACAGGAGAATCGCTTGAACCCGGGAGGCGGAGGTTGCAGTGAGCCGAGATTGCGCCATTGCACCCCGTCCTGGGTGACAGAGTAAAACTCAGTCTCCAAAAAAAAAAAAAAAAAGCCTACTAAAATTGTTGTTAAACAAATGAGCACCTATCCTATTTCTTGGGGAAAAACTTCAAGGAAAGAGATTTTACAACTCTCCTTGGCTTCCTTTTCTATTAGTTAATAAACCTGTTCATATTTTTTAAAGTATGAACCTTTTCCTCTCACCTCAAATTTTTTTTTCTTTTGAGGGATATAAAGGATAAGTGAATTTTGATTTTGAGAAAGCTGTTAACTTGGGATGGGCATGGTGGCTCATGTTTGTAATCCTAGCACCTTGGGAGGCGGAGACTGGAGTATGGCTTGAGCCCAGGAGTTCGAGCCTGGGCAACATAGTGAGACCTCATCTCTACAAAAAATAAAAAAAAAATTAGGTGGGCATGGTGGCTTGTGCCTGTGGTCCCAGCTACTCAGGAGGCTGAGGTGAGAGGATTGCTTGAACCCAAAATGCAGAGGTTGCAGTAAGCCAAGATCTCACCACTGCACTCCAGCCTGGGTGACAGAGTGAGACCTTGTCTAAAAAAATAAATAAAATAAAAAAAGAAATGTGTTTAATTTGTATTCAAACATTCATCATGCACAACATTAAAATTATTAACAAAATTACCTTATAGACAGAACAAAAAAATAGTTTTAATGTTATGCAAAACAAATACATCTTTACAAATACTTCAATATAGCTGAAAATAAAAGCTATGGTCTTGTGCTATACTTTTCATGTTGTGGTCAACATAAAATCTAGATTCTTCAGTAGGTTTATTTTGTTGTGTCTTATACTAACATGAGTAAACGTAAAATGCCAATAACTTGCCAAAGAATATATATTTACTATAGTCTCATATATTGTGGCTAAATTATGCATCAAGAATAGTCAGTCACTGCCTCATCTCTGTATCAGCCAAATTCATTGATGCGTATGTATATTCCTACATATGTATGTATACATTCACACACAATACATACATGCATACACACAAGTATTCACACACACACACACACACACACACACCATGCATGTGTTAACAAATCTCATCATTTTTGTCTTGAAGATCTGAGTTTGTTTTAGGAGACAGTGTAACTAATTGAGAAAATGAGTAAGATTTAAGAGACTAGGTTTCAGTTTTAGAAGGAACAATGGACCTGGAACTTAGGCAACAGATTTCTCATGTCAGACCTGAAAGAGCTCTGCCTTTGAAATCAGATTTTTGTCCTGTCTTTGTTTTGTTCGCTTGTGATCTTGGACAAGGTGTGTCATTCGTGTATCTTAGTTTCCTTATACAAAAAATGGGAATAAATGATAATCCATAAGATTAAATAATATTAAGTGTAAGTACTTCAAGACTTGAAGTACTCCACATATTTATTATGATTATTACATTGTCATTTCATTTTCTGAGTCTGTTTTCTTATCTGTATAAGGAGATAATACCTGTTTATAGAGCTGTTGTATTGATCAATTAAATAATTGATGTGAATGTGCTTTGAAAAAGTCATAAGGGCTTATTTCCCTCCATGAGTTTAGGTTGTTGTTGGTAACCTTGGTTAAAGTTGAAGTCAGCTCACTCTAACATAAACGCATTTATTATTTTATTTTATTTATTTGTTTGTTTTTTTGAGACGGAGTCTTTGCTCTGTCACCCAGGCTGCAGAGCAGTGGTAGATCTCAGCTCACCGCAACCTCTGCCTCCTGGTCTCAGGCGATTCTCCTGTCTCAGCCTCCCAAGTAGCTGGGACTATAGGCATGTCCAACATGCCTGGCTAGTTTTTGTATTTTTAGTACAGATGAGGTTTTGCTATGTTGGCTAGGCTGGTCTTGAACTCCTGACCTGAGGTGATCTGCGTGCCTCAGCCTCCCAAAGTTCTGGGATTACAGGCATAAGCTGTCGTGCCTGGCTTATAAATACATTTCATCTTTTAATCATAGCACTTATTTTTTTGGTGTGTACCTCAGGATCAGAGACAATAAGGGGGTAAACCCTTTGAAAGGAATTGTGAGTTTCCTGCTGTTTTAGGTGGAAAATTAGTCTAAAATATCTTCCTTTCTGAAATAATTAGGATTTGAAAGAAATGATCCTAAAGTAAGTTTCTATAAATAAAAACATTTTTTCTTCATTTTTAGAATAAAACTGAGCACCTGTTCCTTCAAAAATGAAGTGGCTTAAATGACTGAAAAGATCTCACAAAGAAAATAACAAACATTTGTAATTTAAATGTATGTTTATGGGAGCACTAGCCTCATATAAATCTAGAAAAAGCATTGGATTTAGAATCAGATAACAGTCTAGGCCTTGCTCTGGCATTAATTAGCCAATGATTCGAGGTGAATCACTCATCTTTCCAGAGTCTCACTTTTATTTTGTATCTATAACACGAGGTAGTTAAATACATGATCTCTGGGCTCTTGTGTTAATTTAGGATTATATACTTTTTGAGAATATCAGAGACTCAAAGGAACAGAGGCTTGAACAAAAGAGATCATTATTTCTCTGTCACATAAAATTCTGGACATAACTCAGGGCTGGTATAGGGACTGTAATCACCCACAGTGCTTCCAATTTCTTCTCCATCACAGACTCCTGTCCTCATAGTCCAAAGTGGCAGTCCAGTTATTATGTCTGCATTTCAAGCAGCAAAATGGAAGGAGGAAGGAGGAAGAGCATGGATGTACTACTTTTGCTTACATCACATTGGCCAGGACTTGCCACATGGCCACACCTAGTTGCAAGGGAGGCTGGGAAATGTAGTCTATTCCAAGCAGCCATAAGTCAAGCTGTTACTCTAGAATAGGGATCTTGGGCCAAAGTTAGCCTGCTTCTTGTTTTTGTAAATAAAACTTTATTGGAACCCAATCACACCCATTTGTTTACACATGTCCATTACCCTACAACAACAGAGGTGACTAGTGTAATAGACACTGTCTGGCTCACAAATTAGAAAATATTTACTATCTAGCCCTTAATAGAAAAACTTGTCAACTCTTGCTTTAGGAAAAAAAAGAGTAGTCATTGGAGAGTAAGTAGCAATCTCTGCTCTAGCGCCCTTCCAAATTCTATGATTTTGTGATAACACAAAAACAAATAAAAAGCCCAAACACTTTATTTCATGAGGTAGTAATATATTTTAAAATGTTAGTAAATACTAAAACATGACGTTTTCTCTTGTTCCAATGGGTTGAAACTTGAGTTGTGCCTATTAAATTGTCCTGTTTTTGTTCTGTCCACTTCCTGATTTTATATGGCCGCTCTCAGTTCCCATCTAATTATCTAAGATGTTAGCTACTCTCCTGCAACTTTGAGTACAGAAATATTAACACTTTATTTGGCATGTGCCTTGCATAGTCTTCATTTTGGTGAAAATAAAAATGTGAAAAGATTCAGGGCTACCTTTGGTCCTGGTGAAGACTTCCTAGTATAATATCTGCGGTTGTTGGTGAACCAGGAACCATCACGCCATTAAAGAAGCCCGTGGTTGTCAGTGGGAGGTACATTACATTCGCAGTTGCTACATTGTATTTTCTTCCTTTGCTGGTTCACATGTATCTTTGGGGTTAAATTTTAAATATTTATTGCATTTACTTCTTATAGTTTTTCAAGTTATATTGTTGTCTTCCAAAGAGAAGTTTTATCTGAAAATATGTGATTTTGTTATTAAAAACCAAGAATAAATAAGGTCTGAGCAATAAGGGGAGAAGATTAGATGATTTGCTGAAAGATTTAGAGATGGGTCTAATAAAATTTAAATTTTTGTAGGCACACAGGAACCATGTCATCTGTTTCCTTTCTAGTAATTTCTACCCAATTGTTGCGGGAAATTAAGGAATTGGAGAGACTGAACGGAGTGCAAGAAAGTGTTTATTTAATGTGTACACCGTCTCAGCGGACATGTGTCCTGAGAGTCTGAGCCTAGAACAAATAAAACGAGTTTAAGCACTTTGAGGCGGGCACTACGTGAAGCAGGAAGCAGGCTTACAGAAGCGAGAACAAAGGCTGCTGTGACACTTTTGCAACATGTCTTACATGTCTGGGAAAACTTGGTTTGCAGGTTATGCGTCTCTGTCTTGTGATCTTGCAGCTGTGCAGGGAAGAAACGAACAGGAGTTTACAGAGCCTGCAAAATATGAGGAGGGTAGATATGGTTAATGTTTCTTGGGAGAGACAGTTAATATTCTCTTCCAATGTTAACTTCGGGGCGGCTACTTAAATTCTTTTTAGCCTTGGTTAATACAGCAGTTCATTCTATGAGCTATTGTTATTTCTCTTACTATTACTTTAATCTTTACTATTATTACTTATGCTATTATTCTGTTATTTCCTTAACTTCCTACTTCACAATGACTAGTTTCTATAAGGTTGATTAATTAATGGATTTTTGAAACCTAAGTTCTCATAGACAGTAGGGTTGATGTTCTCCACAGATGCTCCGACCATTAGATTCCTAGAGTATGTTTGCGCTTGTAAAACTTATTTTGTGGATTTCATTATCTGGTGGAATTGTGCATGTCTTTGGAAACAAACAAACAAAATCTTCAGGTTAAAAGTGCAGTATTTAGCATACTGGTTAAGACTTTCAACCCGTCTGTCACTGTCTTGTCCAAAGTGGTTATTTTTTTCTGGCTTAAGCTATCTTATTCAGAGAGCAAGGTGAACTGATTAATTTTTGAGTTTCTTCTTGTTACAAAATGTTTTGATTTTTATTATCCTGGACTCCTGGTAAACTTTCTTTACTGAATAGATGGGGACAGTGTACAACTGGAGTATCATTTAATCCCCCTAATGCTGTGTTCACGTTGCTTCTTCAGGTTTTTGCTCAAATGGCCCCTTGTCATTGAGACTTTACCCAGGATCTCTCAGTTAAAAATGCAACTCCTCTCCCTACTCCTCATTTTCCTTTCTCCGCTGAGCATTTTTCTCTGTAGTATTTTTTTACCTTCTAACATTCTGTACAATTTGCTTAATTATTGGTTTGTCTGTTTCCCACGGTAGATTGTAAACTCAATCTGGGCAGGAATTTTAGTCACTTTTATTCCCTACGTGTCTCCAGAGTTTAGAACAGGCCTTGGCACAGAGTGGATGCTCAATAATGTTTTCCGTTAAATTAAATATATACTTTAAAAATTACATATTTTTGTAAGTTTTCTGAAAGTTGTTTTAAAAAACATGTTTGTAAATAACCCAAAAATGAATTTATGAATTTTAGCTCAACTACCATTTAAGTAATTAAAGATTAAAAACACAATGTGATAAGGGGCATCTATGGAAAACCCACAGCTAACATCATACTTAAAGTGACAGACTGGATTGTTTCTCCCTAAGATCAGGAATAAGGAAAGGATGTCTGCTCTTGCTACTTCTATTCTTTGTTACTCTGGAGATTATGCCCAGGGAAGTTAAGGAAGAAAATGAAATAAAAGGCATTCAGATAGGAAAGGAGGAAGTAAAGCTATTTATATTTACAGATTATGTGATCTTCTATAGAGAAAATCTTAAGGAATCAAGTATAAAAACTATTAGAACTAATAAATATGTTCAACAAGGTTGCAAGATCTTACAAGATCAATATACAAAAATCTATTGTATTTCTATACACTAGCAATGAATCAAAAATCAAATTAAGGAAACAATTTCATTTACATTAGCATCAAAAGAATGAGTTATTTAGGAGCAGATTTAACAAAAGAAATGTAAAACTTATATTCTGAAAACCACAAAACATTGCTTAAAAGTAAAAGAAAATGTTGGTCAAAAGATACAAAATTTCAGTTATGTAGGAGGAATAAATTCAAAAGATCTACTGTACAACATGGTGACTATAGTTAATAACAATGCAGTGCATTCCTGAAAATTAAGAATAGATTTTGTGTGTTCTCACTACAAAAAAGATAAGTATGTGAAGTTATGGATATTTTAATTAGCTCAATGTAGCTGTCCACAATGTATCCTCATTTCAAAATGACATGCTGTACCTGATAAATGTATACAGTTTTTATTTATCAATTAAAAAATTAAATGTTAAAAAATTAAAGAAAATGTAAATAAATGAAAAGACAATGCATGTTCATGGATTGGAAGACTTAATAGTATTAGGATGTCAATATTTCCTAAATTGATCTATCTGCAGATTCAATACAATCCTCATCAAAATTCCAACTGGCTTCTTTGCAAAAATTGGCAAGCTGCTTCTAAAATTCAGATAGAAATGTAAGGTACTGAGTATAGCCAAAACAATCTTGACAAAGAACAAAGTTGGAGGACTCATAATTCCTAATTTCAAAACTTACTGAAAAGTAACAGTAATCAAGACAGTATGGTGTGGGATTAAAGCAGACAAAAACATCAGTAAAATAGGGTTGAGACCCCAGAAATAACCTTACATATTTATTGTCAACTGATTTTTGACAAGAGTGCCAAGGCTATTCAATGAGGAACAAATAGTATTTTCAACAAATGGTGCTGGGACAACTGAATAGCCACATGCAAAAGAATGAAGTTGGACCCCCTACCTCATACCACATACAAAAAGCAACTGAAAATAAATCGAAAGCCTTAATGTAAGAGCTAAAATTATAATACTCTCAGAAATAAACATAGGCATAACTCTTTGTGACCTTGTATTAGACAACATAACCAAAGAAAAAATAGATGAGTTGGAGTTCGTCAAAATTTAAAACTATTGTTCATCAAAGGACACCATCAAAAAAGTAAAAATGGGCCAGGCATGGTGGCTCGTATCTGTAATTCCAACATTGGGAGGCCAAGACAGGAGGGTTGCTTGAGCCCAGGAGTTTGAGAGCAGCCTGGGCAACACAGGGATACCTCATCTCCATAAAAAATACAAAAATTAGCTGGAGGGTGGTGGCGTGTGCCTGTAGTCCCAGCTATTTGGGAGGCTGAGGAGGGAGAATTGCTTGGACCTGGGAGATTGCGACTACAGTGAGCCATGGCTGTGCCACTGTACTCCAGCCTGGGTGACAGAGCAAGGCCCTGTCTTAAAAAAAAAAAAGGAAAAACACAGCTTGCAGAGTGGGAGAAAATATTTGCAAATCATATATCTGCTAAGGCAGTTATATCTGGAACACATAAAGAACTCTTACAACTCAATAATAAAAAGAAAAATAAGCCAATTAAAATTGGCAAAGTATCTAAGTAGACATTTCTCCAAAAAAGATGTACCAATGTCCAACAATAAGCACATGGAAAGATGCTCAACCTTGTTAGTTATCACGGATATGCAAATCAAAACCACAATGAGGTACCACCTCACACTCAGATGGCTAAAATCAAATATTATCTGTGACAATAACAAGAGTTGGTGAAGATGTGTAGAAATTGGAATCCTCACACTGCTGCTGAGATGCTGCTGAGAATGTGAAATGGTGCAGCCACTTTGGAAAACAGTTTGGTACTTCCTCAAACACAGAGTTAACATATGATCTAGTAATTCCATTTCTAGGCATGTATCCAAGAGAAACAAAAACATATGCTCACACAAAACTTGTACATGAATGTTCATAGCGGCATTATTCATAATAACCAAAAAGTAGAAACAACCCAAATGTCCATCCACCAATGCATGGGTAAATATTATTAATAAAATGTGATCTAGAAATGCAATGAAATGTTATTTGGTCATAAATAGGAATGAAGAACTCACACATGCTTTAACACAGATGAACCTTGAAAACATACTAAGTGACAGAAGCCAGGCACACATATTGTATGACTCCATTTATATGAAAGGTCTCAAATAGGCAAACTTATGGAGGTAGAAATTAGGTGGTGATTGTCTCAGGCTGGAGCAGTGGGGGGCAAGGGAGGGCTGGGTGTGATAGTTAATGGGTGTGGTGTTTCTTTTTAGGGCGATGAAACTGTTCTAAAATTTTAGTGATGATTGCATGTTTCTGTGAATATACTAAAAACATTAAACTTTACACTTTAAGTAGGCAAATTGTGTAGTATGTGAATTATAGCTCAGAGAAGCTGTCAATTAAAAAAAAGAAACACAATATGTCTAATTAGTGATTTGACTATATTTATGAAATGACTGCTCTGGTCTTCCCTATTCACTCGGCAGAATTAATATGGTTTCTCAAGTGCAAAATTTCCACCTGGCCTTAGTGGGGCAAGGGCACTCTAATAGGTATAGTTCAGATGTGCAGACTTTTGTCTCAATTTTTTTTCCATATACAGAGTTTGAAAAGTCTGCTTACTTCTTCCAGGGGAAGGATAGCTTTGTCAGGGTTTTGCAGTTCTGCTATTAGTGGGAGTCATGACGATGAACTGTCTCGATGGAAAAGCTCCGAGGACTGCTGGATTTGGACAACAATGGACAGAGAAGTTGAAAGTTGCTGACAGAAAATGGATCTTGCCCAGAGGGCCTCCAAAGAGGGTTTTGTACTTGGCATGGGCCACATCTGTGGGCTTTACTTGTATGAATGGAAACCCAGTACAGAAAATTGATACCAACGTCGTTTGAGGCTTATTTTGATAGCTGAAAAAGTTAATAAGGTGCTCTTATTCTCCTGTGAAATTTCCTCTGCAAAGGCTCCCTACCCACCTTTCCAGTAGTTTGCTTAGCGGTTTTCACCTTCGGTTTCCCAGCACTAGGGAAAACGGAAGTAAATACTGTGATTTTTGCATTTCATCGTTTCAAGTGGTTTTTGCCCTCTGTGGGTTTATCGCGTGGATGCAGAAAATTCTTTTAGGTTTGTAAGCCATCAAAGATGAAATATTAATTTGATTTGATTTTTGAATCCCTTTCATAAAACAGCTCAGCATTCTCTTTTATGCATTATTTCAGCCAGAGCTTTACAGAAACCTGAAATGAAAAGCATGGTTGTTTTCACTGTTGAATGTTCCTTTTTATTACCTTTCCTTCAGTGATCCCCAGACCTTGAATCCTGAGATTGGGGTTCTCATATTTCTCTCCTACTGCACAGTGTCTCCCTGTGTTGGTAAAGAGTTGAAGAAAGTGTTATTATGAGTGAATGAGATCCGTCTGGCCTAAGAGGAGTTAAATATGGGCTTTATATAAATATCTCCCTGTTGAAGTCATCGAGGCTAAGGTTTTTAGAAGTGTGTAATTCCTTTGAAAGCCTTTACTAAAAATTTCAGCAAGGCTACGCTAGAAATTCAAGGACATTCTCTTTTGGTTAGCTGTAAGTGGTCCCATGAGAGCCACAATATGATTGTCACGGGGAACCTGACAGAGGAAACTGAGGCTGATGAAGTCTACTTCTGTGTCCTCTAACTGAAGTTATAGAGGGGCAAAACTTGAGACAGCTGGGGTGCAGCAACTTTGAGCTAGGCAAGCTATCCCCCCAGCTTATCTGCCTCAAGAGAACTCCTAAAAGAACTTCCTGTAAGTTCTACTCTGCCTAAAGGCTTCTTCAGGTACTGGCAGCTTTGACTGCAACAAATGCTCAATGCATGCAGGCTGCTTTTCCTAATCCTAAGTCCAAATAGGGATTTGCTACCCCTCCTTTAAGTTTTGGCTTGAAGCTATGCTGTGAAATATTATGGCTTTAGAGAAAAATTTGTTCTCTGCCTTAAGCAGCCACCGAGTTCAAAGAAAAAGGTACCTTAAATTAATTCTAATGATACATCTTGTTCATTGTTTATGAAGGGATTGCTGAAATTTTTTACAACAGTAAGATTGAGATATGTGAAAGAGAAAGAGATATACTGTGCTTTTAAACTTTGTGGAGTCATTTATAGTTTGTGAGAACGTATACTTACTGTGCTGTCTCTTCTCAGATCAGTTAAAATTTGCTAACTTCAAGGTTTGGGTTTTTAAAATAATCTTTTTAGTAGTTTCCTTCTGACAGTAATTGGTACTTATTTCCTACAAGAAAATGTTTGCAAGAGAAAATGGAAGCTTAAAAGGGTAAAATTATTTATTCTGAGCAAGAGGAAAAGATGTCTTTTGAATCATCGGGTTAGAAGCTTAGGCTTTAGAGAAGTGAAATAACCTTGAGTCAGTTTCCTTGCTATAGAACTCTTTAGGTGTTTCTTCCTCTGTGATATGGAGAGAATGCTGTATTCCTTCCAATCTGTCACACTTTTGCTGGCAAGGTGCACCATGATTTTGAGTTATTATGAAAGAAAAATGCTTCTAATTAGATTATGACATAAGGCTTGCATACTATTGATTGTAAGACACACTTTGGGTTCAGAGCATAAAAATCTGTAACATTTGAGAATTAAATGAGATACTGTATTTAGAGCAGTTATCACAGTACCTGGCATGTAATCAACATCTGTGTGTGTATGCAGTTGTTTGTGGGTGTGTGTGTGTGCACTTGCACACACACAAAAAAAGGGAGGAGGGAGGGAGAGAGAGAGAATGAATGAGTGAATAAATGGTACTTTCTTTTTTTCTAGGTACTCATTCTGCTTTCTTGTCCGTCCCATGTGCCCAGCCAGGCAACAGCAGAATTCACATGTCATAATGGCTTACAATGATATTCCTTAATTATCGATAGTCTCATGTTTGCAAGCGATTTATTTTCAACAGCACTTAAGAAAACTTTGGACATGGTAAACACAGAAAGGGCAGTGAAACTAGAGCAAAGAAATGACAATGTCTAAGATTCTAAGAGCCTGTCTTTATTAATTTAAGTCACCATGGTGGGATATTCTGCACCACTGTAATTTCACAACAGATAAGAGGTTTCAGAGACTGATATCGTACTCTGCATTTCCTTTGGTGGCTTGGCAGTTTAAGCTTTTGCTAATAATGTTCAATTCAGAATCTTGGTAAAAGTGAGATTTTTCAGGCACCATCTAGATATTTAGTGCTTATCAGTTTTAAACTGATTTTAGCAATTTATTTTAACCTCAAATTAGATCTTAGATTATCTATTTGTAAAATGGGATACAACCTAGTTCCAGGAATAATTGAAAACGGAAATTAATGAGCAAATCACTTAAAGATTTTATATAATAAATTCAAAGTTATATAAGATTTTATATAATAAGTTCAAAATGAATGTTTGTTCTTTCATCCAAACACACACTAGGTGTTGGTCAGTGCTAAATAAATAGGAAGATACTGAAAATATAGACAAGAACCTTAAAGAAAGATAACAGAAAGATAGAGAATAAACACAATAGGAGTGGCAGGTGTGATGAGAGGGGCTAGCGCTGGGTACCATAAAAGCACATTGTTGTTGTCTTAACAATAGCAACAATAGCACAATTGAAGCTCCCTGAACCTATAATACATTCTTGATAATGAATGGGTTGCCTAATTTTGTTCTCTCCTTTGGTTCAGGTTTTCCTGTGCTCCAAATCATGCTTTAAGCTCACGTATATTTTCTGTGTCTATTTACAATACGAATTGGCAAAAATTGGAGCGAAAGAGGAAAAATTCAGTCATTAGCTTTTATACTTGGTAATTAAATAAATATTAATTTTTCATAAAGAGCCTTTGGCTCCATGCAGCCACAAAATTGGGGTCCAGAATAAAAACGTCAAAATCTAATGTTGTGGCATAATAGTGCTTGACAGAGAAAGAAAGAAAGTAGGACAATTAATGTCTATTTGCTTGGATAAATGACTAGATAAAAGATTTCCAGCTGGAAAGCAGCAGGATATTCCCAGACCTTTTACGAGCAAAGCAGAATCTTCTGCATTGTCAGCACTTAATGTTGCAGTGAGTTCTTTAGATTCAGATAAAAGACATGCTGCTAAATATCTAAGAGTTTTATGTGTTAAGAACACATAGTAAGTAAATATCAAAGGTTTGTATATTTAAAGAACACATAGAGGTTTATGTTGGGCCACTAATAGATTGCTTAAATTCAATTCTATAGATTAAATAGCATATAGGAATTTGCCTAATTATAATTCCAGTATATGTGTGCAAATTTAAACTCATAATATTAGGCAGATAATGAAGTTCATACTTGTTAAAATGATGATGATGAAGAAGATGATGATGGCCAGCATTTATTGAGTGTATGCTGTTGGTCAGACACTGTTTGAAGCCTTTCACAGGTCTTAATTCATTTAATCCTAACAATCCTGTGAAGAATATACTATTATAATCCACATTTCAAAGAGGAGAAAATCCGAGGCCTGGAAATGTTCAGTAATTTGCCTGAAGACATGCAGCTTGTAAGTGGCTGAGCTGAGATTTGAACTTAGGGGATCTGGCTACATAGCCCAGACTCTTACCTGGATCTGCCTCTTGAACATATGGAATTGCGTTGGGTTCTCTCCTCTACGGCTGGCACCTCGGGCCTCGGGTGCCTGGGCTTGGTGCATCTTCCCACGCTCTGCCCCCCTTGCCCTCCCCACCGAACATATGGAAGTGTCCTTGGGTATCCATCCATTGATGGCCTTTTCCCCACCTGCTTCTCTCCTGCGCTCCCCAGGTCTTGGCCATTAGAGGGCGTGTGGAGCAGGAACTCGGGGGTCCCTCCGAGGCTGGGAACCCGGCAGGGTCGGGGCAGAGGCGCAGAGAGGTGAGGTGCGCAGAGGTGAGAGGCGCAACGGAGCGGCGAGCTGACTCTTTGGGACCTGGGGACAGAGGGAAGGGAAGGAGGGCACCAGCCAGGGACGTGAATTTGAGCTCAGAGAGGGCTAGCGGCAGGACCGTAATTTCTACCGGGAGAACCCATCTTTTCCACCCCCAATAGGGAGTGGGCAGGCGGGGAGGCCTGGATGGCGCGTGGTGGTGGGTGGAGAAACTGACTCGCAGCCGCTCCATAAGCTCACCCGGAACTACTAGAGCTGCTGTACCTGGAGCCGGGGGCTTTGAGTGGGGGGCGGGGGGAGCAGTATGAAGGCTCTGAACTGTCCGACCCCATCCCTGCTGCTCGTCCCAAGACGCGTATAATTCCCCAAAGCAAACTTCGGATCTTTCTCTGACCGGAGATCCGAGCAATGTCCATATTCGCGTAAATGAGTGGTCAGACCTTTCTGTTTTGATAGTGCAGCGAGATACAGATGATGGGGGCACCGAAGAACATTTTCATGGGTCTTCACTCTGTTTGGTGTGCCCTCATATTTACTGATGACACATGTTCTATTTTTGAGAGCCTAATGCTGATTAGGATGCATAGTCAAATAAATTATGCTGCTGTTTAATTATGACTCAGCTACCAGCACGGAGATTTGTTGTTATCCTGAGGCTGTAGTACAGTATCTGCGGCTCCATAATTGCTTAGTTGAAATTGACATTTTATGAATAAAACGTTTTCATTCTAAAGGTAAATTAATCACATTGATAGCATGTATACGTTTTCTTGGTGAGGAGGGTACTTTATTCTCCAGCTCATCTCACCCTAGAGCTCTGGGTGAGATTCCAGGGACCTGTTGGGTGTAAGAGGTCGCTGTGATAATGAGGGCCCAGCTTGGGGCTGGGAACAGAAAATGTCAGTTTCCATCCAAACTTCCCTTTTTGTGCTGCGCACTATAGAGCAGGCCACTTCCCTGAGCCTTCAGTCTCCTCATCTGTAAAAGGGCCATTGCCGGTCGGGCGCGGTGGCTCACTCCTGTAATCCCAGCACTTTGGAAGGCCGAGGTGAGTGGATCACCTGAGGTCAGGAGTTCGAGAACAGCCTGGGCAATATGGTGAAACGCCATCTCTACTAAAAATACAAAAATTAGCCGGGCGTGGTGGCCAGCGCCTGCAATCCTAGCTGCTTGAGAGGCTGAGGTAGGGGAATCACTTGAACCTGGGAGGCGGAGGTTTCTGTGAGCCGAGCTCACACCACTGCACTCTAGCCTGGGCGACCAGAGTGAAACTCTGTCTAAAAAAAAAAAAGCTGTTGCCGATTTCACAGGACTCTGGTGAGGATTACAGGATGAACACTAGCTGCCAGGCAAAACTGACTTTAAGTTAATCTCAGTCTTCCTCTGCTTCTCTTTGTGGGTTGTTGAACATGCCGGAGCATGCAACCGTGCAAGTGAATGCAGCTGCAAGCTTCTGGTGTCCAATATCGTCTGGACCCATATTACCCTCTATTACATATACTTAGTAGTGCCGACTTCACTTTCCCATCATGGTTTTTCCAACCCTTGGCCACATTTAAAGTTCTCAATATCTCTTCCTTCTAAGAGGTGGTTTTGTTTTCAATTATACAGAAAAAAAAACCAACAAAAATCAAAGGTATAAAAAATGAATTTACAGCATGTTATGAATTCTCGGAGGAAAAACGTCTGCAATGAAATATGCCAGAATGCAATCAGTGTATATTTGTTCCTTCCTACTTTTCTGTTTTCCTTCCTACTTTTCTATGTTTTTCAACTGTTTTGTTACAATATATATTACATCATGTTTACAGAATAATGGAAAAATAAAACAGAAAAACTAACATTGTAAAGCTACTACTCACCCACGGATTTATCCTCTGTTCTAGCCCAGAGAAAGGAGTCTCTCTCCCCCTATTCAGGGCTAAGTTGATTATCTGTGCTATTAATTCTATGTTATCCTGACTTCTCAAGGATCTTGCATTGTCATTAGCTAAAATTTCCCCTCCACATTCAACCGTTCATTCCCTTTTTAGTTTATTTTCCTCAGTATATAAATGTGCTTAAGTCCTCTCTGCATCCTAGCAAACAGATAAAACCCTCCAAACCTCAACCCTGCCTTGTTCCCAGTCTAATTCTAGACCCATATCCCTTCTTCCTTTTACATGCAAAGTTCTAGAAAGAGCTGACTGGATTCTCAAACTCTAGGGCCTCATGACTGACTACTCAACCCATCGCAGTCTGGTTTCTATCTGCATGACACTCTTAAAATTGCTCTTGTCAGAGGTCCAGTGACACATTGTCTCACTTCAGTCTTTCTTACTGGACTTCTCTAAGGCACTTGATACTGTTGTCTATTTTCTCCTTGAAACTCTCTCCTTGGTTTCTTGGTTTTCTTCTTTTTTTTTGAGATGGAGTCTCACTCTGTCACCCAGGCTGGAGTGCAGTGGTGCAGTCTCAGCTCACTGCAACCTCCACCTTTTGGGATCAAGCAAGAATTCTCCTGCCTCAGTCTCCGGAGTAACTGAGATTACAGGCATATGCCACCAAGCCCCACTGATTTTTGTATTTTTAGTAGAGACGGGGTTTCTCCACGTTGGTCAGGCTGGTCTCGAACTCCTGACCTCAAATGATCTGCCCACCTCGGCCTCCCAAAGTGCTGGGATTACAGGCATGAGCCCCATGCCTGTCCTCTCTCCTTGGTTTTCTATGGCACAGTTGTAATGGTAATAACTACAATTTTTTTTTTTTTTGAAACAGTGTCTTGCTCTTGTTGCCCAGTCTGGAGTGCAATGGCGCATCTTGGCTCACTGCAACTTCTGCCTCCTGGGTTCAAGCCATTCTCCTGCCTCAGCTTCCCAAGTAGCTGGGATTACAGGCACCCAGCATCTTGCCTGGCTAATTAATAACTACAATTTATATTATATACCGAATACTATATACTGTATCTACTTACAGATAGTGCCTGTAATCTTCATTCTAAGGCTAAGGTAAAAGGAAGACATCTCCATGACGAGGCAAAGAAGTCTGAGTTAGAAAGTTTAGGAAGCCTGCATGATTACATGGCTACAAAAGATGGAGTGAGGATTTGAACTCCAGTCTTTCTGAATCCAAAGCCCAAGTTTTTCCTGCTTCTGACATTTTTGTTTCCCACATTTCCTCTGGCCTCTGTGGCTGTTCATTTTCAACTTGCTCTGTGGGCTCACCTTTTTATGATACCCCATTAACATTGACACTCATCTGAATGTTGTAGTTTTGGCCCTTTTGTTTTACTCTGCACCGTCTTGTTGGAACATCTCATTTATGCCATGAATTCATCTCCTGGCTATAAATCACCCAGCCAGCTCTTTGTTGATCTTGCAGCCCACAGACACAACTGGGTGAGGCATTTCACCTGATTGTTCCTCAGGCCCTTCACAATCAACAAGTCTACAATAGGGGCCATTGAGCTGCTCCGCACACACATTTCCTCCTCATGTTCCAGATTTCTTCCTTCATCTGGTGTCATGCAGTCATCCTTCCTCTCTCCCTGTCCTTATCTAATTTATTGGGCCATCTTTGTGGGGCCCTACTGTGGCTCACAAGGACCTTTGCGGTCCTCCTCCTGACCACTTCCTTGACTTGAGTTTTGACCCCATCTAAGCTGTCTTGCATGTCATTTCAAGATTGATCTTTGTAATACACAGCTTCCATTCTGTCAACCGCAGCTTAGAATTCTTCGGCACCCTCCATTATCAGAAATACAACCTGAGCTCCTTTTCATGGTCTTTCGTGGTCTTCGTTTTCCCTACCTCTCTTCTCCAGGTCTTTCCACCTCCCAGCTGCTTCCTTTCCATAATCAATATTTTGGATTGCATTGAATCCTCAATTTCGTTATTTCATGCCTCTGTGCATGTATTTTCTTTGTGCAGACATTTTCTTTGTGTAGGATATTCTCTGTGCTGGTCCATTGGGCAGATTCTGTCTCATCTATTGAGAGTCACCTCAAATACTGCCACTTGTGTAAAACCCTCCCAGATTTCATCCAGGGAAGACTCTTTGTGTAATTATTTTATTGTATTCTAATTTCTATTAAGTTGTTTGTTTCTCTTTCAGATTGTAAGGTTCTTGGGGGCAGGCACCATGATGGTTTCTTTATTTTATTTTTTTGAGGTATGGAGTCTCACTCTGTCAACCAGGCTGGAGTGCAGCGGCACGATCTTGGCTTACTGCAACCTCTGCCTCTAGGGTTCAATCAAGCGATTCTCCTGTCTCAGTCTCCTGAGTAGCTGGGATTACAGGTGCATGCCACCACCCCTAGCTAATTTTTGAACTTTTAATAGAGACGTGGTTTTGCCATTTTAGCCAGGCTGGTCTCGAACTCCTGACCTCAACTGATCCGCCAGCCTCGGCCTCCCAAAGTGCTGGGAGTACAGACGTGAGCCACTGCATCTGGCCGATTTCTTTATTTTTTTACAGTGAAAAATAACATACCCAGAAGTACATTAAACATAATTTAAAGATAATTATAAAGTTAACACTGTGTAACTGTCTTAGTTCATTCAGGTGGCTGTAACAAAATTACCATAGACTGGGTGGATTATAAACAACAGAAATTTATTTCTCACAGTTCTGGAGGTTGGGAAGTCCAACAACAAGGCCCTGGCCCCGTGTGGTGAAGGAGGGCCCAATTTTTCATAAAAGGCTGTCTTCTCACATGTGACCTCCCACCATGTAACTTCACATGGAAAGGTGAGGTAGCTCTTCAGGCCTCTTTTATAAGGGCACGAATCCCATTCATTAGGCCTCCCACTCTTGTGACTTAATCACCTTCCAAAGGCCCCACCTCCTAATCACTCTGGGGATTAGGATTTCATCATGTGAACCTTTTGGGGACACAAACATTCAGACCACAGCAGTAACTACTACCCAGGTCATGGCATGAAGTATTTTTCAGCACCAGAGGAACCTCCTGCATCCCTTCCTTATACCATGAATCCCTCTACTATCTTGGCTTTTATGTTAATTACTCCTGGGTTTTCTTCATAGTTGTACTACCTGTTTGTGCATTCCCAGACAATGCTGTTTAGTTTTATAAGTTGTTGAACTTCATACCAATGTAGTGATGTCATGTGCATTCTGCTGCATGTGGTTCCTTCCATTCATCATTGTCTTTGTATAATTCTTCATACGAAGTTGTGTGTAGCTACGTTTCTTTCCATTTAATAAGTGTATAGAAGCAATCCTTTATATAGACATACCATATATGATATATTTATTAATGGACATTTGGTTTATTTCCAGTTTTTTACAATTATAATGCTTCAAATATCTTGTCCACTTCTTTTGGTACCCATGTGCACAAGTTTCTTCAGGGTATAGATCCAAGAATGGAATTGATTGCCACAGGGCGTGTATATCTTCAACTCTACCAGATAATGCCAAACTGTTTTTCAAAGTGAGTGTTGAGATTTACATCCTGCCAACGTGTTGAGAGTTCCCAATACGTTACATCTTTAACGTGTGGTATTTTCAGACTTTACAATTTTCACAAACGTGATTGGTAGGTAGCGGTATTTCACTGTGGTGTTTAAATTAAAAAAATTTTATACATTACATTCGTACATATTTATGAGGTACATGTGGAATGTTGTGACATGCATAGAATGTGTAATGATCAAATTGGGGTATTTAGGGTACCTGTCACCTGAGTATTTATCATTTCTATGTGTTAGGTGCATCATCTGTATTTCCTTCTGTGTAATGAGGTTGACCCCCTTTCACGTGTTTATTGTTTGTCTGGATTTTGTCTTTGGTGAAGAACTTACTCAAGTTTTACTCACTTTTGTAGTGGATTGCTTGTCTTTATTTTATTGCTTTATAAAAGTTTTTATTGAAATCTGGATGTGAGTCCGTTGTTGATTGTACGTGTTGAAAATAATATTATACTATAAAATCACACACAATGAAGATGTGTTGATTATAGTAATTTTTGATTTTTACCTCAGTACTACTGAGCAAGAGACAGAATAGATAAGATGAATAATAGTGTACATGAGTTCAAATTAATCCTCTCCTTCTCTTCTCCCCAGGGGTTATTATCGTCCCCAGTGCTGGTGTTGGTATTGTCCTCGGAGGCTACATTATAAAAAAATTGAAACTTGGTGCCAGAGAATCTGCAAAACTAGCAATGATCTGCAGTGGTGTGTCTTTACTATGTTTTTCAACCCTATTTATTGTCGGATGTGAAAGCATTAATCTAGGGGGCATAAACATCCCTTATACAACAGGGTAAGTACCTCTTAAGAGCTGCGTCGTGTCTGCAAGATGGAGGTGCAAAGCCCCGTGGTGTTTGTGCATCTGCAGTCAGACTCATACCCCTCCCTCCAAGCTGTTCTCCCTGTGTGTGCTCTGTGTGCTCTGCCTCTCCAAGTGGAGCATGCACTCCTGCAGGGCAGAAGCCAGGGTCTCGTCTTCCTCTGTGCCCCTTCTGACCCCACAGAGGGACTTTCATAGCATTTTAATTACATCAGATGAGGATGAAATGCTTATTGGATTAATGAAAATTGTTCGGTTTTTATTATAATGTTTTAATAGGGAATATGTGTTTCTGTAGCTCAAAAACATAAAATTCAGTGAAAATACAAGGTACAGTGAAACCTCTTGCTCTTACCCAAGTCCTCCATCCACCTAGCTCTTCCCATTCCTGCAAGCGAAGATGAAACAGGTAACCCCTTTCATTCATTTTTTTGCATATCCTTCCAAGGCTTCTTTATTTAAGACATTGTGGATATGTATTTTCAATTGTCCCTCTTTTGTATCTAAAATAGAGCATTCATACATGCTTTGCTGAGCTTTTAAAAAATGGAACAATATAGCTTGGAGATCTTTCTGTACTGGTAGTAACGATCTGAAGCATAACTCCCCCTTACCATGACTGTATTGCAGGCTGAGCATTCTCTTAAGTGCTTTACATATGTTAATCCGTGAATCCTCTCAATAACCTATCAAATAGGTGCTGTTATCATCCTGAGTTTACAGATAGCAAAACGGAGGTGCTGATCACATGTAACCAGTGGACTGCTGACAAATGTTTAAATGGCTCTCTAAAAAAGGCTCATGGCTGGTGCAGTGGCCCAGACCTGTAACCCCAGCACTTGGGGGAGGCTGACGCAGGAGAATAACTTGAGACTGGGAGTTCAAGACCAGCCTGCGCAACATAGTGGTAACCCATTTATACAAAAAGTAAAAAGTAAAAAAAAGCCCTGATTTGTGGCATTTGGCAATTCTGAGATGTAAATACACCTCTGTGGCTGATTTCATGTCACCAACTTGTCGACCCTGAACACCGAATTGGGAGGAGGTGCTCAGTCACACACCATTGTATAATGTTTCTATCATACAGGTAGAATAGACTTAAATAGCCTAGGCAAGAGCATTGATAATAGTAAAATAATTAGAAGGTGATGAGTTTTACGTATTTATTATCCTTGTCTTTAATATCATTTAATTGTATGTTTATATCATTTAATTTTTAAAAATAGTTGTGTTAAACAAGCAATTGACAAAATCCCTTAGAATTTCACAGTAGAATCTTGTCATCCAGGGTGGCTGCCTCCAGTGCAGCACTGCCCAGAACCCAAGACTTAACCTCAGGCAACTTGGCTACAGTGTCTGTGCCCATAAGCACTGCCTTTAACCACTGCATAGCGTTCCATTGTATTCCACTTTGTATTTAACCTGCCCCCATTTGGTGGGCAGTGGGTTGTTCCTAATCTTTAATTGTATTTATTTATTTATGTATTTATAGACATCGTCTCACTATGTTGCCCAGGCTGGTCTTGAACTCCCGGTCACAAGTGAGTCTCCTGTCTCAGCCTCCCAAGTAGCTGGGATTATGAGCATATGGCACTGTGCCCAGTTAATTTTTAGTTGTTAAAAGCAATGCTGCAATAAATAACTTCAAGGCATTTATCACTTCTCTTGTGTGCTCTGTATGTGCAGGATAAATTCTCAGAAGTGAGATTGAATAAATAGTACCAAATTACCTCCACAGGTATTGTACCAAAACCTCACCAGCAATGGATATGAGTGCTGTTTTCCCCACACCCTCACCAAAAGGAGGTGGAAAGCTCTTCTGTGAGAGTTATGAAAACCTTAACTTTTATTTCTTTTTCTTTTCTTTTTTTCTTTTTTCTTTTTTTTTTTGAAACAGAGTCTCTCTCTGTCCCCCAGGCTGGAGTGCAATGGTGCAGTCATGGCTCACTGCAGCCTCAACCTCCCAGGTTCCAGGGATCCTGTATCCTCAGCCTCCCAAGTAGGGAGAGTCTACAGGCATGCACCACCATGTCTGGCTAATTTTTTGTATTTTTTGTAGAGACGAGGTCTTACTTTGTTGCCCAGGCTGGTCTCAAACTCCTGAGCTCAAATGATCCTCCCGCCCCCACTTCCCAAAGTGCTGGGATTACAGGCATGAGCCACTGTGCCCAGCCAACCTTTACTTCTTAACCACATGTAGTTTTGTTAGGATCTGCTCATTTAACAGAGCTTCATTGTCCAAGTTTTGGTGCTTGGTGCCAAGAAACACTTCTGTTTCCTTTTGTTTCTCAGTGGAGTTTTATGTTCTAAAATGTTCCACTTTGCATTTGAATAACAAAAGCTTTGATTTCATCTTGCCAATTTAGAATGTTTGGGAGTGAGGAGAAGGAATAACAAATCAGAGTTTATTTAGATTACAGAATACTGTGCCATCTTTTGTCCTGGGAGTTATTTTTCTACCAGAAGACATTGGTGTGTGTGTGTGTGTGTATAAGATGTGTGTACCGGGTATGTGGCTTCTTGATAGTGCCTAATAGGATGGCACAAACAATAAAGTCTCTAAAAATGAAAAAGCAGTATAGAATAAGAACTCAGGCTCTGGAGTGGAATTAGAATTTGGATCTTGACTCTGCTTGGCTGGTTGCTTAATGCCAAACCTCAATATCTAGTTCTGTAAATTGGGGTGATGTTAGCAGCAGTCTCAGAAGGTTGTGGGCAAGGGTTATGTGTGTAACACATGTAAAGCTCTCAGCTCAGTGTGAGGCACTGAAGGCTAGCTCTTGTCATTAGTCATCACTAATAAATTAAGAATAATTTTTATTTCTATCAAATTATTTTTTATTAAAATTAGAGAACATAAATAGAATTAAAAAGTTCATAACAAAAACCCAGCAGTCTTATGACTAGCTCTGATTTGCAGGGGCAATAATTTTAAATTCTTTTTAGCTGTTTCTTCTACAATGTGTCTCTGTATTTTTCAGAAATACTATATAAATTAATCGAACTAAGGTATTATTTGTGACCTCCTAGCTTGGCAAATGGGGATCTTCACTTTACCTTCACAAATTGTGGTCAAATCCTTTTTTTGTATTTTCATGTTAAATTTATGACATGTGTATTGTCAATGGAAAGAGTCGAACTCTGTAAAATATTTGAAGACATTTATTCTGAGCCAAATATGAATGACTATGGCCTGGGACACAGCCCTCAGAAGGTCCTGAGAACATGTGCCCAAGGTGGTCGGGGTGCAGCTTGGTTTTATACATTTTAGGGAGAAATGAGACTTCAATCAAATACATTTAAGAAGTACATTGGTTTGGTCCAGAAAGGCGGGACAACTCGAAGCAGGGGCCTCCAGCTTTTAGGTAGATTAAAAAATTTCCTGGATGACAATTGGTTGAGTTTATCTAAAGACCTGGGATCCATAGGAAGGAATGTCTGGGTTAAGATAAAGGACTGTGGAGACCCAAGTTCTTACTTGCAGAGGAAGTCTTCCAGTAGCAGGCTTCAGAGAGAATAGACTGTAAAATGTTTCTTATCAGACTTCAAGTCTGTGTTGATGTTAATGTTGGAGAGGTATAATGAGTCATGCCAGACTCCCCACTTCCCATCCTGGTCTGAACTAATATCTCAGGTTAAATTTTAAATAGCCCTGGCTGAGAAGGAAGTCCATTCAGTTGGTTGGGGGGCCTTAGAATTTTATTTTTGGTTTACAGTATCATGATTAGATTTCCTTATTTGTGTAACACTGATTTTCCTGGAATTAATAATTGCCTTATTTTCATTTACTTTGTTTTCTTTGAATCTGCATCCAGTTTCCCACACCCTCTGAGAGCTCAAAAAATATCTCAACATGACCTTCCACTTATCTGATGAGCTCAGGGTTCCATTTCCCCACTCCTTGGCGTCATCTACGCAGGGCTCACAGTCCCCCTACTCTCATCTGGACACAATGTTTCTAGGCTGGCTGCCCGGCTGTCATCCTGAGAATTCCTATGCCTCTCTCTGTATTGATCCTTTGTTTTTTGGACTCTGTGGAGTCCTCTTTTTTGATTTACTCCCTCATTTTGATGGAGCACATCCTCCAGTAGCTACAAAAAGGCTGTATAGGCTGTAACTTTGGTTTCTTGGGAGACTTTTTATTATATATATTGATAAATATTATATATAAATATATACACATACATACACACCTTTACATTTGATTGCCAAGTTGGCTGAAATTTTGGATGAGTAATTTTTACTCAGAGTTTTGAAGTTTTTGCCCCATTGTCATCTAATTTCTAATGCTCTTTTTGGAAGTCTGGCTTTTCTTTTTCCCAGTGCTTTGTATGAGATGTAGTTTTCCTTCCTGGGAGCTTCCTTTTATTACTAGTATTTCAGAATTTTACTATGATGTGTTTTGAGATGGATCATTTTGATTTTTTGCTAGGCACATGGTGAGCTCTTTCTGACTGGAGACTATTATTTTTCAGGTCTGTTTTTAAACTTTAATTTCTTTTTTCTCCTTGCCATTTTTTCTCGTTCTCCCCTTCATTGATCTCTCCTTTTCTTATTCTTGTTTGGGGATACTGGCAACTTTTTGCATGCCTTTGACCAAAGAATGATCCTCCTCTGTCAGAGAAGGTTGCCCTTTTTGACCAAGTGTGCAGCTTCAGGAGGGACACAGGTGGAGCGGTGAGGGAGGCAGGGGCACACCCGTCTATTCAGCCAGATCAGATGAATCAACCCTGACAATCAATGCAGTGGCAGGTGTCACAGCCAAATTACTCTCATATCCTCCTTTCCTTATTATTTATCACCATTTCATATGTCCTTTTCTGTTCTACTTTTAAAAAAGATTTCTTGCATTTTATCTTCTAAGTCCTCTGTTGAATTCTTTATTTTGGCTGTCATCTTTATTTTTTTGAAACAGGGTCTTGCTCTGTCATTCAGGCTGGAGTGCCATGGCACGATCATGGCTCACTGCAATCTCTGCCTCCTGGTCTGAAGTGATCCTCCCACCTCATCCACTGCAGGTGTCCACCACTACACTGGGATAATTTTTTGTAGAGATGGGGTCACTCTATGTTGCCCAGGCTGGTCTAGAACTTCTGAGCTCAAGCAGTCTGCCCACCTTGGCCTCCTAAAGTGCTGGGATTACAGGCGTGAGCCACCTCACCCAGCCTATCATATTTTTAATTTCAAAATTCTTGCTGGATTTCAGAATGTCCCTTGTTTCTAACCATCTTGCTTTATGAGTGGAATATTTTCTCTTACTTTTCCAACATTATTTAGATTTCCTTTTCTTTCCTAATTTGTCTCTGTGTCCTATGAGTGCCTTTCTGTTTATTTTGCCGTCTTGATTGTGTTAGCAGCTCTGCTCAAATTTCTGGTGATCCTTAGCTTGCTCATGGTATTGAAGAATGAGAACTTAAAAAGCTGAACAGTTGCTGTGTGTGTGTGTGAGGGTAGGTCTTGTCATCTGGTGGGTCTCGCTGTGGGAGGTGGATACAACTGGAGTTTTCATCAGGGTGCTGCAGTGTGAGAACCCAAGGGCTTACCTCTGAGGTGCTTCAGTTCCTCAAGAGATGGATGCTCCTTTCTCTCCTGCTAGGGCCCTGCTGGGGAGGACTACAGGCTTGTAAGCCTTGCTGCTGGCATCCTAGAGCTGAGAGTTGGGGGAATGGGCCTGGGTCCTCACTGTTCATTTTGCAGGCTTTTACCTAACTTCCCTGTCATCATTCTAGCATCTCACCGAACTTCTCCTTTATGTGTGGTGCTCTTATGCCAGAGCCTTTGGTGCATTTTCTCCAGAAAACAGGGAGTATGAGGGAAGGAGCAGTTACCTAAATAGAGAAGGGATGGGAATTTGCTTAAAATTGTGTCGTAGATGGACTATATCTTTCTTGTGTTACTGTCCTCAAGGTCTAAGGGCCTCTTCTTTCTCTTGCTACTTGCCTTGATCATGCCCATATGTTTTTCTAAGTTCTCATTCACGCTTTCTGTTTTACTGAATCTTCCTCTTTCCCTGAACTCCATCCTCCTGCTTCACATTGGACTGCTTGCTCAGTTGACATAACTTACATCCTGGGACCTCCTTTCAGAAGTTTCGTCAGTTGTATCCACTAGTTTTTGTTTGTTTATTTATTTGGTAACTCCTCATTTTGCCAGAAAAAAACCTCAGATAACTTCCGTGGAAAGGGTACATGGGAAGAAAGTATTTCTGAGCCTGTGAGCATATTAAAGCATCTTTGTTCTTTCACATTGAAGTGATAGTTTAAGCAGGCATAGAACTCTAGGTTAAAAAATTATCAGCCCCATTAAAAAGTGGGCAAAGGACATGAGAAGGTACTTTTCAAAAGAAGACATACACACAGCCAACAAGCATATGAAAAAATGCTCAACATCACTAGTCATTAGAGAAATGCAAATCAAATCCACAGTGAGATGCCATCTCACATCAGTCAGAATGGCTATTACTAAAAAGTAATAAAATAACAGATGCTGTCAAGGTTGTGGAGAAGAGGAAATGCTTATACACTGCTGGTGGGAGTGTAAATTAGTTTAGCCATTGTAGAAAGCAGTTTGATGGTTTCTCGAAGAACTTAAAACAGAATTACCATTCAACCCAGCAATCCCATTACTGGTTATATATCCAAAGGAATATGAATAATTCTACCATAAAGACACATGCACACATATGTTCATTGCAGTATTATTCACAATAGCAAACACATGGAATCAATCTAAATGGCCATCAATAAGAGACTACATAAAGAAAATGTGGTATATACACACCATGAAATACTATGCAGCCATAAAAAAGAATGAGACCGTTCCCTTTGCAGCAACATGGATGGAGCTGGTGGCCATTATCCTAAGCAAACTAACACAGGAACAGAAAACCAAATACCGCATGTTCCCACTTAGAAGCTAAACACTGAGTACACATGGACACAAAGAATGGAACAACAGACACTGGGGTCAACACCGGAGGGTGGGAAGAGGGAGAGGATGGAAAAACTGCCCATTGAGTACTATGCTGATTACCTGAGTGATGAAATGATCTGTCCACCAAACCCACTTAACACATAATTTACCTATATAATAAACTTGCACATGTACTCCTGAACCTAAAATAAGTTTAAAAAAATTGAAACAAACAAACAAACAAGTAAAAATAAAAAAAAATTATCTTTCTGGGGACTTGGAAACCATTGCTTTATTTGTCATCTAGCATGTTCTGTTGCTGATAAGAAATGTAATTTCAGCCTTAGTTCTCATTTCTCTGTGGCTAACTTTATTTGGAAGTTTTCAGAATACTTTTTTTCAAGGTGCTGTGAAATTTCATAAGGAATGCTTTACCCTCAGATTTTGTCATGGATGGAGCCTTCTTATAATCCTAATGCCACCTTCTCAGAGAGGCTTTCCATCTCTGCCCAATCTAGGGGAGCCCGCTGTCCCCCCACTCTTGATTACATTATTTCTCCTTAGTTTCCTCATGGCACTTAACATTATCTGAAATTATCTCATTTAATGATTTGCTTTGCTTTTGTCCCCTCTAAAATATGAGCTCTTTGGGCACTGTTCGTAGAGCTGTGTGTGTGTGTGTGTGTGTATAAAATTTTTTTTTGGAAACAGAATCTCGCTCTGTCACCCAGGCAGGAGTGCAGTGGCACAATCTTGGCTCACTGCAACCTCCACCTCCCGGGTTCAAGCGATTCTCCTGCCTCAGCCTCCCAAGTAGCTGGGATTAGAGGCATGAGCCACCATGCCCTGCCCAGCTATCTATATAACAGTTGCATCCTCACCATCTAAAACATGTATGATATTTGTTGTGTGAATGAATGAATGAATGAGTGCCTCGGCACAGGGCTTTGTTCATTCATTGTACTAGGCACTTTCTGACCCTTTTAATGCAACATATGTCTTTTTTTTTAAAACTCATTTTCTGTTTTCCCTGTGTTCTCTAGTACTGTTGTTAGTCAGATGTTGGAACGTATGGACTGGTTGCCTGTGTGTTTAATTTCTTCTCTCATATTGCATGCTTTTGTCTTTTGCTATGAGAGATTTTTTTTAAGCCTTGTTTTCTATCTTTATGTACAGTTTTTATTTTGAGGATTTTTTTCTTTGCTGGATTCTGAGTGTTCCCTTTTCATAGCATTCTGGTGTTGTTTTATGGAGTAATGTCTTCTCATATCTCTCTGCACATATAATTAGGATCTTTTTTTTAACTTCGTTTTTATGCCTTGCATTTTATCATTTTGTTTTAAAGAATCAGTTTTTCTGTTTGTTTGTTCTGGGCTTTGCAGGTGACAATACTCAGCCTAGCATATCTCAGATCGTGTCTTTCCTCTCCCTCTACCTCAAATACAAGAATGAGGGGATTTTATTCAGAGTTCTCAACATCTAGAGTAGAAGTTTAGCTTTTTAAATTTCTTCCAGGTTCCTTAGAGAAGCACTTCCTGATGAATTTCTGGGCTGTAAATTGGAGATGGGAGGCAACGGATAAATGAGAATGGAAGGGCTCACTGATACAATTTGTCTTCCTTAGATCTCCAGGGAGGCCCACGGTTTTTTCTCCACATCTCACTTTTGCCTTCTGTCACATCTGCTCACTTTGAACTCAGAAGCCGTGGAGATTCGATCGGGCAGGCTGGCTCCTCTTTCTCCAAGGCGGCCTCTGCCTGTTTCACATAAACCCATGCCTATCTACTTGCCATTTTTGTGAAGTTTGGTGTCATGCTTTCCTTTTAACCCTACTCTGCTTTTATTTCAAGTGTGTTCTCAGAAGGGAACGGAAAGCGCAGTCCATGTCTTACCTGCTTTTAAACAGCAAGTTTCCTCAAGACTCTTAAAGCCCCTGCTTAACACCACACCTACCTCATCCATCCTGAATCAACTGCTGCTGGGCTTGCCCAGCACTACTGGGAAAAAATTATATAATGTGCTGATTGGCTCCATTACAAATTTATGAGTTCCAATCTTAGCAGGACCTCATATTTGCTGAGCAATCCATTTACTTCATCCCAGTCAGCTTTCTTTCTCATGCCCATGATGGTGGCTCTGTTTTTATTTTTAAACCCATTTCTTCAAGTCCTTTATCATACCCTGGTCTTGTTTTTCTTAGCAGACAACCTAGTAGCCCATATTAGTTACAGGTGAAGTTATGAAGAATGAACTTTCTGAACTTCTTTCTTCCATCCCCTCAAACTCATTTGTCTAACACAGTATTGTTTTCAAAGGCAAGTACTGGCTCCATCATTTCCCAACTGTGTGACCTTGCGAAAAAATTACATACCATTGTTGAGTCTTGGGTTTCTCGTATATAAAATTGGTGATAATGTCAATCTCTCCTGGTTACAAGCATAATTAAAGTTCATCTCTCCTGGTTACCAGCATAATTACTTATACATTTGGTTGAAAACATTAAAATAGTGCGGAAGGGTTAAAAAAAAAAGAGAGAAGTCAATGTCTCCTTTTCTCATCCTCAACCTTTCTTTTTTTATTTTTTATTTTTGAGACGGAATCTCGCTCTGTCATCCAGGCTAAAGTGCAGTGGCACAATCTCGGCTCACTGCAACCTCCGCACCCTGGGTTCAAGCAATTCTCCCTGCCTCAGCCTCCTGAGTAGCTGAGATTACAGGTCCCGCCAACATGCCCGGCTAATTTTTGTATTTTTTAGTAGAGATGGGGTTTTACCATGTTGGCCAGGCTGGTCTTGAACTCCTGACCTCACGTGATCCGCCTGCCTCTGCCTCCCAAAGTGCTGGGATTACAGATGTGAGCCACCACGCCTGGCAACCTTTAGTTTAAATCATGTGAATATTTTAAACAAACATTTGTAATTTTGATAATGAGGATGATACAGGGAAGGTTCTCATATTTCCTAGCACAGATTCTAGCACTTTGTATATGCTGAAAAAAGTTAGTTTCTTATCTCTACTCCCTTCCTTTCTGGATCATGCAGAGCAATTCCATTTTCTTCTTTAACAGATGAATGAATGTCTGGCACCTATCTCTGCTCAGGGATGTTACTCATATAGTGAGGCTGCAACTCTTATGAACTCGACGGAAATTTACATCTTTATTATCTAATCCGTGAATTACGGTACACCTTTTCTCACTTAGTTGTATTCAATCTAGAACAAGTAACCTGATTAAGAGTGCTGGAAGCTGCTGCAAGGACCCAATTGTTTTAGTATTTGCAGTCTGACTTTAAAGGAAGTTTATAAATTGTAACAAAAGAATAACTCAGTTTCCATGGAGAATTTTTCTGGTTTCCCAAGTCCTAGGAATATAGTCTAGAATGACTTAATGAAAACACTACTGGGTGGTGCAGCTGTATAGGCATGCCACTTTTAGAGTAGCAGATACCTTTGCATGGACAAAAATGGAATCCTTTCTCCAAGCAGGGTGTGAGCTACATTTCAGCTTTGCTCCCTCGGCTGGGTGCCCTTGTGCAGTGTACAACCTGCTCAACAGTATGTGGCTGGCCTGCCTAGTAAAAACTGTTTCTTGTTCTGCATGATTTTAAGACTTGCATGTGGCTTTTTTTCCCTTTCAAGTCAATAAAGAGAAAGATGAAGGGAGTGGCAGTGAAGAGAGGAGTCTTTGTAAGGTACATGTTTGGTTCAGTGTGATTGGCACTTACACATGTCTTATGCTTACAACATCCCTCTACTGTTTATATTATTATCTATGTTTTAGTTAAAGAACCCGAGGCTTAGAAATTAAGTGATTTATCCAAACTCATCAGTTAATAAGGAGTGGAGCTGAATCACATCTAGATGATTTATGTCAGAGTTTGCATTCTTTCTGAACACCTCACTGAGGTGCTGTTTTAAATTGTGTATTTCATGCACGTATGCACCTGCATGCACACACAACCTTCTTGCTGAGTGAGCTATTGGGGATGTATCTACTTCTCAATACTGCATGTTTTCTGATATTTCAAAGCAGCTGAGTTACAGGCATCGTGCTACATGCTGTGCATGCCTACAGCATTTGCTCTGTGGCTCTCACATCAGCCAGTCTAGATTTTCACCTGAGCCTTGCCACATACTGGCTGTCTGGGTATGGGCAAATTATTTGACTTTTCTGGGCTTGGTTTCTACATCTTTAAGGTGAGACTACAGATAATATCTATCTAGTTGGATTGATGTGAGGATTGAGTAAGATACTTGGCCAATTCTTTAACCTTTCTGTGCCTCAATTTCTTCAACATTAAGATGTGATCAATTATAGTACTCATCTCTTAGGATTATAGGGAGGATAAAATGGGATAAAATGCATAAATTGTAAGCAATTGATAAATAACTATTTAATGACATTTTTCTCCTTATTAGTGAGGATAAAGTCTCAGAGAGGTTAAATAACTTGCTTGAAGTCACACAGCTAGAAAATGGCTGAGCTAGGGTTTGAAATTAGGTTTCTTTGATTCTGGATGCAATGCTGCAATACTTTTGATTATTACACTATTTTGACAGAAGAAAAAAATACAAAGAAGAAAGCATGCTGTATAAGCCAGTTCCATTCATTAAAGTTTATGTGAAGGGCTTCAGGTTTACAGGCATGGTGAATTTTCTAACATTAAAAGACTTAATGACTGACCCATCTTTGATTAGTATCAAGTACTCATGAGTCACCTAAGTGCCTGAGATGGGGTTGGGATGTTTTAGGAGAATGAGCTTTTCTTGTGAAGCCAAAATGGAATCACAGTCTTTTTGTAGAATGAACCTGATGTGTTATTAGTGGTTTTCTTAGAAAATTCACATTTGATAGCCAAGATATGGAAGCAACTTAAATGTCCATAGACAGGTGAATGGACAAAGAAAATGTGGTATGTTCATGCATCACATAACAATGTTTCAGTCAATGATGGACATATACAACGGTCATCTTGTAAGATTGTAATGGAGCTGAAAAATTCCTATTGCCTAATGATATTGTAGTCATAAGGTCGAAGTGCAATGCGTTGGTCATGAGTTTGGAGTGATGCTGGTGTAAAGAAACCTACTGTGCTGGCAGTCCTGCAATAGTACAGCACATCTAGTTGTGTAGAGTACATAGAACTTGATAATAAGCAACTGTGTTATTGGTTTATGCATTTACTATACTATACTTTTAATCATTATTTTAATGCATACTCTTTCTACATATTAAAAAAGTCAACTGGGAAACAGCCTCTGGCAGGTCCTTCAGGAGGTATTCCGAAAGACAGCATTGTTATCTTAGGAGATGACAGCTCCATGCATGTTATGGTCCGTGAAGATCTTGAGACAAGATGTGGGGGTGGGAGACAGTGACACAGATGATCCTGACCCTGTGTAGGCGTAGGCTAATGTGTGTGTTTGTGTCATAGTTTTTAAGAAAAAGTTTAAAATGGCAAAAAAAGAAAACAGTTTATAGAATAAGGATATGAAGAAAAAATACTTTTGCACCACAGTTCAATGTGTGCTTTAAGCTAAGTGCTATTACAAAAGAGTCAAAAAGCTAAAAAATAATTACAAAGTGTATAAAGTAAAAAAATTATAGTAAGCTAAGGTTAATTTATTGAAGAAAGAACAGTGGTTTTTAATGGATTTAGTGTAGCCTAAGTGTACAGTGCTTATGAAGACTACAGCAGTGCACAGTCATGTCCTAGGCCTTCACATTCACTCACCACTCACTCACTCATTCACTCACCCAGAGCAACTTCCAGTCCTGCAAGCTCCATTCATGATAAATGCCCTATACAGGTGTATCATTTTTTATTTTTTATACTTTTTTATTTTTTGAGACGGAGTCTCACTCTGTTGCCCACGCTGGAGTGCAGTGGCATGATCTCGGCTCACTGCAAGCTCCGCCTCCCGGGTTCATGCCATTCTCCTGCCTCAGCCTCCCAAATAGCTGAGATTACAGGCACCCACCACCACGCCCAGCTAATTTTTTTTGTATTTTTAGCAGAGATGGGGTTTCACCGTGTTAGCCAAGATGGTCTTGATCTCCTGACCTTGTGATCTGCCCGCCTCGGCCTCCCAAAGTGCTGGGATTACAGGCGTGAGCCACCGCGCCCAGGCTTATACTTTATATTTATTGTACTTTTCCTATGTTTAGACACACAACTCCTTGCCATTGTGTTGTAATTGCCTATGGTATTCAGTACACAAACATGCTGTACAGGTTTGTAGCCCAGGAGCAATAGTCTATACTGTATAGCCTAGGAGTGTAGTAGGCTAGACCACTTAGGTTTGTGTAAGTGCATTCTATGACATTGGTACAGCGATGAAATCACCTGATGATGCATTTCTCAGAATGTGTCCCTGTCATTAAGTGACACATGACTATATACATACAATGGAACACTATTCAGCCTTAAAAAAGAAGGAAATTCTGCAATATGCAACAACATAGATGAACCTTGAGGACATTATGCTGAGTGAAAAAAGCTGGTCACAGATTTCACTTACATGAGGTATCTAAAAGAGTCAAATTCATAGACTCAAATAATTAGAATGGTGGTCATCAAGGCTGGGGGGGATTGGGAAATGGGTTGTTACTAATCAGGAGCCATATAGTTTTAATCAAGCAAGATGAATAAGCTCTAGGGATCTGGTGTTCAACATCAAGTCTAGAGTCAACAATACTGTATTGTACACTTAAAACTTTGTTAAGAAGGTAGATTTCATGTTAGGTATTCTAACCACCATAAAATCAAATAGAAACTTCAGACTTAAAAATCTGATGAGTTTTCCTTTTGAAAGATCATGAGAGCTCTAGCAAAATCCTGGCCCATTTCCAACTCACATAATTACATTCCCAGCACCCACAATTTTCCTCCAGTTTTAATTAAGAAATGTGTTTTGCTTCCTCTCTGCGGCTGCCAGACTGTACTTCATACAGGTGTGTCCTAATCACCTTGGGCCCGAAAGAGCTGGCATTGACCATGAAAACTTTGGTTAAGTGATGCTTTACATAAATCCATTGTGTAATGTGAGTTATTGTCCCTCACTCTGCCTTTTCTTCAAATAATTTTTTTAAATGGGGTTAAGTCTGATGTCTGTGTAAACACTTTTTAACCAGTGCTATGTGCTGATAAATCACTTAGTACTTACTGTCTACGACTATCTTTCATTTATCAATTACCATCTTTTTGAACTTAAAGCAAAATCTATTATATTATCTGGGTTTGTAACTTGAGCTACTGAGCTGAAACTTTTCCAGGGGTGATTCTTGAGCTACCAAATGACCAGGAAGAGTTTTCTCAGTTTTCTGCTCTTGGCCGAGACTGTTGGACAGGATGATTCACTCAGTCCCACCCAGCCCCGAAATATTTCCCTAAGGTATCTTCTCTGAATATAGCTTTATTGCCCCATCGTATTCAGACTATAGAAATTAAATAAATACAGTCTGTTAATTCAGACCTTTGCCACATGCACACCTCAGCTTCCTCTTCACCACACTTGATTTTACCATAGGACAATATGATGTCTTTAGATAGTTGACCAGCCCTCCCAGTTGACTGGCATTTCTGGCCATGTCATTCCTAAATCCTCCAATTATATCATTCAAACCATTCATCTCCTTGCCTGTGTCTCATGGGTAGCTTAATCTACTTAAGAGCTTTTTCTCCATTGTTTAAATATTTTAGCACCATTCAAAATCATTTATTGTAGATATTACCAATTTTAACGGAAGTTTCTGAGAATTAGAGGGAAGAAAAGTTTGCTGAAAAGATCATAGATATACATGTTTTGGGATTATCCTAGCTCCTTTTATTTATAGTCTTAGAGTTCATTTCTAGATGTAAATATATAAGTTCATCTTTTTTTTTGGCTCTGTTTGGAGACACAAACAACATTTGTTTTACTTCGTTTTAGGAGTATCAGGAGGATAAAAAGTATAAGCAAATTTTCTTTCTGCCAAGTTTGAAATTTTGTAACCAAGATCTAAACAAATCAACATGAAGTCTGTAAGGTATCATGTTTTAAGATATACACCCTTAAAACATGATAAGTTTTTATTTCAAAAATGCCTGTGAGTATCATTAAACTTAGGACCAAGTTTACCTTTCTATACCCTTATATTAACATACGTTATATTATGATTATATATATGTTAAAATTATATATATGTTAAAATATGTTGTATTAACATATTAATATAACAATATAATGTAATGTTAGGAGGAGACAAAATAGAATTTAAAATTTTACATACAATCTTGGTAGCAATATGTTATTAATGTTAATCTATACGTACATTGAGAAAAGACCAGAACAAAATATACTAAAAGCATTAAAAGTGGATATCTCTGGGTGTTAGCACTATGCTTGAGTTTAATTTTTTTGTCTTTGTGTATTTTAAAAAATTTCTACAATGAGTATGTATTACTTTAATAATAAATAAAGATATTTTGAAAAGCCATATAAGTGACACATTATTTTATTTGAAATGATTTTGGACTTAAAGAGATAGTTTGTACACATTGTGGGTTATTACATGTAAGTTTCAAGTTATACCTGATTTAAATTTGTTGTCTACAAAGCTGAAGGGAGCTTTAATGATAAAAATAACAATTAGACGCAGTAATCACAATTTCCTTGAATATAGTCCTCTTCTAAACCTATGCTAGCACATATGCTATGACATACTGCGCTTTGTTGATTAGTCTTACTCTCCTTCGTGTAGTCAGGAGGGGTATTTAATAGCCATAGACTATTGGCCCAAGGTCACATAGCTACTAAATGGCAGGCCTGAAACTAGATCTCCATCTAGTTCTTTTCCCACCATTCTCTGTAGGAGTAAATTTAAAAACTATTTTATCCTTTTTGAAAGGAAAAATGTCATGGTAGCCTTTTGCACTCCTCACGTTTGTGATTGTGTTACTGCTATTCATTCATGCTTCTGTTAAGTGCGGAAAGATAGCACACCAATATCTTAGCGCATGTTATGTTCCAGGCACAATGCTGGACACTGGCCATACATTCACCTGCCTAATCCCCCACAACAACTGTGTGATACTGACATTTTGATATCTGTTTACAAATATAAAATCTGAAATTCACAGCACTTGTGAATTGTGGATATGAAATTGAACCCAGCTCTTTCCGACTCACACTCAGGAACACTGAAAGCAGAGTGCAAGAGAAACTGCATTAGAGCTTTCTCCAGGAAGAAGAAAGCGAAATAAGCCACCCAGAAGACCTGTGCTAGAGGAGTAAAACTAGGGACGTTACACAAAGCTTCCCTGCCAGTGTTGGGGCTTACAGATGCACACTGTGGTGAAAGATAAAATTGGGTTTAAATCCATTTCTGACCCTTACTAGCTGTGTGACTTTGGCAGTGCCAATCCTCTCAAATCTTCAATTTCTTCGTCTGAAAGATGGAAGCGTGGCAATAATAATGACAATTCTCATGGGGAATGAATGAGACAACTTATGTTGAGATCTCAGGTGCAATACATGGAACAAAAATAGGGTTCTGCTGATGTTAGTTTTTAATGATAATGATGATTATGATGATGATAATAATATTTATAAACCTGAAGTTGCATAGCTCTGTATAGCCAAAGAAGTGTTCTCATATGAAGCCAAAAATTTAAGTGGCATTGAAAAGAAACATTCTCATTGAAGTCTTCTTGAAGACTGAGATAAATTGATGAAGATTAAGAAATTATGAGAAAGATATTGTTCTAGTTTATTAGTATATTTTGCTGAAGAGGTTTTCTCTCTCTTTTTTTTTTTTTTTTTTTTTTGCTGTGTGAAGCATGTTCTTTTAGTCCACGTGGCATGAGCATAGTATGTATGGATTTCTACTTGTCACATCTTTTAATAAAGAGGAACTCAAAAGGAGGCAGAAGTCCCTTAAAAAAGTTAGGGGACTTCTCTTTGATTTATAGAGACCAGTAGAAGTATGTAGTAGAAGTATGCTTAGATGGGGAAGTTCAAGTGTTCTTTAGGTCTTGGGGTAGGGTGATGGGACACAATTGCTGTGGTGTGAATGTGATTTTTGAGGGCCACTGTGTTCTTACATACTTAGCTGTAATGACCCTATAGCAGAAAGTGTTTGAATTATGTTTAACAATCATCTGTCTTGCTGTTATATATTACTTTACATAAGCATCGATCCCTGAGTGATTGATTTAACAAAGATTGGATAACAAGGTTGTTGTTTTTACTTGTTTTCTCTTTTGCTGTCTCCCCAGGGCTGGTTTTTTTGAGGCCTCAATGATTGTGGGGCTTGCCATGATACCTCTTATAGTTTCCCATTCTTTAAAGTTAGCAAATTTGCCAGATAATCTCAGAGATCCCTCCGTCTCTCTAGCTCTGTAATTCCATCATTTTTATAGTAAGATGAAACGTGTGACTCTCAGGCTTACATTGTGGACCACCCAGTTATAAGGTATTGCTATCGAGGCCCCGTGCCTCACTCAAAATTAACACTTACATTGATTCTTGAGTTAACACGATCCTCTTATCTGGAGGACTACCTTCAGTAAGAAGCCCTTGTGCATTTTATATCTTGCCAGAAATGCTTTTTGTTTGTTGGGAAGGTGCTGCACAGTCCTTTTGCACAAGGATGAGGGCAGCCTTCAGTAAGTAGTCCTTATGCATTTTGTGCTCTCATGATGGGTTCACTTCAGGCTAATGAGAGATTGCTTAGTGTTACTCAGGTTTAAACATTTGTTCTATTATTAGAATCCAGTATGTTTTCTGGAGAGTGAATGACAATCAGACAGGACATGATTATTCTTAAAAATGATTTTCAGCACAGTGTAAAGGATGAACCACGTCAGCAGCTTTTTGTGTGTGTACCATGATCACCTTCTCTCCTAATAACTTTTACATGAATGCCCACTTCCTTTCATTGCTATTTATATTTGTTGCATGTATTGATTTTCTTAGAGCCTTTCATTTCGTAGCGTTTATTTGTATCAGACACCATGATCTCATAAGAAAAGCAAACATACCCCAGGGTGACCTGGGTCTGTGATTTTTGCCTCCTTGAACAGTGTGAAAGTTGGTCTAGAACAGAGTGTCTCATCCTCAGCACTATTGACATTTGGGCCAGATAATTCCTTATTATGGGAGGTGGTGGGGGCCTTCCTGTGCATTGTAGTGATGCAGGCAAAACCTCAAAATTGGGTCTCAGCTAGGAGGAGTTCTTGGCTTTGCACAGGAAAGAATTCAAGAGCAAGCTGGCAGTGAAAGAAAACAAGTTTATTAGATCAGCAGTGTACAGCAAAATGGCTCCTTCATAGAGCATAGGTGGAGTGGCCCAGAGAAGCACTTGTGGATTGCTGGCTGGCTATATTTATACCCACTATTAATTATATACAAAATAAGGGGCAGGTTATTCACAAACTTTCTGGAAAAGGGGCAGAGAGTTCCTGGAACCATATAAGGTAACTTTTGGGCCATTTGCCATGGCATCATTTATAAACTGCCATGGTGGTGGTGGGAGTGTCTTATGCAAATATATTATAATTAGCATATAATTAGCAAAGCAACTAGAGGTCGCTTTGGTTGCCATCTTGGTTCTTCTGGTTTTGGCCAGTTTCTTTGCTACATCCTGTTTTGATCAGCAGGGTTGTGACCAGGGCTCAGAAAGCAGGTCCCGCTGATCTCCTACCTCAGTAGGAACTACTGGCCCATTAGATGCCAGTAGCACCCCCTCAGTTGTGAGAACCAAAATTGTCTCCTGACGTTGCCAAAGGTCCCCTGGGGGGGGCAAAATTGACCCAGTGGAGACCCACTAGTCTAGAATAATTTTTTTTAGGTATATACAAACTTTAAGACGATATGACACTAGGAGTTTGTGAATGTAATGATTATTAGAGTCTTGTGATACTTTTTTTCTATGGAGTGACATGAATGAAAAACAGAATTTATTTGCCTTTTGCATTGTTAGGAGGATTTCTTTATAAGACTTTAATATTGTTTTGAATTTGTTTCCCCCATTACAATTTAAGGACTCATTATCAAAGTTTGAAAGAGGCCACAGGAGAAAAACCTTTGAACAAACACCAATTAACACGCATGGTTGGGATGGGCTATGCTACTGTATAAGTGGTACTAGCATAGTCATTAAAGATAAGTCTTGGCCAGGCATGGTTGCTCACGCTCGTGATCCTAGCACTTTGGGAGGCCAAGGGGGAGTGGATCACGAGGTTAGGAGTTCGAGACCAGCCTGGCCAACATGGTGAAACCCCATTTCTACTGAAAATACAAAAATTAGCCAGGCATGGTGGCAGGCGCCTGTAATCCCAGCTACTCGGGAGGCTGAGGCAGGCGAATTGCTTGAACCTGGGAGGTGGAGGGTGCAGTGAGTGGAGATCACGCCACTGCACTCCAGCCTGGGCGACAGAGTGAGACTCCGTCTCAAAAAAAAAAAAAAAAAAAAAAAAGATAAGTCTTGGTGGCGAGGGAGGGAGTTGAGGGGCGAGAAATTACCTATTGAGTACAATGTACATTAGTCAGGTGATGGGTTCACTAAAAGCCCAAACTTCACTACTACACAATATATCCACATGACAAAATTGTACTTTTACCCCCTCTAAATCCATTTTAAAAGAGATAAGACCTGGTACGTAACAGACATTCCAAAATGTTTGTTAAAAGGGTAGATAATGGAAAAATGGATGGTTGGATGAAGGATCTGCTATTGCTAACTCATGTAGTCTTGGGAACAACATTTCATCAGTGATACACAAAACTGGTGGTCACAAAAGCAAAAGCGGTCATGGGGTACGAGCAGTACAGAGCCCTTTTCCTTCTCCTGTGGATCCCCCAGGTGCTCCTCTGCTCTTCCACCGCTGTTTGTTTACACTCCTCTCCCCAGGCCTATATCCTTACCTGCCTTTCCTTCCCTCTATATCTGTTGCCTGAATTTATTTTCTTCAAGCTTTTCATATGGTATCGTTTCTTTGTATCAGACACCATGATCTCAAGAAAAGAAACCCACCATATTTGATTGTGGATCCACACCTGGGCAATCCTGAGTGAAGAACTGCTTAATCTTTGTTCTCTGGTTGTTTAAATCAAACTAGCAATGTGATTCCTAATCATCTTTGAAAATACTTCATTTTGATTGTCTAGAGCCCCATGCCTTTCTTTCATAATTTATTCTAGAATACAAGTTTTTGGTCGAAGGAACGTATATTAATAACTGGGATAGATGGATTTTAACGGTGATCATGTGCTCACAGTGATGTTATTGATTCAATACTAAAAAGTATTTCCTCCATTTTATAAAGAAATTGAGGTACAGATTTGTTAAGATGTAGAGCCTGGTGCCTACAGTAAGTGAGTAGTTATATTAGGGTTGGAATTGCAGAGCCCAGATGTTGAGACCAGGTTCATAGCACCAAGAGGGAGGGTGAAATTGATGTGGGGCAGTAATTTGATAAAAAGCATTGAATCTGTAGTACCAGAAGGTTGAAACATTTTTCTTTACATTTTGTTTTAAAGTCACAAAAATAATTGTTGAGGATGACTACTTCGGGTATCATGGCTTTGATTCAATGGGAAGAATATTTTCTGTAAAATGGACAAATTATTAATTTCAAGACCTTTCCTATGAGTTTTATTTTGGTAAGTGTTGCTCATGATCTGCTTCTCTTCTCTCTTAGACCTTCTCTCACCATGCCCCATAGGAATCTGACAGGAAGCTGCAACGTTAATTGTGGTTGTAAAATACACGAGTATGAGCCAGTCTGTGGATCAGATGGAATTACATACTTTAACCCTTGTCTGGCTGGCTGTGTTAATAGTGGCAATCTTAGCACTGGGGTGAGTATATTTCACAAGTTCCTCTTCTGTTAGTCCAACATCCTGTGACAAGGATGTGATGAAATTCATATGCAGCTACAATGACTTCAGTCTTTCTTTTCAAGAGGCTCCAAGTAACCTACAAAATACCTCTGATGAAAACCTAGAGGAAAGAAAATTATGCATTGCTATTATTTTTTTTCCCAGGGATGACTGGAACATTTGGACGCAGGGATTTGGTTCCATATCAGCCTTCTCCTACTTTATATTCTGCGCCAACTCAGTGAAACTTGATAAGGTTGAGCTCTAGGCCTGCCATTTGTTTCTCTGACAGGGCCCTTGTGATGGATTTGAAGGTCAAGATGACCACATTTGGTGCTGATAAAAGAGTATAGGAAAGCACCTCCCCTGACTGGAGTCTGTGAAGATGGGTGATGGCCATTTTTCATAGACTATCAGTTCAGTTCAGGCTTAAAAAAAAACTTTCAAAGTAAAGATATTTCTGACAGTTCAAGAATAGGCTATTTTGAGAATTCCCTTTCCTGTAAATTATAAATGGGCTGTAATACTGTGGGAGAAGGTTTTCATATTCTACTGTTTCTTTTTTTTTGAGATGGAGTTTCGCTCTTGTTGCCCAGGCTGGAGTGCAATGGCATGATCTCGGCTCACCTCAACCTCCGCCTCCCAGGTTGAAGTGATTCTCCTGCCTAAGCCTCCCTGGTAGTTGGGATTATAGGCATGTGCCACCATGCCTGGCTAATTTTGTATTTTTAGTAGAGACAGAATTTCTCCATGTTGGTCAGGCTGGTTTCAAACTCCCGACCTCAGGTGATCTGCCTGCCTTGGCCTCCCAGAGTGCTGGGATTACAGGTGTGAGCCACTGTGCCCGGCCTCTACACAGTTACTTATTGAGCCCAGTTTGATTCTTTGTGAAGAACAGATTGTACGAAGTTGCTTTCACTAAAAGGTTAAAATGCATGTGCTTGTTCTGTGCAGGTGATAAGGGATTATACCATCCACTGAATGTTTTGGGGATATTGTTTTTGATGTCTGAGTTTTAAACTGCAATGATAAATTGAGAATTCCTGTTGTTTGTTCCCCATTATATAATTGGTGAACTCCACTGTGTCGCCATGTTGAAAGGGTGAGATCTGTTCTCTTGGTGGCGAAGTCCTTTCTTGAGAGTGAGTGTTCATCCTTTAAAATATGCCAGCAGTCTTTTGAGCATGACAGCCAAACAGTGCCCCATCTTCATACTTTTTCTTATGACTGCTTCAAGTATTCAAAGGTTGCAATGAAGGCCAGCTGATGTCCATTTAGTCTGACTCTGTCACAGTCCAGGAGCAGTACTGGGTGGGGGCTGTAGTAGCCAAGTTACATCCATGGAGCTGGTTGCTCTTCTATAGGGTGTAGGGCACCAGCTAACTAAAGGGACTTCAAAGATGTTTAAAAATGGAAGCACCAGAATGTATATTAACTTAGACACCGTGGAAAGCAGTTTGGAGATTTCTCAAAGAACTTAAAATGACCACTCAACCCAGCAATCTCATTCCTGTGTATGTATCCAAAAGAAAACAAATTGTTCTACCAGAAAGACACATGCACTTGTATGTTCATCGCAGCACTGTTCACAATAGTAAAGACATGGAATCAAGCTAGGTGCTCATCAGTGATGAATTCCATAAAGAAAATGTGATAATATACACCATGGAGTACTACACAGCCATAAAAAAGAATAAAATCATGACCTTGGCAGCAACATGGATGCAGCTGGAGGCCATTATCCTAAGCGAATTAATGCAGGAATAGAAAACCAAATACCGCATGTTCTCACTTATAAGTGGGAGCTAAACATTGGGTACTCATGGACACAAAAATGGAAACAATAGACACTGGAGACTACTAGAGGGTGGAGATGGGGAGGGAGGTGTGAAAAACTACCTGTTGGGAACTATGCTCACGATTTGGGTGATGGGATCATCTGTACACCAAACCTCAGCATCACACAATAGACCCGTGTAACAAACCTGCACATGTACTCCCTGCATCTAAAATAAAAGTTGAAAAAGAAAAGAAAACGGAACACCAATGAGATGTTCACTATTATTGGCGCTAAAGTCATCACGATTGCACTATAAATTCTCTGCATGTAATAGATGTTTACTTTAGGGCCCACTGTGTGCCCAGAGTTGTGCTAGGTGCTCTGTGAGCACAAAGAAAAATAAGGTTTGGATCTGTTTTTTGAGGGGCTTCTCTAATTGGAGAGCCCAAGAGTTAACAGCAATGGAGGCAGAATATAATGATGACAAAAATGAGCCTGCGGAATGTGAATGGTATTGAATGTTGAAAGCTTCTTAGAAAAGTTTAGGGTTAAGCAATTTTGACCAGCAGACTTTGATTCTGTTAGACACACACTTGAGATCCTTACTGTTACCAATGAGGAAGGTACTTTCAATGAAATATTTTGTGTTTGAAAAAATATTCGAGCTATTTTAGAGTACTTTTACTTAACTTTATCTTAATATTCTTATGTCACAGTTAGCTTTTGAGGGGCACACAACTCACCTTTATTTTGCTCACTTAGATACGGAATTATACAGAATGCACCTGTGTCCAAAGTCGCCAAGTGATCACTCCACCCACTGTGGGACAGCGAAGTCAGCTCCGTGTGGTTATTGTCAAGACTTATCTCAATGAGAACGGCTATGCTGTGTCTGGGAAATGTAAACGGACCTGCAATACTCTTATCCCATTCTTAGTTTTTCTTTTCATAGTCACCTTCATCACAGCATGTGCCCAACCATCAGCTATCATAGTAACACTCAGGTGAGAACACCATTCAACTTCTTGGGTGGGTTCTGTACTTACAATTTCCGGAGCACATAATCCAGGACAAGGGGCTTATGTGGTAAATCAGAGAGCAAAGCAAAATTAGCATGTGCAGGAGGGCACTCAGATATTTGCCTGGTGAACTTAGGAGGAATTTTTCCCTGTTGGGAAGGGAAAGGAAGGTTGTAACATTTCATACTTTGGAAAGTTCTTTATTCAGTTGGGTTATATTCTTACTGTATAATGAAACGTCTTTTGATGTTTTTGATTCCTGAAGTCTCTGCCCTACGAGGTTCAACTTCAGGAGTTGAAAGTCATCACTCTGTCAGCTATGAGAAGCTGGACCCCAGAGGAGGGCAGGAAGTAATTTGAGAAAGTTGCTAAATCGTGCATACAGCAAAGGCTATTATCTTCAACCTTATAGATAGTTACTACCTTCAGGATCAGTGGTGATTTATGCTGGGCCTGCAATTTGAAATACTGAGTTCATTAATTTTACTATCATATAAAATTTCGGAGTTGAGTCAAGAAAAGGGCATATTGGGGAATGTGATTTCTCTCTCTTTTTTTTTTTTCAGTTTTTCAGGCTGTGCTTTCTTTGCCATATCTTGTTTGAATTTTTTGTTTATAAGAGGACATGGAAGCTACTTTTGTCCTGTTAAAAATGTTGGCACTGGTGTTCCTGGACCAAAATGAGGGTCGGGCTGCTATTTTTTGCACTGCAATAATGAGATACAGATGAACAGGGGAGGAAGAGGGTTTTTATTTCTGTAACCAGTTACAGGGAGAAGGCCTGGAAATAAACACCAGACCAACTCAAAATTACAAGGTTTCTTAGAGCTTATATACATTCTAGGCTATCTGTCTACGTTGAAGTGTGCATTCATCTAAAGACATAAGTGATTAATTTCTTTTAATTTATAACTAAGGTCTGAATCTTGAAGACTTTCTTCTGGAGCCTCAGTAAGTTTACCTAATCTAAATGGGTCCAGCTGCTGGGGTGATTACCCTTATCTTGTCTCCTGCTAAATCACGGAGGTTTGGGGAGTTCCTTCAGACCCCCAATAAACCTGTTTATGGAGGCCTAGGGAGTTTTTTCAGACCCCCAATAAAACTTGTTTAATCCTAAATGGATCCTGTTAAGAATTTGTTCATTATTTTGTCGTGCTTTAAGGCCCAGGAAAGACTTAGGCAAAATTCTTGGTGGACTTTTGTTACATTCCAGCATTTGTATAACGGCACTGGCTTTTAATATTTAACTTAAACACTCAGTCTGTACTGAAACAGTTGTTATGGAGGCCTGCCACACTGATACATTCACATCGGTGTGTTGATATTTACAGTAAGGACTGCAGTGGACAAAGGAACTGGGCAGCGTGGTGAAGCCAGAAGAGCTCACCCACGGGTCTGGGCAGCTTCTGCCCAGATTAGGGGGTGCAGTGCAGGGAAGGGGATTAGGGGGGATTAGGGGGTGCAGTGCAGGGAAGGAATGAAGAAAGGAAGTCAGTTCTTACTGTTCCTCCAGGCTCCTCAGATGCCACAATGCTGGGCACCTTGCAGGAAGCACCTGCTGAGATGTCATTGCTTAGCAAGGGCAGTTGGCTGCACCAGACGTATTCTGGCTTCCTTCCCACTTAGTGCTGAATCAGGCATTTCCCAGCAAAGCGGTTCCTTGACAGCCAGACAGTAGCGCATGAAAGGCCCACTGGTTTGTTTACTCAGTTCTTCCAGCAGCAGATATTTATGGAATAACAACCTGTGTGCAGCACTTTGCAAATTGCTATGAGAAATAAAGAAATTGGGGAAAAGGTGACAAGGGCACTGGTCTTGGGAAAGTTCCCATTATATACCATACTCTCATGGGTGTGCGATGGAGAGGTTAAGGCACTGCAGCATTAAAAAGACATGAATCATTCATAAATTTACTCAAATAATCTTATTCTTTGCACTTTAATTCCTCAAGAGATGTTAAATAACCCATAGGCTACTTTTTCTTTTGGTGTTCATAAATGGCAAATCGCCAGTTGGCTTCTAACCTAAAATTTCAGAAAAGGAGCCCTTTAATCTTTGCTAATTACAAAACCAGTAGACTCCAATCTTCTTGTCACATGGGAATAACTTGGAGTATAAGTTTTTAAAAAAGAAAAAAAGATGTGGTTGGAGGGCTTATGCTTCCTCTGATCTTTGACTTGTTTCCTATACATTTTTTGAATATACTTTTATTCTTTACTCTTCTTTCTTCCTGTTTTGGAAGAATTATTGGAGTAATTTTCAATGTATGCATCTACCACTCTGGAAGATGCAGGCACACAGGCAAAAAAACAAAAACAAAAACAAAAAAACCATGCAGTATTTAAGACGAAATTCTATAATTAAAGGAAATGGATCTGATTTTGGAAGCTCAGTTAGAGGCATTTCAGCTTCCTCAGCCAAAAGCCTTTAACCCTCTACCAGTATTTATGTAGAAACAATTAGATATAGTCAGAGTTTCTTTGATGTCTACATTGGGAAAACCTTTATTCAGGGATTTAGCCACCAGCAATCTTGTGTGGCTATTGTTAGTAAATAATAGTGAATTAAATATTTTGGCATGGCATCTTTAGTCCCTGGCTCTGCACAAAGCCGACTTGATTTGACATTCATTTTCTTGGGGCTACTATTTAAAATACATTTCCTTCTTTCCCTTCACTGTAGGTCTGTAGAAGATGAGGAGAGACCTTTTGCGCTGGGAATGCAGTTTGTTTTGTTGCGAACACTTGGTACGTGTCTGAATTTCCAAGTGTACCTCTTAGTTCCTCTTTGCAGATGGCAAATTTTCACTGTCCTTTAAAAAATGGCAAGTCATGTCATTTATTACCATGAGTAAGATTTTACAGGCTAGTGGTGAGGGTACAACTTCCTTGTTTTCTGATTTGAACTAGAAGCTGACAGGTTCTGTTGTTTGATGAAACAAAACAAAACCAACGTTAGGTTAGTTTCTTTTTCATTATGAACATAAACTTGGACAAAATTCCCCAGAGTTTTGCACAGTAAGAAATAGGAAATCAAGCAATTTGTGAAGAATTTGTAATCCTAGCATTTTGACCCCTTTATGCCTTTTTACTATGAAAGCAGTAGAAATTGGTCTTTATTTGTGAAGTTTTCAATGCCTCACTTCTTTACAGCAATTTTATTGGACTAAACAAAGAGTATACCTATCAAGTTTTCTGAGAAAAAGAAAAAACTTTAAAAAGGAAAAGAAAGGTCTCCAAAGTGACATATAGGGACTGCCTTGTAAGTATTTACTTATCAACAAGAGAAGCTCAGTAGTGCTGTGTCCATGTGATAAACCACAGAGTACATTTGTACAGGTGGAACATACGTCTTATTTTTACAAACACCACATCCCTCTGTGAGTTCTTGAGACAATGGGAAATAAGCATGTAACATACAACATTCCTTTGATCAGTTTCAATGTATTTTAAATTGACGTCTTTGTCATCAAGCTTATTTTTCCTTTTATAATGTCTTTTTCTTAAGTGGCAGTCTGTCATTTCCTTCAGCTGTTATTTTCTCCTCAGTAATCAGTGTCATTGTCTACAAGACAAAAAAATTGTTTTTTGATTCAAATTTCTTATTTCAGTTTTGAAGAGGTAATGTTTAAAAAGGGCATCTTCTGACCCCCTGAAGCATTAATCCCCTGGCATTCTCCATTTGTCATATGTTGTGGTTGATGGCCCAGTCCAAGAATGAGCATTTTCAATAAGCCCCAGGAGGAAAATGCTTCTAGTTCCATTTAATGAGTGGCTTGTTTTTTTCAGTACTAATAAGACTCTGAGGCTATCATTTTTTAAAAAACATGCTGTTTAAAGGAAATCCTGACACACTTAGATATAGTGAAAAAGTCTGCCTTAGGCCAGGTGCAGTGGCTAATGCTTTAATCCCTGCACTTTGGGAGGCCGAGGTGAGTGGATTACCTGAGGTCAGGAGTTCGAGACCAGCCTGGCCAACATGATGAAACCCTATCTCTACTACAAATACAAAGAAATTAGCTGGGTGTGGTGGTGCCTACCTGTAATCCCAACTACTCAGGAGGCTAAGGCAGGGGAATTGCTTGAACCTGGGAGGCGGAGGTTGCAGTGAGCCAAGATGGAGCCACTGTACTCCAGCCTGGGCAACAAGAGCAGAACTCTGTCTGGAAAAAAAAAAAAGTCAGTCTTATAGATCTTGTTAAAAGTTAAACAGTATTATTTAGAAATAACGTTTAGAAATAAGGAGATTTGTTAACCAAAGGGGTAATTGAATAAGAAAAGAAATATATATGTGTATATATATGTATTTTTTTTTTTGGAGACAGAGTCTTGCTCTGTTGCACAGGCTGGAGGGCAGTGGCACAATCTCAGTCCTCTGCAACCTCTGCCTCTAGGGTTCAAGTGTTTCTCCTGCCTCAGCCTCCCAAGTAAGTGGGATTACAGGCACTTGCCACCATGCCTGGCTAATTTTTGCATTTTTTTTTTTTTTTTTTAGTAGAGATGGGGTTTCACCATGTTGGCCAGGCTGGTCTTGAGCTCTTGACCTCAGGTGATCCACCCGCTTTGGCCTCCCAAAGTTCTAGGATTACAGATGTGAGCCACAATGCCTGGCCAGAAAAAGATAATTTCTTCTTTTTGCTTTGCCCCTCTCTGATGCCGTGGAGTTGGGGTCATTTGATATGATTTGGAGGTAAAGGTTAGTCAACAGATGTATGCCACGGCATCAAGAATAAGTGGAGGGAGAACATTTCAGACATTTATTATTTAATTCAACTTTATTTTAGCTTCTATGGATTGTGAAAAAGTCTAGTTGGGCCAACAAGCCAATTTTCATTTCCCCCCAAATTCTGAAGCAGAAAAAGAGTTTTAAAAACTTTAATAATATTAAAATTAAACCAATAGTCTTTATTTTAAATAAAAACAACTTATTTAAAACGTATCACTCACAGCTTCCTGGGTTATCAGCCTGCCTATCCTCTCTGCCTTCCTTTCTGTCTTCCTGGCTCCGATCCTCCTTTCTCTCTTTTATTCCTTCCTCCCTCCTCCCTCCCATTACTATCTTCCATAAATTTTTATTGAGGTCTTTGGGATGCAAAGAATAAAAGGCATGGCCCCTGCCTTGAAGAAGTTTATGGAGTGACAAATTTGTAAACATTTAAAATACTATGTGATAGTTAATAAAATGGAGGTAGATCCAAAATGCAGTGAGAATATGATGGCATCTGAGTAAGTCAGGAATTTAAAGGGGGCATAGATATTTGCAAGGTGAATGAGTTGGGGGAACATTTTGGTAAAGGGAGTAGCATGTGACACAGGAGTCTATGTACTAGGTAGACTTTTTTTCTCATTGGATTAAGGAAATGTCTATGTCATAGCCCAGACAACGAAGCTACTATTCATCTCAGATGTTTCACAAACTTCAAAGATGAAATTTATGCCATAATAAAGTTCCTTTATATATATATAATTTCTTAGATTTATAAGTGCTTTTACAAAGTTGCCATGTTATGTGGTTTCTGACTCATAGGAGATGCTGCTTTTCTCGTACTCTTCCCGCAGCCAAGGACTAAAGCCCAACCCACAAGAACTAAGCGTATCGAATTTTGGTGGGTAATAAAGGGTTCTAGTATAGCCTGTTGAATACTTAATGACAAAATCCAATTTTTAAGATTAAAAGGATTCTCTAATTGTATTTTTAGCAATACCCCTTTTTTTCAGCTTTATTGAGGTATACTTGACAAATAAAATTTTATATATTTAAAGGGTACAACATGTTGATTTGATCCTAAAAATCAACAGCGCATTCTGGGTGGCAAACTCGACTTTAAGTGTTTATCATATAGTGAATGCTTTTATGATAAATATATTGTGATAAAATATGATGCGTCTTAAAAAAAATCTGGTAACACAAGAAAATCCCTCCCCTCAACTGGTTTAGAGCACACAAGTACCTTGCTAATTTACAAATCTGTTCTCCCTTGGAAGATGTGCTAAGTCTTCGTATTTTCTTCTTCTCCACCCCTCTAGCATACATTCCTACTCCAATCTACTTTGGAGCAGTCATTGACACCACCTGCATGCTCTGGCAACAGGAATGTGGTGTGCAGGGTTCTTGCTGGGAGTACAATGTGACGTCGTTTCGTTTTGTGTATTTTGGTTTGGCTGCCGGCCTCAAATTCGTTGGGTTTATTTTTATTTTTCTGGCCTGGTACTCCATAAAATACAAGGAGGATGGACTGCAGAGGCGGAGGCGGAGAGAATTCCCCCTGAGCACCGTGAGTGAGAGAGTGGGACACCCCGACAATGCCCGGACTAGATCTTGCCCAGCTTTCAGCACCCAGGGAGAATTCCACGAAGAGACTGGTCTGCAAAAAGGGATCCAGTGCTCAGCACAGACCTACCCGGGGCCCTTCCCAGAAGCAATAAGTTCCTCTGCGGACCCGGGGCTGGAAGAGAGCCCCGCTGCCTTGGAGCCGCCCTCCTGAAGCTTGAAAATGGAAGAATTTAGTTTTGTTGGTTGAATTGAAAATGGCGACTTGAGAAACAACTGTGCCTTCTTTTCTTTCTTTCTTTTTTTTAACCTCTACAGACACAATCCTCAAACCAACAAAACTCAGTATACACAGCCGCTATTCATTGAGGGCTGGATACCTCAACAAGACTGAGAGCCTTTCCCCGCTTCTCTCCAAGAAGGAGACGTTCACCTAGATTTGTTCCCATTTCCGTTGTGTTAATTCAAAGCTCATGCTCCCCTACGGTACAGGCTGAGGTACACGGTTAGCAAAATCATGGGAAGGGGAATGGCGGTGCATATCATTAACTAACACTCCAAACAAAGGTGAGCTTGCCCAGGACTTGGCATTTCCAAATCAAAGTTTTTAGATATGAACACCTACTGTGAGTTCTGCTACAAAGCACAAATGAATTTGTCTCAACTATGCAATTTGATTGGAAAAATGTATGTGCAGCATGTTACGTTTACTTTCACGGAATAAAGCAGATATGTTTCTGAAAAGAGGAAGCTGAACTTTCCATCCAGTACTGTTGATAGCATTTTAAGCCATAGCAGTTATAAATCAGGTAGAATTTTTCAAATGCTTCAGAGGAACCATAGGCATAGTGTGATAGAAGGAACAGCTACTTCAGGTCACAGGACACATTCTCTTTCAGTCTGCCTGCCCCATCCTAAGATAAAGAGGCTGCTGAATCATAAATCTGGTAGCTTAAATATAAACTCCAGTATTCTTTTGTAAGGAGCATTAAAACTAGTGTGCTAAACAATATGGCTAGAAACTGTAATTTGAAATGCATAATAAGGAAAGAAAATGACGGCTTTCTCATCCAAGAAAATTGTTGCAGAAATTTTCTTTAGCTCTACGGGCCCACAAAGTCCCTGGGAAAAGTCCCACCTGAGTATTTTAGTTACATCTTGAAAGCACTGGCAAATCTGTGTGGTTTTCTTTTTTTCTGGACAGAAAATTGCTGTGGTTGCTCCTGAAAATGCATACTTATATCAGGAAATCTGTGCCTGGGATATGAAAATCACTTAGAATACAGAAGGAGGGAGATCTGTGTTCTGGAACAGAATATGATCTTAAGTAATTGTTGAAAATTATGTAAAATAAACCAGTCCATCCGAAAGAACCCTACTTTATCAGAGATAGAATCGTTTTACACTACCCTTTGATTCCCCCTTACTGTATCAGAGATAGAATCGTTTTACACTACCCTTTGATTCCGCCTTACTGTATCAGAGATAGAATCGTTTTACACTACCCTTTGATTCCCCCTTACTGTAAGTTTCTGGCAGTGATTCTGAGAGAGGATTTTTCTGTTCCTAAATGCACTTTGGGTTCATTACCCATCATTCTTTTCAGTACCTCCCAGCACACCACTTTGAAGTAAGCATCATAGAGAATGCTTTCTACATGGCTCTTAAGATAGATGCTTCCTGACGGTGCTAACGGATTGGCAGCAAGTTAGCTCATGGGTTCTGGCTGCGAGGAAGTGTAGGGGCCAAATGCTGATATAATTGTGAACTTTTTCTGCCAAGGAGCCTGTGGTCATGGAGGGCTAATTAGGGAAATGTTTTTCTCTTCTGGTTTACCCTTATCCCCAGAAGAGATGTGATTGACAGACTGTTCCATGATTCAGGCTTCTGCTCTCCAACCTTGCTTGACTGCACAGCTGGAATTGTGCAAATACTCCTGGGTATAAGGCTGTTTCCCTCTCTTCCTAGGAATGACATTGGTCAAACCGTTCTCTTGGTTGCATACAGTTTGTGTTAACACTGTTAGACTGAACAATGTCTACAAGGGGTGGAGCTAGTGGTCTCAGGGGCTAAGGATTTCCCTCTGGTTCCTGGGCTTGGCTCTCGGGGAGGTGAGGATTCTTGCTTGGTTAAGACTGTAATTGCACTGGTAATTGTCAGACTCTGGCCAATGTGGCATATATTGGAAGTATTCAAAAAATCTTGCTGATTAAGAAAACCTTGCTGATTGAACTAGTGTCTCCTTTGGGGCCTCAGGATTCCCCTTTACCCTCTATGGGAGAGCTTTGATCCTTTAAAGGAGAAAGTTTCCTTTGGTGTGGGAGTTGAAGATATGTAGGTTGGAGAGGTGTGGTGTTTTCTTAATTTTCTTCTGATTATTAAGATACTGCATTGAGAGAATTTTGGTGGGATTGGCACTTTTTCTGGTAGCTAAGATTGCTGGACTCAGCACGGAGTAGTTAGAGAGCCCCCTTACTCCCTTTGCTGCCTTGAACAGTCATCCAGTTTGGCGATCACTGATCAGGTGCCAGGTATCTTCAGGTGTCATATTACCTGATTACCACCTGCCACTCCATAAAATCCTTTGGGATGATTGGGCCAGAGCTCAAAGAAATGGGCCTGAAATGTGCACCACAGTGTTAATATTGTACTTCCTCAAGTATCTGCTCCTTATAAATAGCAGGTATTTCATTAATGTGTTGTTGGTGAATGTAGACTAAGTAGTAAAAATCATGAGAAAATAAAGCTTTGGAATATGTACCAATTAAGAGTGGTTCACAAAATACTTGGGGCTATGGTAGCATCACTGGAATATTACATAGCCAACTGAAGTGACTGTTTTGTAGATGATACCATTTAATTGTATATATAGGGTCTTATATGTTTCTTAATAAATTGATCCCATTACTTTATAGTCACAGCTCCTTTTAGAAGTTTTAATGAAGACTCTCCATGAGCTTAGGCTTCAAATTACTTGTTTTGGAAAAGGTCATCTTGTCCTTTATAAACTGTAAATTCATATATTATTTAGCTTTAATATGCAAATACAATATCCTTGAGTTCATCCTATTAATTTAGAAACTCCCAGGAGGTAAGATGGGTGGTTGGAGCACATTCTTTGGTTATTTTCATTAGCATTAAGTCCTTATTCTTTATAGGTGGATTTAATTCTTGAAAATATTCAAAAGTAATTCAGAATCAAGGTGTTGGATATGGAGAGAAAGGAGGAACAGAGGAAAAAATTTAGCATTTGTTGAGTGTTGACGATTTGTAGAGCATTTTGACAAGCACTTAATATACATCATCATTCATTTTGATCCTCTTAATTACCTTGCAAAGATTTGATTCTTTTTTTTTTTTTGAGACAGAGTCTTGCTCTGTCACCCAGGCTGGAGTGCAGTGGCTTAATCTCGGCTCACTGCAACCTCCGCTTCCTGGGTTCAAGTGATTCTCCTGTTTCAGTCTCCTGAGGAACTGGGATTAAGGTGTGTGCCAGCACGCCCAGCTATTTTTTTTCCATTTTTAGTAGAGAGAGGGTTTCACCATGTTGGCCAGGCTGGTCTTGAACTCCTGACCTCAAGTGATCCACCCGCCTCGGCCTCTCAAAGTGCTGGGATTACAGGCATGAGCCACCATGCCCGGCTGATTTTATTATTTTTTTTAAAAAAGCATATGACACCAAGGCTCAGAGAGGTAAAAGAACTTATTTAGGATTGTACAGAATGGTAAAGTCAGGATTCAGACATAGATTTCTCTCACTCCGTTATTCATTTTTTACACTACGCAATGTATACAATAGCTTTTGGTTAACAAAGGCAAGGTGTGACTATCAAATCGTGAGGTTAAAGCATTTCAATTTTTTTTTTTTTTTTTTTTTTTTTATTTATTTTTTTATTTTTTTATTATACTTTAAGTTTTAGGGTACATGTGCTCATTGTGCAGGTTAGTTACATATGTATACATGTGCCATGCTGTTGCGCTGCACCCACTAACTCGTCATCTAGCATTAGGTATATCTCCCAATGCTATCCCTCCCCCCTCCCCCCACCCCACAACAGTCCCCAGAGTGTGATATTCCCCTTCCTGTGTCCATGTGTTCTCATTGTTCAATTCCCACCTATGAGTGAGAATATGCGGTGTTTGGTTTTTTGTTCTTGCGATAGTTTACTGAGAATGATGGTTTCCAATTTCATCCATGTCCCTACAAAGGACATGAACTCATCATTTTTTATGGCTGCATAGTATTCCATGGTGTATATGTGCCACATTTTCTTAATCCAGTCTATCATTGTTGGACATTTGGGTTGGTTCCAAGTCTTTGCTATTGTGAATAATGCCGCAATAAACATACGTGTGCATGTGTCTTTATAGCAGCATGATTTATAGTCCTTTGGGTATATACCCAGTAATGGGATGGCTGGGTCAAATGGTATTTCTAGTTCTAGATCCCTGAGGAATCGCCACACTGACTTCCACAATGGTTGAACTAGTTTACAGTCCCACCAACAGTGTAAAAGTGTTCCTATTTCTCCACATCCTCTCCAGCACCTGTTGTTTCCTGACTTTTTAATGATTGCCATTCTAACTGGTGTGAGATGATATCTCATAGTGGTTTTGATTTGCATTTCTCTGATGGCCAGTGATGATGAGCATTTTTTCATGTGTTTTTTGGCTGCATAAATGTCTTCTTTTGAGAAGTGTCTGTTCATATCCTTCGCCCACTTTTTGATGGGGTTGTTTGTTTTTTTCTTGTAAATTTGTTTGAGTTCATTGTAGATTCTGGATATTAGCCCTTTGTCAGATGAGTAGGTTGCGAAAATTTTCTCCCATGTTGTAGGTTGCCTGTTCACTCTGATGGTAGTTTCTTTTGCTGTGCAGAAGCTCTTTAGTTTAATTAGATCCCATTTGTCAATTTTGTCTTTTGTTGCCATTGCTTTTGGTGTTTTGGACATGAAGTCCTTGCCCACGCCTATGTCCTGAATGGTAATGCCTAGGTTTTCTTCTAGGGTTTTTATGGTTTTAGGTCTAACGTTTAAATCTTTAATCCATCTTGAATTGATTTTTGTATAAGGTGTAAGGAAGGGATCCAGTTTCAGCTTTCTACATATGGCTAGCCAGTTTTCCCAGCACCATTTATTAAATAGGGAATCCTTTCCCCATTGCTTGTTTTTCTCAGGTTTGTCAAAGATCAGATAGTTGTAGGTATGCGGCGTTATTTCTGAGGGCTCTGTTCTGTTCCATTGATCTATATCTCTGTTTTGGTACCAGTACCATGCTGTTTTGGTTACTGTAGCCTTGTAGTATAGTTTGAAGTCAGGTAGTGTGATGCCTCCAGCTTTGTTCTTTTGGCTTAGGATTGACTTGGCAATGCGGGCTCTTTTTTGGTTCCATATGAACTTTAAAGTAGTTTTTTCCAATTCTGTGAAGAAAGTCATTGGTAGCTTGATGGGGATGGCATTGAATCTGTAAATGACCTTGGGCAGTATGGCCATTTTCACGATATTGATTCTTCCTACCCATGAGCATGGAATGTTCTTCCATTTGTTTGTGTCCTCTTTTATTTCCTTGAGCAGTGGTTTGTAGTTCTCCTTGAAGAGGTCCTTCACATCCCTTGTAAGTTGGATTCCTAGGTATTTTATTCTCTTTGAAGCAATTGTGAATGGGAGTTCACTCATGATTTGGCTCTCTGTTTGTCTGTTGTTGGTGTATAAGAATGCTTGTGATTTTTGTACATTGATTTTGTATCCTGAGACTTTGCTGAAGTTGCTTATCAGCTTAAGGAGATTTTGGGCTGAGACAATGGGGTTTTCTAGATAAACAATCATGTCGTCTGCAAACAGGGACAATTTGACTTCCTCTTTTCCTAATTGAATACCCTTTATTTCCTTCTCCTGCCTGATTGCCCTGGCCAGAACTTCCAACACTATGTCGAATAGGAGCGGTGAGAGAGGGCATCCCTGTCTTGTGCCCGTTTTCAAAGGGAATGCTTCCAGTTTTTGCCCATTCAGTATGATATTGGCTGTGGGTTTCTCATAGATAGCTCTTATTATTTTGAAATACGTCCCATCAATACCTAATTTATTGAGAGTTTTTAGCATGAAGGGTTGTTGAATTTTGTCAAAGGCTTTTTCTGCATCTATTGAGATAATCATGTGGTTTTTGTCTTTGGCTCTGTTTATATGCTGGATTACATTTATTGATTTGCGTATATTGAACCAGCCTTGCATCCCAGGGATGAAGCCCACTTGATCATGGTGGATAAGCTTTTTGATGTGCTGCTGGATTCGGTTTGCCAGTATTTTATTGAGGATTTTTGCATCAATGTTCATCAAGGATATTGGTCTAAAATTCTCTTTTTTGGTTGTGTCTCTGCCCGGCTTTGGTATCAGAATGATGCTGGCCTCATAAAATGAGTTAGGGAGGATTCCCTCTTTTTCTATTGATTGGAATAGTTTCAGAAGCAATGGGACCAGTTCCTCCTTGAACCTCTGGTAGAATTCGGCTGTGAATCCATCTGGTCCTGGACTCTTTTTGGTTGGTAAACTATTGATTATTGCCACAATTTCAGCTCCTGTTATTGGTCTATTCAGAGATTCAACTTCTTCCTGGTTTAGTCTTGGGAGAGTGTATGTGTCGAGGAATGTATCCATTTCTTCTAGATTTTCTAGTTTATTTGCGTAGAGGTGTTTGTAGTATTCTCTGATGGTAGTTTGTATTTCTGTGGGATCGGTGGTGATATCCCCTTTATCATTTTTTATTGTGTCTATTTGATTCTTCTCTCTTTTTTTCTTTATTAGTCTTGCTAGCGGTCTATCAATTTTGTTGATCCTTTCAAAAAACCAGCTTCTGGATTCATTGATTTTTTGAAGGGTTTTTTGTGTCTCTATTTCCTTCAGTTCTGCTCTGATTTTAGTTATTTCTTGCCTTCTGCTAGCTTTTGAGTGTGTTTGCTCTTGCTTTTCTAGTTCTTTTAATTGTGATGTTAGGGTGTCAATTTTGGATCTTTCCTGCTTTCTCTTGTGGGCATTTAGTGCTATAAATTTCCCTCTACACACTGCTTTGAATGCATCCCAGAGATTCTGGTATGTTGTGTCTGTGTTCTCGTTGGTTTCAAAGAACATCTTTATTTCTGCCTTCATTTCGTTATGTACCCAGTAGTCATTCAGGAGCAGGTTGTTCAGTTTCCATGTAGTTGAGCGGCTTTGAGTGAGATTTTTAATCCTGAGTTCTAGATTGATTGCACTGTGGTCTGAGAGATAGTTTGTTATAATTTCTGTTCTTTTACATTTGCTGAGGAGAGCTTTACTTCCAACTATGTGGTCAATTTTGGAATAGGTGTGGTGTGGTGCTGAAAAAAATGTATATTCTGTTGATTTGGGGTGGAGAGTTCTGTAGATGTCTATTAGGTCCGCTTGGTGCAGAGCTGAGTTCAATTCCTGGGTATCCTTGTTGACTTTCTGTCTCGTTGATCTGTCTAATGTTGACAGTGGGGTGTTAAAGTCTCCCATTATTAATGTGTGGGAGTCTAAGTCTCTTTGTAGGTCACTCAGGACTTGCTTTATGAATCTGGGTGCTCCTGTATTGGGTGCATATATATTTAGGATAGTTAGCTCCTCTTGTTGAATTGATCCCTTTACCATTATGTAATGGCCTTCTTTGTCTCTTTTGATCTTTGTTGGTTTAATGTCTGTTTTATCAGAGACTAGGATTGCAACCCCTGCCTTTTTTTGTTTTCCATTTGCTTGGTAGATCTTCCTCCATCCTTTTATTTTGAGCCTATGTGTGTCTCTGCACGTGAGATGGGTTTCCTGAATACAGCACACTGATGGGTCTTGACTCTTTATCCAACTTGCCAGTCTGTGTCTTTTAATTGGAGAATTTAGTCCATTTACATTTAAAGTCAATATTGTTATGTGTGAATTTGATCCTGTCATTATGATGTTAGCTGGTGATTTTGCTCATTAGTTGATGCAGTTTCTTCCTAGTCTCGATGGTCTTTAGATTTTGGCATGATTTTGCAGCGGCTGGTACCGGTTGTTCCTTTCCATGTTTAGCACTTCCTTCAGGAGCTCTTTTAGGGCAGGCCTGGTGGTGACAAAATCTCTCAGCATTTGCTTGTCTGTAAAGTATTTTATTCCTCCTTCACTTATGAAGCTTAGTTTGGCTGGATATGAAATTCTGGGTTGAAAATTCTTTTCTTTAAGAATGTTGAATATTGGCCCCCACTCTCTTCTGGCTTGTAGAGTTTCTGCCGAGAAATCCGCTGTTAGTCTGATGAGCTTCCCTTTGAGGGTAACCCGACCTTTCTCTCTGGCTGCCCTTAACATTTTTTCCTTCATTTCAACTTTGGTGAATCTGACAATTATGTGTCTTGGAGTTGCTCTTCTCGAGGAGTATCTTTGTGGCGTTCTCTGTATTTCCTGAATCTGAATGTTGGCCAGCCTTGCTAGATTGGGGAAGTTCTCCTGGATAATATCCTGCAGAGTGTTTTCCAACTTGGTTCCATTCTCCGCATCACTTTCAGGTACACCAATCAGACGTAGATTTGGTCTTTTCACATAGTCCCATATTTCTTGGAGGCTTTGCTCATTTGTTTTTATTCTTTTTTCTCTAGACTTCCCTTCTCGCTTCATTTCATTCATTTCATCTTCCATTGCTGATACCCTTTCTTCCAGTTGATCGCATCGGCTCCTGAGGCTTCTGCATTCTTCACGTAGTTCTCGAGCCTTGGTTTTCAGCTCCATCAGCTCCTTTAAGCACTTCTCTGTATTGGTTATTCTAGTTATACATTCGTCTAAACTTTTTTCAAAGTTTTCAACTTCTTTGCCTTTGGTTTGAATGTCCTCCCGTAGCTCGGAGTAATTTGATCGTCTGAAGCCTTCTTCTCTCAGCTCGTCAAAATCATTCTCCATCCAGCTTTGTTCCGTTGCTGGTGAGGAACTGCGTTCCTTTGGAGGAGGAGAGGTGCTCTGCGTTTTAGAGTTTCCAGTTTTTCTGTTCTGTTTTTTCCCCATCTTTGTGGTTTTATCTACTTTTGGTCTTTGATGATGGTGATGTACAGATGGGTTTTCGGTGTGGATGTCCTTTCTGTTTGTTAGTTTTCCTTCTAACAGACAGGACCCTCAGCTGCAGGTCTGTTGGAATACCCTGCCGTGGGAGGTGTCAGTGTGCCCCTGCTGGGGGGTGCCCCCCAGTTAGGCTGCTCAGGGGTCAGGGGTCAGGGACCCACTTGAGGAGGCAGTCTGCCCGTTCTCAGATCTCCAGCTGCGTGCTGGGAGAACCACTGCTCTCTTCAAAGCTGTCAGACAGGGACATTTAAGTCTGCAGAGGTTACTGCTGTCTTTTTGTTTGTCTGTGCCCTGCCCCCAGAGGTGGAGCCTACAGAGGCCGGCAAGCCTCCTTGCGCTGTGGTGGGCTCCACCCAGTTCGAGCTTCCCGGCTGCTTTGTTTACCTAATCAAGCCTGGGCAATGGCGGGCGCCCCTCCCCCAGCCTCGCTGCCGCCTTGCAGTTTGATCTCAGACTGCTGTGCTAGCAATCAGCGAGATTCCGTGGGCGTAGGACCCTCCAAGTCAGGTGTGGGATATAGTCTCGTGGTGCACCGTTTTTTAAGCCGGTCTGAAAAGCGCAATATTCGGGTGGGAGTGACCCGATTTTCCAGGTGCGTCCGTCACCCCTTTCTTTGACTCGGAAAGGGAACTCCCTGACCCCTTGCGCTTCCCAGGTGAGGCAATGCCTCGCCCTGCTTCGGCTCGCGCACGGTGCGCGCACCCACTGGCCTGCGCCCACTGTCTGGCACTCCCTAGTGAGATGAACCCGGTACCTCAGATGGAAATGCAGAGATCACCCGTCTTCTGTGTCGCTCACGCTGGGAGCTGTAGACCGGAGCTGTTCCTATTCGGCCATCTTGGCTCCTCCCCACCTCAATTTTTTGATATATTACCGTTTATGAAGAGTAGAGAGGTTTTTTTGTGTAAATAAAAAAAACTGTAGGAAACATCTGTAGGAAATATCAAGATTTAATGTTTAACTAGATTTTCAAGGTAAATTTCCATTTATTTAGCCAAGTGTTATATTAAAGTTATTTGTCATAACATACCTCAAATATTTATTTATAGTTCATATTTAATACAGAACAAATCCAGTCTTCATGTTAATATCGGGTCTCGGCAGAGTTTCTGAAATGAAACATTATGAAGAAAGGTAGTTCAGATTTGTTGAATCTGAGCTTTAGGGATTTCAAGTGTATTTTTTTTTTTATTTTCCTCTTTCAGAATATTAACATCTCTATTAGTTTTTTGATGAATATGAGTTTTAAGATTCCTAATAAGGGTTTTAAATGAACACACATAAAATACATATCAAACCACTGATCCCGATTGTTCCCTTTAGTCGCTGTGACATTGTTACCTTTAGTGGCATGCACTTGGAAATGTCAGCCTTCAGAGAAGGGGGAGTTACCTGGAGTAAGGCCTCATGGATGTCATGGTGGTCCTCCATGTTCACCAACCACCAAGAAAATTCTTCTTCAGTCCACAATTCCAGCTTGCGCTCTTTGGTGGACTTGGAGCCAGAAAGTGTCTTTTTGGCCCTGTTTTGTAGAAACTGTGCATGTACCAAAGAGAAACTTTAGAGTTTGGATGGAGCTGAAGCATTGATGGGAATTCCCTAGCGCACCCAGGAGCAGGAGGCAAGCCCAAGCCTCGGGTGGTAGCCAATTATATTTTGTGATCGTGTATGTACTTAAAACATCAGAGATGACACAGCACATGAATATAACTATTGATATGTAGGTGCATACTGAGTATTCTAAGTAGCAGATAGATACCAAAATACTGTATAATCCCAGAATTGCCTAAACTGCAGGTTTGCTCGTTCTCTGTTATACAGACCAGTAGGTAGCCTTTCCACACATTTGTGTTTTCTCTTCCATAATAAGAGAGTGCTGCGGTTGGCAGGCAAAGGTAGTTGCCTCATGCACTTTATCTTTTTGTCTTTTTCTCTTCTTCATCTTTTGGGATGCTGCTGGCTGTATCTGTCCCAAACTTCTTGTTGCATTAGAATCAGATCTGTGTATGTTTGAGGAGGTTTTATTTTAAAGACTTCATTTTTACTCAGCTCTAGGAAGGGTCAAATACAACAACAACAACAACAAAAAACAGAAAACAAAAAACCCTCCCTAGGTGTTTGCTTTTGCAACATTAAAAAAAAATGCCTTGGTGCTAAAAAGTATTTAATGATGCATGTTCACCACTAAAAAGCGCCACTGAATTCACAGTATTTCACTGCTAAGGGGCTGCATGTACTTTGTGTTTGGAAATCTGAAGAATTTTCCAGAAAACAAGCATCCATTACTCTCATTTCAACAGTTACTCCATGAACTCTATGCTGCAAAAATGAAGCGTGTAAGGGGGGATACTTTTCTATGGAATACTCAGTGCTTTTGATATTTATTTTAGCAAGAATAATCAGATGCCAAAAATAATTTCAGAGAGAGGTAGAAAAAATATTTCAGATAACCTTTTCTTATTTCTTCTCCAAAAAGATTACACCCATGTAAGATATTTTTAACATTGGGGTTTTGAAGGTGTTATCTTTTCTGGTATCCTATCATTACATGTTAAAATTGAAGGAGAAAATATTATTGAAACAAAAGTAAATGCACGGGCACATTAAACCAAAGGGGTGAACAAAAGAGGTTTAAAGTTTGTATCTAGAAATGAAAAATAAGAATCATTGGTAAGACTAGTACCAATTATTGGCAATTGGTAATTGATAATTGGTAAGAGTAGTACCAAATAGTGGGCATTTTTCTTAAAATACATACCTCTACCCCAAACCCCAAATGTTAATTTAGAATCATGAAACAGGCAGGTCAGGCTCTGACTCTTTTGTTTAAGGAAATGTAATACTGTGTCAACTAAACTGGCATTAGGTTCTTAGCGGAGTGTGTGTTCTGTGTGTGTGTGTGTGTGTGTGTGTGTTTTGTGTAGAGGTATGTTTGTGATGAAAGGTTTTGCACTGTTGCATAAAGAAGTTTGATTTTGTGATTTTTAAAATGATATTTATTTGGAGACTTTTTAAGGTAATTTAAAAGATGTATAATTTCCGTGTGTTTAATGAAATCTGTTGTCGATGTACTAATCTTGGTTTACAGCATCTTGAATACTTGATTATTGAAAATTAAGAAAAAAGTTAAAAATGAATAAAGTGTGTTGGACTGAAATGAAATTGTTTCTAGAACTTTGTTGTTTGAAGGGATGAAGCAATGAGACCAATGCGATTGTCCACCCCTCCTACATCATTAACTCCTTACCTAACTGTTAACTCTACATTGAAGCAGAATGTTCTATGTGTAAAGTTTTAGGAGTATAGTTTTAAGAGCCATAGCATGTTTTTTTTTATTGAGTCTCCAAAGAGAATAATTTTAAGTAATTCATCACTTACCTATTGAAATTCAAAACAGACTTTCAGAACACAGAGCTGTGTACCTTGAATGTGATTTGTTAAGTTATACTTAAATAACATATTAACCCTCAAATCTCAATGGCTTCATAACACACAGGTCTGTTTCTCATTCACTTACATATCTATTATGGCTGTGTTCCACATAGTCTTTCAGGGATCCAGGCTGACAGAGGCTCCACCATCTTGAAGTGGCACCACCTGGAACTTTCATCGTTAATCTTGGTTGCTGGGGCAATGAAAGGAAATGCCCAGAGAATGGCAAAAGAGCTTTTCTCTTTCTCAGCCTGGAAGTGCCATGTGTCTATTCTCCCATTTCATTGGCCCTAAGTAGTCTCATGGCTCTGCCTAAGAGCCTGAGGTCCTGAAAATATAGAGGAGTAAATGGTAAGAATTCAGTGGGTATAATTCTTTGCCACATGGTTGACTTTGATAGGTTAAGAATAATTTCCAAAGAAGTCCAACTCATTATTCCAAAAACTGGAATAATTTCTAAAGGCATGAATATCAAAACTTGGTCAACAAAGCATTGAAAAGCTCCCTTCCTCCTGTCTCCTAGTACGCTACTGAATAGCAAACTAATCATTCATTGCTAAAGTGGCCCAGAAGCCAGTGCTCTGAGACAAGAGTAAGAAACCTGCACATGTACTCCTGAACTTAAAAGTTAAGATAGAAAGAAGAAGAACTTGAGCTCAGATCTACTTAGGGAGAAAAAAAACCCTGGATCTGGAGGTCTCTCCTGACTAGCAGCAGAGTTTTCTAAACACACTGGCATCTAAAACTTTGGGGTGAGAGGTGGAAGGAGGTAAGGGAGTCATAACTCATGGACTGAAGCACGACGTGAATATATTTAGAATCCTGCCTTGAGCACTTTGTAGGTGGGAAGCAGCATAACTGATTTCCACTTTTCATTCCCTCATCCCACTGCTCACCTAAAGGGTCGCAGTGGCCTAAGCTACATGAGTTATTGGGGGAGGGGAGTATAGGTGTCAGTGTTGACTTCCCCCCATGGCTTTCTACATTCATCAAGGCAGCCATCTATGTAAAGAGCAAGTAGTAACCCTTGCCTGAATCTACCATCTTCTGCTCAATTATGTGTGCATAAGTTAGGCAAAAGGATCTCTGCTAAATTTCTTAAATTTCCCACACTTTCAGCATATAGCTAGATCTGTGTTTGGTATTGGGCTTTTTATTTTTATTTATTTATTTTTTCTCTCTCTCTTTTTTATTTTTATTTATTTATTTATTTATTATTTATTATACTTTAAGTTTTAGGGTACATGTGCACAATGTGCAGGTTAGTTAAATATGCATACATGTGCCATGTTGGTGTGCTGCACCCATTAACTCATCATTTAACATTAGGTGTATCTCCTAATGCTATCCCTCCCCCCTCCCCCCACCCCACAACAGGCCCCGGTGTCTGATGTTCCCCTTCCTGTGTCCATGTGTTCTCATTGTTCAATTCCCACCTATGAGTGAGAACATGCGGTGTTTGGTTTTTTGTCCTCGGGATAGTTTGCTGAGAATGATGGTTTCCAGCTTCATCCATGTCCCTACAAAGGACATGAACTCATCATTTTTATGGCTGCATAGTATTCCATGGTGTATATGTGCCACATTTTCTTAATCCAGTCTATCATTGTTGGACATTTGGGTTGGTTCCAAGTCTTTGCTATTGTGAATAGTGCCGCAATAAACATATGTGTGCATGTGTCTTTATAGCAGCATGATTTATAGTCCCTTGGGTATATACCCAGTAATGAGATGGCTGGGTCAAATGGTATTTCTAGTTCTAGATCCCTGAGGAATCGCCACACTGTCTTCCACCATGGTTGAACTAGTTTACAGCCCCACCAACAGTGTAAAAATGTTCCTATTTCTCCACATCCTCTCCAGAACCTGTTGTTTCCTGACTTTTTAATGATCGCCATTCTAACTGGTGTGAGATGGTATCTCATCGTGGTTTTGATTTGCATTTCTCTGATGGCCAGTGATGATGAGCATTTTTTCATGTGTCTTTTCGCTGCATAAATGTCTTCTTTTGAGAAGTGTCTGTTCATATCCTTTGCTCACTTGTTGATGGGGTCGTTTGTTTTTTTCTTGTAAATTTGTTTGAGTTCATTACAGATTCTGGATATTAGCCCTTTGTCAGATGAGTAGATTGCAAAAATTTTCTCCCCTTCTGTAGGTTGTCTGTTCACTCTGATGGTAGTTTCTTTTGCTGTGCAGAACCTCTTTAGTTCAATTAGATCCCATTTGTCAGTTTTGCCTTTTGTGGCCATTGTTTTTGGTGTTTTAGACATGAAGTCCTTGGGTATTGGGCTTTTTAAATAGGCACATTAGAAAATGTTTCTTTTTAAGAAATGAGGAGGGGGAAAGGTTATGAACATGGTCACTTGTCGTCCTTGCTTTAGCACCAGACTTGTTACAACCTCAGTGTTTTAAGAGCTGTTAAAAAGCATCTAGTTCCGCTCTTCTTTGCAAAATTGCCAGCTAGGCAGAGATGACCTCTGTTGCTTCAGTGTATGGGAGCTAAAAAACATTTTTAATTGCACAAAGACTTTGGAAAGCAGGGAGATCGATATTCAGTGCTCACTTTTGAATTGAAACGTCAAAGTTTGATGCAGTTCCAATTTAAAATACCAACATAAATCAGAAGCAAAAACTGTTCTTTCGCCTGCTGGAATGGCTAAGATCCTAAGCACTGAAGAAAGGGCAAGCTTGTCATGGATCAAGCTGTTCTAGCTGTATTCTTGTCAAAATGGTAGCACCGAGAGGTGCGTTGCTACTTTAGAAATGAAAGTAGCTGCTTTGCAGGGGTAGGTCCTGGAGCCAAGCAAAGATGTCTTTAGTTGGACTAGACTGCCACCTAGTGGTCATTTTGGAAAACACATGCTAATCTCATGTCTTCTGGTTCTTGGGCTTGATGGGGTGATGCTCTTAGTGATGCGGAAACAGATTAGGGTGGCAGGGTTGGTCCATGACCCCTCTCCTGCTGAAACTTACTGGAGGTTGGGTTGGTTCCGCTCTAGTTCTGAGTCATCCGCCCTGTTGGGGCTGGAAAGTGGGGAAACGTCAGGGAAGGAATGGGGAGCCCGGTGGTGGATGCAGATTCTGGACCTGAGTGCCAGAAGGAGGCCCACTGATATGAGGACCAGGAAATTCAGACAGAAAGCAATACCTTTGCCAGCTGAAGAGTGAGGTAGTGCGGATTCCCTTGTCCCCTATCTTTCTGTAGTGCTTCCCCCAACATGAGGGCTCAGGGATTCTGTGGTCTCAACAGAGAAAATTTGATTTTTAAAAGTCATTCTCTCTACTTACTTCAAACAGCAGAGGGGTCACTACAAGGCCCAAGGTACTGTGCTGGCAACGTGCTCAGTGTCAACAACACCACTGAGAGAAAGGTGAGTTAACTAGACCACAACAAATGATGGTCACATGAGGGTCAGTTTATTGGTCAGCAGTGGGGAAGGGTGAGGTGATACGTGTGGCTAGTGATTGTTCTTCCATTGGCCGCAGACTTGGTACAACATCAGCATTTGCTTACTGGGAGGAGAGTGTCAAATAGGGGAGATAGTAGTTTCAGGGGTCTGTGAGTCCAGGAAAGTGAATACAAAAGGAAAAGGTAAATTTTGAACTGATATGGGAATTAAAGGATGGACAAGATTTCCCCAGGTTGAGGTGGGGCTGGGGGTAGATATTATAAACAGGAGGGGAAAGAGAAGTGAAAGTTCCGGCCTGGGAAGGCGGCGCTAACCCAGGAGCAGCTGAGAGACAGGTGAGGCAGGGCGGGAGCAGGAGCGGGAGCAGGAGCTGGGTGGGAGGCTGGGGCTTCTTGTGGCTTAGAGTCCAGAACACGGAGGGCATCAGGAAGCACTGAAGGCCTCTGAGCAGGAGGCTGAGATCTGAGCCAAGGTGGTGGAAGACTCCCCAGGCGGTGAGTGTGGGATGTGCTGGGAGTTGGGAAAGGGAGGAGGTGGGAAAGGGGCTTGGGGACTATCGCAGCTTTCGCAGCCCCTTCTATGAATCCTGGGGGCCTAAAAGCCCCAGGTGTTAGGGCATAGTCAGGTATTAATTGCTTAATGAATACCTAATTTAATTATCAACTGAAGGTCTTTGTTTTCTGTTAAACACATTTCAGAAATATCAGGCAGAATTGGACTAATTTGGGGAATGGAGGGTTTTAAACGAGCTCTGAAAAACAAGTATTTAAAACACTTTTTTAAAAAAAAAAGCCAACATTTTGAGATATATTTGGCAAAGGGATGGAGTATATTCATTCCTTCTCTCTGTACCAAAACTGCACATGCTGACGATCATATGTTTGTTTGGTTATTTTTAAAAGGCCAGGAGGGTCTCAGAAATAATCTCATTTGGGTAGGGACAGTTGGTTTTTGTCTCGCACACCAATGCTTATTCAACAGCAGAGCTGGCTGGAGAAGTAGTTGGCTGTGTTGAGAAGGCCTATAAGGCCACAAATGCTCTAGCTTAATGGACAAGCGTCCCATTGGATTAGCAACGTCTTCCCTGGGGATATTTTGGGAAAAGGAGTCACATATGCTATGTATTTGCCATCCTTGACCCAAATCTCTTATTTTACAGTCGAGGAAGCTGTTTTAGAGAGGTCTGTGTGACTTTTCCAAACTCACAGAAATAGTAAAAAGTAGTGTCTGAAGTTAACTTGGTTCTTGTTGACTTTCATGTTCATAGTTCTTTCCACTAGTCCTTGCAGATGTGGCCCCCGATGCCCTCTCTTCCCCGTTCTGGTAAGTGTGAATGTGTGTGTGGGGGGTGCGTGCTTGTGTGCCCCCCACACACTTGTGTATGTGCATACGAATTTAAATGGAGAAAGTGGAGAGGCCTGGCCTCTGAGAGATCTCTTCCTCTTTTACGTCTAGGGAAGTCACTCAGCTCTTCTGAGCCTCAGCTTCCTCGCAGATCAAATGAGGCTAGCTGGGCAGCCAATCTCTAAGGGCCTTTCAAGATCCGATAAACAGCTCTGGGAGACATGCAATCTCTCTCATGTCCTTGCCACATAGTAGGTACTCCATATGCAGCTATTGAATGGAACTAAGATGCATTTTTCTCCAGGATGGCAATATTTGACTCAGGCACATTTTACAGAAAGGAACAAGGAGCAAGGCACCAAGATGCGCCTTTGGACAACAATGCTATTACCTTAGACTATGTTCTCTTGAAAACTTGGTTTCCTCAATTATCCAAGGGTTGGATTGGTAGGTCCCCTGACCCTTTGCTTTCTTTTTTTCTTCTTCTTATTTATTTTTAACCTTCTGATCTCTGGACATTTCACAGATTTTTAGCCCCTCAACCTGAAGGCTAAATTTCTTCAGGAGATTTGGAACAGACAGAAGGAAGCATATAGAATTTGTGTATCAGAAAACTTGAGATCTTGAAGGGTGTTTAGGTTTCCACCCAAGTTCGTGGTTCCTGAAGAACCCACACTGCCTTCAGTGGGTCTGTTCTCTTGGTTTTGAAAAATTCCATTTTGCTGCCCAGAACCATTTTTGGTTCTGCCCAGACCTAATTTGCAGGGCCCCCATGGAAAATGAAAATGTGGGGCCCCTTGTTAAAAAATTATTAAGGAGGCCGGGCGCGGTGGCTCACGCCTGTAATCCCAGCACTTTGGGAGGCCGAGGCGGGTGGATCATGAGGTCAGGAGATCGAGACCATCCTGGCTAACACGGTGAAACCCCGTCTCTACTAAAAATACTAAAAATTAGCCGGGCGTGGTGGCGGGTGCCTGTAGTCCCAGCTACTCGGGAGGCTGAGGCAGGAGAATGGCGTGAACCCAGGAGGTGGAGCTTGCAGTGAGCCGAGATCGCTCCACTGCACTCCAGCCTGGGCGACAGAGCGAGACTCCATCTCAAAAAAAAAAAAAAAAAAAAAATTATTAAGGATTTCAAGGCGGTGACATCAGAGCATTAAACCAAGTGCTGGCCCTTTGTGACCATCTAGGTTGCCTGCCAGGAAAGCTACCTCGGCGCTGCCTCTGCTGCCTCCCTCAAGACAGCAATGAGGTAAATCCGTGGTAAAGTCGTTAATCTGAGAATGTTCTATAACACACTGACTTCAGCTCCATTTTATAAGTTTGGTTAGTATTCAATCATGTAAATAGAGATCAGGACTCAATTTTACTTGCAAGAAATGGGTATACCACAAAAACTTGGTTAAGTTCATTTCTCTGAAACAGAAAAAAGTTTAAACACCTTTTATTTGAAGAAATATTGCTTCTAGACTTTCCTGAAGCCAGAATTGTTCTATAAAAGTATCATGGAATATTATACATGATTAAAAAACAGAGTATGCTTCCTAATAACTTGAAATCTTTTTACAAAGCACATCATTCATGATCATAAATATGTTTGTTCTGTCATCCCACCGATGATACACACATCAGGTAAGCAGCTAATTTGAACATATGTACAGAGTCTATGATAAAGATTTAAAGTTACCAAAAAGATTCAGCTATAACATATTAAATTTTCTTTAAAAGAGTTTACCATAAACACTTAAAGAAAACATAATTTATCTAAGCACTTGAATTATCTAAAAATAAGAAGAAAACCTCTCTTAGGGTAAGCAAAAACACATCATCTTGGGAAGCTGAATAAAAGGGTACTGATGACTCAGTGAGGTAATCCTTTAGCTGGTATTTAAAAACCTAATACACAACAAGAATATTTTCAAGAATACAGATTTTCAAAAGCAATTTTGAACTATGTCTTTAAAAGATATCAGAACTTGGTGAAGGTCTTACAAATAATCACAGAACACAATGTTAAGAAATTAACTTCTCTTGTGGTATGTTGAAATTGTGGAACATTCATGATTTTCTTTTATTGAGAAGTTCTTGGTGTAAATTCAAAACTAGTCATATTTTGTCAACATTTAAGCTTCTTAGCCGTGCCAAGAAAACCAAATAAAGATGAAAATAGATCTTTAGATCTTTTTCTCCTGTCAAGAAAATAACCCAAAATATAGCAATCTTAAAGGTATGATGTATGATGAACGCTTTGAGGCTAGGCACAGAGAGAGCAGGCAATCTTCATTTTGTTTACTTATTTATTTATTTTCACCACCAACATTATTAGCCATGCCTTTCTGCTAATCGATTTTAGCAAGTCGAGGTAAAACACATGCAACATTTTCTGGCAAAAGCTTAATGTCAAACAATATGTGATCCATACTGTGTGTCATCCTTGGGGGTTTATTTGACTTTGTCACAATGACAGCCAACAGTGAGACTGATAAGCCTGTAAAAATAAAAAAAAATAAGACTAATCAAATAGACATGGCATTTTAATCTCAAAGTGCAAAATCATCTAACTGAAAATGACGGCATTGAAAAATTCCAGTGGTTAAAAATGAATCAAAACTTCATTACGCAGGCAGTGGAAGTGTGTTGAAAGATTTACCAGGGGTGTCAAGTTTTAGACACTCAGAAAGGCACCATTCTAGCCATCTTGATTGGATAACATGTATATACTTATGTCCCTACGATATTCAAAAGATAATACTGTTTTAGTACAAAACAAACAAACAAGCAAAAAATCAAAACCAAGCCAACCCAAATATCCCCAGCCTTTCTTTCTACTCTTGGCAGATAGTAAATTATAACGATGAGTCTCCGTGTGCACACCGCTTGCTCACATGCTCACTAGCTTCTACTGCACAAAGGTACCCAGGGTAGCTTGGAATGTTGGTGGCTGTGATTACCTTTATTAGTTTACAAATAAAAAAGTTAAAAAGAAATACTGTGTTTAGGGTAAGGTAACAATTTCATCTAATCAGAGGAGAGTGAAGAGGAGGCGCTGCCTTCTAGGTGCTGTGACTTCTCCTTTTCGTGATTCTTCTCCACCTTGGTCAACATCTTCCCCGCTATGCTGGAATTACTTCGGTCTTCTGCGGTGGCCATGGTGAACATCTGATGAACTGAAATTCCATCGGAATGCACAGGAAGATATAGTTGATCTTCAAAAATGTCCTTTCCAGGACCACCATACTGGGGAATTTCTTTCGGGTGCCTGCGAATGGGCTGCAGCCTGGGGCTGGGCCTGAGCTCTAGCTCTGTCACACCATCGCCACTGAAATCGGTTTCCAGATGATTGGTCCCTTCATGCCCCGTCCATTTTTCAGTTTTTCTCCAGTGTTCAGAATTCAAATGATTAACTTCTGGAATGTCATTATTCCATTCAAGTTTACTCTCTGGACTTAATGTTGGTCGGTTCAAATGCAGGGTTCGAAGGTCGGCTGGCAAGGTCAAATGAGGTGTTTTCCCAACCTTATGCCTTAGGTCTTCATCTGAGTCAGCAGAGGCCATCTCCATTGACACAGCGCTCTCAGCAGAGACAACCAGGAACCCGTCACTTTGAGCAGTTTGAGTCTTATTTGTTTTATTTTGCTCATAGTGACTCTTCAGCAGTGCAAATACTCTATCTACATCCTTCAAGTAATTAGTCCAGTCCACCAGACTAAGTCTGTAGTTTTGTCTGTACTCATAGATGTTTTCATTCACACTGTGTAGCTCCTCTAGGCCTTGCCAGTTGATGTCTGCAGTGAGACGGGGCTGATTAACCTTCCCATCCATCCCATAACTGTCCTCTGTGAAAAGAGAGAAGAAGGTGAATCATTAGTGGAGAAAAGGCTTTCTACTTACCTGGACAAGCAACTTACATTGTTTTTACAGAGTTAATCAATGAGAAGTATGACACGCAAAAGCATTTTCCCCTAGTCATTTGTTGTCACAGAGTGGCCTTAGGTTACAGGTGATTAAACAACAGAATATTGGGGAAAAAAAAGATCACATTCGTGAAAACATCTATGACTAAGCATGGTTAGTGCTGAAAATGGCACGGTCCTTTCAGCCAGGGGATTTGGGTTTCACTCCTGGCCCCACTCAAATCAACTTTGTAACCAGAAGAGCACGTGAGTGAGTCCCTCTGAGTCTTGCTCCCTCATCTGTCAAGTGTAGAAATAGTTGTATGATAAAATCATTACTACTTATAAGGTTGCTGGGTGAATGACAAATTTGAAAGTATTTGAATGTAATAGGCAATGCTTAGTATGATATTTTTATTTTATATTCCCTAACACTCAGTATAAAAGCAAATCTGAATGCAATTAAGCTCTTCAAATCAAATGCCTGGATTTATTTCTTTGATTGTTGTTTTTGCCTGAAAGTTCTATGTCCTAGATAAATGTGTGCCTTAGATAATTGAATGACTTTCTCATATGCAAAGAAGGCACCAGCTTTCTCTCTCTCAGATCTTTCTACATCTCCAGGATGACTGTAGCCCTGCAGAAAATAACACTTGTTCTCTAGTTGTGCCTAAGTACCATTTGGAAAGAGGTGGCCTAGATGAGTGCAATGACCACCCATAAAGCCATACAGACCAGCAAGAAGAATAAGCAAAACTATACCAAACCCACAACCTCAGTGTAGCTAGAAGATAGAGAATCCTACAATCTTCAGATCACGTGTAGATAAAAAAAGTTGACACCAAATCCCAGCAGAGCTGAATGTCACACTGTGGCCACAAGCTCTGGGAAAACAGTATGGAAGAGAGAAGAGGGAAGTGTCAGTGGAGTCAAAGATTGATTGGAGGCTGTTGGTGGAAAGAACGTCAATCTTTTGCATAAAATACTGTAAAGATTCCTGGTGAGCCACAGCACTGACAATGAGGATGGGACCTCTAAGTCCCAGCCTTGTGCCTGTGCACGATTGAAGGCAGCAGTCTGGGAGGCATTGCTTAGGGCAGAAAAGGACACAAAGGAAGAGAGAAGGGAGAAACAGCCATTGGAAACTGGGTGTTAAAACAAGGAGGAAGCAAAAGATGGGAAATTTCAGATCCTGCAAGAAAAAAGAGATACGAAAAGTTGGAAGACACACAACCTCTCTCACTTTCACTCCCAAATAATAATAAAATAAAAAGGTAAAGAGGAAGTATACTTAGTTACACTCACAGAAAAGAATTCTCTTAAACTAGGAGGCTTGTAAATAGTATAAATCCATGAAATAAAAGAACCTAAATCTATATCAAATTACCATAAAAGAAAGTAGAACAATGAGATACCATCTCATGCCAGTCAGAATGGTGATTATTAAAATGTCAAGAAACAACAGATGCTGGCAAGGTTGCAGAGAAGTAGGAACGCTTTCACACTGTTGGTGGGAGTATAAATTAGTTCAACCACTGTGGAAGACAGTGTGGTGATTCCTCAAAGATTTAGAACCAGAAATGCCATTTGACCCAGCAATCCCATTACTGGATATGTACTCAAAGGAATATAAATCATTCTATTATAAAGACATATGCACGCGTATGTTCACTGCAGCACTATTCACAATAGCAAAGACATGGAATCGACCCAAATGCCCATCACTGATAGACTGGATAAAGAAAATGTGGTACATATATACCGTGGAATACTATGCAGCCATAAAAAGGAATGAGATCATTTCCTTTTCAAGGACATGGATGAAGCTGGAAGCCATTATCTTCAGCAGACTAACACAAGAACAGAAAACCAAACACTGGGTGTTCTCACTTACAAGTGGGAGCCGAACATTGAGAACACATGGACACAGGAAGGGGAACTATCTAACACTCGGGCTTGTTGTGGGGTTGTTGGGAGAAAGAGAGCATCAGGGAAAACAGCTAATACATGCTGGGCTTAATACCTAGGTGATGGGTTGATAGGTGCAGCAAACCACCATAGTACACATTTACCTATGTAACAAACCGGCACATCCTGCACATGCATCCCAGAACTTAAAAAAATAAAATAAACAACAACAACAAAAATAAAGTGGAAAACAAGAATTTAAAAAACCATCTTAAGAAAATGCTCCTGGCGAAATAAACTATAAAGTGCAGAAAACCACAACACACCAGTGCTGTGTGAATTAAATGTTCTCAATCAAGCATCTGAGGATGGAAAAGCCATCTGAAATCAGAAATTCAAATATGAACCTAGCATCTCATATCCAGTCCAGATCTCCTTCAAGTATCAAGGCTATAAAGGAACAGTTTGAAACACACGAGAATGCAGGGGATACTGTGCACATCAGCTCTTCTTCAGCAATCTTCCAGAGGCTGTGACTCGTTTGTCCAAGAAATCACTGGGGAAATGGAAGCAAAAATATAGAGGGTGCACATTTAATAGATTTATCAGATCTAGGATAAAAATAAAGGTAGAAGAAGTGTGAAAAAATAATATATGCATTTTATAGGACATGCTAGAAATAATGCAACTAAAAATGTGAGAGGGAGCACAGACCAAAGAGAACAATCTCATTCAGTATGATTCAGGTAATAATTGGGAGTGAGAGAAGCCATTAAAAACTGTCTAATGAGATAATGAAAGGTTAAATGAGATAACAGGGATTTAGAGCGGGCATGGTGCCTCATGCTTCTAATCCCAGGAGTTTGGGGAGGATGAGGCGGGTGGATCACTTGAGGTCAGGAGTTTAAGACCAGCCTGACCAGCATGGTGAAACCCTGTCTCTATTAAAAATACCAAAAAAGAAAAAACACAAAACAGGGATTAAGGGCATTAAAAATGTGTAAGTACAAAGACAATTACCAAAAGAGCAACTATCTTGATAAAGAAGAAATTATAGAAGATGCAATGAGAAATATATAGAAACACAATAGGTGTTATCAGTACAAGGGAGCAAGAGTAAATAAGAATATGTATTGGAGTATTACGGGCACCATCAAGTGGACCTTTTGGTGTGCTCCCTTGTGGTAGCCACTGGGGCTCATAAAATGAGTGGGTATGGGGGGTGGTGCTGCAGCCATGCAGAGATGGGCTAAGTCTGGACCTATTCCTCTTGCACTGTCAGACATGTAATGCCAAAAAGAGAGTCAGAGACTGCAGATGGCTATGGGGCAGATTCCCCTGGGGTAGGCACCCCATGCATAGCTGGTAAGTGGATTACATGGGAGCAACCAATGCCAGTAGCCCCGATGGGATAGATCAGGGTCTTAACAGAAATAGACACTTACCCCAGGCTGGGCTTTGTAGACCTATTTTAAGCATTGCATCTACTTAAATGCAATGCAAATGCTTAAAATATTATTACAGGATAGGAACAGAAAATACTGTACTAATTTGGACCACCAAGTTACATTTCTTCAGATGAAAGGACACATTTTATAGCCCATAATGTCCAAAAGTGAGCAAAGATAGCTCACATCAAATGGACGTATAATGGTGCACATTATCCTTAGAGTAACAGTTCCATAAGAACAGGAAGGAATGGGCAGTTAAAACATTTGCTGTCTAAAATGTGGGGAGACAAAAGCATTGAAGGCTGGCTTACATACCTTCACACTCAACGTAAGGAGGCTGAGTGTCCCCCACTGGACAGATTTCTCTGCTTTGCAGGAGGATAAAAGGAGAGGGGGCAGGAGAGGATGCTGGTGTGATGATGCAAGTCTTCTGCACAGCACTTCAACTTTCTTTTTTATACGTGATGCAGAGATGCAACTGCTGGTGTTGGAAGCAGGGATGTTTCCTAAGCAAAAAACCCTAATTATACTTTAAAACGATGTCAGAATTCCTAAGGGCCTGATAGGGCAGGTTGTGCCTTCACCCCATCTGGCAAAACTGGGGTTAACAGTGAATGCAGGTATATTGCCTGGTGGTTAAAAACAGTTCATTAGTTCTGCACCTATATAAACTTACTCTATTTGAATGGGAGCAGACTGAGCAAGAGGTACTTGCTAGCCTATTATTGGTAGTCTAGTGATAATACTAGACTAGTATTGCTGCCTGAAGCCTAGAGCAGCACAATGGCTGAATCTAATGTCTCTTCCAAAGGTGGAAAACTTTGGTCATAAATGGAGAGATGGAGGAATAGTAACTGAGGCTGAAGGAATGAATAAGTGGGTTATGTCATGAGTCATGAGAGAAATCCAATATTACATTAACAGCTTGAAAAAGGCTCAGAACAGGAGATGACATTGTCTCTTAGCTACATTATACCAGACTCCTAAAAGGGTGAGGTCATATATTGCTAAGCCACTCCTGGCAAGATCCAACAGAAGCTGGCAAACCTGAGTGGCCTTGCCCTAACAGGTATTTTCATATGACAGAATGATGGACTGGACTAATTATTGTTGGCTGAATGCAATTCTAGGAATGTGCCAATATCTTTTGACTTTTATAATCTTCTCACTAAGGGGTTCATGGCCAGGGGACTAGGGCATAATAAGAAAAATGTATTTGGTCTACCCCCAGTTCACAGAGATCCTAATGCCCTTGCAATCTCCAGGGAGATAAGAGTGTCTTTTATATGCTGAGGAGATGGCTAGGGTACCCTAGACAGCTCTAGGTTGGGAGCTGGGCTGATCATCAGAAAGACCTCCACATGATTAGAGAGTTGGGACTCTCAGACCTCTGTGGAGCGGACAGGGGCCTGGAGATTGAGTTAACTACCAATGGCCAATGATGCAATCAATCATGCTTATGTAATGGAACCTCATTAAAAACCTTGAACGATAACAGGGTTCAGAGAAATTTCCAGCTGGTGAATGCAACTACATGCCGTGAAGGTAGCACACTTCGAACTCAAGGACAGAAGCTTCTGCGTTTGGGACCCATCTGGACCTTAGCCTATGTACCTCTTTGTCTGGCTATTTATTTGCATTTCTTATAATATCCTTTATAATAAACTGGTAAATATTTTAAAAATCGTTGAAATATACAAAATTAAAAACACAAGAGATGTGGCTCATGCCTGTAATCCCAGCACTCTGGAAGGCTGAGATGGGAGGATTGCATGAGCCCAGGAGTTTAACAGCAGCCTGGGCACCATAGCAAGAACTCACCTCTAATAAAAATTTAAAAATTAGCTGAGTGTGGTGGCGCACGCCTGTAATCCCAGCTACTCAGAAGGCTGAGGTGGGAGGATCACTGGAACCCAGGAGGCTGAGGGTGCAGTGAGCCATGATTGCTACTATACTCCAGCCTGGGTGACAGACGGAAACCCCATCTTAAAAAAAAAAACAAAAAACAAGAGACTACTTTGCAGACCTCAGTGAGAACAAATTTGAAAACCTGGATGAAACATAGTTGCTCAGGAAAATAGTTTGCCGAAATTGATGCTGTTAAAAGAAAAACCTCAGCTGAATTAAGTTTAACAGAGTTTAATTGAGCAAAGAACGATTTGCAAATCTGGCAGCCTGCCAAGCCAGAGTAGACTGAGAGACTCCAACGCAGCTGCGTGGTGGAAGAAGATGTATGGACAGAAAAAGAAAAGCGACGGACAGAAAACAAAAGTGAAGTACAGAAGCAGCCAGATTGGTTACAGCTCAGTGTTTGCCTTATTTGAACAGAGTTTGAGCAGTTGGCCACCTTTGAAGGGCCAAAACTCAGTGATGGGCACAAGAGTAGGCTACAGTCTGTATACAACTCTATTTAGGTTATAGTTCACGATATACAGAGAAACCTTTAGGCTGAACTTAAAATATGTGAGGAGGCAGATTTAGGCTAAACTTGATTTAACAACCCAATATAGATAGAAAGCTTAAATAGAACAGTTTCCATAGAAGAAAAAGCAAGCCCAAAGAACCACTGTGCAAAGATGCATCAGGTCTGTAGACTTTCACAGGAGAAGTTTACCAAATCTTCAATGAAAAGAGAATCCTAATAGACTGTTCTAGAGCAGATAACTCAAGAAAACTTCCAAACTCTTTTTACGAAGCAAGGATAACATTGATAGCTGTGATAGGCAGAATAGTGGACTCCACCCGGCAAAGATGTCCACATCCAAATTCCTGGAAACTATTGACAAGTTCCTTTACCTGGCCAAAGGGACTCTGCGAATGTGACTAAGTCATGGATCCTGAGATTGGGGCAGGGGAGTATCCTGGAGCATCCAGGTGGGGCCAGTGGGATCTCAAGAGTCCTTATAAAGGGAAAGGGAGGTGGTAGGTAGGAGGGGTAGAGAAGGAGATGTGACCCCAGAAAACAGAGGAAGGTGTGGGTTGGGGGAGAGACTGATTTGAAGATTGGCTACATTTTTGTATTTGAAGATGGCAGAAGAGACCATGAATGAGGAATGCAGGCAGCCTCTAGAAACTGGAAAAAGCAAGGACATTCTTGCCTCGAGCCCCCAGAAGATTTCAGCCCAGTAAGATTCATTTCGAATTTCTGACCCCTAGAAACACGAGAGAATAAATTTGTGTTGTTTTAAAGGCACAGTGGTAATTTATTACAGCAGTAATAAGAAACTAATATAATATCTAAGACATAATGCTAGTAAAAACAAAAATGAAATCACAGATTGGTATCATTTAAAAATATGATACAAAAATCTTAAATAAAATATTAGTGAACAGAATTCAGTATTACGAAAGCAACACACAATAACCCAGTGGAATTTATTTCAGGAATGAAAGGATTCATTCTTACCAAATCTATTAATATAATACACAATAATAATTTAATAGACCTAAAGAGAATAATTATCTGAGCATCTTCATAGATGCTAAAAAAAGCTTTTTGACAAATTCAACGTTCATTAAAGATAAAAGCACTAAAAAAAAAGAACTGATGGCTATTTCCTTAACATGATAAAAGTATATATAACTCAGTCCTAAAGCTTGCCTCTTATTTAATAGAGAAACTCTAAAAGCATTTTAATTGAAATCAGGAGCAGGGTAACATTATATTGGAAGCACTAGGTCACTCAATTAGACATATCTCTACATATCTGTAGGTACAACAATAAATGTCGAGGCTGGGCGCGGTGGCTCATGCCTGTAATCCTAGCACTCTGGAAGGCCGAGGTGGGCGGATCACCTGAGGTCAGGAGTTCAAGACCAGCCTGGCCAACATGGTGAAACCCTGTCTCTACTAAAAATACAAAAATTAGCTGGGTATGGTGGCAGGTGCCTGTAATCCCAGCTACTCGGGAGGGGAGGCAGAAGAATCGCTTGAACCCAGAAGGTGGAGGTTACAGTGAGCCAAGATCATGCCACTGCACTCCAGCTTGGGAGACAGAGCAAAACTCTGTCTCAAAAAAAAAAAAAAAAAAAAAAAGAAAAAAAAGAATGGATGTTGATAGATGCCAGTGTGTCTCTTAGCTCTATCCATCAAAAGGATCTATATGCCAAGACACCTCAGCAGCAATTTTATACACCTCAGACCCAGATCTTGGTGTTCAAATGCCATTCCCCTTTAAAAGGAACTGGGGCCCTTTGGAGAAATGGCTGTTTCCAAATGTGGAGTGGCAAAAATGCCATATGAACCTGGAACATGCTTTTAGGCCAGAAAGCAACGAGGTGGTCAAAAAATGATGAGGATGCTTCAAAAGTACACGGAATCCAGGTGCAGGGACACCAGTGGCCAATCTAAGACACTTTAATCATCAAAATAAATAATGATAGCAAGAGAATATCCATGGAATAAACTGAGAATCTAAGTCCATACTGATAGAAATAAATACACAGGAGAGGAGGAAAATCTCTTCTTTCATATTTTTGAAACAGGGTCTGGCTCTGTCATCCAGGTTGGAATGTAGTGGTGCTATCTCAGCTCACTGCAAGCTCTGCCTCTGAGTAACTGGGACAACAGGTGCTGGGACTAAGCCCAGCTAATTTTTTGAATGTTGTATTTTTAGTAGAGATAAGGTCTTGCTATGCTGCTCAGGCCGGTCTTGAACTTCTGAGCTCAAGCACGTATTCCTCCCACCTCAGCCTTCCAAAGTGCTGGGATTACAGGTGTGAGCCTCCATATCTGGCCAGGAAATCTCTTCTTTACAGTACAATACTACCTAAGAAATGCAGGAGGAGCCAGGCACGGTGGCTCATGACTGTAATCCCAGCAATTCGGGAGGTTGAGAGATGGGAGAATCGCTTGAGCCCAGGAGTTTGAGACTAGCCTGGGCAATATAGTGAGACCTTGTCTCTACAAAATAAATTTTTAAAAATTAGCTGAGTGTGGTGGCATGCACCTGTAATCCCAGCTACTTGGGAGGCTGAGGTGGCAGGATCCCTTGAGCCTGGGGGGTCAAGCCTGCAGTAAGCCAAGATTGCAACACTGTACTCCAGCCTGGGTGACAGAGCAAGACCGTGTCTCAGACGAAAAAAAAAAAAAAAAAAAAAAAAAGCAAGCAGGAGGAATTACAGAGTGGGAGAAATCATCATTTGCAGCCATCATGGTAACAACAAATGATTCAGGCAGAAATGAATCATGAATGCCTTAAAAGCTAGTAGATGAATTACTTATTAATTAAAAAAGAAAAAAATTATAGTGGCTTCACCTAGCAAACTCCACGTTTGCCAAGTAATCAAAGGTAATACCACCAAGATGTTATGCAGCTCCTGATAAGATATCCCGAGAGCACAATATGTGGTATTCCTGACAAAAATCCACAGCTTCAATTCAATCCTGATGAAACATCAGACAAACCCCAACAGAGGGACATTTTACAAAATAACTGGCATGTGCTCTTTAAAATATCATGACTGATAATGAGAAGTTGAGGAACTGTTCCAGATAAAAGAATACTCTAAAAAGAGGTGAGTTTCCTGCAATGTGTGATTCTGGATTGGATCCCAGGCCAGAAAAGCAAAAAATGATGAATATGGCATTATTGGGACAATTGTTAACATTTGAACATGAAATGTAGATTTGACAATTGCTTTGTAACAATGTTAAATTGCTTGATTTTGATAAATGCATAACAGTTATGCAAGAGAATATTTTTGTTCTTAGGAAATACCTCCTAAAGCATTTATATATAAAGGGGAATGATGTTTGCAAATTACTTGCAAATGATTCAGAAAAAAAGGTATGTGGAGAAAGTGAGTGAAAGAACAAGAAAAAACAATAAAGCAAATGGGGTAACAGTTCTTGAAATTATTCTTGCGACCTTTCTATAAATGTAAAGTTATATCAAAATAGAAAGTTAAATTTATTCGACATTAGAACTTAAATTTTCCATGTGTCTCCTGGTTTCTGCCTGTCTTCAGCTCAAAAAAGGAAACCTTTTTCTTGGGTCATTTGGAAGCTGTTTATTCAGAGAGAAAAGGTATAGATAGGCTTGTTCTGACAGGTGAATTTTCAGAATAAATGTAGATGATTTCACGTTACAGATAATTATTCCCCAATCCCGGAAACAGAAAAGCCGTGAATCCACTAAGACAAATTCAAGAACATACCCAGGTCGCAAGCCAAGTCACATTTCTTTCTGGATGACACTTACTTACTTTTAAAAACTTAACCACATAATTACATCATGCTATATTCCACAGACGGGTAATTTAAGAGATCATGCATGCATGGAATTTTAACTCTACCTGGAGCAGTGTTATAATTAACAGGTGCTGATGGTGTCATAAGAAGCAGAAGGGATTGTTTCTGCAGACACAGGCTGACTTCTGCAGCTTCTCTGGCCTCTTCTCTTCCCCTTTGGCACATCACCTCTGTACCAGCCACAGGAACAAGTGCAATGTCCTGAAAGTACCAGGCTCTCTCCTTCCTCAGTGTTTGTATTTATTTCTAGAATGTACTTCCCTGCCTCATTAGCCCAGTCAGCTCTCAGCCTTCAAGAGGAGCTCTCATCCCCTTCACAGAGCCTCTCTGGCCGTTCCCCTGGGTTGTGTGAACCCCTCCATTATGGCATCATCTATACCTGATTCTGGGTACCTGTGCTCAGTAGCAAATTGAATTTCACCAGGCCAGGTGTCTACAGTCTCAAGAAGCAAGCAATGGGTCGATCAGAAAATCATAAAGCATTATATGTAGTTTGTTGCTTGTTGCTATCTGGCAGGATATTTTAATTAATACAGCTATTCTCTTCCAAGTCTCATTTCTAATGGTACTAATTTAAACTTCACAATGGGAAGAGCCCGAACAGACTATCTGCGTTAATACATCTGCTCCTTTCTCCTAAGCCCTTCCATGTTTTGCTGAGCTCTTTGTTTTTTTTTTTTCTGAAGGCACAGGGTTTCCAATATTTGGACCAAACTGGTATTCATCTTTGGTGATTTTCGTGCTACTTGAAACATAATATGTTTTAGCTTGAAATGGAATTTGATTTAGGCTTTGAAATTTCAGAGGTTCTGATTTTGGCGTCCTGCTAGTATCCAAAAGCAAATTGTAAATTGGCTTTTTGATACTAGCAGGACGCCAAAATCAGAATTGGCCATAGTAAAAATATCATAAATTTCTTTCTTTTTTGAGACAGAGTATCACTCTTGTTGCCCAGGCTGGAGTGCAATGGCGCGATCTTGGCTCATTGCAACCTCCGCCTCCTGGGTTCAAGCCATTCTCCTGTCTCAGCCTCCCGAGTAGCTGGGATTACAGGCATGCACCACCACGTCCGGGTAATTTTGTATTTTTAGTAGAGACGGGGTTTCTCCATGTTGGTCAGGCTGGTCTCGAACGAGGTGATCTGCCCACCTTGGCCTCCCAAAGTGCTGCGATTACAGGTGTGAGCCACTGTGCCTAGCCATTTTTATTTTTTTTGTAAGGTGAAAGGAAGTTTATTAAGAAAGCAAAGGAATAAAAAATGGCTACTCCACAGGCAGAGCAACCAGAAGACCATAAATTTCTAACCTACACAATTTTATGGATGAATTGTAAGAATAGCTATTTATTTTACAAATGAAAGCCAATTAATGTTCAACCCTAAAGATAGTCTAAAAATAGAAATAAATATGTATGTCATTTATAGATGACTAACTTGTGTGTGGTTAATGGCTGATTATATCTACTTATTGGTAAATGCACATAACTTTTCCTCTTTATTAATATAGCATTGACATTAAAAACTGCAATTTTGTCATCCATTAATGTGAAGATAAATGTCCTTCAAAATTCCAGGGCTCAGCCAGGCACGGTGGCTCATACCTGTAATCTCAGCACTTTGGGAGGCTGAGGTGGGAGGATCACTTGAGCAGGAGTTCGAGACCAGCCTGACGAACATGGTGAAACCCCATCTCTACTAAAAATACAAAAATTAGCCAGGCATGGAGGTCTGTGCCTGTAGTCCCAGCTACTAGGGAGGCTGAGGCAGGGGAATTGCTTGAACCCGGGAGGTGGAGGTTGCAGTGAGCCAAGATTGTGTCACTGCACTCCAGCCTGGGTGACAGAGCAAGACTCCACCTCAAAAAAAAAAAAAAAAAAAAAAAAAAAAATTCCAGGGCTCTTTGATACAATTTGTCTCTCACTATTCAAATTTATCAAACATCAGTCATACAATAATATGAATTCAGGGCTTACTTTTCAGGTAATATCTCATGAAATCCTTGTGTATTATTATGCATATGTATTACCACCTTTTTAAAGATGAGAAAATTCAGCCATAATAAAAGAAGTTAAATTGTCCAAGAGAATCAGTATAGTGTAGAGATGAACAGCACAGCTAGAACCAGACTCGCTGGGTTTGAATTTCACCATTTATCAGCTGTGTAATCTTGGGAAAGTTATTTAGTCACTCTGTGGCTTAATTTCCTCATCTGTAAAATGGGGATAATAAACTGGGTGTGGTGGCAGGCACCTGTAATCCCAGCTACCTGGGAGGCTGAGGCAAGGAAAATTGCTTGAACCTGGGAGATGGAGGTTGCAGTGAGCCAAGTTGGTGCCACGGCCCTCCAGCCCAGGCGACAGTGTGAGACTCCGTCTTAAAAAAAAAAAAAAATGACGATAATAATAGTACTGACCTCACAAAGTTATGGAGAGGGTTAAATACATTAATATACGAAAGCATTCAGAAGAGCGCTGGACCATAGTAAGTGTTGTAATACTGTTAGCAACTGGTCCTCAAATTGGGAAGTGATGGAGCCAGAACTGACCCACAAACCAATGCGACTCACAAAACTATTCTCATAACTATTTATGCCACCTAATCTGATCAGCCCAAATCCTCTCATATTATTTCTCCCAGTTTAATGCTCTTGAATGTCTGCCTATTGCTTTTAGGACAGGGATTACATCCTTTGATGTAGCATGTAACTAGGGTGACCACATTTTTCGTTTGCCTGGGATGGTCCCAGTTTGTATCTGCTGTACTGGTACCCTGTTCATTTTGGCATTTGTCCAGAATTTTTGATATTTTAGCTTAGAAAATAGTTTTAAATACAACTGTTTTATAGATCTACTGACTAGTTCATTGGTAAACAAATACATAACAATATTTATATAGAATTAATATAAATAATAATTAATATAAATAATTAACTATTTTTAGTACTCCTCCCTCATGGTCAAAACATCCCTGTTTGGAAGATATATCATATCATCATTCTCCATATACCACACTCCATAAAATAGGCCCTGGTTGCCTTTTCAGCTCATCCTTCTCTTCTCCTTCCCTTGCACTGTCACGGAACTGATCATAAGCATAAGTCCCCACACGAGTCTTGCCTTCTGGTTGGACTGACTTCCTTTCCATCCTGTGTCTGGATCACTGCACTGTTGCCTTCAGGATGCGGCATAAATGCCAACTCCTTGGAAAGCTTCCTTTGATTTCTCAGGGTTGGGTTGGGGCCCTCTCCTGGCTCTTATGACACCATATATTTCTGGTCAAAGCACTTTGCATCGTGCATTCTAACACCAGACTGCACTCCCTGTGAAGGCGGCGTTTGGCACAGAGGTGGTCGTTTCGATTCTTTCTGTCTTTATTTGTTGCACGGATGAATGAGGGCACATTTTCCCCCTATATATTGAAACTGATTAAAGATACATTTCATTCCGCAGTCTGGGGAGGATCTTAAGGAGTTCTGCACGTGCTATACTTTAGTTTCTTCTCTGGCACAAGAAACAAGGCCTTTGGAATAGGGTCACTATTGGAAAGGTAAGAAAAATGATGAACACCCTCTGACAACTTAGACTAACCCAAGTCTGACCTTAACCTTACCAGGGTGGCCACTGTTGTCACCCCTGCCACTATCCAGCTCTCATGGCCGAGCTTTGGCTGGATTTTGGTGCCTACTGGCCGCTCCATGACACACCTCTGTGCACGCAGCGGCCCTGGCTCTGACCTACATACACCCTAACGACTTTCACCCTAAGTGTCCTCAACACCTTAGGGGGCCAATCTCACCTCCAGCCCATTTAACCCCAAACCCTGCCCCTGCTCCATCTCTTGTTTGAGCATCTGAAACAGAAAAGTCCAACAGTGCTAATAAGACAGCTTTAAAAAAGGTGGAGTCCCTGAGACGTGACAGGGAGAGAACCCGGGAAGCTCCATTAGGGTAACCTACAGCAGGACAGCGCAGGTTTGTTTTGTTCTTCTCATCTCAAGAGGTTCAGGCAGTTCAGAAGACGGACTTGAGTGCTCAATTCTTTTTTTTTTTTTTTTGAGACGGCGTCTCCCTGTGTCACTCAGGCAGGAGTCCAGCGGCATGATCTCGGCTCACTGCAAGCTCCGCCTCCCGGGTTCACGCCATTCTTCTGCCTCAGCCTCCCGCCACTACGCCCGGCTAATTTTTCTTTTTCTTTTTGTATTTTTAGTAGAGACGGGGTTTCACCGTGTTAGCCAGGATGGTCTCGATCTCCTGACCTCGTGATCCGCCTGCCTCGGCCTCCCAAAGTTCTGGGAGAGTGCTCAATTCTTGGTTGCCTGTGACTGATGATGGAGTTTGGTGGTGCTGATGAATACCTTTTTGTGTTTCTTATAAAATATACTAACACGCTTTGGAATTCATATCACTGAAATTCCCTTTCCCAGACTCTTTCATCCATATAAATGTCCTGCATTCAGCATTATCCTTTACCAATGACTCCACCACTTATTGGGGCTTGGCCCCTGCCAGGGTCTGTTCTAAGCATGCCCACCAGCGAGGCTGGGATTTGAACTCAAACTAATCAGGAGCTCCAGCGTCCACCCCCATGACCACAGTGCTGTACAGCACTGACACACGGCTGTGTCACCCACAGCCACCTTTGGCACACACTGTCACTATTGGGGAGATGAGTCAAAATCAGTGAAAGCAATGTGGTCAGAGCGTGGCTGCTAAGGGTGGAGCTCTGTGTGGTCTAACAGCCCAGAGGGCTTGAAGCAAAGGATCAGGAAGCAGCCCTGCCAGAGGAAGGCCGCCAAGAACTGACCGCCTGCCCCACACAGCCCCGGGACACATGGCCACGGCTGCCAGGAGCTCCTCTTGGCCATCAAAGGGCAGCAGCATCAGCTTTCATACGCAGTGGGGAAAATAAACACCCCAACAACCTGTTGATTTTTCTCTATTTTGCAACACACTTAGAAGATGCTGCTTTCAAATGAGCCACAAATTATTTCCTGAGTCATGAGTGCCACCTTCTGAGCTGTGCTCTCCCTTTGAGCTTGTCCTAACTGGAAAATGACCAGGGTGAGTATGCAAAGCATTTCAGCTGCCCCTCCTGCTTCACACACAGGGAATAGCAAAAGGAAGAGAAAAGAAAAGATAGAAAAGAAAAGAAAGAAATTGAGCAGCAACAGAAAAAAACTTGCTTTATGAAAACGCTCTAAATAAGTCTGAAGATTAACTTTTGAAATCCACCAAAAAGAAGGCAGTTTAAAAACATTTATTTAGTTCATCTTGTACAAGATACATTTAAAAAAATGCTCTGCTGAATTTTCAAATTTCAAATTCTTCAGATCTGGTTCTTATCATTTCTCTCAAAGTCTTTTGTAATCAAATTTCACGATAAAAACTTGGTTTTTTTTTTAGTTTTCTAAAACTATGAAAATCTAAAAGAATTAAGACACTGAAACCTCCTAAGTGGCTCCATCAATGGAGGGCTTTGAACTGTTGAACCCCATTGGAAGACAGTAGTTTTCCTGGCATTTCTGTACATACTTGTTTTGCATCTGTTCTCATTCAATCCAATAAGATACAAGGAGCAGGTAAGGCCACATCAAACACTGCATTTGGGTGTTTAGTGAATTCCCAGGTGTGACTAGGCAGATATTTTCTGAGAAACCAATGTCAAGATTTCCTGCCCGCCATGTGGATATCCACTGAAAGATGGCTTGCCCTATGGACTATGAAATGGCAAAGTCTGAAAATGCCGGTTATTTTGAGTTACACAGTATCCTTAGATCTGCTCTCTGGTAAGGAGCTTAGGAGGAAAAAAAAAAAAAAAAGCAACAGGTAACACCATGTTGCCCCTGCATGCATGCTTTCAACAACTAAAGTTGCCAAGATTATGTGAAAGTGACCTCAGAAACAATTGATTATCTGGCTGATTGAGTGGTGGTGGCAGGGATCAGGGAAGGGGAGGGTCCCAGATGCTTGTCATTTACACCCAAAGTGCAGTTAAACATTCTTCCTTTCAAAGTTGGCCAGGGGTGACTTCATGGAGAATGACTCTCTGACTCATCCCTGACCAGCCTTATGTCTTAAATAATCTGTGAACACCCTTTTATCTCTTTCATGACACTAGACTGAAAATCCCTTAGCTATAAATTGAGTGCCTCATAAAATAACTGTAAAGTCAATATTTAGAGGTAGGTCCATTTATAATATTACACTTTGAAAATGTCTTAATGTGACCAATGGGAGGCAGGCAAGATCGTCCTGGTGTGTGGGATGTTACCTCAGCCCATACCCAGGGGAGACCAGCTCAAGGATGGGGTCTTCTGCTCTGTCTTATGTGTGCTGGGAGTGACACAGGGTTGGTGTGGGGCAGATTGAGGACAGTTAAGATGAAGAACAAGAGAAAATAGAAAAAAGAAGACATACATACATGGCTATAACATATATCCAAAAGTCCACCTTCCTTTGTTTTCATCTTCCCATCACCTTTCCTGTTGTCATTTGGCTTCTTGGTGGACTAATGACCTACTCTCTAAAAGGAAGCATCTGAGACCATAGCTCTGGAGGTTAGAGGGGCCGAACAGGGTACCAGGAACAGCAACATTCTTTGGGATGTTAATTTTAAAGATATTAATACAGATGAAGAAGATATTAATATAGATAAAGAAGATATTAATATAGATGGCACCAATTAAGTTCACATTTCTTTGACGGATGTTTTTCTCCCAAGTGGATACATTAACTAGGGTACTGGTAACGTCCGTGCCTCAGTTTTGTCTCAGCAGAGGCGGTAAGGACAGTGCCCAGCTGCTTCGGGTGGCAGACCTGCCTGAGGTCTGTGCTCAGAGTAGAAAATTAGCAATGGCGAATATTGCCAGGTGACCAAGTGACACGGCCATCAGGAGCGTGTGTCCCCCCTCCAGAGCACAGTGAGGGATGGATGAGGGTTGGAGGGGCATAAAATGACAGGGCTGAGGGTTGTTTATGGAATGTTTGTGTGTTGTCTTGGTGCTGTGTTGACACTATTGAGTGTCTTTATTTATTTATTTTTAGAGACAGGGTCTCTCTCTGTCCCTCAGGCTGGAGGTCGGTGTCACTATCATAGCTCACTGCAGCCTCAACCTCCTGGGCTCAAGCGATCCTCCTGCCTCAGCTTCTTGAGTAGCTGAGTAGCTGGGACTACAGGTGTGCATCACCACACCCGGCTAGTTAAAAATTTTTTTTATCTCACTTTGTTGCCCAAGCTAGTCTCAAACTCCTGGACTCAAGCAATCCTCCCACTTGGGCTCCCATAGTGCTAGGATTACAGGTGTGAGCCACTGTGTGTGGCCCTTTACTAGTGTCTTGACTCCCGGTACTCTGTCGCCAACTCCCAGCACCTCCTCGTTATTCACCACCTCTCTGCAGAGCTTTCAGAATCTTACGGCTGCTGCTTTTCACCACCAAAGTTAATGAATGAACATCAACAAGGAAATTCCTTGTTTCCTTCAACTTCGGCCTTACAGTGCTCTTAAAATTCTCATTAGTCATTTTGTGCCTTTGATGCTATATTTAATAAAAATCTCCAACCCATTTTCATGAAGCTCCCCCACCAAATCAATGTGTAAGTACCACAAAGAAAATAAATCTCCCACCCTTTCCCGGGGCTCCCAAAGGCCATTCTGTTTTTTTTCCTTCACATCATTCCATGCTTAGAAGCATCATCCAACAAGCAAACAAGCATGGGAGTAAGTAAATGCTCTGGAACATCTTGATGGGACAGTGAGCTGATTTAAAAGCAAAATGACAGTTCTGTGATCAATGACAAAACATAGTGGAGAATGCTGTTAGAACAAGCATGCACCCCCAGCTTTGCTCTGTGCAACACGGTAAGAAACAGAAATTAGTTGAAACCACTGGATCATGCAATTATTGGGGAAGAAGCTGCTGAGAAGAATAAAAAAGTGTGAATACCTGTGTAGGTCATAGCTTCCTCCGTCTTTATTTCCTGATAAAGGAAAATACAAGAGTAATTTCTGTTAGCTTTAGAACTTATAAAACCATTCACTATATAGTTTTTCATGTACAACATCTAAATCCTCGAAAGAAACACATGGTGTTAAATACAGACAGTGCTGAAGCCCAACAGAGATTTCCTATTAGGTTCAAAATGCAGATTGAAAGCTATGAATGAGAAGGTTTAAGATTAAAAAAAAAATAAGAGTTCATATGAAAAAAATGGGTTGGTGTTAAAGGGAGGAGAGCCCACTTAAAAGCAGTGGGAAAAGTACTTCCAGAAGTCCATGTAATTCTCAGGAAAAGTTAAATTTTGGTTATTTTTAGACAAAACATTGGAAAAAAACAGGCTAATAATCATCTCCCATAGGAATAGTCTGGAAGGTGGAGAGGACGGCTTGAAGTGAAACAGCATAACTGGCTCCACCCAGTGTGTCATTTCACCATTAAGGGACTCGATCAGATTTCACTAAGTAGAGTTGTTATGTCACCACCAATAAAAGTCCTATGTTCTTTTGGGGAGAAATATCTGGGTATAATATTTCTAGTGCCTCTAATGGTTGGTTGAGATTCCAAGTCTTTGCAGGCTCTTTCTCTCTCTCTCTCTCTCTTTCTTTCTTTTCCTTTTTTCTTTCTTTCTTTCTCTTTCTTTCTTTTCCTTTTTTCTTTCTTTCTTTCTCTTTCTTTCTTTCTTTTTCTTTCTTTCTTTCTCTTTTCTTTCTTTCTTTCTCTTTTCTTTCTTTCTTTCTTTCTTTCTTTCCTTCCTTCCTTCCTTCCTTTCTTTCTTCCTTCCTCTCTCTCTCCCTCCCTCCCTCCCTCTCTCTCTCTTTTTTGTAAGATTTGAGGAAAAGGTCAACAGATAAGCAGGATATTTGAAAAGATTTGAGCTGAGTGGGGTCAGTGACCAAAAGACCTATTTTGCAAGTACAGTCTGCTCTTGACTGACAACTGATTCCACTAAGTGTTAATTTAGAGGTGTTGATTGAGAACTGAGGATTTATGCTTTCTTAGGGGACTCCCAGAATTCAAAAGCCTTTGTGACCCTACAGTGGTGGAGATGACAGGTGGTGATATTGATCATTCTGGGATGGGAATCCCTACCCCTTTCAAGGCATGTGACCCAGAAAGCTGCTCACTTTTACTGTTGATGACACTGGCTCTGCACCAGACTCACAGAGAAAACCCAGTGGCACCACAAAAAGCTCCTGCAAACTGCACCCAAATGCCTGTGAGTCCAGCTCTTCACCCTTCTGGAGTTGGCATGCCATGCCAAGGTCCATGCCCTTGCCAGCTTTAGTTCTTCCTCCTTCCTTGTATGGACAGCTGGTATTTACATTTCTGCAGACATCATGAGGAGGAAATGAGTATTTTCATTAACCAGAAAAGAGCTGGGGCGGACACTGAAAAGAACTGCATCTCCATGAAACAAAGGAGAAATAAGCCAGTTTAACACACATAGCTGGGAAGGAACATCTGGCTGATTCCATTCAGACCCTCTTATATTTTTAGATCCCAAGTTAATGAACTGCTCCAATATCTCTAGTTTCAGACGAAAAATACTGGCAAAAGAAATCTAATTCAGTGTCATAGGCAGGGATCCAACTGGGGGAACTCCAAACTGGGACAGCAGAAATAGAGCATTGTGTCTTTCTATCAAAGTTCTCTTAAAAAAAGAGAATATCCTGGTTTACTCAGAGTATATCTTCAGACTGTTGACAGCAATAACAAACAAATACCTAATGCTTTCATGTCATCTTCCAACAGATGCTTCTATCAGGAATCAAGGTTTACTAATAGAATAGACCTGTGGGAGATATTGGAAGGAAATGCTCACCAAATCTTTTGGTGGATTAAGCTTTTCATTAGTACACCAGAGCTAAACTTAGAGATCAAATTGTATTTAGAATTGCCTGGAAAGTGTCTCCTCTAAGTATCTTGAACTATATGTTTCTGTGCAATTAAATGTTTCCAAGGCAGAAAGCTCAGTAACACAAAGAATTTTCCAGGTAAAATAGAAAAAAATAGCATTTTTTTCCTTACCAACATCAAGATTCTTAGGTCTTGGGTTGCACTGCTTATATCCTTGACAGCTTCTGAGCTCCATTAGTTGTACGTGTAGCTGATTCAAAATGCCTCGTTCTACCGTGTGCACTGTATTTGTGAGCTGTGAATGCAGACAGGACAATCTATTTAAGCTTATGTCTGGTTATCCTATTTTCAACAACCTTCATAAAATGAACATATATTGTCTTACCTGATAAGGATCTGTATTCATATCAAAATACTCCAAAAAGCCAGTAGCAAACTCACAGAAAAGAAAATTATGCGTCTCATTAACTGTACGCAAACACCAGTAGGTGTTATTGTTAGAACTCGTGCAAGCACAGAAAGATCCCACTGTTGGGTAAAAAAGAAAAACACAACAAAACAAAAAGAGTGAAAAACCTTAGGCAGGCTTGCCATTCCAGTGTTCCCTTATCTTTACACTTTAAAGTTCACAATTTCTTTCCTATAAATATTGTGGTTTCATGTTAAGAATAATAATACCTTTCCCCCCGTATGTAAATTTGCTGGGAAACTAGGTGAAAATGGGAAAAAAGATAGTGATCTCTTATAGGCTGAAGACTAAAGTAAAATTTCAGGCACATTAGTTTATCCTCCCCTTAGCTCTGTTATGCAGTGGTTTCCAAAGAGGGGTGAGTGAGGGAAGTATGAGAAGAAAAATATCAGAATTTCTATTTATTCTTTGCACAAAAGAAAAATGGTTATTTAATAAAGATATGGAACTAGTACTCTCACTTGTTCTATGTGGCAGATGGCCACATGTCACCAATGAAGCATGAAAAGATGGGATTTTGCAACAAAGAAGGGTTTAGAGAAGCCTTGAGCCCAGCCTGGAGGATTTGGGATGGTCTCTGCAACACTCTAGCCTGAGCTAGGCTGTGACCACAAACATCTTTTATACCACATAGCCCTCTGGTTAACTTGCAGAATGTATGCAGAAACGATGTCCCATTGATAATCAACTCATCTACTCTTCTGTTTACAAAAGGGCACCTGTTCCAAATTTGCTGACCTTTCTTGAATTTCAGAAATGTGCTGCCTAATGAGTATTTTTTAAGAGATGGGGTCTCTCTATGTTACCCAGGCTGGACTAGAACTCCTAGGCTCAGGTGATCCTCAGCTTCCCAAGTAGCTGGGACTACAGGCATGCACCACTGTGCCTGGCCCAGCAAAATTTTTTTAAAAACAACTATTAGGTTGGTGCAAACGTAATTACGGTTTTTGCATTGTTGAAATTTTCTGTTTGATATTGGAATACATTCTTAAATAAATGTGGTTATATTAATCATCATTTTAATGGGCATTTCTTGCTTTATTTATTTTTTTGCTAATAATGTATTACTTGCTCTTCATGTTTATTTTAGACTATGGAAATGGTGTTAGACAAAAACTAAATTCGAGTGATTTTCTTATTTGAGTTCAAAATGGATCGTAAAGCAGCGGAGACAACTCGCAACATTAACAAAGCATTTGGCCCAGGAACTGCTAACGAACATATAGTGGAGTGGTGGTTCAACAAGTTTTGCAAAGGAGATGAAAGCCCTGAAGATGAGGAGTGTAGTGGTGGACCATCGGAAGTTGACAATGACCTTGAGAGCAATCATCGAAGCTGATCCTCTTACAGCTACATGAGAATTTGTGGAAGAACTCAACGTCGACCCTTCTATGGTCATTTGGCATTTGAAGCAAATCAGAAAGTTGAAAAAGCTCGATAAGTGGGTGCCTTATGAGCTGAGAGGAAAATGAAAAATATCGTCGTTTTGAAGTGTTGTCTTCTCTTATTCTATGCAAAAACAACGAACCATTTCTTAATCAGATTGTGACATGCGATGAACAGCTCAGTGGCTGGAACAAGAAGAAGCTCCAAAGCACTTCCCAAAGCCAAATTCACACCAAAAAAGGTCACGGTCACTCTTTAGTGGTCTGCTGCTGGTTTGATCCACTACAGCTTTCTGAATCCTGGCCAAACCAGTACATCTGAGAAGTATGTTCAGCAAATCAATGAGATGCATCAAAAACTGCAATGTCTGCAGCCGGCATTGGTCAACAGAAAGGGCCCAATTCTTCTCCACGACAGTGCCTGACTGAATGTCACACAATCAAATCAACGCTTCAAAAGTTGAACAAATTGGGCTACGAAGTTTTGCTTCATCTGCTATATTCACCTGACCTCTCGCCAATTGACTACCACTTCTTCAAGCATCTCGACAACTTTCTGTAGGGAAAACACTTCCACAACCAGCAGAACGTAGAAAATGCTTTCCAAGAGTTCATTGAATCCTGAAGCACAAATTTTTTTTTTTTTTCTTGAGATGGAGTCTCGCTCTGTCGCCCAGGCTGGAGTGCAGTGGAGCGATCTTGGCTCACTGCAAGCTCTGCCTCCCGGGTTCACACCATTCTCCTGCCTCAGCCTCCCAAGTAGCTGGGACTACAGGCGCCTGCCACCACCCCCAGCTAATTTTTTTGTATTTTTAGTAGAGACGGGGTTTCACCATGTTAGCCAGGATGGTCTCGATCTCCTGACCTCGTGATCTGCCCACCTCGGCCTCCCAAAGTGTTGGGATAACAGGCGTGAGCGGTGCACCGTGCCCGGTCTGAAACATGAATTTTTATGCTACAGGAATAAACAAACTTATTTCTCGTGGTGAAAATGTGTTGGGTGTAATGGTTCCTATTTTGATTGAGAAAGATGTGTTTGAGCCCAGTTATAATGATTTAAAATTCACGGTCTGAAACTGCAATTGCTTTTGCACCAACCTAATAGGATAGGTACACGTAATGAGCATTCCTTGTGCACTATGTACTTTAACTCATTTAATCCTCAAAGCTACTTCTTGAGACAGAGGTTATTATTATCATCCTCATGTTAACAGATGGAAAAACCTGAGGCACGGAGATGTTAAGTAATTTGTCCAAGGTCACCCGGCTGACAATTGGTAGCACTGGGATCTGGCTACAGAGTTTACTTTTTTTTTTTTTGAGACAGTGTCTTGCTCTGTTGCCCAAGCTCGAGTGCAGTGGCATGATTAAGGCTCACTGCAGCTTTGACCTCCCAGGCTCAAGTGATCCTGTCAGTTCAGCCGCCTGTGTTGCTGGGACTACAGGTATGCACCATCACACCCGGCTAATATTTTATTTTTTGTAGAGATGGGTCTTGGCATGTTGCCTAGGCTGGTCTCGAACTCCGACACTCAAGCGATCTGCCTGCCTCGGTCTCTCAAAGTGTTGGGCTTACAGGCGTGAGCCACCACGCCCGGCCAAGAGTTTACTCTTAATTAGTAGAGTCTGCTATCCTATGTAGTATCAGACACACTAAATCTGTCCCCTTAGGCTAAAAGAGATGTTTTAAACAATGAATGAGAAATGATTTTAAAAAATTATTTTAATAGACTGTTTTTTAGAGCGGTTTTGAGTGAAAAATACAGAGCATTCTCATTTATAACCCCAGTCCCCACAGATACATAACCTCTCTCACCACAGACATCCCTCACCAGGATGGCACATTTGTTACAATCAATGAGCCTATATTGACACATCATTGTTACTCAAAGTTCATAGTTTACATTCGCGTTCACTCTTGGTGTTGCACATCCTGTGGGTTTGGACAATGCATGATGACATTTATCTGCCATTGTTGTATCACATAGAGTAGTTTCACTGCTCTAAAAATCCTGTGTTCTGCCTATTCAACCCTCTCTCCCTCCAGGAATGATTTGTTTTTAGTTGATTAGCTAATTTAAATATTTTTACACGGTCGGGTGCGGTGGCTCATGCCTATAATCCCAGCACTTTGAGATGCTGCAGTGGGCAGATCACCTGAGGTCAGGAGTTTGAGACCATCCTGGCCAACATGGCAAAACCCTGTCTCTACTAAAAATACAAAAATTAACCAGCCATGGTGGCGGGCGCCTGTAATCCCAGCTGAGGCAGGAGAATCACTTGAACCCGGGAGGCGGAGGTTGCAGTGAGCCAAGATCGCACCATTGCACTCCAGCCTGGGGGTCAAGAGTGAAACTCCATCTCAAAAAGAAAAAATTTTTTTTTACACATTATGTTCTCCAACTTGAAACTTGTATTCTCTCCGTCTCTCTCTCTTTTTTTTTCTTTGAGACAGGGTCTCACTCTGTCGCTCAGTGGCATGATCTGCAGCCTCCTCCACTGGAGCTCAAGTGACTCTCCCACCTCAGCCTCCCAAGTAGCTGGGACTACAGGCAAGCCCGGATAATTTTCATATTTTTTTTGTAGAGCTAGGGTTTCACCATGTTGCCCAGGCTGGTCTTGAACTCCTGGGCTCAAGCGATCCACCTGCCTCGGCTTCCCAAAGTGCTGGGATTACAGGTGTGAGTCACTGTGCCCAGCCAACTTTTACACTCTTAAACTTTTCATATCCTTTCTGACCTTTTATTTAATGCAAACAGTCTTTGTAATAGATGTGCACCTTTTAAGTAAAATATGTTACCACATTTATATTAACTTATGATAATAATTCTAGGAATGTCACCTAATGAAAACCATCTATTCTAAAGAACTTCTAAATTATATCAAAACATTAAAAAGCCTTAATACTTGAGATTTGATATTAACAAATCAGATAACAAACTACATATGCTTATTTCAAAGAAAGACCTAAAGCTTATAGGAAACGATCTGAAGGGGTAGCTGTGGGGAAAAAATCCTAAATTGAATTGAATGAACCAGATTAGATCAAATACAGGTGAAGAAAAGATAATATCTTAAAAATGGATGATTGAAAATGCTTTCATCATTATACGACTTTTCATTAAAAGATCTCTAAATATGTTATTTATAACATATTATTTATATGTGAACATTTATCTCACATCTACATACATTAAAAACCATGGAACCCAAATTTTCTAATCTGTGTAGAAATCTTCCAAATTAACAGTTTAAATGGGTTTTAAACTTGTTTCATGAAATATACAAATACAATACCTTTGTATTTGCAGGAATAATTGATCAATCTCAGGGAGGACAAACATTTAAAAGAGTAATTTCAATAGAGATGACTGCCTAGTTAATGGTGGCATTAAAAAATACCTAACGTAGATGATGGGTTGATGGGTGCAGCAAATCACCATGGCACGTGTATTCCTATGTAACAAAACTGCACGTTCTGCACATGCACCACAGAACTTAAAATATAATAAAAATAAAAATAATAAAATAAATAAATAAATGAATGTCCTGGCCGGGTGCAGTGGCTCACATCTGTAATCCCAGCACTTTGGGAGGCCGAGGCGGGTGGATCACCTGAGGTCAGGTGATCTCAGGTAAGGTCAGCCTGGCCAACATGGGGAAACCCTGTCTCTACTAAAAATACAAAAAAATTAGCTAGGCATGGTGGCGGCCGCCTGTAATCCCAGCTACTTGGGAGGCTGAGGCAAGAGAATCACTTGAACCCAAGAGGCAGAGGTTGCAGTGAGCTGAGAACGCACCATTGCACTCCAGCCTGGGCAACAAGAGTGAAACTCCATCTCAAAAAAAAAAAAAAGAATGTCCTGATTGACTCAGCATGCCGTGAAGCACATCTATGGAACCAGAAAATCTTTCTGAGTCATGTTTCATATGAAAGCAATTAAGATCACACATCAAACATAAACTGAATGTCTCACTGCATTGTTAAGTGGGACACTGAGATTTCTTTTCCTTAAGCATTCTTTAATAAGTGAGAACAAAATGTTTTGGACCTCCAAATAATATGAAAACTATTTTAAAAACTCTTTTTTAAACCTTTATCTCAAACTTTACATTCCTATTTTGTGTATTTTCTTTTTCTTTCTTTTCTTTTTTTTTTCTTCTGACATGCGGTCTCACTCTGTCACGCAGGCTGGAGTACAATCATGGCTCACTGCAGCCTTCACCTCCCATGCTCAAGTGATTCTCCCACCTCAGCCTCCCGAGTAGCTGGGGCTACAGGCGGGCACCACCAAGCCCGGCTAATTTTTGTATTTTTTTGTAGAGACAGGGTTTCACCATGTTGCTCAGGCTGGTCTTGAACTCCTGGGCTCAACTGATCCTCTGACCTTGGCCTCCCAAAGTGCTGGGTTTACAGGCATGAATCGCTGTTCTTGGCCTTTTTATTTTGTATATTTTCATAATACACAGGCATGTTTGTATAGTAGTGTAATGAAATATAGACGGTGTGTTTATTTTAAAAATTGATATGGGTACACAATGAAAAAATGTTTAGAGACCATTGCATTGGAGGATCTTGTGCCTGGGTGGATTTGACTTTTCTTTTCTTCTTCTTTTTTTCATGTTATTGAGTCTTACTGTGCCAAGGGCTTAAGTTGACATAGCAAATATGAGGCATATAGCAATAATATGATGAAAATATGTAATAGAAAATGGATAAAAATATTTAAGCATAGCACACATAGTATTACTTTTTTGAAATTTTTACTTTAGTATATATATTACATATACACACAGATACACATATATACTTGTGTATGTGCACATATGTGTACAGGATCCTGATATAAGGTGCATTTTTTACTATGGCTTTTTGGGAAAAAATTCTGGAAGCCACTGTCCTAGAATACCAGAGCACCAAGAATACATTGTGTATCAGAAGGAGCATCAAATTTGGTATTGAATGGGATCAGTTCCTAATTCGCTCCTGTGTACAACAGCAGAGTGATGGCAGGCATGTTCCTCGCTCACCAGCACAGTGACACCCAGTGGCAGGCACTCAAAGCTTTGTTAAATTGACATGAGTTGATTTGATGTGGACAGGGTAGCTTGCTTGTTTGTTTATTTATTCACCTAAAATTGAGTAAGCAATTCCTTTGGGTCAGGAATACAGTATCATACAGACATGGTTTTTTATCTTGAGAAACTCACAGTCTAGTGGAAAGGACAACAGTTCAGCAAAAACAGTAGTCAAAAAAACTACGATTACAAATGTGATACGTCCCACGGGGGAAAAACAGAGCTTGCTGATAGAGCGTATCAAATGGGCGGACCCTAGTCTGAGGCACAGAGAGGGTGTCCACGAGCAGTGACACCGCAATTGAGGTCTGAAGGGTGAGTAGTGTTTTCTGGGCACGGGGCTGTGGGCAAGAGCCTTCCAGGGAGGGGAAACAAGTGCAAAGGCCCCATGGCGAGAGGGAGCTTGAGATGCTTGTGGAATAAAGAGAAGTTGAGTGGCTGAAGCAGGCGAGAACAGGAGGCAATGGTCCCAGTGTAAGATTGGATAGGAGCATATGGGGTTTTGTTGGATATGTTAAGGATTTTGCTATATTTTATTTTATTTTTGAGACAGCGTCTCACTCTATTGCCCAGGCTGGAGTGTGATGGCACGATCACAGCTCACTGCAGCCTCAGCCTTCTGGGGTCAGGTGAAGGGATTCTGCTTTTTAGCTTAAGAAAAGCAGGTGTCCTTAAAAGATCACCCTAGCTCCTCTGAGCAGGATGGACTGGTGAGGACCAGAGGGGAGCCTGGGAGGCCACAGAGGAGGTCTGGCAGTGGCTGAGGTAAGAAACGGTGGTGGCTTGAGCAGGATGGCCTCAACTCAGATGATAAAAAGCAGATAGAGGTATGAAGGTCCTCCTTCTGCCGTAAGCAACTATAACCCTGTGTTTTGCAATGCTTCAGCTTTCAAGGAGCTTCCACTCCTGGATACACCAAAGGTGAGACTCCCTCAGGACCTCTGCTTCTCTGCTTGCACTGTTCCCTCTGCCTGGAACACGCTCCCTCCCACAGGGATCGCTTCTCTCTATCCTTTAGGTTTCAGCCTAAATTTCACCTCAAAGACCCGTCTTTCCCACCCTCTCCGAAAGAGTCCCATTTAAAAATGTTGACACAGGAAGGGGAACATCACACACCAGGGACTGTTGCGGGGTGGGGGGAGGTGGGAGGGATAGCATTAGGAGATATACCTAATGCTAAATGACGAGTTAATGGGTGCAGCACACCAGCATGGCACATGTATACATATGTAACTAACCTGCACGTTGTGCACATGTACCCTAAAACTTAAAGTATAATAATAAAAAACAATGTTGATCACTGTTTCCTTCATAGCATTACTACAACTCATAATTATTTTCTTTCATTTCCTTTCTTTTTTTTCTACCTGTACCCCATTAAAATACGAGCACAGAAAATAAAGTGTCTTGCTAGATGTTGTGTCCCCAGTTACTGTCCCCAGCGATTTGAATAACCCTCAGGGATTCCCACACCACAGTTTCAGAAACTATATTAAAAGTTAAATGCTGTGACTTTAAGAGTTCATTCGGCCTCGATGTGATTTTAAACAGAAATACAAACATGGACCCTGAAATCAAGAAACATCAAAATGGAAAGGGAAAACATAAAGTCTCCTAGGACAAGCCCTAGATCCCCCCAAGAATGGTCTATCAATTCTTTGGAGTCTCCAAATCCCAGTTTGAGAAACAGTAGCCCGGGTGGTCTCCAGTGAGCTTCTCAGTTAGAAGATTTTGTGTTTCATCTACTCTATAGGCTGGTAAGCTTCAATCAGAGGATGTACTATAAGAATGTAGGGTATTACTTCTATATGGCCTCAGTGAATAATGTGCACAGGCCACTAAAGAAAATATAAGCACTATTTTAAAAGTGCACAAATGTTATTATGCCATATCCTTAGCAATTCAATGTAAAACCAAATAATTTTGTAGAGTATCTATTATTCTACAAGTCTAGTGCTGGTACTGAAGTGGACTGAGAATAAGTAGAATATGGGCCCTGCATTTAAGAGGCTTTTACCATTCTTTTTCTTCCTTTTATTACACTTATGTACTTGAAATAAAACAGAAACAAAATCTATTTGGGGCAAAATTGTTCATCCATTTACAGGATGTTCATCCCTTGAGTTATTTAGCTATAGAACAGTTCTACTGGGTAAAAACTGTGCCAGCAGCTGGGTATTATGTGAAACAACATCATCAGGAGGAAAAAGCCAGGGAGAAGCTTGGCATTACCAAACAAAATGCCAGAAAAAAATTTAAAGAAAACAGTAAACGTGGCAAAATCATTTGAGTTTCCAGTATAGAGTAGAATATGATGCCTTTCTCTTGAATCTTTGTAGATTCCTCGTTTTATGCTGAATTTCTGATCTAAGCTATGAGTTGCTGTCTCTGCATGGCAGCAGGAAGTGGCATTTGGAACAAGCAACTTACGGTTCCAGAACGGGGCTGTCTGCCAGTGGTTGTTGTCATGCGTGAAGCAAGTGAGGCCAGGCAGGCTGCACTCTTCCCCCTTCCTCTGCCGTCTCTTCTCCTTCCTCTCCTTCTTCCTCCTACGGTTCTCCTTGAAAAGTTGCAGTTTGCTGTCTACTTCCTGAGCAGCCTCCCTGTTCCAAGAGAAGGGATTATTTTGAGTGTTCAGAAGGCACTTTCTCAATTACAAACAGGCTTGTTGCTGTGAGTCTTGCACAAATATTTATATGCCTTGATAAGAGATAATAGACGACCTTCATTTTGTATAGAGGGACTTAAAATAGAATCAGGAATAGTGAAGGCAGGCCGGGCACAGTGACTTGCATCTGTAATCCCAGCACTTTGGGAGGCTAAGGTGGGCGGATCACTTGAGGTCACGAGTTTGAGATCAGCTTGGCCAACACGGTGAAACCCTGTCTCTGCTAAAAATATAAAAATTAGCCAGATGTGGTGGCGCACACCTGTAGTCCCAGCTACTAGGGAGGATGAGGCACAAGAATCTCTTGAACCCAGGAGGTGGAGGTTGTAGTTAGCCAAGACTGCACCACCGCACTAAAGCCTGGGCAAAAGAGTGAGACTCTGTCTCAAAAAAACAACAAAAAAGGAATACTGAACACAAATGCATTCAGTGACAGCTTTCTTGGGACCTTATTGAACCTAAGAGGACCAGCATTTTCCTCCTCATGTGCATGGAAACATCGATGGAAATAAATGTTAATGTGAATGACAGGATCCTGCTAGCCACAATCTTTGGACAAATGGCTTATTTTTTTTGGCAGCCGAGTACCAATCAGCCATCGAGTTAAAGGTTAGTTGAACCAGATGGCTTGGGTTAAAAAGTTTAAAAAATTCTTTGACAAATTCTACTAAACAAGTTTAGATAGCCTTTATTTTTTAGAATTATTTTTTATTATTTTGTTTTTTATATATAAAAGGCTTAAACTTTGTTGAAGTTTAAATACTAAATCTCCTTCACATGCAAATTTTGCTATTATTTAAAAAAATTTATATTTCTTCCCACTTTCAGAATTCAGTACTATTCCAGGCTGCTCTGTAGAACACCGACTGCATCGAGAGAGTCTGTAACCCTCAAGCACTCTCCACAGAAAGCAGTGCATGGAGTAAAATCTAGTTACTGGTCCCATCTGCCAGGTAGGGAGCACCCACAGAATGACAGTGGAGTTCAGCATGGCTCCCCAACAAAGGATGCCAAGAGCATTGCCACGGTCCCTTGGTGAGATGGAGCTTTGCTTTCAACTTCATGAGCTAGGTGCCCTCCTAGATGGATCTACTTCTTCTGAAGCGGCACTGCAGGAAACACAGGGGTCCCTCCAGCCTCTTCGAAGGGCCAGGTGGACAGTCATTGACTCCCAGCAAATGTGGAAAACAGAGAGTTACTTACTTGAATGGGTGAAGATGGCTCTTTAATTTCTCTTGCTTTTTTACACCTTTCTCTTTATTGTAATAGCTGCAGGCGAGAAGATTAAAAAGTGAGCCTTCATAGCCTTGCATTGGATCAAAGTGTTCATTTTATAAAAAGAAAGCAAAATAGAAAGAAGGAAGGCAGTGATGATGTAAGTATTTTAGCTGAATGGGACTTTTTTACTTTCTGCTTAAGTTTAAGCATATTTAGCTTAGTTTTACTTAAATAGCTTAGGTTATCATACTCTATGACAATACATTCTATAGGTAAAAGAGAAAAATGAGCCCAGTGCTAATGCCTCTGGCTTGTGTGGAAATGAATTTGTAAAGTGGAGCATGGATGGAAACAAGCTCACCTTTGTTTACTGCAGCTACATTCCTCAGGCTTCCTTCTCTTCAGATGTCCTCTCACTTCTCTTAAATTCTTAATTTTATCTTGCAGAGCTTCAATCTGGAAAACATGTTTTCAAGCAATTACGTATTAAGATCAGGATTTTCTTTACAAAGTACTTTTCTTTTCACCTTGTTTTCTCTGTTCTGTAATAATAGCTATTCATCTGAGATGATACTTAACATAGAAACAAACTGGGCATAGAATATTTGTATATAGACTCTATATTCCAACCCATGTGTTATAGATAAACATTACCAGATTCCTCTTTTATAACTGAATCATTTTCTCACAGAGATTTCAAAAGACCATTGAGTCAGTTCCCAGTCTCTTCTCATACTCTATATTGTTTTCAGTAGGACTATCATTAAATCACTGGAGAAAGACAAATAACTTTTTTTTGTATTTTTTCACATAATTATAGATGATGTGTATCTGTGGTATGTCCCACCAGACACAGCAGGGCTGGCAGGCCGAGTTTGAGTTTGGATTATATCTGACAGTCACATAGCCATGGCTAACCTCTTTGTCAATGTACGCCTTATGGTCCTTCCATGCTCTGGCCGATTGGTACAGTTCTCTCTCACAATGGATAGAGTCATTGGGAAGAATAAAACACCTGCAAAACAAACCAAAACCATGTGAAATAGGTTTATATTCTAATAGTAGAAAACACTAAAGATAACAAAGAGAACTTTTAATCCTCAAAATCCTTAATGTTGATACATGCAGTAACCGTTGAGCTGATCCAAGACCAGCATCAATGGGAATATTGAGAGGTGACAGCGTGCTGGCAGTCCTCACAGCCCTCACTCGCTCTTGGCACCTCCTCTGCATGGGCTCCCACTTTGGCGGCACTTGAGGAGCGGCCCGCTGCTGCACTGTGGGAGCCCCTTTCTGGGCTGGCCAAGGCCAGAGCTGGCTCCCTCAGCTTGCAGGGAGGTGTGGAGGGAGAGGCGCGAATGGGAACCGGGGCTGCGTGCGGTGCTTGCGGGCCAGCTGGAGTTCCGGATGGCCATGGGCTTGGCTGGCCCCACACTCGCAGAGGCCGGTCCCGGGCAGTGAGGGGCTTAGCACCCGGGCCAGCAGCTGCGGAGGGTGTACTGAGTCCCCCAGCAGTACCAGCCCACCGGCGCTGCGCTCGATTTCTCACCAGGCCTTAGCTGCCTTCCCGCCGGGCAGGCCTCGGGACTGCAGCCCGCCATGCCTGAGCCTCCCACCCACTCCATGGGCTCCTGTGTGGCCCGAGCCTCCCCGACGAGCACCACCCCCTGCTCTATGGCTCCCAGTCCCATCGACCACCCAAGGGCTGAGGAGTGTGAGTGCATGGTGCGGGACTGGCAGACGGCTCCACCTGCAGCCCCAGTACGGGATCCACTAAGTGAAGCCAGCTGGGCTCCTGAGTCTGGTGGGGAGGTGGAGTCTTTATGTCTAGCTCAGGGATTGTAAACACACCAATCAGCATCCTGTGTTTAGCTCAAGGTTTGTGAGTGCACCAATCGACACTCTGTATCTAGCTGCTCTGGTGGGGCTTCAGAGAACCTTTATGTCTAGCTCAGGGATTGTGAATACACCAATTGGCACTCTGTATCTAGCTCAAGGTTTGTAAACACACCAATCAGCACCCTGTGTTTAGCTCAAGGTTTGCGAATGCATCAATCGACACTCTGTATCTAGCTGCTCTGGTGGGGCCTTGGAGAACCTGTGTGTCAAAACTCTGTAACTAACTAATCTGTTGGGGAAGTGGAGAACCTTTGTATCTAGCTCAGGGATTGTAAACACACCAATCAGCGCCCTGTCAAAACAGGCCACTCCTCTCTACCAATCAGCAGGATGTGGGTGGGGCCAGATAAGAGAATAAAAGCAGGCTGCCCGAGCCAGCAGTGGCAATCTGCTTGGGTCCCTTTCCACACTGTGGAAGCTTCGTTCTTTCGGTCTTTGCAATAAATCTTGCTACTGCTCACTCTTTGGGTCCACGCTGCTTTTATGAGCTGCAACACTCACCGCGAAGACCTGCAGCTTCACTCCTGAGCCCAGCGAGACCACGAGCCCACCGGGAGGAACAAACAACTCCAGACGCACTGCCTTAAGAGCTGTAACACTCACCGCGAAGGTCTGCAGCTTCACTGCTGAGCCAGCGAGACCACGAACCCACCAGAAGGAAGAAACTCCGGACACATCTGAACATCAGAAGGGACAGACTCCAGACGCGCCACCTTAAGAGCTGTAACACTCACCACGAGGGTCTGTGGCTTAATTCTTGAAGTCAGTGAGACCAAGAACCCACCAATTCCGGACACAATATGTTCTAGCCACCAGTGAGGACAAAATGTCACATGGGTGGATGGTGTCATAGCTCTGTGACTAAGATCATCCCTACGACCACTTTTCAAGGCAGTTCTCAATACTCACACCCCCATGAACAGGATACCACCAAAAAACTCAAGTTCAAATAGACATAGAACAAAAGGGACCTTTCACATCATAATGCAAATGGCTTGTTTGAAGAAAAGCAGATTCAGAAAGGGAATTCATTCCACTCATTTTGTTAAAAAGAGAGTGCCTTAAGTACCCCACTGAGTTTTGAAGTAAAGAAACAGCCCCAGGGATAGATAGCAGGTGGGATGTGGGGTTAATAATGTAAGAGAAATGCATTCTGGTGTAAACCCCTTAGTATACAACTGTATCAACTTCAGGCACCAGGAGACCAGCGCCTCAGAGATAAAAATCCTGGCAGAGCATACAGTGTCCCATCTTCTCAAAGTGATACAATTAGGGAGAGAAAACAAAGATCTTGCTAATAAATTCAGAAAGAAAACATTTCCTAATCAAGAGAGTAAGTAGACTTTGGAAGGAGCCAAAGAACAAAGTGAGTTCATTAAACTTATGAGGGAATCATCTCCCTTCCCTGTCTCCTTGACTTCCAGGGCCCTCTCTGTGATCCGGTACTGGTTAGATGTTTGTATGTCTTACATCCATTTGTAACCTACGTCATCTCTCTGGAAACGTCTCTGGGACTCACTGTCCTCCCTTGGACTGTGTTTCGTTTCTGAGGCTGTGACTACACAACTGCTCCAAGTGACAGTGATCGTGTAACATGGAAGAACTTCCAGCCTCTGAAATTGTTTCCATCTGTTTTCTAGATGCCTGCGAAGGTAACTGCTTAGGCTCATGAACTCCATGCCTGCTAAGTCAAGATGTGATGGAATTACTCTGGCTGGAGTCCTAGCCGATCAGCCTTAATGTGAATTACTCTGGCTGGATTCCTAGCTGATCAGTCTTAATGTGAAATCAAACCCAAAGCATGTGTCCAAGCCTACGATTGCGTGGACTCATTGTTTCTTTAACCCCCAGTTGCTACGTAGGCCAGCCCTCAGGCACCGTATTGCCAACATACTGCTTTTTTGCCAAGTGCAAAATGGTGATAATATGGTGTGTTGTGGTGGTAATTCTGAACTCAACCCTAGTGAACAAATAAAGCCTTCTTACTTGTGTGTCACTCGGACAGTGGTAGGTGGGCCCACGGCGTTGCTACTATCTGCCAGCATCCCGCCCCTGTTGCCACCACTGGAAGCCTGGAGATCTCTTGGCCGCTTGTGGCCTTCATCATGACGCTTAGCAATGTTTCTTGGTTGCAACACTTGCAATTCTTCTTCTTCCAGATTTATGTCATATATTTCACCTTCAAATTCGACCGACAAGGAACGTGTCTGCCGAGTATGGACAAATCTGGGCTTGTACTCTAGAAGTAAGGGAAGATACATTACTATGGATCTCCTGATGTAGCTTACAAGGGAAGAAAGTGATCACCTGGTCCAGAAGGGATCCTGGAGAGGAGAAAGCAGTCCATGCTGCATTGCTGAGTGGCATCGTGGTGCCTGCAATTCACGGTAGTAGAGGTTGTCCTGGCAGTGCCATTGCCTGGCAGTGTGATGGATGACACACTTCTCTGGGCCTCCAGCCCTTCATCCGTCAAGTGAGGGGGTTAGTCCAGGTGATTTCTAGGATCCTTTTTATTCATGGCAGGCTGTGAACTTCTACATTTGGTTTTCAATGTGAACTGCTCAGGCTATTTTTTTGGATAAAACCATATTCCCAATTATGGTGTTAATAATAATGACTATCCTTTATTGAGCTTTTGCTATGTATTATATACTTCATATTTATCTCTAATCCGGAGTCTTGAAAGACAGGTATTATTATAAAAACCCTTACATACAAAAACATCAGATTGTCAATACAGGTTCATCCTTATTTTATGGATGAGAAAACTGAAGTTTTGAATGTCACATACATTTTGCAAGGTTATGGAGCTAGGACTATAATCTTCTCAGACTATGAAGTCTTACCACTACATTGGGCTGCTTTTTCAAAGAGGCAAATGCTCTAGACAACTTCTATTTGTACAAATAGTAGAGGATTACTCTAAGAAGAATTAAATTTTGTTAATGCTTTCATCAGCCAACTCACTTTTATACCTGGCAGAGGAGGGCTAAGGCAGGGGGTGGGCGGGCAGGGATGGGGAGAGGGCAGCATGCTTTCTGGTGACTATGGAACCTTTTCAAGAACTCATGTGTACCAGATAAGAACTTTAATGTGCAAACACTAGATGCTCTTAGCTCTGTAGAGCCATATTCGTCTGGCCTTATCGCTCTAGCCTGCTGCTAACATAGAAAGAAGGGGGGCATACTGGCTGTGGAATCAGAATTGTCATGCTTTTGAGACACCTCTCAGCTGAATCCTGCAGTTTCCAGATCAGGGAGCAACCTCCGTGACAGTAGGGGGGTCAATAAGAGTGCTTACGAGTTCCATCCTTGCAGAAAGGGTGAAAACCGACTCCTGCTCTCAAATACACAAGATTCCATACAGTTTGAGAGAGCTGCCCTAGACTTGTGTTTGTGCCTAATACTGAAACATCAATGTGCCTTATGCCCAGTGCCTGGGAAACAAGGTCGAACTTTCTGGAAGAGAAGAGGGCACTCCTATTTCTAAACTGAATGTTGCTAATCAGCTTCTGAAAAAAGAGCATGCCGGGGTCCTCGTCCCTTATTAATTTTTTTTTTTTTTTTGAGACGGAGTCTTGCTCTGTCATCCAGGCTGGAGTGCAGTGGTGCGATCTCGGCTCACTGCCACCTCTGCATCTCAGGTTCAAGCAATTCTCCTGCCTCAGCTTTCCGAGAAGTAGCTGGGATTACGGGCGTGTGCCACCATGCCCAGCTAATTTTTTTGTAATTTTAGTAGAGATGGGGTTTCACCAGTTTGGTCAGGCTGGTCTGGAACCCCTGACCTCAAATGATCTGCCTGCCTCAGCCTCCCAAAGTGATGGGATTACAGATGTGAGTCACCGCGCCTGGCCTTATTGATTTTCAGAAATTTGATATCTTTGTGTGAGTTATTAGACCTGGAATTTTTCTCTTAGGGAAGAAAAAAAGTCTCCCAAATCAAAGATTCTTAGTATTTTGGCTTACAGATTCCTTTAAAATTTGTTAAAAATTGTTGACATGGAAACAAATGTCCATATACACATGGAAAACACAACAATTTTGGATGAAATATCAGGGCATGGCCCTAAAGCCCATATTGTGGAGTCTACAATAAAAATGCCTGTTCTCAGGGCTTCCATTGTTCTAGTGTATGATTTGATTTCCAAATCTTTGACATAGAATTTAATTTACTTAAATTGCTTCTTTCCAAACCAGTATAGAAAGAAATCACCATAAAATTGAGTCATTTTCCATGTTACTCCACTAGGTGGTACTAGATTCATTCTTTCGTGGAGGGTGTCAGCCTGTGGATTTTCACATTTGTATAATCGTAGGTTTCTTATAGCTATTAAGAAAATGCTAGGAAGTATTTTTCATACTGAATGCAACTAGTTTGTCCCTGCCAATCAATGAGATCCAATGATTTGACAGAATTAAAACATATATATATTGTCCTAAAACAGAGATTAAAATATATGCCTTAAAAAAGTGTTTATGCTTTTCCTCCTAAAATTAAATGCATACACACTGAAACCTTGTATTTACTATTTTTTAAAAGCAACTTCAGGCAGACAAGTCAGGAGATGTTGGCATTACGATAAAATAAAATGGACTTAAACCATATCCTTTACCTTTTGGAATAACCATTTTATAAACTCTTTTATGTGTGCATAAGTTTTGCATCTGGTGCTTTTATGAACTATATTTTCATTCTATGCTTAAGTGAAAATGTTTACAAAGCAAAATGTCACATTAATCTTAGCTTTCTTATTTTAAATAGAGCAACGATGTGCTTTTAGCCTGAAAATGATGCATTGATAATATCTAAAATGTAGAAGGAGCAACCCTTTCGTCTCTCTATTGTTTATTCCCACAGGCCTAGGCCACCATTGAGATGGTCACAAAAGCGTGGCTTACTTGGAGTCCCCTGGTTTCTCAAGAATTGCCGTTGACTCTTTCTTTGGCTTCTGCTGGCACGGTAACCAGACTCCCTACAACTGCACTCTTTGTCTTTGTCATGGAAGCCGCGAGCGTAGAGGTTCCGCGTGCTCTGCCGGACTGTGAGCAGGTCACTGGGTCCTTTACACTTGTGAATTCGAAGCTTGCCAGATGTATCCTCAATGCATTGCCACTTCTGCAAAAGCCAACGTGAAAGGAGTTTACCGATTCTGCTCCAGGTGTTATTTATTAAGAGCTGCTGCCTTAGTTTTTTTCTTTTTTCTTTTTTTTAGAAGCACTGGCAATATCATTAAGGAGAGTGAATGAAGAAAGGCAAGCTTTTAAGTGACCCTGCAATAACTCGACTCTCAGTTATTTCTTTCACTGTAGGCAAATACAGATGACAACGAAATCATTGGAAATCAAACTACCTCGATGACACTAGAGCCAAAAACTGATATATGAATCCTTAGCACGCAGACTAAACAGTCTTGAATGAAACATGTAAAAGCCGTTAGTTCACCAAGACACACGGTGCAGCTGTCAGGACTGCTTTCACCAGACCCCTCTTGCTCTGGAAAAACAAACTTGGCTGCTTTGTTCTCCGCTCCTGAATTTCTAATGTGAGCCAGGGAAGAATGGCACATGAGGAAGACAGAGATGAATTTAATTGGAGCCCATGATGGGGCGAGCCAACTCTCATATACCCCAGACATTAGCAAACTTGTCAGGCTTTCTTTTGTGTCTTTTCTTATCCTTCTAAGAACATTGTGATATGGACAGAAGACAGGGAAACCCTGGGTAGAAGAAGGTAGTTTCCTGGCAAAGGCCTCACCCTCAAGCCCGGGAACCTACAGCCCTAAATGGGGACAGGGATTCCTGTTTTTGCACCCCAAAAGTTGTTTTTGGCCTGCCATGCCACCTGTCCTGTGCCCATATAAACCCTGAAATCCAGGCTCCAGAAGCAGACAAGGAGATGAGGAGACAAGCAGACGAATGGTGGAACAAGGTGGCAGAGAAAGACAGAAGAGGAGGAACGTCTGAACACTGAGAGGAGCTTGGCTAGGGGTGGTCAGAGAGGAGCGTGGCCATCCAGCGGCCAAACTGGGGAATATCATCTTCCCACTCCATTCCTGCTTCTGGCTCCCCATCCGTCCCACTGAGAGCCACCTCCAACACTCAGTAAAACCCTGCATTCATCCTTCAAGCCCGTGTGTGACCTGATTCTTCCAAGAGCTAGGCAAGAGCTTGGGATATGGAAAGCTGTCATATTGGCCCTCTACCCTTGTCAAAAGGCAGAGGGTCCATTGAACTGGTTAACAAGCTGTCTGCAGACCGCAAGGCTAAAAGAACATTGTAACACTGGGGCCGTCGGCACCCGCCCCTAGATACTACCGCAGGGCTGGAGCCCAAAAGACTCGCCCTGGTTCCTGTACCTGCCTATCTGCGTGCTCCCCCTCTCATCAGGGGTTTGAGCAGTGGTGGTGACCAAGCAGGCGTGCCACACCCCTGTTGCACATCCTGTGAAGGGGATCAGGGAACTCTGCAGTTTCAACTGCACACTCGGCAGAGAGTGGGCATGCTGCTATGTGAGACAGAGTTTACTTCCCAACAGACACATATGGGGAGCTTGCACTGACTTTTCTAGACTGAGCCTTCTAACATGCCTGCCACAGATGCTGCAGGCTTACATCCAAGTAAATATGACATTGCCTCTGGACTAAGTGTCCTTGCACTTACTGAATCTCAACCTGGCTGAAATAATAGCTCTTCACCCTGGGGGTCATTTCCTGGGATCCTCCACATCTTACTTAAAGACTGAATAACTTCTTTTACATTTTATTTTCCCCCTTCTCCCTACAAAATTAATTTGGGAGGCAGGAAGAATATTTAATTTTAAGTTGGCCACAGTTGTCACAGAGTTAAAATATAGTGTTATCACACTTTTGTCTTTTTTCCTTTCCATATAGGTCTATCAGTTGTGTACCACTATCTACTGAAACTTTTCTTTATCCTTTATTGTTTTTGTTCATATCTAGTTAAAGAGTGAGAAACTCTTCTTTAAATGGGTGTATTTCTAAACTATGGACAGAACAATACTATCTGCACTGTAAAATTATGTTTTTTTGTGCCACATATATTTTCAAATATATTCAAATAAATAATTATTAAATAAAAGATGTTCTTTCATGCATCATTTAAAAGGATCTCATACCTCCCTCTTGTACCAGTATATATTTGGGGTGATATCTGGTTGCAAAGTGTCCTACTGCAAAGTAAAATTTGGCCAAAGGTCCCAGATGGCTTTGCTGATAACTGACACTCGTGTACAAAATGACATGCAATTATTCATGATGAACCAAGATGCAGAGCCATGGTTTGCTTTCTCTTAAGGGAGTTGTATGTCTTCAATGTATGTTGAATTATCAGAGCTGCTTTTTGGCTTCTACTATGTAATCCCCAAATCCTAGAGATACAGGACTTCTTCTATGATTTTGCTTTAGCCCCCTATACTCTTGGTACTACTGAATTTGGTTGTTTCAAGCCATATCAGGGTACAACCTTTTTTTGTGGATTGGCTAGGATGTCTTGAACGTTTAACATCTTCATCCAGAGAAGCAGGAGCTCAAGGGACAGACAGGTGACTAACGAGTCATCCCTCAGCATCCACTGAGAATTGGGTCCAGGATGCCCTGCAGATACCCAAATCCATGAATGCTCAAGTCTCTGATATAAAATGTAGTATTTCCATATAGCCTACATACATACTCTTGTATACTTTATCTCTACATTACTTGTAATACCTAATATAATGTAAATGCTATGTAATTAGTAGTTATTCTGTATTGTTCAGGGAATAATCACAGGAAAAAAAGTTTATGCAGGTTCAATACAGACGAAATCATCTTTTCTTTTTCAATTCTTTCAATCTGCAGTTGGTTGAACCCACAGATGTAGAACCCACGGATACAGAGGGTGGATTTTACTTACAAAGCCGCAAAAAGGCAACACAAACAAGAACAGCCTAAGGACTAAGTTAGAGATGATTTAACTTAAAAATTGTGAAGTCAACTTAATTAAACACAGGAAGTTAGGTCAGATGAGTGGTTCTCAAATTTGGCTGGACAGAGGGACTTTCAGAAGCTCCCCAGATGATTCTAATGTGCAGTTGGAGTTCAGGCCACTGCTTTACATTAGCAACTGCTTACTGGACAGTTTTGCAGCTGGATTCCATGGGGAAGGCAGGAGGGATATATTTAAGTCTAAGTAGCTCAGATGCATGGGTCTTTGAGAGGGATGCATGTAATTGATGGGGGTGGCATGTGCAAAGGAAGCTGTGTCTAGAAATGTACTGATGTAAGCAGGTCAGAAAATGACTCCAGTTGGATGGATGAATACTATCAGTGCACCTATGCTTTCAGGACTATGTGCTTTGTTTAAGTGAAACCAGCTATCCTTGTGCTGTTTCCACAGTTAGTTGATAAGTGACAGAATTTTGACTTAGCTGAAAACTGCATGCGGCCTGTTCATGATTCTGCCATTTAATGTGGAGATGAGTGGTTTCCAGGCCTGGGTTTGTGGCACTCACAGACCCAATTATAGCATTCATGGCTATCCAATTAGCTTTAGGATGTGCCAAGAAATGATCAAAAAAGTTCTCAGAGCTGGGTGTGGTGGATCACACCTACAATCCCAGTACTTTAGGAGGCCAAGGCAGGTGGATTGCTTGAGCCCAGGAGTTCAAGAACAGCCTGGGCAACATGGTGAAACCCTGTCTCTACAAAAAAAAAAAAAAAAAAAAAAAAATATATATATATATATATATATATATATATATATATAGCTAAGCATGCTGGCACATGCCTGTGGTATATATAGCTAAGCATGCTGGCACATGCCTGTGGTCCCAGCTACTTGGAGGGAGGCTGAGGTGGGAAGATCACTTGAGCCCAGGAGGTCGGGGCTGCAGTGAGCTGAGATCATGCCATCATGCCATCATGCCACTGCACTACAGCCTGGGCTTAGAAACTGACAGACAACTCCATTAACATATAACTATATGCTATATAGAATTATTGCTGGGGAAAGTGTTGCCAAAATAAATAACTTTTCGTAACTTTGCAAAGTTTGGGAATCAGTAGCATTTGAGTGTCTGTCTGTATGTATATCTGTCTTAAATCCAAATGGTTTAAGGCTTATCCATCTACCTGGATGATCTCTGCCTCTAGCATTTAAAAATGAAGAATTGACTGCTTAATGCCTGGAGAAGCAAAATAATCGGCTAGTGAATTCACAGTCCACAGCCAAGTGGAAGCATAATAGGTGCTCCATCTTCTATCAGACAGGAAAATATGGCTAATTTTATTCTTGAGGCCGGGTGTGGTGGCTCACGCCTGTAATCCCAGCACTTTGGGAGGCCAAGGAGGGTGGATTGTCTGAGGTCAGGGGTTCAAGACCAGCCTGGCCAGTGTGGCAAAACCCTCTCTCTACTAAAAATACAGAAAAAAAAAAAAAAAAAGGCCGGGCACAGTAGCTCAAACCTGTAATTTCAGCACTTTGGGAGGCCGAGGCAGGTGAATTGCCTGAGGACAGGAGTTCAAGACCAGCCTGGACAACATGGTGAAACCCCGTCTCTACTAAAAATACAAAAATTAGCTGGGCGTGGTGGCACACGCCTATAGTCCCAGCTACTTGGGAGGCTGAGGCAGGAGAATCACTTGAACCTGGGAGGCGGAGGTTGCCGTGAGCTGAGATCATGCCACTGCATTCCAGGCTGGGTGACAGAGCAAGTTTCTGTTTCCAAAAACAAACAAAAAACAAAGAAACAAAAATTAGCCAGGTGGCGGCACATGCCTATAGTCCCAGCTATTTGGGAGGCTGAGGCAGGAGAATGGCTTGAACCTGAGAGACAGAGGTTGCAGTGACCCGAGATTGAGCCACTGCACTCCAGCCTGGGTGACAGAGCAAGACTCCATTTCAAAAAAAAAAAAAAATATATATATATATATATACACACATATATATGTGTATATTATATATATAAATATATACACATATATATTTGTATACACATATATATGTATATGTATACACACATATATAATGTGTATATATATACACATTATATATACACACATTATATATACACACATTATATATATACACACATATGTGTGTGTATATATATATACATATATATGTGTGTGTATATATATATATATTCTTGAAAAATAATGGCCTAAAGTCTTTTTGTGGATCCAATTTATATCAACTTTAGTACAAATACTAATTTTTAAAGCACATGACTATAGTGAAAACCTGTGGTTTTTATAATCACAATGCATTCAAAGAATTCTGCCTATTTTGTTTGTTTTTGCCCTGGAGGAGCTGAGGGTACAAGTAGATTCCTGTAGAACACAAAGGTGTAGGCAGAAGTTTTAGTGACTTAGGCTATTTGGAATCCTAGTTGAATTTCCCATTAGCCAAATTCTTTGTTGGTTTCCTATGGGATAGAGATGAAGGGAAAAGGTGTTTCCTTCCTGAAGAGTTGAATTTAACCACACTGGATGTCTGGCACTGTCCTTGGCTATGATGATGTATCATACGAAATCAAATATACATACATATATGCATATATGTCTACACACATGCATACAAACATATCCATACATACTACATATATACATATATCTACACACATACTTGGATGAAGCAAGAGCCATGAACAAAAATGTCAATTATTTTTTCTACCATGGACCCTTTGAAAAAGTCATAGACCCTGTTAGATAAAGTAATTAACTAGAGACTTTGAAAATCTTCCTACTGGCAAGCATACTAGGAATTTTAATGAAATGTAATTATCACACATTGCCACAGCCATTTTAGAACTCGATATCATGACAATTTTTATGACTGCACAATAAAACCTTGAAATAGCTGCAACTAAAGTGGTGATCTTAGAGAGTTTATAGAGGGAAGCAGAAAAAGAGAATTTTTAAAAGAATTGCTCTGAAACTCATGAAGCAAGCCATTTAAATAGTCAAAATAATGAGAAGAGATTTTTTTGCATTGCAGGAGAGTTTCAGGAATCAGACGAAAGCCTGAGCTCAGGTGAGGCACCTGCTAATGGGATGTGTGGAGTCAGCCTCAGAAATGAGCTTTGTTCAACAAGTGCCCTTGCAGAAACACAGCTGTCACACTGTCTTGCTATTATCTATGCTCTTGAAGTTTATCAGTAAATCAGTTAATGGCCAAATCCGATTGTCTCCATCTTCACTGATGGTTCATTCCTTCTGCAAATTCTTTTCCTGTTTTCTGCAACTACATTATTTCCATTCTCCTTCTGGGTGATTTATCAGTCTGTGCCAATAATTTAGCACACAGTCATTCCACAAATATTTCTGCACAGCAACTATGGGTGAGGTGGTAGATAAAACTATTTAAATAATTTCTTAAGTTGTTATAATTTTCTTTTAGCCTTTCCAACTATGGTGGAAGTTGGAATTAAGGGCAAGGGCCATGTCTCATATTCCTGAGTCATTCCCAGAAGTTATCTCAGCACAGAATCACTTGGTTAGGTAATTATGTGTTAGTGTTTTTGATTGATTATATCTGCCTGTATGTAAATAACACCTGATGAAGAAGAGAAGGCTGGCAATTTTGGTATGAGGATACAAATAGTGTGCAGCTAGTTTGGTGGAATCAAATCTAATGAGAAATATGTCAAATGCATTTCAAACAATTTCATTCATCATCATCTTGACTGCCATGATTATGATCATTTATTTAACTCTTGCTTGATAGCAGGTACTGCTCTAGAGCACTCTTTATGAATTTTTCACTTAATCCTCACTACAACCCAGAGTGCTGTCACAAGTCATTTACTGAAATAGGATTTCATAGTAGTGAATATTACCTATATTCTGTCTTGGACTTGGAATGGTGTTTTTTACTCATCAGTGTGGCTTAAAGGAAAAAGTCTGGATTTGCAAGCCCAAAAAGCCTGGATTTGAACACCAGCTCTATCACATGGCTATGTGGCCCTGAGCAAGTAAGCTATGCCACATTAGCCTTTGCAGAGTTATGAGCATTAGCGATAACACACGGGAAGAACCCAGCACGTGGCAGGCACTCAACAAAAGCAGCTGCTATTATTATTATTATTACATACATACACCCACACATGGCTTATTACTTAAAGAATGTGATCTAATGTGTATTTGATAAGAGGTAGCCATTTTTAATGGAGATGAGTATTGGGTTGGGATTCAAAGACCTTAATTTTATTTATTTATTTTTTTGCTGCTAACTCTATGGCTTTGAGCAAATTGCAGAATCTTTTTGTTCTTCTGGATTCCACATCCGATAAAATAATACTTGCTCCTCCTGGCTTCATGGATAGTCATGAGAATAGATTGTTTGAGTGTTTTGAAGTTCTAAGGAAAAGATGTACTATATGAACCTAGAGCAGTACTATAATTGGCCTTTAAAAAGTTTATCCAATCCTGGGCAAGCTAATGTTTTCTGGTGGTAAACTGTACAAAATAATTATTATTTAGTGAGAGAGACAGAAGCTTTGAGTCACCCAGATCTTGGTTTGAACTCAGGTTTGTCATTCTTCTAGCTGTGTGACTTTGGTCAAGTTATTTTCCCATCTGAGCTTCAGTCTCTTCATATCTAAAATGGGCATAATATGTATCTCATAGAACAGTTTTCCATGTAAAATACTTAGTGCAATATTAGATGACCTCTGGTTGCTTTTCCTTCCTGAAGTATCCACTAAATAATCATTATAATTTCTGCATTTTGAATTGCAAATATTTCTCAGATTGGTTAAGGATGTTGTTCTCTGTTCTTACTTATGCCTACTTGTGTCCATTTTCATGAGTAAGAAACAAAAAAAACCCCCAAAATTGGCTACACCAAAACAATATTAAGCAAAAAAAACCCCAAATCTGTAGGCATCACATTACCTGACTTCTAATTATATTACAAGCCTGTAATTACCAAAACAGCATGGTACTGGCATAAAAACAGGCACATAGAAGGGAACAGAATAGAGAACCCAGAAATAAAGCCAAATACTTACCACCAACTGATCTTGGACAAAGCTAACAAAAACATAAATTGGGGTAAGGACACCCTATTCAATAAATGGTGCTGGGAAAACTGGCAAGCCACATGTAGAAGAATGAAACTGGATTCCTATCTCTCACGTTACACAAAAATCAACTCAAGATGGATCAAAGACTTAAATCTAAGACCCAAAACTATAAAAATTTGAGAAGATAACATTGGAAAAACTCTTCTAGACATTGGCTTAGGCAAAGAACTAATGACTAAGACCCCAAAAGCAAATATAAAAAACCCAAAAATAAATGAATGAGACCTAATTAAATTAAAAAGCTTCTGCGCAGCAAAAGGAATAATCAGCAGAGTAAACAGACAACCCACAGAGTGGGAGAAAATATTTGCAAACTATGCATCCAACAAAGGACTAATATCCAGAATCTACAAAGGAACTCAAACAAATCAGCAAGAAAAAAGCCAATAATTCTATCAAAATGTAGGGTAAAGAAATGAATAGACAATTCTCAAAAGAAGATACACAAACAGCCAACAAGCATGAAAAAATACTCAACATCACTACTCATCAAGGAAATGCAAATTAAAACCACAATGAGATACCACCTTATTCCTGCAAGCATGGCTATAATAAAAAGTCAAAACAAAACAAAACAAAACAAACAATAGATGTTGGCGTGAATGTGGCAAAAAGGAACACTTTTGCACTGCTGGTGAGAATGTAAATTAGTGCAACCATTACAGAAAACAGTATGGAGATTCCTTAAAGAACTAAGAATGGAACCGCCATTCGATCCAGCAATCCTACTACTGGGTATCTACCCAAAGGAAAAGAAGTCATTATATGAAAAGGACACATGCATAGGCATGTTTATAGCAGCACAATTAGCAATTACAAAAATATGGAACCCAGCCTAAATGCCCGTCAACCAACAAGTGCATAAAGAAAATGTGGTATATATACACCATGGAACACTACTCAGGCATAAAAAGGAACAAAATAATGTATTTTGCAGCAACTTGGATGGAGCTGGAGACTATTATTCTAAGTGAAGTAACTCAGGAATGGAAAACCAAATATTTTATTTTCTTACTTACAAGTGGGAGCTAAGCTATGAGGACACAAAGGCATAAGAATGATATAATAAACTTTGGGGACTTGGAGGGGAAGGTTGGGAAGCAGGTGAGGGATAAAAGACTACAAACTGGGTACAGTATACACTGCTTGGGTGATGGGTGCACTAAAATCTCAGAAATCTAACTAAAGAATTTATCCATGTAACCAAAAACCACTTGTATCCCTAAAACTATTGAAATAAAAAGAAAAATTAAAAAAATTGGCTACAACTTTTTCAAAGGTGCACTGCAGTGAAAGCTTAATTTTATACATAAACACACACTAGTTCTTGGTTACCATATGTCTTATGACATGGATTTGGCCATAATGCAGGTCAAATCATGTTCTCTGAAATGTCACAACTGTATAGTAATTTTGTGATAAACTGATTATTATTCACGCCAACATGAACATCATAAAAAAGTTACCTGCATGTGGACATGTGTTTAAAATATTTATCTTAACACTGGGGAATATACAAAGACCATATTCACATCTTTGTCCAAACTGCTACTTAGCTCAAGTCATTGTCAAATTTTCTCTCACAAATATGAAATAGTGTTACTTGTGCCAGGAGGATTTATCTCCTGGCCTGTTTTCTTTGAGATGGTGTGAGATGGGAAAGAGAGGGGGATGGAAAACAGAAAAGGAGAAGCAGAAGAGAGAGAAATGTTACCTATTATAGATTTTAATCTAGATAATCACTTGTAAAAGTCAACACTGGAATGTTGGAAGATGTATGATTATTGTAATTCCTAGAAAATGAAATTGGTAAACAGATCTTGGCCAATGATTGACAACCAGCATTTGTTGAGTGCTTTCTATGTCCTAGACATAGTCCCAGATGCTTGATACATTTAATTCATATAATATTTACAACAGCCTATGAGTCAAGAACTATTATGATGCCCATTTTACAGATGAAGAAACTGAGGCAGAATTAGGTTAAGAAACTTGCACATAGGCAAATACCAAGAAAGCGGTATATCCAGGATGTAATCCCAAAGCACCTTGATCAGGATACTGATGAAAAGGAGAATGGTATGAAGGGAGTATGAGTCTTCAGGTGAGCCTTAGGTGAGAAGAGAGAAGTAACAACATTCATGCAAGTGAGAAAGTGGGATTCACATGTAACATTTAAGAAACATAGAGGAGGACCTGATTAGGATGGGCTGTTAGGAAATGGTGGAAAAGAAGACACAGTACAAATTAAGCAGAATGGGGCTGTATTATACAGTTTATGAGTAAAATGTCTATTCTCATGTTTGTCTTTTTTTGACTTGTTTAGAACAAATGCACAGAAGCCAAAGATTTAATTAGATGCACAACTGTTCATACATGAGCTTCAGCATGGGTTGAAGAGGGAAGGAAGCAAGGTTTAAAGGCTGAGTGGTCCACAATGGACCCATGCACAGAGAAGAATTCAGTAAGAGGATGGCACTGGGAGCTCAATCCTTCTGGATGTGCCCTCTGGAATCAGGTTAGCCAGGGGAAGATGTCTATGAGCCATGCTGACATTTTGACCAGAGTTCAGTGAGTTTTGGGAAACAGGTTTGTCTGCTTCTGGAAAACTAACAATTCTAGGAGGATCTTGATGGTAAATGTCTTATTATTCATGCTCTGCTGCTGGTCACAAAGGGTCAGAAGGATATACGGCCAGAGAGATAAGTTTTGTATAGGAACAAAGATCCATCCTGGAGCTAAACCAGTTTCCACTCAACAAACTACATTCTATTTCCGTTATAATAGCATCAGCTTGCTTGATGCAGGGGTCCTCACAGATTTTTAAACAAATGTTTGATTTTATATTGATCCAATAGTAGAAAGGCAAACTAAATTGTAAAGATGCTGGAATTCAACAACTCATCAAAAGGACGTGATATTTGCCCTATCAAAACAAAGCAGGCTGCTTTTTTCCACTTAAATGCCAGATAATATGTAAAGTGTATTTCAAAATTGGATGCCCAGGGAATTTCTCTTTTATGTAGCTCCTATTTAAGGCGTCAATACCTATGCCCAGAAGAAGAAGAAAAACCAACCCATTAATGCTCACTTGACATTTGTGGATCTCAAGCTTGTCTGCACATAGGAATCATCAGGGGAGCTTGGAAAAAACACTGGTACCTGGGTCTCGTACCCAGAGGTTCTGATTTAACTTGCCTGGGCTGGGACTTAAGCATTTCTAAAGCTGCCCATATGATTCTAATGTGCAGTCAGGGTTGAGAACCACCGTGAGTGGCAATTGCCATTCATAGTTTCAAAGGGAAAATCTGTCTTGCAATTTTGCAGCGGCAGCACGTTACAGGGAAGAAAGTACTCAACGTGAAGTGAAGAGATGCAGGTTTTGGCTTTGGGTTTGTAGCTTAACTTTTCCGGACCTAAATTTCCTTATCAGAAAAATGATACCATTCAACTTAGAAGATTTCTAAGATTCCTTCAAACTTTGATATTCTCTGGTTCTAGGCCTGTGATTCTTAACCTCGTTAAAAAATACAGATTCCTTGGCCTCACTTCCAGACATTTTTAACCTGGCTGGTCTGGGGTGTGCATCAGCATTTTTCAAGTGCCACCCAGGTGAATTTATTTTTTATTTTCTGTTATTTTAGTTTTGTTTTTCTGAGACAGGGTCTCACTCAGTCGCCCAGTCTGGGGTGCAGTGGCACGATCACGGCTCACTGCAGCCTCGACTTCCCAGGCTCAAGCGATTCTCTCACCTCAGCCTCCTGAGTAGCTGGTACTGCAGGCACATACCACCATGCCTGGCTATTTTGTTTGTGTGTGGAGACGGCGTCTCCCTAGGTTGCCTAGACTGGTCTAGAACTCCTGGGCTTAGGGGATTTAGAACTCCTGCCTCAGCCTCCCAAAGTGCTGGGATTATGGGAGTAAGCCATAAGCTGCCGTGCTCGGCCCCAGGTGAGTTTAATGTGCCGCCAGCATTGAGCATCACTGCTCTTTGTTCTCTGTGGAACAAACATGCTTTAAGAAAGAGGTCGAGATTTGCCCCTCAGTATGCACATGTGCATGTGTGTGATGGTGTAGGGGGATGGGGAGTGTCTGTACATAAACGTGCCCGGGGGTGTAACGCCCAGCTGAGAGAGTGGTGGGAATTCACACTCCGTCTCATATTAATTCAGGAACGTGGAAGTAATGCAAACACATATGTCCATGTTGTCTTAATTAGTCCCCGCTGGTTGTTGTGTTCACATAGTCAAGAAGTGATGCCAAGTCTCTGGGATTCCAGCCCATTTTTATTCTTTTTATATTTATTTATTTATTTTGAGATGGAGTTTCACCCTTTTTGCCCAGGCTGGAGTGCAACGGTACAATCTTGACTCACTGCAACCTCTGCCTCCTGGGTTCAAGTGATTCCCCTGTCTCAGCCTCCCAAGTAGCTGGAATTACAGGTGCCCACCACCACGCCTGGCTAATTTTGTATTTTTAGTAGAGATGGGGTTTCACTATGACTATGTCGGCCAGGCTGGTCTGAAACTCCTGACCTCAGATGATCTTCCCGCCTCGGGCTCCCAAAGTGTTGGGATTATAGGCATCAGCCACCGTGCCCGGCCTCAGCCCATTTTAATTCTTATTGGCTTCATAGGAATGAAAACAGCAGGTAAGATGGCTTGGAATAATAATACCACCCAATATTCGCACACTAGAGAAAATTAATCTCAGTCTCACTTTAGTACATTACATGTATAATATCACTTAATCCTCACAAGGGTGAGGTTAATTTTCTCCATTTTAGAGACAGAAAACCTGAGACTCAGGAGAAAGTAAGTGACCTATTTGAGAAGACACAACTAGAAAGTGGTGGCGGCCAATATTCTAACCCCAACCTTTGGATCTCTTTTCTCTGTTGACTTACCTCATGCACCCACATTGACTCCACCAAACAACCTTTAGGTGACCCGGCACAAAGATGTGGTAGGAGTGGGGCATTCACTATCTCTGGGATTAAGAGTGAAGAGAATGGGGCTAGTCATGCTGATTTTCCCTTTGTTCCCCATGGAGTGTCAAAACCTGACTGTGTTGCCTTGGAATGAAGGCCATTCACCTTGTTAAGAGGATCAGAAGCAGGGTGCATGCCAGGAGGGACATCGAGAGAGAGCAGATTCCAAGCAGGTCAGTTCTAGCCTCCGCTGCCACCTCGAACCTGAACAATTCAGTGTCATTATTCTGAATTTTCTTCTTCCTTTTTTAAAGTCAGGCATACTGTCGCCAAAAACAGATAATCTTCAAAGTAGCCAGAAAGAAAGAGCAAAAGGCCAAGATATAAAAAGTCGATAGAACACAACAGAGCTGTCTGGGCATGGAGGCTCGCTCCTGTAATCCCAGCACTTTGGGAGGTCAAGGTGGGTGGATCACTTGAGTCCTGGAGTTCCAGATCAGCCTGGGCAACATGGCAAAACCCCATCCCTAAAAAAGCACAAAAATTAGTCGAGCATGGTGGTGTGTGCCTGTAGTCCTAGCTACTCAGGAGGCTGAGGTAGGAGGATCACCTGAGCCCAGGAGGGCGAGGCTGCAGTGGGCCATGATCACGCCACTGCACTCCAGCCTGGGTGACAGAGTAAAACCCTGTCCCAAACAAAACAAAACAACAACACACAACACAGCTATCAGGTTTGACCCACAGATTCAATAACTGCTTTAAAGATTAAGGCTCAAAATTTTCTTGAAGTTCTTAGATTCCTAAGCTATGGTTTGAGGGCCACCAGTAAACACAATCGTGGGTTAGAATAGTGCTTCTCAAACTTTAGGGAGCATCAGAGTCACCTGGAGGACTTGTTAACACACAGATTGCTGGGCTTCACCCCTAGGGGTTCTGATTCAGAAGGTCTGCAACAGCCAGAGAATTTGCATTTCTGACAGACTCTCAGGGATGCTGATCCTGCTGGTTCGGGATTAGAGTAACAATTCACTAGTGCTGTGGATACACTGAAGCTAGAGACAATCAGAAATACTCTCCAGGTCTTCACTTCTAAAGCTCACTCAGGCCCAATGTAAAGAAATTCTATAGAAAGAAATCACCATCAGGGCATAGCCTAATTCTTTGTTCCACGAATTCAGGCCTTTCTAAAAGAGACCATTGCTGATGTTCTCATATATCCACATAATAGATCTAAATTCAGACTGATTCACAGAGAAATGAAACAGTGGAAGAAAATTCCAGATATGAAAGCATTTCATGGGGCCAAAACAAGTTCAAAAAATATGAAAAAGCAAAATTAAGTTTGTAACTTAGTTAGCATTCAGCTCGTGAGTGAAAAGCTTGTGCCAAAGTACCATAATCTAGTTTACGTTACATTTGCCCTTTAGGACATATATTAAAATTTTAGGGCAAGCCATATGGAGAGGTTTGTAAAATTACACACTGAAATGTAGGCAGTGTACCTTATTCCCAAAAGGCTATAATGTTCACCTCTTAGAGCTAAAAGAGTAACAAGATCACCAATTTGCATGAGATATATTTAACACTGAACATTTGCAACTCCTGAATATAAGTAAATTAGTCTATTGAGGCTAGCTCATAAAAATCATCTTAGAGCTACAAAACAATTCTGAGGTTTTATTCATAATAATATTTGGAGCTTTCACAAGAAAGATTTGAAGACTTCAAATTAAAATATAATGAATAGGTCTCAGCTTTTCTCCACTAAACACTTGAAAATTAAGATGTACTAGAATGTAGTGAAGGCTTTGTTTCAGCCCTTCCTTCAACAGCTCTCCCTCCCTATCCTCTTCTATTTCAAAGGGATCCTGTGTACAAGAAAGCATGAGGAAATGCAGGGTATAAGGATCAAGTTGTTTATTATGAATGTCTATTCAACAAGCTAGATACCATATAATAAGCGTATAATGAGTGAGGCCATTTTAATAATAACTTTGTTACCTACTCATTCCATGAGCCTGACATCTTGAACTGGTGTTGGTGAATTGTGTGGATATCTAGAGGTCAGTTAAGTTAAAAAAGACTCACAGATTTGAACTTCTCTTCACCTGGTTATTGTAACTTACCTTGGAAGGCAGCAAGTGGCCTGAGTTTTTGAATCAGACAACTCCTGTTTGAATCCCAGCTGCCCATTTGTAAAATGGAGATGCCAATGCCCACCTCACTCTACAGATGTGAGGATTAAATTGAGTAAATGCTACAAAATCCTGCGTACCGTGCTTGACGTAAGACAAATGCTCACTATGTGTTAGTATTTTTTACTTTCCTCTGATTTTGTTCTCAGCTGCAATGATTTGGGCCAAAGTTCGGTTCCTCTTGTCATGACACAGCATTTTCTTTTAGCTAGCATACATTTCAATCAAGGGCATTTAAAATCAATGGTTTTAAACTGGTTTAAATTCATACGTACTCACTTTCTTTAAAAGCAATGTTAATTCATCACACAGTATTTCTTTTATTCTTACTGATAATAACTGATATTCTGGGTAGCTCTGGGGTCTATAGTAATATTTCTACTAACAAAGAGGATCTATTCTAATGAAATATTTGATGCCAGGATCTTTGTGAGCAGAAGTAGGAACAATAAACAAACAGAATATGGTTTCTCTTCTCATTCCTCAAGCTTGGTCACAGGCTGTGTCCTCTACTGGGGGTAAGATGACATCTGACTTTAGCCTAGGGTGAAGGCCCCATCATGTCTCTTGGGGTGGTTCACTGCCAAGAGGCTCAGCACGTACCTGTGCTTTGACTAAGTAGCCTTTTGGCAACTCTTCAGTGACTAGTTAACAGGGACTATAACAGGAATCTTCTCCTCAGAGGAAACCAGTGTCTTTTGGCATAGAACTTTCTCTGAGATCATCATCTTTGTTAACTGGAGGGAGCCCAAGTAGTAATGGGGAGGCCCAGCCTGAACCAGTTACGTAATTCTGTCCGCGGAGAGGTGTCTCAGTGAGCTTGCCCTCAAGGCCACTGGGAAAAGCTTCTTTATACACAAATGTACATTCTTTTATATGTGGATAATTTTCTAAATTAGAGATGGAGAAGCACATGAGTGGTGGTAAAGAAAGCCTGCGTCACTCACCTGCCCCGGTTGTTCACAGGCTGTCTGGTACCTGGCCTGCTGGCACAGTTCTTTGACCCGTTCGTATTTGGGCAAGTGATTTGACTGTTGGATATTCTTGCTGGATTCTTCCTTCTTACGTAGAAATTTGCTTCGACAGAAAGGGAAAAGCTTCGTACGTGAGAAGTGATCTGAATTACGGTCCCCTGAGTCCTGCCCCCTTTTTTTTTTACCCTGTCACATGACTCCACATTCTTTAAACAGCAAGAAATACATGTTAAAGCTCTGTCTACAGGAGTTCAACATTTGATGGGTCCTTTATGAAAATGACAAACTGGGTAGGATGAAGATGAGAGGTCAGGAAAAGATTCGTTCTTCCCAAAAGCATTAATTTCAAAATTTGGGCATACATGTTTCATTTTACATGCTCAAAGTTCCTTTTGTTAAAAAAATTATATAAATATTTTCTCTCTCCTAATTTATGTACAGAGAAAAACAAGGCAATGGGCATTAATGAACCAAAAGGGGAAACCCAGAAGTGACAATGGAAATAATTACAATGGCATACATTTATCTGTTTAAAACTAGGAAAGGCACACAAGGAAAAGAAGTAGGAAGTAGGAAGAAGGGTGCCGGGTAAGGCTTGGAGGCAGCTTAGAGAAGAACGTGGGGAGAATGGTAGAGAAACTCAATCCACTCGTCTGATTAGAAACCAGCACTGAGAAATGCAACAGTAAATCTACACCCATGATAAAGGCTTTGGTCCAAGCTTATGAGAATTTATTCTTTTCGGGGGATGTGGAATCATCATTCTCTTGCTTTTTTGGTATTTTAAAAATTGATATATCACAATTATACATATTTTGGGGGTACATGTGATATATGGATACCAGTCTACAATGTGTAATGATCAAATCAAGATAATTGGGATATTCATCATCTCATTTATCTTTTCCTTGTGTTGGGAACATTGCAATTCTTCACTTCTAGCTATTTTAAAATATACATAAATTATTGTTAACGATAATGTCCCAACTATACTATCAAATTCTATAACTTCTATCTAACTGTGTTTTTGTACCAATTAACCAACTTGAGGGTTATTCTTTACAATTCTGATCCAGCAATTATTACTCTATTGACCACTACAGAATAAGCAGCAAACCATTCAATCTTGTGACTAGGTTTACGAAATCTGCATGCTTAGTAAACAAAAATAAGGAGAAAAAAAATACTCAGCAGGGAAAGCTGCCCACTAGGACTGGTTCCCAGAAGCACCCCAGGAACCAATAATTACCCTCTTTCCACTAGGAATGTATCACGCCAAATTTTGGCCTTCTTGTTTGTTCGAAACCTGAAAGCAAAATGATAATATTTACTGTTGGCATCTGGACGTTTTTCCAAATGGATCTGTGCTAACAGCTGATTTAAAGAAACACCTCTCACTTCCCACAGACCATGAGTGCGTCTCCATCAATATGCTATTCACAAGCAGCTGAGAAATGCTCAGCTTGGGGTGATCCTTGTGGGCAAGGCATATTCTGCCTCCATGTCTTCAGCTGCTGGCTGGCTCTGGGCACCAGCTGGAGCTCAGTATGTTTGGGGCTGGCTGAGAGGAGGAACAGTGACGCACCTGTTACCTGGCTTTTCTGGGTCCAGAAGTTTGAGGACAGACTTGCCGTCCACATCAGGAGGTGTGTCGAGCCCAGCAATATCCAGGATCGTGGGGGCCAAGTCAATGTTGAGAACGATCTGCGGGACTCTGTAAAGGGGCACACGGTGATGGCTGAGATCCAATGCCAGGGGAAGGTGGCACTTAGGGCTGCTTTTTCTACAGCAGTGACTCATTGGCCTTCAACTCTTCTCACCCTCTCATCTGGTCTCCTAGGCATGGGTAGTTGTGTGGCAAGGGTGGGTGTGTGATCACAGCAATGGCACTGAGCAAGATTAACTGACTCTTGCCAGGGTCAGGCTGGAGAGATGCCTGCACCCCTGTGTTCTGATCACATCACCAGGCAAGATGCAACCTGATACATGGTTTTTGCAGCAAACATACTTTTGCTTAAAACCCAATAGTCCATAACTTTTCCGTTGAACAAGAGCTTTAAAATCAATATTTTAAAAAAGGATGTACAGTTTTTACAGTTGAATTCAATCTATGCTATCTAGTCCTTAAAACATAAGGCCTTCTAGATATAGATCTGACAATTCCCAGGGTGTTTCTAATAATCTTAGGAAGCACAATAACATTCTTCAAAGAAACCTTTCTTACTTCAATTGCCCTCTCTCCAGGATGTAGTATGATGCAGCAGCACATGAGGTACACGGGGGAGATTCAGAACATCTGGCTCTGGGCCCCACTGCCACCACTTCCAGAATCACGGATCTGAGAGGGGCACTGATGCTGTCTGCCTAGCTTCACTGTTACATCAGGGGTCCAGGCTAGATGCTTTTCAAGGGCCATTCCAGCTTCTGGATTCTACTTCCACTTTTTCTTTTAGTCTTTCCATAATTCTTTCATGGATGCAATCCCATTTTATTCAAAACATCCTGAGATGATTGACAAGGCCATTTTATGATGGGAAAATAGGCAAGGCCATTTCATGATGGGAAAATAGAGATGCAAAGAGAAGCAGTGACCTGCCTACAGTGACAGAAATAGCAGCCTAGTCCTTTCGCTCTTTTTCCTTTAAAAGAAAAGCCAGCTTTTAAAAATTTATCTTTTAAAAACATTTCTTTCGGAATAATTTTTAAAAGTTAAACACTAAAAGGATGGTGTCAGGTTTTTTTTTTTTAAATGACAGCGTATCTCTGATTCGAAGAAGGGTGATATCCCAGAAGATCACATCCTGTCTGTGCACACAGACCAAAAAGACATGGATTCCAGTCAATTTGAAAGAATTAGTCATTGATACACTTATTTTTCCTTTCTCTTTAAGTAGTATACTTGAGCTAATTTAAGATGTGGCAAGGAGGAAAAGGTTTTCATCTTCGAAATTAACCAACCTACACACATCCTTTTTTGTTTTGGATGAAAGGAAACCAGATACTGAGACTGGTAATTGAATTATCTTAGACACACATGAGGTACGACAGTTGAATGTTACAAACAGAGAAATACGTACATTGATCCTGGTTCTACACTTGGACCACGAATAAAAAAAGGCACACGAATATCAAAGTCATATGGCATGGATTTCCCCTTGACCAGTCCAAACTGCCCAATATGGTAACCATGGTCGGCGGTGTAAATGATGTAAGTATTCTCCAGCTCCCCCGTCTCCACGAGCATGTTATACAGCTGAAATACAGCAAAGGAACAAGTCAGAATCAATTGTGCTGGTATAAGATGATGCTCAATAGTGTTGCCACGATTGCCCCCAAATCTTTTTCCTGTTATTTTTAAAAGGCAAGAGTTGCTTTAATAACATTATCCACATTTTCTATTTGCTTACAGTCTGGGAGGGAAAGGTCCAATGGTAAAGTTGAAACGTAACTTTTTGGAATCTAGCAGATTCTACTTTTAGGCTTTTTGTTTGCTTGTTTGGTAGAACAAAAACAAAAACACCCCACACAACAACCTCTACCATCAAACTTTATAGGTTGTACTTTGAAAATCCATTGTTAAAGTTATCATCACATATCTAATTACCAAGGGTTAAAAACAGGCTGCTTCTGAGCCTGATCCAGTTAAATCCAGCCTGAGGCACATCTTGTTTGGCTTATACTATGTTTCAAAGTTCAAAAAATTTCAAATAAAATTTTTTGTGTTTCTGGCTTCTTTAAAAAAGTCAGAAGACCTGCTGATACTTGATCCACATTTCTACATGGCAAAATTTAGCTGGAGCTGAGTAATTGCTGTTCCTTTAGATGGGGCCCTTAACTTAAAGTTCAAGTTCAGCACAAGCTCCATCATTCTTTATTGCCTTTGAGGATGTGGCCCCTGATCTACGCTGATTTGATTTTTCTCTCCTCTTTTTTACTGGCTCCATAAGAAACCAACCCTGGAGAGGTAGATGGAATGAGGACAAGATAAGGGAGGGATGATTAAGCCACTAAACACATACTCTCTCTCTTTCTTTCTCTCTCAAAATGATGCTGGAAAATGAAGGGGAAAAAACCAAACGGGATTGGCAAGAATAAGTCTACACAAAGGAAGCTGGGCCAAAAACTATCACTGAGGTAGGTTCATGTGCTTACCCTCTCCACAGAATCATCCACTGACATCAAAGTCTGGAGCCTTTTGCGCTGTAGAATGTTTGTAAATTCCATGTGGATGGGCAGCATTGGTCCTGTGTACTGCATAATCCAGTGTTTATCCATATTTGGTGCATAGTTATAACTAGGAGTTCTGAAAATATCCAGAAAGGAATCTTACTATATATTTCTTACTTAGTCTTTTAGGAAAATATCTTGAGGTTGTGAAATAATCATTAAGGAGAGATAATTGAGACACTGCTAAAACATTTTCCTCTTCCAACTATCTTCTGTTTGCATTTATAAGAAGATGAAGTCTTCACCACCCCAAACAGCAAATATCCTCTGAAGGTATATATATTCAAACATATAAAACCATGACTGGCAGCTGAACATGTAATTAGAAGTTCATTTGGGTTCACTGAATAAAATGTGTAAGAAACATACCAAGATAATTATGGTTATGTTACAAATCTACACATAAAGTCTTGGTAAGGTACAAGGGAATATTCTCATATGATGTTAACTCATAAAAATTTTATTGCTAATGAGGCTATTAAATGTAGTCACAAATACGTTATGTGGAATGATGAATCATCATTTCAACACAGTTTTTCTCCTGAATACTTGAGAAGAGTATTTTATTGATTACTTACATATCTAGTTTTTATGAGTTTTTTATATAGATGCCATTACTTTAATTGGACTTGTGGGAATGATCACCAAGTCTACTTCCGCAATATACATGTTTACCAATAAAGCTATTCGTTTAATAAACAAATCAATATAGGTGCAGGGAATAATTTCTGTAAGCCACAAGGAAATTGTCCTATTGTTCCAGGATAGGTTAGTTCAAGTCTATATTTAATCTACTGCAGAGATCCACATGGTATCCCATGTCTTCCACTGGGTACTCAAAAAAATATGTTGCCTTCTCTTGATGTTTCACCCAACTCCCTCAACCATTAGATGCTGCCACCTCATGCTCTGCCATGGGTACGTAACATATCTATGCTATGGCAATTCTCACCCTGAGAATTATTTATTTATATTTGAACTCTTTAACAGACTATAATCTACTTGAATCTTCTTCAATGTTATTAAGCACATAGAGGCTAATATTAAAAACTGAGTGAGAGTTTAATATGTGTTGGGTATTGCGCAAACCATTTTATATACGTTAACTCACCTAATTGTCTCAGCTGCTCTGTAAAATAGGTTTATTATTCCCTCTTTACAGCAGAGAAAATCAAGCCTTGGCAAAGTTGAGGAACTCCTCCAAATTAACGACATTAGTAAGTGGTAGAAACAGGCCTGAATTCCAAAGCCCATTTGCTTTAACAAAATGAATGAGAAGGGAAGTGAGGGGTGCTTCCTACGTCTGAGATTGCTTTTAATAAGAACCACAACTTGACAAATAGGCAGCCTCACAGAATGAGCAACAGTTTATGTGACCGAGAAAACTGATTCCCAATCTCTGTCTGAGGAGGATCCCATCAGTGAAACGTGTGGATAATGACGGCTGAATGTGACCCCATGCCATTATTTATATTATAAAACTAGGGAAAGAATCAGTCACTGTGAGTTCTTTGATTTCAGGAGTCTTGACCGAGTCCTCCACTGGTTCTGTGGTGGCGTGGATTTCCCATGGGGAAAGCCTGGAGTTTCTGAGATTCACGGTGATCCGCTGGGACACTGCCATGCACACTGGGTCATATAAATGCCACCTGCTATTATATATTCTCTCCTGCCAGTGGAGTTGCAGAACCTCTCTTTGGATAGTAGAAAATGCTGGTTTGGGATCCTTGGCCTTCTTGATTGACAAAGTTACCCTGGTGACCAGGATGGGTGCTGGTTACCCAGTAGAAGCACAGCAGCACAAATAATATAACATTGAGCTTAGAAGACACTGTCTCTAAAAGTGTCTCAGTTATGCTCAGAAGTATGAGTAACTCATGTTTAAAGAAAGAGACAAGATTTAGAGCATGGAAAAGAGGGTGTGGCTCAAATGTGCTCATCTGTAAATGGGGTTAATAGCACTTTTCTTAAAAAGCTGTTTTGGGCCAGCCATGGTGGCTCACGCCTGTAGTCCCAGAATTTTGGAAGGCCCAGGCGGGTGAATCACCTGAGGTCAGGAGTTCAAGACCAGCCTGGCCAACATGGTGAAACCCCGTTTCTACTAAAAATACAAAAATTAGCTGGGCATGGTGGTGGGCGCCTGTAATCCCAGCTACTCAGGAGGCTGAGGCAGGAGAATCTTTTGAACCAGAGAGGTGGAGGGTGCAGTGAGCCGAGATTGCGCCACTGCACTCCAGCCTGGGTAACAGAGCGAGACTCTATCTCAAAAAACCACCACTAACAACAAAAAACAAAAAACAAACCCAAAGCTGTTTTGAGGAACAACCACCATATATACAGAGCACTTAAAATGCCTAGAACAGAGGCACTTGAATTTCCTCCATGAGCCAATAAACAAGGAACTCTCATGTAATTATTTGGGTTAGAAAAAATCCATAGTATTCCAAAACAAACCCTTCAGGTATGACCTGTCATCCTTAAGATAAACTTTCAATATAAACTTTCTCCTGCCTACCAAAGAAAATGGTTCATTAACCAAATGGTCCCCCCCTTTTTTTTTTTGGCCTGAAAGAGTTCTTCATATCTAAAAGTAAACCACAGTCATAAGGGAAGTGGGGAGGGACTTAAGCCCATGTTTCTTATTCTTCAAGCAGCATGTTGCGTTACAAACAGGATTAGATTAAGAGGTTGAGGAGGAGGAGGTAGGGGCTACGAAATCCCCTCAAAAAGGGTTTTTCGCCCATGTGGGTAGTCCGAGGTCAGAGAAATATAGAAAGTTCGTTGTGAAAGGCCCCTAACCATTTACCATTACATGCCCTGAAAAAAAATACAGCTATAACAGATTACACAGGGTTTCTTTATAATACCTAAACATCCTCTACTTATTGCCTTTGATGTTGGGCTGGGTTAATTTAAAAATAAATCTGGTTGACTTTTTTAAAACCACAAAACCTCAACACAAATAAAAATTACAATAGGGAACTGAAATGCAGGCTCACAGTGGGGAAATTATATCTTCCACCAGTTACCTTGATGTGCTTGGCATAGCTCCACCCCACTTGGAGGAACAGGGAAGCTTGCAGCAAATTACAAGCCTCAAATTGGACTCCCGGATTTACAGAATGACATATGTTAAATCTGGCTTATATTAAAAGGGAAAGTTCAGGGACTGTTGACAAAGCTGTCCTCTCCTGCCCCCCCTTATTTTTCTTAATTTCTTGATATGGGAGATGACCCCCAGCTCTGGGGATGAGGTCCCAGGTGGGATCTCAGCAGGCAGCAGGGACAGAGTGTGCATGTGCCTTTTAAAGGAAGACAGACTGCCACTGCTTCCCACAGAACAGCAGCTGTTCAGGGACCTGCAGGTGGAAGGTCGGGGGTCACTGGAATTGACAATGTTGTTGAAAAGTGATCTTTTGCCAAAGGCCTGTGGTTGCCCCCTGCTGAGGTCTGCCAAATTCCTCGAAGATGCGGCCTTCTGTTCCCCAGTGATAATTAAAGCTTGCTTTTCTAACTAAGGATTGCCTTCGAATTATTCAAACAGGCCCTGGAATTGTCAGCTGGAACACAAGCCACTGAAAAAAGCAGGTACCTGTTTTTGGGAGAAATGGAAAACCACATATTGAGTTATTCCAGAATGTTTTGGAATTAGACTCAAATATTCATCCCAGCTCTGTTCCTTAATATTATGTGATCTTGGACAACTTTTTGTCTAAGTCTCAGTTTCCTCATCTATATAATGGGGATAACAACTTTAAAGAGTTCTTGTAGGGGTTAAGAGATTTCTGTGGCTCTAGAGAGCAAATTCTGGGACCATATCATACCCATTCTCATAGGTAGCTGGAAAAGAGCTTATCCCTTAATTGCTCATTTGATTGTTGCAGCAACTCTGAGGACTCAGCAGGGCACATTAGTCCCATGTTACAAATGAGGAAGTAAAGTGCACAGAGGTGGCTCAGAAATAATGCACCGGGATAGCTCTCCATCAGTGCCCCTCCTACAACACCACACTGGCCACAGTCTTGAACCAGAGGCCCCACAAAGTACCTCAGAAATCCCACTCATTAAAAGGAAAATTGATATATCCATTTCTTCCTATCAAAAGTAAGTCCTAAAATCTTAGCTTTCATCCTGATTTAAAATACCAGCTGCTTCTGCTTCCCAATCAGGTATCTTCCCATCAGTTGCTGGGTCTACTTTTGTTGCAAATACAGAATAAAGTCTGGTCCTTCTAGGCACACTGGATGCATCCATGAAAAGGTAGATAACACAATACTGGTTATTTGCTTTAAAATTGAGAGGACAAAAGACCAGACTATCATTTGCAAATTTCTGTTGCTTTCTTAAAAAAAAAATTCTGTGTTGGAGGTAGAGTCACGTGTGCCTAACCTGGGAAGACCTTTCTGTTGCCTGTTAGATAAGGGCTTCACCCAGTACTGCACACTCCAGACCTTATACCCCCAAGAAAACATCCCTGTAATCCTCCATAGACTATTCCCATATATAAAAGTTTAGCTTTTCCCAGCGAGGCCTCCCTGCATATTGTTTTCCTATGGTCACTGCTCATTTGGATTTATTGCTCAGTACGCTGGATCATGGATACTTGAGTCCACTGTACTTGTAAGCTCAACCTTCACCATCATGCCAATTCTCCTGAGTGTTTGATTTTCTTTCCGGTATTGCTTACTGACACGACAGAAATAAGAATTCTAAAAATCAATAATGTTACCTTTCTTTTTGACAGGTGGGTATTTCAGGAGAATAATTCTTACTAGCAAAGAAAGAGTTTCAAGAGATGCATGTGTTGTACATTAAATCTATACCTGGGGAATTGCAAAGAACTTAGGAGTTCATTTTTAATGTCGATGGCCTTTGGTGTCGCTCCAGTGAAAATTAATATATTTCTAGTGTTTTGTATCTAACATGTGTTTTCTTCATTTATTTAGTCTCAAACAAACAAAAAACCCTAATGATCTAACCCTTAAATGTTACTGGTAGCAGAACCATCATTCTCTGAGAAATGAAATAAGACTTCAATTCCCAGAATAAGCCAGTGATACAGATTTAAGGTACACATTCAAAGCATTACATTGGAAATTCTACACTTAATCTCTCAAGCTGCACCATCTCAGTTTTCACTAAAACTGAACTTACTTAATGGACTTTGTGGAGATACTCCCCACCTAAGTTCAAATATCTGTAGATAGGTAACATTTGAACATATGCAGGATAATACCAAATGATCTTGATTAGAGGTATATAAGAAAAATAATTCAGAGTCTTTTCATGAAGTTATAAACACCAGTCAGAATTGTGCAAATGGATAGAATTGTTTATAACTCTAATCTGAATTGTGACTGTGATGTGAACTGAGTAAGTCTGGTGGAGTGAGAAGATCACCTGGGGCCAAGAGAATTGAGTTTCAGCTCTAGTTTTGTCCCTAATTACTCACATGACCTTCACTAAACCATCTGGGCCTTCCTTTAAGAAATATAGACTTTGGGTCTTTGTTTTTTAATCTAAAAAACTATGGAATTGTAGTATCTCTAGGTGTCTTTTAAATTCATAAAATCGACTGTTTAAATATCTTGATACTATTTTTAAAATGTTTTCATGTCAACTATTTAGTGAGGTGAACATATTTGTTCATTTGCTAAGCAACAATGAATTGTGCAACTACTTTGTCCAAAGGCATGTCCACCAGGCACTGAGAGGTAAAGAGATGAAACATTTTTGTCCCTGTCTTCAGGACAAAGCTACCTGCAAAACTCCAGGGCATCATTCACATGATATTTTATTTGAATGCCCCCTGGAGTTGTGCAACTCGACTTCAGGGATCTAAGTAAACAAGCAACACCAGCGCTGACAGTATAAGTAGCAAATGATCCACCCAGAGAAGAACAAGGTAGAAACAGAGAAAAGGGAGCAATGAGTTCTGCCCAAGTCAGATTTTTTTTTTTTTGTAGAATTTAAACTTTTCTTATCTTCAAAAGCACGTCCTTTCACGTATTTGTGGAAAGAGGTACGAATGTGCAAATTCTTTTAAGGCAAGACATTTCTTTCCAGCTTTAGATAACAAAGGTGTTTCAAAACCTTTGTCCGTGGCTTACACAGAGGGAGTTTTTCCTTTGACATCCTATGTTTATTCAAAAGCTCTACCCTCACAACAACTCTTGCAAATTAGTGCACATGGACTGTTTTACCAAGCATTTAGATTTCACTTGAACTTGTGTATTTGTGTGTGTGTGAGTCTACATTCACACACACACAGTCACACACATTTACAGGTATGGGAAGAAAGAACTGTTAAATTGGAATAACAGGCCAGGTGTGCTGGCTCATGCCTGTAATCCCAGCACTTTGGGAGCCTGAGGCGGGTGGATCACCTGAGGTCAGGAGTTCAAGACCAGCCTGACCAACATGGAGAAAACCCGTTTCCACTAAAAATACAAAATAAGCCGAGCGTGGTGGCGCATGCCTGTAATTCCAGCTACTCAGGAGGCTGAGGCAGGAGAATGGTTTGAACCTGGGAGGCAGAGGTTGTGGTGAGCCGAGATTGTGCCATTGCACTCCAGCCTGGGCAACAAGAGTGAAACTCCATCTCAAAAAAAAAAAAATTGGAATAACAACAACAAATTTTTAAAGCTGACAGGGGCATAGTTCATAGAAGGGTGATAAGGAGGTCCCTTAGTTTCCTATAGAATCACCAGGGACGTAAATGGCATCTCCTTCCCTGTCACGGCTTTTGTCCACAGGTGTATATGATGACATCACTGAGGCGAGGAGAGAGAAGTACCTTAAAGCAGGGGTGAAGGAACTGCATCCCTATGGAGATTCTGGGGAAATAAGTTACTGAAAAGTATAGTAGAGTCTTAGCCAGAGCGCAGGGCTTTCTAATACTAGGATTATTATGTGTGTTATTATGACAGAGGCTTTCTCAGATTTCTCAGTGGCCATGAGTAGCTGAGTTACAGTTTGATTAAACTATTTTCCCTGTCAACAAGTGGTCGATAATCCCCTTTCACTCTTCCTTGGTAAGCATAAGCTCTACCATCCATTTGTAAAGCTAACAGGCCAATAGCGAACTGGCTTCCTCTCTTTGTTGGGAACGGCAAACACCTTGGAAAGATGATACATCCACCCCAGTCTGAGAGGGTCAGGTAGTTATAACCCAATGCCGGATGAAAGTGATCCGGATGATGCCTGACCACCAAGGAAGAAGACCGAAAGGAAAGTGTTCACGTTACTTGCATCCCTACAATTGGGGAGAACCTATGGTTTCTTGCTCAGTGTTTGCAGGGCCTGCCAAATATTTCTGCAAAGTACTTAACTTCTCGCATCCCTTTGCCTGAATGTGTTGCTAATGTTTTCGCTAAGGAAGCTGGTCATTGAGCAGTTCCATGCACTACCATCGGCAGCTTGTCTTCAATTTATCTCACTCCTTTTGTCTGAAGACTGAACTGTGAACCTGTGCACACACTCACTCCTTCCAGCCCCTTCCTCCAGCAGCAGCCAGGGAGACCTTCACAGCAAAGATGCCAGGAATTCAAGGCTTTCAGGGCCTGCAGGAGACCACATTCTAGGTGCACAAAACCCAAGGATTAGCAGCAAAGAGAAGCTGAATCCTTCAACCGACCACATGAATTTTCATTTCCTGTGGCTAAGGGAGTTCTCCAAACTGGCACTTACCCATAGCACATACTTGCACCTGGAAAAGATAACACAGTCCAGATTGGTCCTTACCCTGTCTGTTCCATTGGAATGGCCAGGTGTGAGAGGCTCATCACAATGGGAGTCTTAGCTTGTCAAGAGGTCTGTCATGTCACAATGGACAAGCATTAAGTTGTCATTTCTCTCACTGCTTCCCCTAAACCTTAAGTTGAGCCATATGAAATTGCCCTTTTTCAGGTCCAGAATGATAGAATATTGTTAGTTTCTTAATAAAAAGGATCAATAAGAATTGACACTTATTAAGTGGCTTGTATGTCCCAGGCTCTATGTGGGGACTTTACCTACACTGCCTCTCTTAATTTCTCTTCATGACATCACATCAAGGTGTTAGTATTATCTCCATTTTACAGATGAGACAGTGGAGGTTTCCAGAGATTAAAGAAAGCACCCCTACACTTAGTGAGGGCAGCTGAGGCAGGAAACCAGGCTTGTTAGCCTCTAAGGCCACCCTCTGCACTGTGTAGATTTTACTTTATAGAATCACTAATAAGGGCAATAGAAGGTTCATTTGAACTAAAAGGGAACTACTGAATCTATTTGCCTGTGGAAATGTCTGAGCCACCTCCTATTTTGTTACTACCTAACCTCCAGTGACTCTCTGCTTGCAGTTACATACAAACTCACTGACACCCTGAATATTCTGCAACAGTTTCCCTCTGCAGCATTGTTCCTTAGTGCTGCTTTCTTTGTAGCCCATTCTCCAGTTTCTAGGACACATCTTAGATTGCCTCCCTTATACAGTGGCCACGTGTCCTTGCCATATTCTCTTCCTGAAACCCAATCTCTAAACAATTATCTGCAGAAATTTTACCCATCTTTTGAGGCCCACTTTGAAGCCTTGGTCCATGAAGTTTTCCTGGTTTCCTTCAAAGATATGAAGGCTTCCCCCTCCCCGCTCCACAGCCCTGCGAACATCTGCTCTGTGCTTGTCACTTCTGGCCCTATTGGTGATATTGCCATTGGGATACTTGCCCGTCCTGCCCCTAGAGCAGAGGTTGGGGCAAAGTTACTTTATCGAGGATGAGATAGTATTTCCAGGCTGTATGGTATCTGACACAACTACTCGACTTGGCTGTTATATTGTGAAAGCAGCCACAGACAATACATAAATGAATGAGCATGGCTGTGTGTCAGTAAAATTTTGTTAACAAAAACTGGTGGCAAGCTAGGTTTGGACTGTGGGTACCAGTGTGCCAACCCCTGTCTTAGTTTATCAGTCCTTAAATGTTAGCAACTGTGTCTTCCTCACGCTTATCTATATCCCTGCTGGGCTGCATAGTGTCACATGTGGCACTGATAAATATTCGTGGAATGAAATAGAATTTTTAATTACTGGAATCAGAGATGTTTTTCTTTTCTTTTCTTTGTTTTTTTTTTTTTTTGTAGACAGAGTCTTGCTCTGTCGCCGAGGCTGGAGTGCAGTGGTGCCATCTCGGCTCACTGCAAGCTCCGCCTCCCGGGTTCATGCCATTCTCCTGCCTCAGCCTCCTGAGTAGCTAGGACTACAGGCGCCCACCACCACGCCTGGCTAATTTTTATTTTATTTTTTGTATTTTTAGTAGAGACAGTGTTTCACAGTGTTAGCCAAGATGGTCTTGATCTCTTGACCTCATGATCCGCCCGCCTCGGCCTCCCAAAGTGCTGAGATTACAGGCGTGAGCCACCGCGCCTGGCCAGCACAGAGATGTTTTTCAAAAAGCTATTGCTGAGACCCTGAGAACTCTGCAGGCTCCTCCCCTCATGCAGTATTGAATCCATGCAACTGAGCTCTTATAAACTCTTGACCTGAGGCTGATTTTCCTGCAGGCTTAGGACCTTGCCTCAAAGCTTCAAAGGCAGGCTGACTTTTAAGGAGCCATAAAACACTCTGTTTTGTCAACCCCTTCTCCTCCAGCTTGAGGGAACATCTGTAAAGTTTACAGTTATAGGAAGGAAGTCACCTTAGGCTGGGTTTCTCCTAATGCAACAAAGATAGGTAAAGTGATTTCTGATTCAACAGAAATGGGAACAGAGGGGTTCAGGGGTATTGAAAAAGCCCGCAGGACTTTTTCCTTTCATTGAATCAGTTGGCTACTAAATTTGTAAGTGAGCTATAATGGAGAGCCACTTGTCACACATGGGCTTCATTCATGAATTTACTCGCAGAGTTGTATATAGCGGAAGATCTTCAGAAGCTTAAATATCCACACATGGAGTTGACTCCAAAACATAATGGCTTATCCCAGCTATATTCCCAGGTGCTGGGGCAACCTTCATGATTTGTCGATGATATTTTGTGCATTAAAACACTTCCATCCTCTGAGTTCCTGGGCATGCTCAGTAGGTAACCCACCCTGGCTTCATATTGTTAGTTCTTGTCCTGAGTCAGCTCTGGCCTCCTTCTTTCTGGTCTAAGTCACATGACATCATAGAGATGATCTGTGTACCACTGACCAGGAGTCATAAGTCAATTAGTTACATTAAGGTACAAATAAAAATATTTTATAAGGCTGGGTGCGGTGGCTCATGCCTGTAATCCCAGCACTTTGGGAGGCCGAGGTGGGTGGATCACTTGAGGTCAGGGGAGTTTGAGACCAGCCTGGCCAACATGGTGGAACTGCGTCTCTACTAAAAATACAAAAAATTATCCAGGTGTGGTGGCGTGTGCCTGTAGTCCCAGCTCCTCAGAAGCCTGAGGTGGGAGAATTGTTTGAACCCAGGAGGCGGAGGTTGCAGTGAGCCGAGATTGCACCACTGCACTCCAGCCTGGGTTACAGAGCAAGACTCTGTCTCAAAAAAAGAGAACATTTTATAAAAACTTCTCTAGGGATGTATAGTGACCGGCAACTAGAGAGCCTGCATAGTTACTTACCTATTTTCGTAAGGTTCTTTCTGCCTGGAATCTTGGCTAATAACCAGTGTGGATGAAAAGAGATTATATTTAAGTACAAATAGATTAAGAACCAATTTTGGAGGTTTCACAATATAGGAAACAGATACCAATTTTCTGTTCCCTGTCTCCCTAATGGTCAGGCTTTCAGCAGACACAGAGCCAACTCCACTGCTCTGTGTGGAAGACTGGATATCGATGGCAAAGCTTAGGAAGAAATGGTGTCAACTGAGTGAACAACAAAATCATGTTCTTTGCTGCCAAAGCATCCAGATTTTTCCACCTTTGGCTGGTGAGAATTGTGGGCACACGACAGCTCTTTGTTCTGTCTCATCCCTCCACACCATCAGCCCTCTCCCCTGTGCATTCCCACCCCCCATCTCCAAGACTCCTGCCTCTTTAAAAAAAAAAAATCAGGTTATTTTAAAGCTGTGACCTGAGAAGCCCTCTTGGGCAAGCCACTCAAGCTGCCTTCTGCAGGAATTCTAATTGCATGTCTGCAGCAAAGCTGCTATGGTATTTGCCTGGAAAATAAATCCATGTTTCTATAACCAGACCAGAGGTCCCCACTGTGCAGCTATGAAAAGCATACTATTTGATCATCATTATTATTAGATCAGACACACGAATATTATTTAAGACAACGAAAGGAAACTCTTGTAAAACTTGCCCCCATTCACTCTATGTGCATCTCTTCCTTTCTATTTAGCTACTTGTAAATGCTGGAAATTTGATTCCTCCTCAAACCACCCAGATAAGGCGCTTTCTTTCAGTCTCAGCGGCTCTGCCTGTTCTGTGGTCTGCTCTTAAGTTATCCTTTCATGAAGAAAGCCTTGTGGATACGCAGGGTGGAAGGAAACGGGGTAAAGGAGAGGAGTGGGATGAGGAGAAAAGGGAAAGGCATGTTCGGCAGGTCGCACAGTTGAGTTTGTTACTTACATGTGTTGGGAAGCATTGGGGTACAGTTTAGAAAACTGTGGGGCTGAGTCCTCGGGGCCGTGGGGCGCAGCGTGGCTGATCACCATCATAACGGGCCTATGGGGATACATTCTCTTAGACATTTTGAAGTAATTAATGCTCTCGTTAGTGATTAAGTCTGTGAAGTAGTCCTGAAACATACATTTGACACAAAACAAAAATTACAAAAGGTGACATTCATCAGATCACATTTGAATAACTGCTTTCCTCAGAAGCAATTCACTGCACGAAGTGGCAAGGTCTACAGCAGGAAGGAAGGCTGCACCTCCCAAGGCAGCCGAACATTTTCGATAATAGAGAAAATCAGCTGCCAGTTGTTTTCTAGGGTTGCTAGCTTGGTAACATACGAAAAACGGATTTTAAGTAATACACAACTTAGCAATGGGGAAAAAAAAGTCAAGTCGTGTTTGCCCAAGATAATGATTAATCTGGCGATAAAAGTACTAGAACACATGAAACACTGGATACATATTTCAGTCTCAGGTTTCATTGATGTAATTCCTTGGCAAAAAATTTAATTACTTTAAGGGCAGGAAACACCCACGCCCACTTCAAATTTACAGTTGCAGAACACACACACATACATACACACACGCGCGCACACACACACGCCCATGAATACACAAACACAAGAAAAGATATTTTCTTCAAACGAAAAATCCACCTGTGGGAATTACAATAATCAGTAATCAAAGCCATGGCCAAAATCCAGGAGCACAGGGAAAAGCTGTAACATTTGATCAGTTAATTTACTTGAAACACTTGAATAGGGAGCAGTTGATTTCCTGCAGATTATACTGTGTTAATTGCACAACTAAAGCAATACAGCTGCTGGGATTAGAGCCTGACTTGCTAATAAAATGACTTAACCCACAGTCAGGGGGGCTGATGCAGGTCTGTAAGAGGGAGGGAGGAAATGGAATGAAAAGGAAAGAAAAGATGAAAACTTAAACCACCTGCTTCTTTTAAGTGTGTGTCATTGGCTTGGAGCTCCAGTATAAACTTTATTCACAAAGTGTTTAGGCAATATTTGCAAATGTTGAAGGCTTCCAGGCATGGCTAATCACATGTTGTGGATTTAAGGACCAGAACAGCTGCAAAAGCAGTATCAGAGGGATGGTGTGTGTCGCATGTCATTGTTAGGGCAAGTCTACAGGCTATCCCCTTCCTCTTCCAAGGGGGTGTCTGTTTCATTCTTTTCCTCACTAAAAAAAGATATATATTCTTTTCAGACACAGTTGTCTTTGACACTTAATCAGCTGTGATAATGAACAAGTTACGCTGATTTAGTATTTGGAGAGAATCTTGATTACTTTGCTCTCTTTAGGACAACAGGGAAAGAAAGGTTAATAACTTGAACAAGGAGCATGAAAAAGCATCCCTACAGACAGCAAAGGAGAGCAGTGACAATTAGTGCACGTGGTCTGCACCATTTGCTTGCAATGATTGTATCCACAGCCGGGGATATGACCTAGGATGAGTGGTTGAGCCACTCTAGAATGCTTTTTTCTCATCTTTGCAAATGAGGACATTGCTCAAATTTGCCTCCAAGGTCTCTGCTAACTTTTAACTTTCATGAGTTTGGAAGCCTATTAGCAATGTTTATGAATTCATTTGCATTCACTGTTTTCTGAAGGGTATAAAGGAGCTGGACTTAATCTTATCTCCCACCAAGTCCCTTGTGCTCAAATCAGGCCAAGCATAAAGACAGCAATATGCCAACATTAAATCAAGTTCTCTCCTTCCGATTTCTACCAAGTGATCTAGCCTGTTGGGAGAGGTTGCTAGATAGAGCAGATTCTCGGCTTCTTTTAGATAAATGAAGAAGAGATGGGTATGGCTGGAAGGGAAGGGGGTATTTTGGCAAATAAGCATGCTAAATTCGAAGATATTTTCCCCTTCGTTCTTATGATTTGAAAAAAATTTAAACTTAAATCAGCTATCACAAAATCTTTGTGAATTTTTAAGTCAAACTAGAACCCACTGGTCAAAGAACTATGGGACATGTTGATCTCAGTTTCTCTGAACTGATTTGAAAATCCTAGAATTGATAGCATTAGAGACTTTTGTGGACGCTTGCCGTGATAGGGAAGGTGTCCTTGTCACGTATACTAAGCTTGGTCAGACAGGAGTAAAAGCAAGGAATGTGGTTTTTCAACCTTTAATTATCATATTTATTTGCTCTTATGCTTGTGCCTAAATCTGAAGCCACAGACAAAATATACTTTTGTCCCAGTGAAAAGTAAAACAGTACAAGATGAACATTTGATTATGTGGACAAGTCCTTGGTCGGGTCCGGGGGAACTGGGAGGACAAAAATTATCATAAGACAGAGCAGAGAATTCTGATTTTCTTGATGATACTTTCATCAAAGCCTGATTGCCTTTCATCCTAATGAGGGAAATCACTACACAAAGGCAGCGTTCCTTGAGAGTCTTTTCCTTGCCTAGAGTTTAAAATTACCTTAACATTTCTCATGCTAACATTGTGAGAACATAGAAAGCCAATCTTGTGGATAGTTTAACTCACTGAAAATGGCTTTTCCCCATTATGCACAAAGTAAATTGATGCAGTGTAAAAGTGCCTGAAAATTACCTTTGCATAATCAAATCCATGCTTTTCTTTGATGCCATTGCGACAAACAGTGTAATTATAGAAGCGAGAATTCTTGATTAATCCAAGCCATTCTCGCCACCCAGGGGGGATGTAGCTGCCATTATATTCATTGAGGTATTTTCCAAAAAAGGCTGCAGTGGGAAAAAAGAATTATTTTTTTCACGTAAAATGATTAATCATAAATAAATGGATAAGTATAAAATTATGACTTGAAAAAGAGATGGTAAAACAAAAGTTGCCCTAGGTAATAGTGAACGCCAAAATGACATTAGTGTAATACTCCAATCCTTTGGCAAAGTGACACAAACACATTTTTAAAAAATAAATAGAAGTAGTATCCAAGTACATGGATTACAGCTCGATGAAACCATGATAATGATCACAGCACTCTGGGTGCATTCATTTCTTATGGCCCTACTGGAGTAAAATCAGGCTATGCTCTTTTGTTAAGTTGATGGAACAATCAGAGAAGTAGCGTGAGATTTGGAATGCAACCACCGGGCAGGTGTTGGAGAACTGAAAGTTCAGTCTTTGTGATAAGTTTTCTAACTTACTATTTGAGAATTGTGAATTATAAAAACACTATTGAAAAGCTTGTTTTCGTTTTTACATATCCAGAGAGTACAAATTTTCCAAACCAGGGAACCATGGTAAACTCCATTTTTATGGGATATGGTCAGGGTTTATATCACATGTATAGTATGTAATGGGTGTTTATGTTATGTGTATTTTATGAATGTATACATCTATTATCGATAATAAAAATTCTGTCAACATAGAGTTACTATATAGATTGCTAATTTTCATACAATTATAGTATAGTAGAAGTATATGTGTCACAAAGACACCACAGTTCACTAAAAAAGCCACTGGAAGGCCTTCACATTTATAACTTTGGCATGTCACTTCCAAGAAAGACCACTGTGCCACAGGGCTGACTCGGTCTCTCTGAGAGGGTGACTAGAAATTTGGTCTTTTGCAAAAGATGATGACAGGAGAGGGGTACGGGAAGAAAAGAAGAAGCTGGGATTCCAGGAACAATATGGGTTCATTCTTGAAGTGAAAAAGACATTACAACCTAACAGAATGGTAGTCATAAATGTACTGGAATACTTTTGAGAGAGAAAGAGGATGTTATTTGTAATTGCTGTAATTACAGAAAAGCAGGTATAAACAAGCACGATTCTGGGTAAACCTAAATGTTTGGTCACTCTAGCCACACACATAGCTTTCCCTTCAAGTAGAAAGGGCTAGAGAAAACTTCATTTTATATATGTCTGTATAGGTATAAGCATGTGTGCGTGTATGTATATATGTGTGTGTACACACACACACATACACACCCCTATACATACATATACATATGTAGGCAAGTTTTAGTTTTTCTGATGTTATAAAGCTGTTGCCAGACGCCTTCCATGTCAAAGCCAATTCCTGGCTTCATTAAACAGATTTTATAGGTGCCCTCGCTTATATCCATGGTAAAAAAGTAGTTCCTGGAAGACTGGCTTGGGATAATAGAAACGAATTCTAGAATTGCAGCACTTTATTGACATTGGTCTTAAAACACACATTCTGAATTTTAAACTTAATGTACATATTTTAAACTTAATGTACATAATTTTGATGTCTCTATGGGATAGGTATTTAGCTTGCTTTTATCTTTGATATACAACTACAGATGGTTCCTGACCTACGATGGTTCAATTGAAGATTTTCACATTTACAGTGGTGTAAAATTGGTATGCATTCAGTACAGTATTCAATCAATCCTATGAGCTATTCAGTACTTTATTACAAGCCTATTGGCTTTGTGTTCGATGATTTTGCCCAACTGTAGGCTAATATAAGTGTTCTGAGCACATTTAAGTTAGACTGGGCTAAGCTAAGCTCTGGTGTTCGGTAGGTTCAGTATATTAAATGCATTTTTGACTTACCTTATTTTCAACTTATGATGGGTTTATTGGGATGTCACCCCATCGTAAGTCAAGGAGCACCTGTACCTGTAGAATTCCTCCATCTGAATGTTTTACTTGCTTCCTAATGCCGTTGCCTAAAATGGAATTACCAGTTTTCCCTTTCAGCTTTACTCCATTCCTCTGAATGGCATAATCACCCTCCATGAACCATGCTTGGCCCTCCAGAACCCCCTCTGCTTTCGCCTGCTCCTGCACTCCCCTTGCTGGGCAGTTGCCACCCCCTATCAGGTCTGCCTTGGAAATAGTGCTCAAATCCCTCCTGCCATCCCTGGTAACTTGCCACCCCTCACAGATGCTCATGGTCTCACTGACTTTCCCAGCCAGGCTGGAGGGTCTTTCCACTCCGATTGCCACTGGTTAATCTTCCCAAGGACCTGCTCTGGTTACTTCACCCTCTTCTCGCAATCTCAGATTACCCTCATTGCCTGCAGAATCAAGTGTACTCTGCTAGCTTGCCCTCAGAGGCCTACCTTGAGTTTGGACAAAATCCTTCCCTTTCCAACCCCATCTCCTATTTCTCCGTTAATCGTCCCTCTCTCCAGCTAATGTTTCCTCTATTTGCTCTCTGGTTCCCACCTCTCTATTTTTGCTTGTGCAATTCTCTTTATTTGCCTCTTTATATATCAAGGCCAGAGCAGATGCCATTTCACTCACAGTCTCTGTCTTAATTCCACAACACTGTCTTTGTGGTTGTAATGTCATCTTCCCTTTCTCCATTGTGGTATAGTCATGTTCATATAGAAGCTGAACACCTGCTAGACTGTAAGCTTTTTGAGGGCAAACATTGCCTCTGCCTTATCTCTGAGGTACTCTCCATCCTTGCACACAGTTCAGGGCTCCATCCTTTTTGTTTCTTGAATTTGGGTTCATGAATCCAATGTATTCTGGGGACTTTACGAGGTCTAGACTTTAAAAATTTTGTGATTTTGCTTGAACTATCTTTTTTATTTTTTTTGAGATGGAGTCTTACCCTGTTGCCCAAGCTAGAGTACAGTGGTATGATCTCGGCTCACTACAACCTCTGCCTCTTGGGTTCAAGCGATTCTCCTGTCTCAGACTCCAAAGTAGCTGGGACTACAGGCACACGCCACCACACCTGGCTAATTTTTTTTTTTTTTTAAGTAGAGATGGGGTTTCACCATATTGGTCAGGTTGGTCTCGAACTCCTGACCTCAGGTGATCGATCCATCTGCCTAGGCCTCCCAAAGTGCTGGGATTACAGGCACGAGGCGCTGCGCCCAGTCAAATCATCATATTTTTTAAAGCTGATTTGGCCTTCAAAACATTTTCATAGAATAGAGCTTTAGAGTTTCTAAAATTGTTATTTCTTATTACATTATTTTTAAAAGAATCTAGACTCCAGTCTGAGAAACATGGCAATGTTTGTTGAATGAATGTTTATTTGTTGACTCTGTGAATGAGTGAACCAATTAGGTCTACAGTCAGCCAAGTGCCCACTGCTTAAGCATTCTGCCAGGGGCACTGAGCACGTTGATCAGTGTAGGGCAAAGTGTCAAAGGGTCTCACATCAGGTGACTCAGGATTTCCTTCTGTGCTGACTATGTGTAGTTGGAATTCTTTTAATGAGGAATTCCTGTCTTAGAGACGAACTGACCTTTTCACATAGAACCACAAGATGATTTTCCTTTTCCAACAAAATGGGGTATGACTTGGAGCCACAGGCAGCAGACCAAGGCCACACCCCACTAACATTCAAAAGGGATTGTTTCCAAAAAGCTTGCACTTAACGGCCTCAGGCCCCGTGCTTTCCTTGGCCTCCTCCTCATCCCTACAGGTTTATCCCACTTTTCTTTCCTTTTTTTTTTTGTTTTCCCCCAAAAAGGCAAAAAGCATAGTGATTGAGAATATAAACCCTAGAGCCAGCCTGCTTGGGTTCAAATTCTGGCTCTGCTACCTGCTAGGGTATCCATCTACATGCAAGTTACTTCACTTCTCCCTCCCCGAGCTCCCCTTCTGCAAAGCCACTATGGTGATAATAATAATGGTGGCAGGATTGTTTTGAGGATTAAATGCATCAACACATATGTAAAGCACTGAAAACAGTGCCTGGCACAAAACAAGGGCTTGTTAAGTGCTCCTACAACTAATATTGTTATTAGCATCACCATTAGCAGTATTCTTTTGGCCCTGTCTTTTGTAAATGATTTTCCATCCTGCAGTGTAAGGAAATCTCGCACTAGAGTTCTGCACTTGTGCACTTGAAAATATCTCTTCGGAGGTTACATATTTTCTTCCCCACTACTGCTTATTTTGTGGCAACAAACTCCTCCATTTGGCTTACATTTTTCTGCTTAATTAGTTTCAATTTTTTTTCTGCACTTTAAGTTACTTCATTGTTGGGGTTTTTTTGTTTCCTCTCCCCGTCATTCCTGCCCTTTCCTCATTGTTTTACTTTGTAGGATATTTTGTACTGTTTTCTACCCATTGCCATGGCATTCCCCTTTGACTTAATCCTTCCCTTATAAACTATTCCTTCAAGTCTTTTAATAGTCCTTGTTATTTGCTTCAGAACTCCCTCCAGGTTTTTGGTGTCTCTGTGTTAACGGAGCGTAAGAAATGTACTCAGTATTCCAGATGTGCGCTCACCCATCACACTCATTCCAAGGCTGATGGGGGCCTTGGGTGTCAGGGTGCAGCACTGTTGGCCTCCAGTTGCTCTGGCCTTTTTGTTGCCTCATGACACTGAGACTCGTTTGTAATCACCCCTGGCCTCTTTCAACATGATGTTTCCTGGCGCGCTCTGCAATTGATTATCTGGCCTTCTAATTATTTTCCTCCAGATGTATTAAATCTCTTTTTCCCTTCCTAAGGTGAATTTAGCTTTCTTGCCCTTACTGCCATTATGTCTACATGTAGGTTACGTATAGTTCAATATTTTTCTATCCTTCGGCATTGGCAATTCAATTCAACTCCTACTATCTGAATACATCACTAATGTGCCATTTACCCATCCTCTTTGTTTTGGATACCATTAAGCACTTCCCTTCACAGCTGTTTAAGAAGGTGGTGGGGGTTGGGAGGCAGGGAGAAAGATCAGAAGACCTGATTGTAATTATTGTTGGCTTTAGGCCATGCTACTTCTGTCTAGGACAACCTGTTCCATAATGCTTAGAAAAATTTCCAGGAACTATCTGAAGCCAAGGAATATATTTTAAAGCCAGCAATAGTAACTAACCCAAAGATCTGATGCTGCAGAAAAGTCAAATCTTATTTAATGTATCAAAAGATATATTGAGATTTTAATCCATGTAATTGATAGACTTAGGGTGATGGATATCATGCTAGTAACTATAAATATAAATAATTTTGAACCAAGTTAAAATTATGATTAATGTCAGTTTGTATACAGCAGTCTGGTTTCCCCAACTAGATTGTAAGTCTAGTGAAGACAGGAATCTTCCTTTAAATGTCTTCATCCCAATGTCTAGTGTGTTCCAAGCACACTGTGGTTTAATAAATGTATGGCATATCTCATGTTTATGCATGTATCAAGAATCTACATCATAATAAAATTAAGAATATTAGTTTGTCTTACTGTAAGTGAACTCTACATTTAAAAAATCTCATATTAGAGAGTAAATATACTTGCTATAAGTAACATAAATTTTGTAACGTAAAAAGACAAAAAAATTTTTGATCCAATATTGTATTTACCATTATTTGATATAATTTTTCTTTTTCAGAACTAAGGTCTATGATTTTGATTTATAACAAAAGAATTCTTCACAAAAATATTAATTGCAGCTGTCTATTAAATATTGTCCCTTCTACCTCAGTGATATGAGGTAGAACTCATGTGATTAAGATTTAACTCATATGTGATTTTATGTACCATGTGTTAGGATTATAATTCAAATACCACAATTGTTAAATGAATCAATATTATAATCACCATGAGTATAATAAAGTTATAACACACTGTAACTTTGGACAAGAAAGAAAACTTAGGAATCATTCTAGGCCAATCTCTGCATCATATAGATTGGAAAACTGGCCAGTCCAAGTCGTCAAAACAAATCAAGGTAGAATGTGATTCCACGATGTTTTCAATCTTGCTTCAGTTTTTTTTTTGTTGTTGTTAAATACTTAATGCTATCACTCAACCATGGATAATTATTTTTACCTTAAAACCTAAGCCAGGTTTTATATTAATGTTGATATCCTCATAATAAATTTAAGTTAATTTTTTTGGAGCTGATTTCAGGCAGGATATTCATTTTTATGATATATAATCCAATCTCATTCCTATTTCACTTGTCAGAATATGAAGTGCAGTCGACATGTTACTGCATTTTCCCCTTCTTGAACATTCAAGCTCTCATAGACTCATATTTTCCATGAGTAAAGTTAGAAAAATTTAGGCTATAGCCAGTCCAAAAATATGCCTCAGTTCTGAAAGAGAAAACTCATGTCATACAATGGTAAATATAATATTGGATTAATTCAACTCATTTAAATCCATGGATTCTGGACGCCTCCCAAAATAAGCCCTTTAGTAATTTGTTTTCTCTGAGTTATTCTACATAAAACTTACTCTCTAGATGGATATTTATGTATGTATAGTACATATTTCAGTTTCCATCATTATTTTTCTTAGGTTTGTAGCTAAATGTTCCAAATAATAAATTCATTATTAGGAAAGCAATGGAATCTTTACACATTGACTTTCTCCCTACTAGTTTAGTGTCTCATAATTACATTGGTTTAATATCTACCTACCAATTCTCTTAATTTTCTAAGATTCCTGCCACTTGTGTGTACTTATTTGTGTATTTTCAAATGGGTTGTTGTCCATGGTTGGATCAATAACTATTGTCATGAAGACATTTTTACTTCCTAATTGTCTGAGATACTGTAATGTTTTCCCATCAAGGATAAATTTAAATTATAGAGATCTCTATCACTGCCATTTCAGTCTTCCCATTTTTTTTTTTTGTGTGTGTGTGACAGAGTCTTGCTTTGTTGCCCAGGCTGGAGTGCAATGGTGCGATCTCGGCTCACTGCAACCTCTACCTCCTTGGTTCAAGTGATTCTCCTGCCTCAGCCTCCTGAGTAGCTGGGATTACAAGCATGCACCAACACACCTGGCTAATTTCTGTATTTTCAGTAGAGATGGGGTTTTGCTATTTTGGCCAGGCTCGAACTCCTGACCTCAGGTGATATGCCCATCTCAGCCTCCCAAAGTGCTGGGATTACAGGTGTGAGCCACTGCACCCAGCCCCAATTTTTATTTTTTCTGATTTACTAACAGGCAAATCTAGATTTGTTTTCCTGAGCCCATATTATCCTTTTCCTACTGGTTTTTCTTTTCTTTTTTTTTTTTTTTTTTGAGACAGAGTCTCGCTTTGTCACCCAGACTGGAGTGCAGTGGCACGATCTTGGCTCACTGCAAGCTCTGCCTCCAGGGTTCACGCCATTCTCCTGCCTCAGCCTCCCAAGTAGCTGGGACTACAGGCGTCCGCCACCACGCCTGGCTAATTTTTTCTATTTTTAGTAGAGACGGTTTCACCGTGATAGCCAGGATGATCTCGATCTCCTGACCTCGTGATCCGCCAGCCTTGTCCTCCTAAAGTGCTGGGATTACAGGCGTGAGCCACCGCACCCAGCCCCTTTTCCTACTGTTAACTAAGTTTTTGGAAAAGTCTTTATTTCCCTTAAAGAATTCCTTTTATTTTGGAGGATGACTCACTATAAATTGTATTATTACCTAAGTGTCTAAACCCTGGGGAAAAGGTTTCGAATCAGATTTAGTTTCCAGAAGCAAATCTACTCTCCCTGGAGAAGACATCGACTGAAACAAACTTCTCCGGCTGCACAAAAAAGTGACAGTCCATTGAGGTAACAGGTAAGCCTTCCGGTGTGTACACAGTTTCATCCCAGACCCGATTCTTAAAGTTTGATTAGCACACTGGAGAGAGCCCTGAAGACTAAGGTCCGGGTGCCGGCTCTTCCCATTAGAACGTCAGTCAGTTGTGGGGTGGGGGGAGGGGGGAGGGATAGCGTTAGGAGATATACCTAACGCTAAATGACGACTTAATGGGTGCAGCACACCAGCATGGCACATGTATACATATGTAACTAACCTGCACATTGTGCACACGTACCCTAAAACTTAAAGTATAATAATAATAAAATAAAATAAATAAATAAATACATAAAAAACATCAGTCAGATCTGTCACTTCAGTCACTTTATTCTTGTGGGTGTAAATTTGCTCCTCTAAAAATAAGGAAATGGAACTAAATCATCTTTGAGTTTTAGTTAAACTCTCTCAATCCCTCTTAAGGTGGATATAGCACAGTATAACCGAAGCAAGTACCAGCAAACATGCTTAGAGGCAACTGAATTGTTCTTATCCCGGTGACTGGGTGAACTTTACAATGGATGGTGTTTCCATTTTTGCTCTTACCATCTGGATGCTTAGTTCTAAATATTCCACCTTTCCCTACAACTCCACAGCAAGCAGTTTGTACAGCAATCTTTGCCTTGACTTTAGCTAGTTCTACTCTTTGCTTCTGTTTGCCAGGGTCCTCATGGGTCTGTAGCTTCTAAAGTCTGTATCTCTGGAAGGTGTTTTGGAATGAGGCAGAAGAGAATCATTACACAAATAAATAAGACAATGAACAGAGGAAAGACTTTGGAGTCAGATGTGCTGGGTTCATTCCATCACTGACTAGCTCATGACCATAGACAATTAGCCTTTCTGAGTCTCGGTTTTTTCATTAGTAACATGGGAAATTCCTTTCTTTCAAGATTGCCCTAGGAATTAGGTGAGATAATGGCAAAATGGAATTTCCTTCTTTCTTGCCCTTCCTAATTTAGCCCTGAAACAAATTAGCCAACCCTAGTTGACTGCTCTAAGTCCTGGCAGGGCCCTGTCTCACCCTCAATCTCTATTTCTTATGACAAATGTCATCCATTTCACTCTGGATATGTGAGAGTCCCAGTCGTTCCAGTTCCATGTTTGCTACTAGGGATTACATTACAGGGAACCTGGGAGGTGAAAGGCACTGATTTCACACAACACTTCCCATAAGCAAAACACAATTTGATGGTTAAAATCAGGAACCAGGTATTAGGGAACTGCCTCTGATTCTGTTTCTGAGCTGGTCACACAATATTTGAAATCCCCACCTCAGTTATAAAACAGAGCCAAGTACATTTGCCGTCTATGAACTCTACAGGGATGTTTGATGGATTTGCAAATTGCTTTAGAGTCCTCAAATGAAAGGTGCTATAAATTTAAATCACTAATGTGAGAAAACACACTCAGATAAGGCACTCTCTGTAACCTCTATGTAACCTAGTTTCTTTCCTACGCATAAGAAAACACCCTTGAGATGCACGGGAGGAGCTGCTTCGAGTCGAGATTTTGAGCCGTCTGCGAGTGACAGTGCTATCATATGCACAATCAATATTTTCATCCATAAATAACAAGTATTAAGTGCCCATAGGGCGCTCTGCAAAGAAGCAAATGGCCATATATTTCCTGAGTCCAGTGGGAAAGATTAATTTCACTTTTAAAAGAGATGCAGGAGAATATTTGTCTGAACTCCTTTACTTTTAAATCTTTAAAATAGAGAAATTGTAGGCCTGAAAGTCATTTGAACAAGCTTTAATCATAACATATTTGATTCTTATGAATAAGCCTAGGTGATTCTGGAAAAATAAAAACAAGCAACAACCCATGTCTGCACTGTAGCCCTTCTACGAACAACGTTGTGTCCTTTTATGAAGAAATGCTACAAAAAACCCAAGGACATCATCTACATGCTGGGAGGATAGGGCCTTGGGGCTAATATTACCAGAAGGAACCTTGCTTTTTTCTCAGAAAGATTGGCATGATGTTCACTACCCCTCTTGAAAGAAGTCCCCAATTTTCAAAAAACCAATTAATCAAAAACCTCTTCTTGCCCTGTATAGGTTAAACAATAATAGGAGGTGTAGCAATTAGGATGCCTTCCTTTCCTGGAAGGTAGAAGTGGACATTTGAGACCTAAAAACAACCACAAGCTAAAGAAACTTTCCAAATCCTATTAATTATGAATGAACAAATACATGAGTCAACAAGGTACACATGATTGATTTACCCATCAGTTATTCATTAATTAATAAATAATAAATAATTTTGATCATTTACTGTGTCCCAGACCCTGGGGTAGATGTCAAGCAGTTTAAAAACACTTGATCCTTTTTTAGGTATTTGTTGGAACTTCATGCATTTCATTACACGATGCTTCTTCCTGAGTCTAAGACATATTACGAGAGGTTCATGGGCTAGAAACGTCATCCCTTACCTGTTCTGTAGCCAGTGTTGTTAAGATATACAGCAAAAGTCCGAGGCTCATGCATGGCCTGCCACGAGGGGGAAGAGCAGTTCTCGTTGTTGGTGTAGACATTATGATTGTGCACATACTTCCCGGTGAGCATGGAGGACCGTGATGGGCAGCACATGGGTGTAGTCACAAAGGCATTGATGAAGGTGGCCCCCCCATGTTCCATAATCTTTCTCGTTTTGTTCATGACTTGCAGGGACCCTGAAAGGCACAGTGCCAGCATTGTTTAGCAAAGTGCAGCACATGAATGCCTATTTCGATTGTGCCCCTCAGTGCCTCTGTTTCCCTGACTTATTCATTTCCTTTCCTTAGCTTAAAGGAGTCTATAATTTGATCAGCTCTCATTTCTACAACAAAATTAAGCATTTGAGATCCTACCATCTCAAGTATTTTGCAGAATAATAAACATACTTCTCCCCCCTGTAATCACGAAGAAAAAAAAATGCAGGCTAATCTGATAATTAAAGCTAGAATTTTAGATATGGAGCAGATTCAAAGGCCAGCAGCCCTTTGAAGATTACCAGAGAACAATAGCCTGATACACAGAGCATCAAAACCCCCAGCCCAGCACAAATGCAATCTACTAGTGACATTGCTACTAGATCACTAGTGTAAATTACTACTATAGCATTTTAATTGTATGAAAGAAAAGAGAAAAAAAATTTCTTCCATATTAAGTCCCATCAAAATGCCTGTGTTTAATAATAATTAAAAAATATCTTCAATGCAAGTTGGTATCCTCTAGCAAGCTCACCAAATGTTTGCCAGTTTTTCTATTAGGATAACAACATCAATTTATATTTTGACCTATTTATGCACAATTTTTAAAGATAGGCTGTTTGCTTGTGAAAGAGCTATAATTCGATTGCACTCGAAAGTATTTGCATGGTTGTAAAATATTCCATTTTAACTTTAAGGATGAACTGGTAATGTAAGATTGCTGAGGAAGGAGAAAAAAAAAAAAAACTATTTCGATTACTCTGTCCAGCCAAACACTGCAGCTGAAAAACATCCAAACACTGCAGAAAAGCACAGGCCAGAATTCAATAGTCTTTTCAGGACTTGTCAAGGAGTGTACTACAGAGCACTACAGCCAAGCCCATTGCATTTGAATCTTGGAGCCTCAGATTTCCAACAGGTCCCACTTCTTCCAAAGAAAGGAAGAAAGTCTATGTTTTCCAGCAAGGAAGGAAATCGTAATGCAAACCAGGCAAGCATTCAGGGCAGAAGAGAAGCATGCAACAGTCCAAAAAGCCACAGTTAGCCCCGTGTCTTCATATACTAGCTTTTACCGTTCACGTGACGCATATGAGAACAGGAGGAGGGTTTCTAATTGGGTCTCATTAGAGCTCCCTAAAATATGCCTCGGCTAGGAGCAATCCTAACTGCTCTTTCTCTTCTGGTTGTCTTCAGGGCATCAAGCAACCTTTTGTAGTCAGTGAATAACATGTCTTGAGTGCCTACTTCATGCAAAACATTCTATCAACCTCAGCATTCCAGGCTGATCTCCCAAGTGTAGCATAAACAAAAGAAATGGGAAATTTTCTGCCTCTGGTCTTCAGTAATAAATTCTCTAGACGAGAACCTACATAGAAAAATCACTTGGGGATATTTGCAAAGCAATGCACACGTAACAATGTGAATACAGCAGTAGCAGGGCACATAAAAATAGAGGGAACTTGGATTGACGGCTTAATAAGAGTTCTGAAATGAGAGATGAGGACAGATGGAAAAAAAGGAGGAAGTAAATGTCTGATGGGTGAAGTATACCATTGGGGGATTGCGGCGAGTGACATGTGTGATGCTCTGGAGGTGGGAAGAAACAAGTAGAGCGATGAGAACAACACATTGATTTCCTGGCGTGAAGAGAAATATGGAGAATTCTCTTCATGAAATGTGGAAAGCAGATTTAGCAAATAGCCTGAAGGCTGGGCAGAGATACTGGATGTGATAGAATAAAAAAAACAAAGGTAGAGTTATGTTCTGTGTCAAAGACATGAACGGCATGTTAAGAAAAAAGTCTTTGTAAGGTGTTGCTGCTGTAGTGGATTGCAATCCCCTCGAGAGGCATTGCTGCTGCAATGGTGGTGTGTGGATTGAGGAGGGCACACCGCTGCTGGTCCACGAAGGGTACAGATGAGGTCGCTGAAGCCGTCTAGCCCTGAGGAAAGAAGAACTCGGACGACTATGCCTCTGACACACAGCGACCCTAAGAAGCAGACCCAAGTGATGTGGTGATGCATGAGAAGGCTGGGAGTTGGCTAACACCTTGAAGTTTTCACCGTGAGAAGAAAACTGGAAACCAATAGTTTCACTGACGGTGAAGAAGTAACTAAAAAGGAATATGCCTTATGGGAGATTTTAAAACCCCATTTTAGAAATGTTGCATTTTATATTTGTGTTGGTTGATCACACGGGGAATATCCTGGAGATAAGTGGATGAACAGAGATGTAGAAGTGGAAAGAGGGTGAAAGGTGACACTGTAGATGTCTACCATGTCTCATTGCTCCTCTTTAGATCTCTGCAGTAGTTAGTTACTGAGTATCTTGAATTTGGGGAAAACAGCAAACCCTGTTGATGGCTTTTCATTGTCCAGCAGCCTATTTCAAAGAACAAGCTCCCAGTTTCCTTTATGAGCCTTAGCAGAATTCAAATAAAAGAAAAGTGCAGCTGAGGCCATCATCCAAGGTTCTGAATCGCAGCACTGTAATCTCTAGTTTACAGACTCATTTAGACTACAAATATGGGACAGAGGTAGAAATCTGATTTAAAGTCAAAATAATATAAAAACAGGGGCTAAAACTTATCCCAGTTCATCACTGCTGGAAGTGCCCCAGCTAGGATTCTCCTCTCATTCTCAGTATCATCCTTTTCTTAACTAACTGAGCTGATTGTGTAGGGCTCCCAAGCAATCCCTCCAGATGCCCTGGCTCCCACCAGTCCACACGTAAAAAGGAACCAAGACAACACTGGATCCCCATCGGCACTGTTAAGAGTACAGCTCCACCACTGGGGTCCTTGAAAGTGGGAATCTTGGGCCGGGCTCAGTGGCTCACGCCTGTAATCCCAGCACTTTGGGAGGCCAAGGTGGACAAATCACCTGAGGCGTGGAATTCAAGACCAGTCTGGCGGACATGGTAAAACCCTGTCCCTACTGAAAATACAAAAATTAGCCAGCATGATGGCATGCGCCTGTAGACCCAGCTACTTGGGAGGCTGAGGCAGGAGAATTGCTTGAACCCGGGAGGCAGAGGTTGCAGTGAGCCAAGATCGCGCCACTGCACTTCAGCCTGGGGGACAAAGCGAGACTCTGTCTCATAAAAACAAAACAAAAAGTGGGAATCTGGCTTGAAGGTTCTCAGTAAAGAGATTCTGAGACAATGCTTGTCCAACTTTAAAAAATCACCTGAAGGGCATAATAAGCCCTAGAATCCTGTACCCACCCCAAGATACTGGCTTAGTAAGTCCAGGATGGGGCCTGAGAATTTGTGTTTCTAACGAAACCTGGGTGAAGCTGAAGCTGCCTCTCAGTGAATCTCACCTGGAGAAGTATTCTAGGTTGGACACAGAATCAGGGAAGCCTAGAGCTGGAGGAGACTGTAGTGGGTGCCTCATTTTGAGTGATCTAGGTGGCTTAGATCACTGCCAAGACTATAAGGTATATTGTAGACAGGAAAAAGAAACATCGATTTTCTACTTACTCTCAGCCATCTCTTCTAAGTGCTTCACATGAGCAATTAATTTGATCCAGACAATAATCCTTTGTGGTGGGTGCTAGTAGTTATTATTCCTATATCACAGATAATGAAATGGAGGTGCAGAAGGCTAAATCATGCTGTGCCTAGGGCCACACAGACCCTCAGTAGCAGAACCCAGAAGTAAATGTAGGCAGTCTTCCCAGAGACCATGCTCTTGAGCTCTATCTAGGCTGAATGCTGGCTGTGACTTTGACATTTTCAAGATGAGAAACAGAATTGACGTCTGCTTGCAGTTGCGATAGGTCTCTCTTTCTGCAGTCTCATCTTTTGATTCTTCTCGCCTCTTAGAGGAGATACTGACTGACATTAACACCTGTCTCCTACCCTCCCCTCAAGGCTGAAATGGTCTCAGTGGCTCAGGCACAGATGAGGCATGAGTGGGCTGTGGATCTGTCTGTCTTTAGCTGCTGACTGCCACGGTGGCGTTAATTGTTGCCTCTGATCTCTATGGATTCTCTGGGTAGAGACAGATGACGGTGTGCAGGAATCTGAATCTCTTCACTCCACTGTGTTAGTGTGTACCAGTAAGGAAAGCATCGAGCACCTTTTAATGGCTGTGCAATGATTAATGTCAGTCAATAACACTGCCTTACCCTGTATATATTCCCACTGTGATTGTGCCATTGATTTTTTTATTGGCAAACCTTACTAAAAATGATTCTGCAATAAAACTCATAGTTATTTATTCACAGCTGTTGAGAGCAGTGGACAGGACAATGTCTGTCTGATAAGTGGAAGGGCTCAGTTTTGTTTTAAGCTGAAGCTCTTCACTTCTGTAGGTTTCAGGCCTTGGGTGCCTGAAATGCAAACGGTGCTGATTCTCAGTTATTACAACAATTATTTCATAGGAATGATATGAATTGTAAAGCTGAACACTCATAATCAGATTCACAAGGCAGGGGTGAGGATGATAAAGATGAGAAGGGAAAGAGCCCTAGACTTGAACATGTGGGAAAACATTTGGATTTTGCCACAGCTTAGCCTGAGCAAGTCATTTATCCTTTTTTGGTTTGCGTTTCTCATCTGTAAAATGGAGCTTCTAATAGCGCTCCCCACTCCGACTAGTTTACAAGGTTGTTGCTGAGCAAACGGCATGATGCCATCAATACTTCCTGCAAGGAGTGTGCCGACGTGGCTGTGGTTGCCCTATGTGCTCACCTCAACCCCATCACATTAAATTTTCTCCTGCCTCTTCCATCTTCTTCTCTGTAATCTACATCTGAAGTCCAAAAGCTGGAGGAGAGAACAGAGGTCAACTACATTTTCTATGCTGTAAGACTTAAAATGTTGATATTGGTTTTCAAACACAAATATCAGTTCTTCCCTTTTCTACGCACACTGACTCCTCACCCCAAGCAAAAAGCCCAACTTCATTGTTATTTTAAGTTGTCCCATGAAGTGGGAGCCAGACACAAATGCTCTGAAGCAACCGTGATTATGTCTGTGTAGCTGGTGTGCATGCACTGCTGACTGGGCTGGCTTGATGAGAGGGAAGGTCCAGGCCACAGGACTGCCAAGACACACTGTCCCAGTGCCCCAGTTCCAGGCTGGGACTGAGAACATCTTCCATTGCTCCTGCAGGCGGATGCTGTGACAACCATCGGCTGTGGACCAGGATGCTGAAGAGGTCAGCGGTGGCTGGGAGTGGGAGAAGTGCCACCCTTCAGGAATCCATCAAGATCCACCATGTTGGCAATTTTGGCACAGTTAAAAATCAAAGCTCCAGGAATAGTGCTTTGGATGGAGTATGTGATAGGTTGTGGCTAGACAGAACCATAGTGAGGAATTTAAATCACTTTATAAACTCCAACTACTTGATTCCCAAAATCATTTCATACAGAATGATTTCATACAAAAATCATTTGTATGAAAAAGGATCGGAGAAAATGTCCCCCTAATTTGGATGACTTTGCTAAAATCACACGGAGATCCTGAATTACTTCATTGACATGTTTAAACTTCAAAACAAAGCTTTACCTTTCCCGATACATATATCTTAGCATTTGAGTATACAGTATTTTGTATTACTAAACATTAAAAATTTCATCAAACCTGTTTGTCATGTCCAGAAAAACTTACAGAACCAGAAATTCAACAGTAAATATTGTCATTATCACTTACGGAAATCCCAGACATGTGGGATTCATATACACCTGGCTTCCTAGAGAGATACTTCCATGTGGATTACAGCATTCATGGTTTGAAGATTGACAACAACAAGCAAACCCAGCTCTTACTGATTGTGGAGGGGTGTTTGTCGATGTCATTCTTTTATGATGAAGTAAGGCTAATGCTTTAAATATTTAAGTCGTTTGTATTAGATACTTCCCTGCCATTTTCGCATGCCAACAGTTATTTTCACAGTAAAGTATGAAACATGAAACAGTGACATTTCCTTTATTAAAATGCCTGTATTTAATATTCTAATTCTGTATTGAATATTCTAATTCTAAAAGCATAAGCATATAAAAAATAACAAAATTAAATGGTATTTTTTTTCTACCCAAACTATGGAATTGGCAAGAAAAAAAAAAGATGTTTTTTACCTAAAACCAAAGGGGGAAAAGGTAGTTGGGAGAAGAAGGGAAAAAAGAGAAGATAATAAATTAGTCTGGAATGTTTCCAGATCACTAAGACTCATTATTTCCTCCTGGCCCCTCCAAAAGAGCACAAGGCCATTAAAAGCGACTTACAGGAATGGAAGTTAACATGCCTACAGGGCTACACAGATAAGGTAGGCAAGTGAAGGCAGCCAGGTATAAGAAAAGTCAGAGGATTTTTGTGTCTTTTTGTTGTTTTACCTTTGATAGAGACATGGTTTATAGAGCTTTTCCTGACTATAAGAAAAACAGCAGTATGGTCAATGATAAATGGCACCTGCACCTTGGCATAAGTATTGAGGGACAACACAGTAGTGGGGGATCCCAATGTCTGAGAGCAGCTGCAGCTCTCCTTCAAACATCCAAGTGATGACTGCTTCATGGGAATACAAGCCTTCATTTTTTGAATTTTCAAGAAACGTCAGAATCTGATTTTTTTATATGTTATATATATTTTAAAATATGATTTTAAAATATTGGCTTAATTCTGAAAAGTATGCTCATCAAACAACATACATCTGTGGGCTAGCTCTGGTCTGAATATCTTGTGTTCTGGCTTTTGCTTTAAAGAAACAAAATATCTCCATGTACTCATAGCTTCCCTCTACATATGATCTAAGAGAAACATCGGGTCAATGTTACTGAGATGTTCCTGTCAGGTCAATTTCCTAGGAATGTAAGAAATGCCATATTGAGTCAGATCAATGGTCTAATCTGCTCAGTATTTTGTTTCTCAGAGTCTCACCAAAGGCCATTTGGGAAAGATTTAGAGCCCAATTTCTCTGATGCTAGGCTCAGAAAGTTCGAGGAGTCCCTCAAACATTTTTTATTTTCTTCCTTCTGATTTATAAAATATTTCAAGTGTAGGGTGTAACAGAATAAATAACGCATCTCCTAGCTTTAACAAAACTTAACATGATTATATTCTTTCAGATATATATTTTTTCAATTTTGAAATAGAATGTGAATGTACTGATGCTCTCGGTCATCACTTTTTCCCCAGTGGTAGCCATTATCCTGAACTTCATGTTGATCACTTCCTTGCGTGTTTACTTAGCTTAAAAAATTGTAAATCTTCCACCCATTATTCTAGCCTAAAACTCTGAAGTACTTACGGGTATAGGCACAACGTGAACAACTTCTTAAGTTGTGGGAAAAGCAAATTCAGAAGTAAGGGGACCATGGTTAAGCCATTTCATCTTTCCACAGGCTGTTTCCTCCTGGGATGATGATCTTTGTCCTACCCACCCAACTCATGTGAGATGGCAATATTCATTCACAATAATGTGAACAAAATGTTCTTTGGAAAAAGATAAAGTGTTATCCATATGCAAGGTTCTAGTACTTTTATTAATGAATTCCTTATGTGTCTTACCCCCTTTACAGAGTAATAGTTTATTTGTCCTGAAAGTGAAGGGAAGGGCTCCTGCTCATAATGAACTAATACTTTCCTCCCTGGCTCGATTTTATAAACTTTGATTATAGCCCTTCTCAGCCTTCATCTTTCTAGATAAACAGATAAGATTGTTTTATGCTTTCCCAATGAGAAAAGTATTCTATTAGAATTTTCATAATTGTTCTTCTAAGTCTTTACTAAGTCTGTTACTTTCTTTTTGGAGGCACAGTAGCCAAAATTGCCTACAGCATTACAGGTGCAAAAAGGTTTGCATTAGGTGAAGATTTATTAAAGCACTTGGCAAAGAAAATTGCACTGGAGTAAAAAACAAAACAAAACCTAACCATATCAAAGTGACAATGAGACACCACTTCATGCCCATTAGGATGGCTACTATTAAAAACAAAACCAGAAAATAACAAGTGTGGGCATGGATGTGGAAAAATTATGACACTTGTGCTCAGTTGGAGGGAACATAACATGGTGATTGCTATGGAGAACAGTAAGGTGTTCCTCAAAATAATAAAAATAAAAGTATCATATGATCCAGCAATTCCACTTCTGGGTATAGCTCCAAAATAACTAAAAGCAAGGTCTTGAAGAGCTCTTTGTACACCCACGTTCACAGCAGCATTATCCACAATAGGGAAAAGGAGGACACAACTCAAATTTCCAACAGTGGATGAATGGGTTAAAAAAATGTGGTACATATATGCAATGAAAAGTTATTCAGCATTAAAAAGGAAGGACACTCTGACACGTTACAACATGGATGAGCCTTGAGGACATGAGGGTAAGTAAAATAAGCCAGTCATAAAAAGATAAATGCTGTATGATTTCACCCATATAAGATACCTAGAGTAGTCAAATCCACAGAGACAGAAAGTAGAATGATAGTTGCCAGGATTGAGGGAGAGAGAAACGGGAGTTGCTGTTTAATGGGTATAGGGTTTTACTTTTGTAAGATGAAAACAGTTCTGGAGATGGGTTACACACCAATGTAAATGTACTTAACAGTACTGAACTGTACACTTAAAAATGGTTAAGATGGTAAAAAAACAAAAACAAGACAACCAACACCCCAAATCTAGAGCAATAATGTTCTAGAAGGATTATGAGCACATTACAGAAAAATGAGGAAAAGTCTCCATCAAGCGGGAACCACTACCAAGAGCATGACTTTTCTGCCAAGAAAGGAGGTCTTTTCTGGACCTCCAACCCACAGTTCACTGTGGTTCCTAGTCATTTTGTTTTTGCCAGTGGCCTATCTTTTGCTTCTGTTCCCTCTCTCCCAGAACCTAAAATATTATGCATTTGCCAATTGTTTTTAGGAGGTGCTTAATAATTATTTGTAGATGGCTGATTAATGGAAGGGATAGTGGTTAAATACGTAGCTGTGGAGACTCAGATCTAATACAGGTCTGGGTTTCACAATTTACTTGCTCACCACAAGCTACATGACTTCTCTGAGCCTCATTTTTCTCATACCTAAATTAAAGAGAGAATAGTAACTACTTCCTAGAGTTACTGTGAGAGTTAAACAAGCTAGTTCTTTTTTGGTTTTGAAATGGAGTCTCACTCTGTAGCCCAGGCTGGAGTGCAATGGCGTGATCTCGGCTCACTGCAACCTCTGCCTCACGGGTCAAGCAATTCTCCTGCCTCAGCCTCCGGAGTAGCTGGGATTACAGGTGCCTGCCACCATGCCTGGCTAATTTTTGTACTGTTAGTACAGACGGGGTTTCACTATGTTGGCCAGGCTGGTCTTGAACTCCTGACCTCAGGTGATCCGCCTGCCTCAGCCTCCCGAAGTGCTGGGATTATAGGCGAGAATGACCACACCCAGCCAATGAGCTAGTTCTTAGCATGTTATCTGGCTAGAAAATCAAGGAAGGAGTTAAAGGCAAATATGTAGGAAATATCTGGGTTGGCTGAGCCTGGTCTATAACCCTTCACCATGATATTCACATGCCTCCAACAGAAGGCAATACCTGGTAACTGCTCAGAAAATATTTACTGGATGAATAAATGAACTATAGGACAAGGCTGAAAATTTGAATTCTGTTAAAAAAGAAAGTTATGAGCACTTTCTTAATATATTTTAAAGACAGTGCTGTATATTGAAGAGGTAGATGATGATGAATACTTACATTTATTTCTGGGAATTTTAGCTTGTTTAGAGCCTTATGGGTCCGTTTCAAGTTAGTTTAGTGCCCACTACATTCCCAGGCACTAGGAGTGCATGAGGAGTGCAACATAAAACACACCCTTGCTCTCTGGTTGATCTTGGTCAAGTGGAAGGGACAGGCATGGAAGGCTATGGTAGAATGCGCACCATGCTGGAATCGTGTTCTCGGGGTGCAAAGGAAAGTTCCATCAATGCTGCTGGAGGGGAGGGTGGTTTTGGTTTGGGAACACCAAGCGCGTGACATGAACTGGGTTATGAAGAACAGGTAGGGTTTCTCCAGGTGGAGAAAGAGGAAAAGGCAGAGGGGACGAGATGTGCAAAGGCATGGATAGAGGCGAGGGGGGTGAAGCCACCAGACACCTTTGGGGAGATGGCAATTGTGTTTATGAAGCACAGAGTGAAAGTGGAGGAAAGGGAAACAGCCTTGGGGACAGGCAGGGGCCGCAAGGCTCAGAACTCATTTGCCCACGGAGGAGAAGGGCATAATCTCATGGCAAAGGGAAACCACAGAAGGGACTTAAGCAGAAAGGTGATCTGATCAGAGAGATACTTGAAAGATAACTCTGGCAATTAAGTGAAGGGTGGACAAGAGAGGCCAAGACTAGAGGAGGCAGGCAGGCCAGGTGACAAACCGATGAGGGAAAAACTGGGAAAGATGAGAGGATCCAGAGATCTCAGCTGTAGCAAAAGCGATGGATGGGTGAGATGTTAAGGAAGGTGAGTTCAGGTGTGAGGTCAAGCAGAGGGCAAGGATATGTTTAACATTGCAATCCTCATGCAGAGACTGTGCTATTAACACATTAGGCACTGAACTAACTTGAAATGGACCCACAAGGCTCTAAAAAAGCTAAAATTACTTGCTCTGTAAGTGAATGAAAACACTTAAACCACCACTTACATACATACTAACATCATATATGCTAAATACATACTCATGTATGTGTGACACCTTTCATTTTGGCCTGTCGCCTGAAAATCAATACCCTTGTTAAAAAAAAAAAAAGTTGGGTTGACTCCTCAAACCAACGTCAGCAATAATGACATCTGCTGGCTTTTTAGCGCATTTGCTTCCAGCTGAACCCAGGGAATTAACTTTACTGGGATCCCACCGTCTGGTTTCAAGTGGGAAACCAAAGTCCCCTTCCATGGAGACCAAGTGCCAGCGTGAAGAGTTTTATCCTCAAGAACCTGAGCCTCAGGAGCTCGGTAAAGAAGCCCAGCATGCTCTGCTAGAAGATTCAACTACCAGTCAGGTTGAATGTGATGGCTAAGCACAGCTGGGTGATGCCTGAGAGCAAGGAATTTGGGTTCAGGAAAGGAAACGAGGAGTGGTAGTGACAACTTCTAGGGGCAAGCTTTCTATCTGCCTTGCACTAGGTGGACTAGAAGAATTGGCCCTCGGCTTATGAACAAGACCCTAGGGCTGGGCCATTGAAGACGGTGAGAAGGTAAGAAACCCAGTCAGGTGATATAGAAGGTAAGTTAGAATCACTAGATTTTGGCAGGCTTTCTGGGTGCTCTACACTTAGCCCAGGCAAGCTAAATAAAAAAGCATCATATCTAAGGTAGTAGTAAGTGGATTCTCTACCAAAAGACATATAGAACACTGCAACTTTGAATTACCTAACAATTACTATAACAAACTGTGAATAAGTAATCCACTCTAATACTAATAACCACTGAAAGTTCCTTTAGTATCAGTCTATATTCATATCCATTGCATAAAATTACAGTCACATCCTCATACTCTTTGAAACAACTTTGCCCAAATATTTTTACAATGTCTTAACTGAGGGCTTTCAATCCTTTCCTTCTACAGTCTTCAGTGCTGACCCTCTTTCTCTATTGTCCTACTCCCCCAGGCCCCTTCCCTGACCATTTCAAAAGCATAACATCAGAAAAGTAATGCTGAAACACAAACCAAATGCCTTATGGTCAATACAAGTTCATTGCATAAACTAGGGTGTTGGTTAATGTGCAATAATTAAGTGCAAAGCCTCAGAATGTCTACTGATAATCCTGAGACTCGATAAATCATCTGAACAAAAGAGACTAACAAGTGAAGAGTCCAGTGTCTCACCCAGCTCCACATCTTGATCATCGGTAAGCACAAGAATAATGTTGGGTCGGATGTTTTTTCGTTCCTGCTGTATCCGTCCTCTGAACCTCGGGGATCTGACAGTCGAACAGAGGCTTCCCAGCAATTCTGTGCCCAGGACAGCCAAAACCAGAGCACAGCAAGAATACTTCATTGTATTTGGTCCAATGTTGCAAAACTGACAAAATGTCTCCGTCTCCTGATTTCTGGAGTTCTGGGCAGTCAGAGAAAAACGGAGACGGTGAGACTAAAATGAAATCCAAACTCCAAGCACAGTTGCAGAGAAAGGGCTACAAATAAGTCAGTATTGGCACATAAGCTGGCAGAGACAGGGTTGCACATGAGTCAGAAATAGCAAACCCTCACAAGTGCTGGGTAGTTTTTTAAGCACTTGATTATTTTGCAAATTCACTTTTGTCCTTTATTCTCATTCCAACTTTTCCTATTTCAATTCATTGCCAAAATAGAATTTCCAACACAGAGCTCAAATGTAAAAGCTTTCTGACGAGAGCTAATACCTTGAATTAGGTATCCTGGTTGAATAATCAATCTCTATTCTCAGAGGTATTCAGAACATCTGCAGATAGGGTCCTGGAAGGGGGAGAAAAAAATACAAAGGAAATATCAGTCAATGATTTTAAAAACAGATTTTCGATCTGAAGTAGTCTCTTGCAACAGCATATTATATGTGTATATATTACATATATTTTTTCTTCTGTGCTCCAAAAGGGAGGAACAGAAGGAAACAACTTTCAGAACTGCTAACAAATGATTCAAATGCTATCTTCATTTCATAATCGGCTCCATAAAAGGGTGGTAAGGTATCACCCTCCTCACACTCTGACAGTACTTTACACATCCCCAACAGAGCTGATTAGGAAGAGCCAGCAGTGCCAGGGAAACCACAGAGCACTGGGAACGAGTGTTTGCATGTGGGGAGCAGATGGCGCAAGGGGCGTGCTGGGGAGCGCTGACTCACCTGCGTGTGATACTGAGTACCTAGCAAGCAGAACGAAACACACACCTGTCATCTGTCATCTGCATTATATCATTCTCTACCCCGGAGAGTCGTTTCTGCTGACAAAGACTTCATAGTAAGTGACTGGGACAATTTTTTCCAGCCTCTGAAAACCTCCTCACTGTCCCCCATCAATCAATCACCAGAAGGAAAAGGTGCTTCCTCCATGCAAGGCTGGTTCCTCTGTCCCACTCATGTCCTCAGCTTGTGCTGGCACCTACGTGGACAGAGCCCCCTCTTGATTGTCAGTCACCAGGCTTATTGTTGGTGAGACCGGTAAGGCACAGATAGCACAGGGGTTTCGCTTTGTCACAGATCTTAAACCTGCAAAGTAAAATGATTGATTGGCCCCGAGGCTGGAGTCAGCGGCTACCCTTCCTCATTAAAAAATAAATAAATAAAATCCAGAAGGGCGAGCTGCAAAATCTTTGCAAAGCTGCACAGAAGGAGGCTTTTGAAAGGGTTGGAAAAATGCCCCTCTCACTTTGGAACACTAACCTGCTGAAAGCTTTTCTCTTGGAAAGATAGCAAAGGGCTCATTAAAAAAATAAAATCTTTCTCTCATATGTCATGAGGGAACATCTTTATGGGAATTTAGGCTGCCCTAAAATTAATTAGATAGCAGTCTGTTTCATCAGCCACTCAGTCCCCATACACCTGAGAATCTGTATTTTGATCTGCAACAATAAACTGGCATTGGATAAGTAGGCATAACTAATTAAGTGTAAGCATCGCATAGCAGGAGGAAAGGGCTTCATCTCTCAACTTCATGCCCTTAATTCTGGAGGGTGACAGGGGGTAGTGAAAGAAGAAAGACTAGATATTGTTTACCCCTACCATACACATTATTTTGTTTTACACAAACACACACACGTATCCCCATTATTTTAAACTTTATGAGCTGTTTTGTAAACAGTTCTAATGCTTTTCACTCTGCAGCCTGTAATTATACTGCAAGAGAGAGAAAGAGACAAGAAGAAATCGGTTTTTAAACAAAACTCTAGTGTCTGCAGCCAGGCAGTCCTGACTACATTATCTGCAACAAACAAAACAGCTCCAACTGGTAACGCAGCCCTGTAGAAGTCACTAATGTAAGATTTGGTGCTTTCTTCTTAATAACTCAGGGTGATTCCACAGTGATTGCTGTGCATGCTGAACACTGAAAGCCTGCAATTATTCTGCACTGACTGTTTGGTTTCTGTGCATTTGTTTTAAATAGTGAGAAACCTGATACAGGCATGAAGGGACAGGAAAACTAAAGTAATAAAATGATAAACAATGGCTTGTTCTCACAAAGCATGGGTCAGGCTAAATAGTTAAATACAGAAATTTCTTAGAGGTTGGTTCCTTAAGTAGCAAAAACTTTGCTCACCTCTCAAGGCCTGCAGAGGTGTGTGAAGGGAGAGTTTGTGAAGAGGGCCTTTGTGCATCCAGTATACTGTAAATGAACCTCTGCTGATGGTAGCAACCAGGTAGGAACAGTTACAGGCTCACTGCGTTAGACAAACAGTGGCATTTGAGTTTAATCAGCAATACAAGAAGCTGAAAGTTCTTGACAATTCACATGCTGATAACCTTTGCTGGAACCCAGTCAACATTGCTAGTTATTCTTTTCTTTATCTTATTTACTTTACTTCTTCCTTTAGGAAAAAGCAAATTAGCTTTAATGATACCTTTGTATAAACTACATCAAAAATCATTTCCTAATATGGAAAAGAGAGAGTGGTTTTTTCCTATGAAGTGAACTTCCTTTCTGGTGAATGAAAGGTGCAGAAAAGATCTACATTTTTTTCTGCCACAGTTTATCTTATTTTTTTAATTAAAATTTTTATTTTTATTGACAAATGATAATTGTATATATTTACAGGGTTCAATTTGATGTTTTGATATATGTGTACATTGTGGAATGATTATATCAAGCTAATTAACATGTTTATCTCCTCACATGCTTATCATTTGTTTTGTAGTGATAACATTTAAGAATCTATTCGGTTAGCATTTTTGAAACATACAATTAATTCATTGTTATTAACTGTGGTCACCTTGCTGGGCAACAGATCTTTAAAGTTTATTCCTCCTGTCTCACTAGAACTTTGGAACTTTTGGTCAGCTTCTTCCCACCATCACCAACACTCAACTCAGGGAATTCATACCTACAAGGATATACATTAAGTGGTCAAGAAAATTGAATTTTTTGACTAGTCTGGCCTGCACGAGTCCTCTCTCTATCTCACCTTCCTTCACTAAAACACACAAAACATGCCACTCTAGAAACACTGCACACAGACAATTCTTTATTCAAAAATGACCTTTTAAAGCCTGTCATCCTCTTACTGCCTGGTTTCCAGCTCTAGAAGGAAAAGAAGTAAAGAAGGGAAAAAAGTCCTGACAGACAAAATGCGGAGCTTGACAGAAGAGACAAGGATGCAATGTTTGAATTGGATACTTTGTGGGGGACAACAAGAGTCCTTAGAGACTAACAATTTGTCTTGAGAAAGAGTAGAAAATGAAAGAAATGTAGAAAGGTTTTTCTTACACATACAGAGTGAGTTTGAAGAACAGTGTTCTATTCTTCACCAGTCAAGACCAGGACATAAGTTGCTTTTACTCCAAGCCATAAAATGAAAACAGCAGTTGTAGTTATGGTCAATCGGTGTGGAAAGTTTACAAGACTTTGTTTAGGGTGGCTTAGGGCGGTCAAGCCAAACTATAAAAGTGGCATTAAATGTTTCAAGTCACATGTAAAAGAAAAAAAAAAAAAAGACTGGAAAGATGTCCAGACAACTGGATAGGAAGTTTAGGTCACATATGTTTGTTCCACAATACCCCAATCTAAACTGAAGCCCTGTTGCTCCCAAAGGTTTAAGGGGACCTGTGTCTTCCCCAATCCCCCCTTTGGCTGGGCAGCTTGGTGCTAGGTCTCTAGAGGGGATGGTGGCCAATATATCAAAAGCACCTTGCTTTTGTCCACAGCAGCAATGTCCAAAGTATAGTTTGGGACGTTTGGAGGACCCTGTGACCCTTTTGGGAGGTTCATGAGGTCAGAACTATTTTGATAAGAATACTGACACATTATTTGCTTTCTTCACTGTGCTGACATTTCTACAGATGGCATAAGAGCAATAGTAGGTAGAACTGCTTTCCGCTTTTGTCTTAGCATGAATGATAAAAGCTTCACATATAGTAAAAACAAACAAACGAAAACAACAACAACAAAAAAACCAGCTTCACTTAAGATGAAGCAGTAAAACCACTAATTTTATTAAACCTTGACCTTGAGTACACATCTTTTCTTTTCACTGTTGTGTTTTCTGAGATAAGAGGTTCACACAAAGTCCCTCGGTGGCTGGGGGAGTATGATGGCTGTCTTGAGGAAAAGCATGAAGGTGGCTGAGCTGCAAGCTAAAGTGGCTTTAAACAAAACAAAACAAAAAAATGAAACACTACTTTTACTTAAAAGAATTTTTTAGACTTGGATATTTGGCAGACATTTTCTCAAATCATGAATGAAATGAGCCTATCATTTCAAGGGAAATAATTGACAGTGTTTGTTACCAATGATAGAAATCTACCTTTCAAGTTAAAATTAGAATTCTGGAAAACTTGTATACTACACTTGGCAGACTCCAATAAGTAAAACTTTTTCTGATGACAATGGTAGTGATGTTAACAAATGTTATTTTTTGAGATTGTAAAATGAAATGAGTCAACATTTAGAATATTCGCATAGTTCAGTGAACCAAATTTCCCAAATAATCACAGTGCTACAAAATCTTACATGAATAAAAAATTCATTTGAAGTATAAGATGACCAGTGGATTCTATTGTAACAGAATGAAAAGTTCATTGATATGGCTTCAGATTTCTTAATACAACTAACCTTTAATGAATTATCACTTGCCAAGTTTTGTTGTAGTATCAGAAAATATCTATAAGTATCTGAAAAAGCTATTAAAATGCTTCTACTTTGCAACTACTTATTCATGTGATTCTGGATTTTATTACTGTACTTCAGCCAGAACAGTGTATTTCAACAGACTGAATGTAGAAGCAGAAATAACAATTCGACTTCCTTCTTTTCAGATAAACATTAAAGAGATTTGCAAAAATGTAAAATGAATTCATAATTTATTCACAATTTTTTTGTTTGGAAACTATAGTTTTTTTTAAATAAAATATATCATTTAGGTTAACATATAATAGATTTATTATTTTCAAAAGAATCAAATATTTGAAAATTTTCTCAGTTTTCACTTCTAAGTATTAATAATTATAATCCACATAAAAACTGTTGGGGCAAGGGTCTTCAATAAATTTTAATTATATAAAGGGATACTGAGACAACCAAACGGTTTGAGAATTGCTGGCTTATAGTGTATCTTGTTCTATAGTTAAGCCCAGACTCTCACATTTAAGGCTGTAGGTCTCGCCCTAGTCACAAGCTTCTCATTTACTTTTTTTCCTTAAAGCCTTGAAACTGTCCTCAGTTCTAAATGCCTGGTCTCAGATAAAAGTTGCTGATGAGTGATAAAATTCTGTGTTTTTTATTACCCAAGGATAACACAAAATTTTACAAATGAATGCCCACGCATCTGAAGTATGCAAGGGACAAGGTCAGAACAACCCACTCGCCACAGAAATAAACCTCTCTTGGATGGGGCAAAAGAATTATTTCTAGTACAAAGCAATGGCACTTTATAGTTAGGCCAGAGAAAAAAGAGACACCATAACCAGTTGAAACAGCAGGGGCAGGGGAGATTATGCAGTTATGCGAAGCTGAATTTAGCCAGAACACACTTAGATTATTGTCAGAGGCAAGCAAAGTAGAATTACACCAGCAAGAAGCTGGTACCCACATCTCATCCTCCCATCCCACATTGCTGTCTACATACATTTCTTAGGATCAGTTAACATGGCCCTTTCCCCTTAATTTTGGCTTTTGAGTCTCCCAGAGATTACTTCTTTTCTTTAGAGTAAGCCTTCAGGATGTGCTATCTTCTTTATAAGATACATGAATCCACGAAGAAGCTAATTTCTTCTTTTAACAACCCCACAGCTGGCAAGTTCACCTACTGTTAATCTCCAGAAAGCCTGTTTCCTGGTCTAATTTATTACAACTCCAAGCAAAGAAGATAGACAATCATCCCCTCCTGGTGTAGTAACACTTTTATTCTCCTCCAATAATAAATCCTCTTCCAACAAACAATGACAGCTGAAAAGTGTATGCCTATGACCTGGAACACCTGTGGGGAAATATTTGGCTAAATGATGAGATCTTCCTTTCTCCTCTCCTCCTGCCACCCAACACTGTGAATCTTGAAATTGGAAGGAATCTTCAAAGCTCATCTATTCACACAGTGGTGAGTGTTGGTTATCCCTGGTGTATGGTGAGGGAGAGGGACAGATTTTATTTTTTGGCTTAATTCATGTATATATTGAATTTTTTCAATAATCTGTTGCATTACAAAACATAGAAATAAATAAACTTAAGTTTTCTAGGTTTTCTCTCTGTCTTCTCAGGGAGGAAGAAAATAGATGGAGTTGAAAAGTGAGAAGGATGAAGTGAGAAATGTACCTTTGAGACTCTGCCTCATAAAAGCAGGTACTAAAACCATATAAAAACAAGCTTCTGAAGGGCATTTTAGAGAATGCATAAAATCCAAATTAAAATTTGTCCAGCTTCTTTCAGATGAAATTAACAAGACAAAGGAAAATAAAGTGATCTAGATATTATGAAAACCACCAGAAGAACTCAATATTCCTGAAGCATATGCTACAAAGTGTCTAAAGGGACTAATAATGGTCATTGGTGACCAATTGTGGTCCAAATGATCAATGGTTTCAATGGTGGCAGTGAGATCCAAGAGAATGAGAACAAAGAGACAACTGGATTTCCAAAAGAAGAGGCATTGGAAACTTCAGGTAAAGTGGATTTGCATGAAATACTATGCAGCCATAAAAAGGAACAAGATCATGTCCTTTGCAGGGACATGGATGAACTTGGAAGCCATTATCCTCAGCAAACTAACGTAGGAACAGAAAACCAAACAGCACATGTTCTCACTTATAAGTGGGAGGTGAATGATGAGAACACATGGACCCATGTGGGGGAACAGCACACGCTGGGGCCTGTTGGGGGGTCTTTAGGGTTGGGGGAGGGAGAGCATCAGGAAGAATAGCTAATGGATGCTGGGCTTAATACCTAGATAATGGGATGACATGTGCAGCAAGCCACCATGACACACGTTTACCTGTGTAACAAACCTACACATCCTGCACATGTACCCCTGGACTTAAAATAAAAGTTGATGAAAAAACATAAAGTGGGTTTGGGGGAAGGGCAGCAATATTGTTAAAAAGAACTAAAATGTGGTCTTGGGCATCTTAGCTAGGTCTTAAAATATATGGTTTATTACATTAAATTTCATTAAATTTGCCTTTGGTTTTATATATCTATGGCTTATTTGTACTGAAGTACCTTGAGATATTGCATTAGTCAGCAGAAGTAGTTTGTTGCAATAACAAAGAAATTCCAAATATGATAAAAGCATATTTGTCACTCATACTGCAAGTCACACATAGAATGGCAGAGAACTCTGCTCTGCCCAGCCATGCATGGATGCATACTGATGGGGGCAGTGTTGTCCTGTTGCTGCAATAACTAGACCAAGAAGCAAGGGAAGAATAAGCTCAAGAATTTTGCAGGAGCTTTTCAGGGCTTCAACCTGGAAGTGACCCAGTTCACTTCTAACATTTCATTGGATGAGACTAGTCATGTGGCCCCACTCAACGGCAAGGGCACTGGAAAATTTAGTGGACCAAAGTGTTTGCTGAGCACTAATGTCTATGCCACAAACATTACATTTCACCAGTACCCCATGTCTTTCTCTTTCTCTACACGCACATACCACACACACACACACGTACACGTGCATATGCCCACACACATACTTAAGATATGTGTATAAATATACGTACCCACACACAGACACATATCTCAAGTAACGAAGAAACATAATCTTTCTCACAGTATAAAGTTCAATCATTCTTAGATACTAAAAATATACTTTCGACAGATTCAGGGATTTTTTATACACGTTTCGTTTTAGTCTGTTTTCCTGATGTACATAATCTGGCGCAATGCAAAAATTTTTAAAGTTCCGCAATTCTTGAGATACATTTAAGTTGAAGTAAATATTTTTAAAAAGACAATTAGATGGTATATTTATGTTTTGAAAGCATTTCTGGAAACACTATCTTGTACTACGAGAAGTGGTTTCGAAACATAAATATACCATCTGAAAATCATTTCTCGAAATACTATCTCGCAGTCGTATGTAGGAAGAGGAACACCTGACTTTACTATATAAATGAAGCTGCAGTCAAGAGAACCCCATTGGCATACTTTTTTTTTTTGAGATGGAGTCTTGCCTGTTGCCTAGGCTGGAGTGCAGTGGCAAGATCTTGGCTCACTGCAACTTCTGCCTCCCAGGTTCAAGTGATTCTCTTTTCTCAACCTCCCAAGTAGCTGGGATTACAGGTATGCACCACCACACCCGGCTAATTTTTATATTTTTAGTAGAGACGGGCTTTCACCATATTGGCAGGCTGGTCTCGAACTCCTGACCTCAAGTGATCTGCCTGTCCCGGCCTCCCAAAGTGCTGGGATTACAGGAGTGAGCCACCACGCCCAGCCCACTGGCCTACTTCCTATGCCATCAAGTTCACTGCCAATATAATGCTCTCTAACTTCTTTGCAGGGCTAAACACAGCAGAGTGGGGAAACAAGTTCCTTCCTCCGTCCCTTGGCCTCCCGCAGAGGCAGAGAGAGGACCAGGAAAGAAAGCTCTGGGAAACAGTGTGAAGGAGGCATTCGCATTTCAAAAGACAATTCTAGTTCCTAGCTCAAGGCAAATTATGGAGATTAGCTGTATTTTTTTCAAAATGTATTACTTACAGGAGAACCTTAAAAAAATCAAATATCCTATTAAAGCCAATGCCTTTGCTTGGGGACATTTTCAAGGAAACTTTAAAATGCAGATTAGTTTATGTATGAAGTTTTTTTTTTTTTTTTTTTTTTTTTGAGACGGAATCTCGCCCTGTTGCCCAGGCTGGAGTGCAGTGGCGCAGTCTCGGCTTACCACAAGCTCCGCCTCCCAGGTTCACACCATTCTCCTACCTCAGCCTCCCAAGTAGCTGGGACCACAGGCGCCCGCCACCACGCCTGGCTAATTTTCTGTATTTTCAGTAAAGATGGGGTTTCACCATGTTAGCCAGGATGGTCTCGATCTACTGACCTCAAGATCCTCCTGCCTCAGCCTCCCAAAGTGCTAGGATTACAGGTGTGAGCCACCGCGACTCGCCAATTTCTTTCTTTCTTTCTTTTTTTTTTTTTTAGAAAGACTAACAACTCAAGAGATACAACAGGAGATTTCTAAAACCATAATTTTCCTAACATTTATAGATTCAAATAATGAATCTGTAGTGTCTTGAAACTTTATGACATCTGTGTTAGTTTACTGGCTGGACAGAAGTTGGGAAATACTTTAGCTAATAAAAACTTAGCATTTTATTCTAATGTTACAAAAAAGTAACCTTTATGAAGTTTTATGCATAAGAATTTATAGAATGAAAATTTTAAGAGCCACATTAGCATCCTAAACTGTTACTTATCTTATATGTAAAATAAATCTTCCTGAAAAGGCACATATTATGATCTAGGTCCAGGGACATTTAAGGCAAATTTACACTTACTGTCACTGTGGAGTATCTCTATAAATAGATGTTTATAGGTGGACCAGTCCTTAGAATTCTTCCGTACAAACACCCAGCGGTGTTCCACTTCCAGAATTTATTTTCTCACTCATTACTCTACTTTGTTTTAAACCTTCATTTCTCAGCATACGCAAGAACAGCACTTGTCACACAAAGGAGCTGATATAATTAAACCGGATGATGGGCCCCACAAGTAAAGCCAGCCATTCATGAAAGCTGGTCACCAGAGGCCATTTCAAACAATGCATATTTTAAAGTCATCTAAAGTAATCCCTTCTCTCTTCTGACTTGGTTTCCATGAAGTCTCAAGCACATGTGTGCTGCAAAAAGGAGGTTTATTAAAACCTGATGTGATATTAGAGATTACAGTGCAACAGGGTTGGGCTGATTTTAATATCTCAGTTTTCAAAAAGAAAAGCAATCTTTAATAATATTTGCAAGCTTACTAAAACATCCTGCATGGAAAGGAAGATAGATGATGTTTATTAATTAAGGAAAAACAAAAATAAAGGCTGCGCTCATGTTCTCTTGATTAAGGTATATATAAAATTTGCATAAAAATTGGGGGGAAACTAAAACAGTTTTCAATGATGGGTGGATTAGCCAAACACAGCAACTATTTCCAACTATAGTGAGGAGCTTGGTTTATTTGGAAAATGCTTTATAAAGTTGTGAATCTGAAGCCTAACATTCCCTTGGCTCGCTATGGTGAAATATGAAATGTGTCATAGAACAACATTTGTCAATTTCAAAATATTAATAGTTAGCATCATTAATAGAAGTCTACTAAGTCTGGCTGCCTGCAAAGTTTACCAGGGCTCCTAAAGTTTACTGAGGCCTCCAGTCCTGGTGGACTTCTAGATGTTTTGTTAATTTGCTGGTTCTCTCTGATCTTTGTTTCTGTTTCATAATTGTATTTAGTTTCAATCAGGGATGAAAACACAAAGGCTTGGATTTGACATGCGTCTGGTCCTCCATATCAAGATCTCTAGCATACAGCATATCCTTGAAGTACACACGAAAGGAAAAATGTAAATGATCATAAACTGTTTTTGCGAAATCATCAAAAATGATGCTCTGGCATGCAGGCCATCTGCTTTCTGCTTTTTCTCCTTGGAATATGGCTTCAGGGAAGAGATCATATATGAGAAAGGAGGTTAGCAAGCCTGACTTTGGAGAGCTAATGTGAAGGAGGTGTTCTGGAAAACACCTTGTGGAATCTCTGAGTCTGAAAGGGATCTTAAAAGTTCACCTCCATCAACCTTTAATGAATAAAACCTCTCACTCATCAGTGAATAGTGTCCCTGTGTAGGTAACAAGGGACTCACTAGGCCACCTGTTTAGTTTAGGGTGAGATTTAAGATTAGGAAATTCTCCCTTTTATTGAACAAAAATCTGCCTTCCCCTCTCTTCTAGATGCTTAGTCATGCTCTATTCTTCTGAGCCCCACAAAATAATTCTACATTTTTTAACATAACAAATGATTTAAATAATTCAAGATTGTTTCTATCTAACTCCTAAATCATCTCTTACAAAACATACCTATGTGGTGGTTTACTGGCAATTATGGGAGAGAGTTGGAAGGGATTGTTTTTAATGTGGCCATTGGTTGGTTAAGTATTGGATCAATAAATCCTATAAAACTGTAGTTACACAAATAGCAAGCCAGCATATTTAATGCCCATCTGGCTCAAAGGGATTTTGACTACTGGACTACTGTAAATCAATGGTTTCCAAATTCACTAAGAAAAATGTCCTTATGTACCACTATTTTCATATTTGGACTAAATCCAAATCAGAAATCTTCCAAAATTTGCATAGTTAAATTGCTAATTAGTTTTATTGGAGAATAAAGCCAGGCAAGAAAGATGAAGATCCAGGCTAGAGTCATAATCTAAGTACTGATTTTTTACAAATTCCTTGACAACTTACTGACTTCCTTCTAGCAATTAGATTTTGAGGAAGCTTTTCTTCCCAAAAGAAACATCTTTACCACACTTGGCTCCTAACTTCAGAATACTGGACACTTTAAAAGAGCTACGCCAGAGAAGGACAACCGTTAAATAAAGGCCCTAGGCTCAAGTACTTAATTCATAACGTGGAGTAGGGGTTCATCAGAATCACCTAGAGGTCTTGTTAATTACTGCAGCATTTTTGATTCTGGGATGAGACCTATAAAACTGCTTTTTTTTTGAGACATAGTTTCACTCTTGTTGCCCAGGCTGGAGTGCAGTGGCGGCGATCTCAGCTCACTGCAACCTCCACCTTGTGGGTTCAAGTGATTCTCCTGCCTCAGCCTCCTGAGTAGCTGGGATTACAGGTGCGCACCACCATGTCCAGTTAATTTTTGTATTTTTAGGAGAGACGAGGTTTCAGCATGTTGGCCAGGCTGGTCTCGAACTCCTGGCCTCAGGTGATCCACCCGCCTTGGTCTCTCAAAGTGCTGGGATTACAGGCATGAGCCACCGCACCCGGCCTTAAAATTGCATTTCTAGCAAGTTCCCAGGTGATGCTGATGCTGACAGTACTGGTCTAGAGTACAGCGATCAACCCACTAGCACTAACGAAAGGAAAAGTGAAGCCCAGACAAGTAGGTGTTGCAAGTCTCTTCCATGAAGGCTGACTCCTCAGACCTTCGCATGGGCTGAAGCAGCTAAGCATTTACAAGATAGGATTATTTTCTATCTACAAAATAATCGCCAATTATTTTGTAGCTGACAGGATTGTTTACGATCACCCTTCCCAGAGCTGTCAAGAAGGCAAACATGCCAACATACAGTCTATCCGAGGCATCAACAACTGAAGGAGTTTTCCATGGGAGAGCCTTCACCTCCTTCAACAAGTATCCAGAAGTGTTCTTTTGAGTGGCTTTCAAATGACCAGCTAACATCTCCTTCTACGTACTCTCTTTCCATGTCTGAAGGAATAAGGTTGCTCAAATTCTTGACATATGTGAAGTAACGGACTCTGACAGGGGCCAGAGCAATGCTGGAGTTTGTTACATTCATTAAACAACTGCTAAGCTTAAAGATAGGTTCAACACTCCCAGGCTGAAATTTCCATCTTAAGGTAAATTATCACCAGAGATTAAGGAGGCAGAGTGAGTTACTTGGCTTTTGTTTTCATAAAGCCCCGACTCAGTTTACCAATTCTGTTCCGCCGTATCTGCCAATCGCCCCCGTGGGCCTTTCATCACCTATAGCCTCCTCTTTGAGACAGTGGCAGGTGAATATAGTTGCAGTAGGAAACAAACTTCGAATCGATCAAACAATATGATCCAAAAAATGTATCAAACCACCATGATAGTAAAGACACCATGACATTAGGTGCCTCTGGGAATGCTGAGCTGAAACCTTCATCCCACACTGTGGAAGAGTAGGGAAAGGGATGCGGCCACACAAAGTGAGCTGGAAAAGTGGGGCAGGAATCACGGGGACCAGGTGCAGTGGGCTGAAATTGGGCCAAGGTCATGTTTGCAACTTTCCAAATGACTTTATCTACCTCAATTCTTATCGCAGCAACACCAAATTGGGACATGTGGTCTGATACCCAGTTGAGAAGGGAAAACAGTTTTGGAGGCCTAGTTTTCCAGTTGCCTGACTTCAGGGAGTAACTTCCAGCACCACGTGGACTAGTGCCGGGATCTGGGCACAACCGAAAGGGTTCATGTCTGGTCTTCTTTCCTTCTCTCTTTTTGCTCCCTTTTCCCCTCGCCCCCTCATTTTATCGCCAGCTCCTCCTTCATTCCTCAGATCCTACAGCCCCATTCTGTCCCCTGACTGCCAAAAGTCCCTCACCATTCCACCTTTTTCTTTTTGTTCTCCTGAGTTTCCAAATTCCCACAATTTCCAAGACGTGGATGACACTCAACTCTTAATTAAGAAGCAAGAATTTTTGCTAATATCCATTGATCATGTGCCAATATTAAACATTTCATAGTCATTAGTTCACTTTATCATAGCCACACACCAATGAAGTAGGAACTATTTTCACTCATTTTTTCCTTTTTAAATGAGAAAACTGAGATTCAGGGAAGTTCAGGGATCTGTTCAAGATTACACAGTAAGGGCAGAATGGGGACGACCCCACACCAAAGTCTTCCTTCATAAGTGTTCTGTTTTTGTATTTTCTCTTGAAGTGCATTTACACTCTAAAAGATCTTGTATGCCTAGAGAATTTCAAACTGGCAAAATTAATGGGGAGAAATTTTGGGGGGCAAAAATGAGCTTCAGGTGAATCTGCCACTGTGCCTTACAGTATATCCCCAGGAGAACAAAACAGGCCATCAATATTGCAGCCACACACCATGTACAGCCCCCCTTTCACCTTCCAAACAGAAGGGGAACCCTCAGAACTCAGTAAAACAAAGAGTTGTTGCTGGGTGAGAGAGTGGACTGGCATGGTTAAAAATGAATATTCAAGACCACGAGTCACAGCTCCATGAATTCGAGGGTCTCCTTTATTTGTATTTAGCATTGTGGAGTCGCGAGACAACTTGCAATGATTAATTAATCCTTGGTGACAAGGCAGAAGGTGAAATAATTTGTGCATAGTCACGCAGTCAGTCATTCTCAGGCTCCGAGTTACTACTGGGGTGCTTGCTTTTCCAGAAACAGAAAGCTGTCCTTAACCCACACCTTAATGAGTGACATCATCTTCAATATCCCCAGTCCATGAAAATTCCATCCTCTGAGATCCCCCTCCCAACCCATCCCCAGCAGGACTTGTCTCCCTAACTTCAAGGAGACGAGGCCAGGCATCCTGGCTTGTGGGGTGCAGGAGGCACAATCTAGTTAACACACTGCATTTGGCTGCTTGTGGCTGTTTTCTCACCATCTCAAGTGCAATTTTAACTGAGGCTATTCACAGTAATACCTCAATTATCTATCACAGTAGGGGAAAAGAGGGTCTCTAGATACATGAATTTCCATGCTGCCTTACTTGAACTATTTAAAAGTTCCAACTTAAAACAAGCAAATAAAAATAAAATATTTTAAAGCACACGGAATTTGCACAAGGAAATCTTTAAAGCTCACGACAAATAAAGGGTCATTTCCTGCTGTTTCATGGAGGGGGCAGTGGCTCCATGCTGCTCCAAGCTGTGGCTCTTCTCACTCCAGGACTTGGGCTGAGGCATGGCATTGTCATGGCAGGAGCAGGATTGCTGATGGAAACTGCGAGTGCTGTTCAAAACATCTGCTTACACAGGGCATCTGGCACACCTGCTGACCTGCCATTGGCTAAAGCAAGCCATAGGGTTGAACCCAGGGTGGGGATGTTGGTTCCCTTCACTTCTCTGGTTTGTGTGTGTGTATGTGTGTGGGGAGGTGGTGACAATCATTGGGGATTGTGACAAAATCTAACATATGCACTTTCAAAAATTAATTATACATTTCCTGGTCTTTAAAGAGTACTGCAGATGATGTCACTGTTTTGTTTTGTTTTGGCTCTGGGTCCTCAATATTAACATCCAAGTCTGGGCACGGTGGCTCATGCCTGTAATCCCAGCAGTTTGGGAAGCCGAGGTGGGTGGATAACTTGAGGTCAGGAGTTTGAGACCAGCCTGGCCAACATGGTGAACCCTTTCTCTACTAAAAATACAAAAAAAAAAATAAAAAAATCAGCGAGGCATGGTGGTGCATGCCTGTAATCCTAGCTACTCGGGAGGCTGAGGTGGGAGGATTGCTTGAACCCGGGAGGCAGAGGATGCAGTGAGCTGAGATCATGCCACTGCACACTCTAGCTTGAGCGACAGAGTGAGACTCCATCAAAAAAAAAAAAAAAGTTAATATCCAAAGTGCTCTAGGCTATGATTTTGACTTTTTCTAAGTGATACTGGGATGTGGAAAGCAGTTTGCCCAATACATAAATGACACCAGACCAACACTGTTTGAAATTCCTTATGGATGCTTTTCATAGTATTGTTTTTACCTCCTTTGCTATCAATGATCATTTCTAGTTATCGTTGGCATGTTTACACTTGTCTTCTAACGTGCTAGGGAGAGTATTCTCCCACCTTCTCCCTTCTATAATAATACGTGAGGGAGACACCAGGAGGTGGCTTGTTAGACCTCATTAGATCCATGTTTAAAATAAGAATGAAGACGTGAGGGTCTCTCTCAAGTCCTTTGTGTATGGGCATGGTGGCAAATGCTTGTGTAGGGGGGCATCATCAGTTTATTAGAATTCTGCTTGCTTTTGCTTGTGTTTCCCTGTTTTTGCTGGCTGGTTGAGGGTGTTAGATAAGTGAACTTAGAGAAGATTGAGCTGGATTAAGTTCCAAGCACTCCTGCTTTGCCATTTTCCATATTTAACAGATTTTTTTCCAGATATTTGACTAAGCATTAACGCTACCTGCAATTTGTTCAATTCCATTTATTCTAACTTCGAGAAACATTTTGATTCAGCAATGCTTTGTTGAGCACCTGTATAAGGCACTTCATCAGGCACTACTGAGATAATGAGAAAAGAGTCCTGCCTTTGAATGGAAAGTCATATGCTATGCTACGTACAATACACTTTCAAAATGTGTTGGCGACTCCCTTCACTCTAAAGCTAGAGCAGACGGCACACTTTGAAAGGCCCCAGGGCTTCCTGGGGTGTGTGTGATACTCTCTGTGAGTTGATATTACCCTGAACAACACAGGGGTTTGCAGCGCTCATGTTTTTCAAATGAAAACAAACCCCACAGAGCCATATTCGCCAGTCAAGGTAGATGAAAGTCAAACGTTTCCAACTTGGTTAGTGCACAACTATTTCCTGGCTAGCATTTTCCTCTAACATATATTTAGTTATCTTCTGAAAGCCTGACCTTACACTGATAATAATTGAACTGTGAACCAGATTTTTCCTATGCTTAGGTGGTTTCTTATATCTCAAATCCCAGGGGAAGATATTTGCTCTTTCATGGATAAAATAATTCCTTCTGTGTTCACAAGGCATCACAGTTCAGGAAAATATTTTGGTATAAATCATCAAATCTGCTTTTCACAACAACTTATATGGGAAATTAGAGCAGGTGTTATTATTCCTCCCCCACCCCACCCCACCTCCTCCTGCCACAGTAGCTTGAGAAAGCATAACCTGAAATTATACTCAGGTCTTCTGACTCCAAGGCTGGTAGCTATTTTCCATGATAAATCAATTATTTTCCATTTTTATCTTGTTGTTTTATAATTGTCAACTTGATCATCCATGGATATAGATGGCAAAAATATATAAGCTAATATAATGTACAGACAAGCAAAGAAAAGCTGTGTTTGCACTGGTTTCAAACCTTTTCATTGCTACTTTTCACAAAACTCACACAACTAGAATATTGGTTTCAGGTTTACTTATTCTTTCTGCACAAACCCACCAACCAGTAAAAATACAAAGAGGTAATGACTTCCCGAGTAATGAGAATATGGTGAGTTAAAGTGTTAATGCTGCTTCCTAATAATTTTAGCAACATTATGATGTTGCTCAGAATACTCTTAATAGACTCTTATGTTTTAAAAGAGTATGTGAAGCACAAGATTTTGGTAAAAATATGTCTACAAAATAGCTCAGATTAAATCACTCAAGGATTAATAATTTAAGGAAAGCCTTGAAGATACGTTGATTTTAACATTTTAAAGTCTTTTTACAAAAACAGATTAGGAAGTTAGATTGATTATACTACTGAAAATGCATTTGTGCTTGACACGAAATGCAAAATTTTAAATAGAAAAGGACTGCTTTATGGGAATTTAGCATCTTTCCTGTGGACAGCAGCTGGAAAGCTGGTAATTTTCTAGGTAGGACTCACGGGGAGAGGGCAGCAGAATGTGCTGCATTCCTGGAAATTCACCTCGGCTTGAATCATAGCTTTGCCTGACCACGGGGATAAATGTAGAGGACAAAATAGTTTTCCATACAATAATGATAAGGCACAACTTTATTCTGTCTGATAGCAACAGTCTATTTTCTCCATACTGTGAACTCATCTCATTTCTGTTACCATTTCTTGAAAACAATTACATTTTCATTTTTTTGCTGTTGTAGAGTCCTAAATGATGTGATGCAAATTGCTAATTGCCTACCTCATCATTCATTGTCTTCTTTATTTATAACAAGATCCCAATTTCATTTGCAGTGGCCAGCTATAGGTGATATTTCTTAGTTGCCCTAGCAACTCTATGTGCCCACAAGGTTGATTTCTTTCCAGTGACATGTAATGAAAGGATTGTGTGGGACAGTTCTATAAAACAGTGTGGAGGCTGGACATGGTGGCTCACGCCTGTAATCTCAGCACTTTGGGAGGCCGAGGTGGGCGGATCACCTGAGGTCAGGAGTTGGAGACCAGACTGGCCAACATGATGAAACCCTGTCTCTACTAAAAAGACCAAACAAAACATAACAAAACAAAACAAAACAAAACAAAACTTCAACTGGGCATGGACTGAGGCAGGAGAGTCGCTTGAACCTGGAAGGTGGAGGTTGCAGTGAGCCAAGATTGTGCCATTGCACTCCAGCCTGGGCGAAAAGAGCGAAACTCTGTCTCAAAGAAAAAACAAAAACAAACAAACCAAAAAACAAAACAAAACAAAACAAAACAAAAAAACCAAAAACAAAAGAAATAAAAGAGTGTGGGTGTCCATTTGTCACATGTCATGACTGGCGTTTCTGCAGCCATCTTGGACCATGAGAAGTTCTCACAGATGGAATGCTCCATCATGCAGTAAAGAGAGAAAAGAAGCTCAGGTCCCTAGTGGCTAATGTCCCAGTCTTGATGCCCTGACTCTGAATTTTCTTTACGTGAGAGAATAAAACCTTTAGTCAATAAGGCCCTATTTTGGTTTTTGCTATGTGTAGTCAAATACCCAATTATATCTCCTAACTAACCCTACTGTTTTTTCTCATTCTACAACCATTCTAGATTTAAAATGTTAGGACAACACGGCCTTTAACGTCAGACCAGAAGAGTTTGGTTTATATTTGAAATAGGACAAACAATAACAATATGGTAAGTGCTATGAAATTGATAGAGGTAAGTGGGAACAAGAAATTCTCTTAACAGACATTATACTCCAAACTCTACTTAACTAATATTTAAGGCAGTTTAAGGTTTCTGGGTCAAATAAAGAATATTAGGAATCTCTCATGAGCCATAGAAATGAAAAAAAAAAAGAATTCCTTTATCTTTTTATAATTTTTTAGGATTCAAGTATATTTTATTATGCCATGAATTGCTCTTTAGCTTCTTTAAAAAACAACAACAATGAAAAGCCTAGAATCTTCACACATGCAATCTACCTGGACTCTACCTGAGTTTTCCTGAAAGAGGTTAAGTGGTAACCTCCAAATGATGGATTTTCATATTTTATATCCAAAAGAAGAATTTCAGTATTTTCAGAAAATATTGCTAAAAATATTCTATATTTTCTTACCTAAATGTAAAATTGTAAGTTGGATACAAAGATGATACTAAAAACAACTCCACAAGAATGTTGGCACATGTCTATTCATAAAAAAAACTTGATTATCTGTCTTCATCTGCAGGCATTTTCCCCATTTCCTTTCTCACTCATGCAAACAGGACTTTTATTTTCAGTTGAAAATAGGAATTCTGCCTTCACTGAATAGCAAGGATTTTTTAAAGAAACAAGGTTTCTATGCTTTAAAGGAATTTTAAAAAGTGATTTGTTGGGCCAGGTGTGGTGGCTCACCCCTATAATCCCAGCACTTTTGGAGGCTGAGGCAGGAGGATCAGGAGATCAGGAGTTTGAGACCAGCCTGACCAACATGGTGAAACTCCATCTCTACTAAAAATACAAAAATTAGCCAGGTGTGGTGGTGCATGCCTGTAATCCCAGCTACTCAGGAGGCTGAGGTAGGAGAATCGCCTGAACCCGGGAGGTGGAGGTTGTAGTGAGCCGAGATCGTGGCACTGTACTCCAACCTGGGTGACAGAACGAGACTCCATCTCAAAAAAAAACAAAAAAACAAACAAACAAACAAAAAAAACATTTGTTTTGTATAAGTGTCTCAGTTATACCTCAAATTAGGATTCCAAAAACTCAAATTAATACATTACAACACACTATTCTTAGACTTGTGAAACTGATTTTATAGTAATTACTAAACTCTAAAGTTATTAATAAACTAGCAAAGTTTAGAAAGAGAAACATGAATGTGTAAATCGAAATACCTTAGCCAATTTGATTTATGCATAACTACCATGAAATGAATATAATTTGATAAACTTGATTAGTTTAGACTATGATCCTCAAAGTGTTTCCTGTCATGGAAAATACTAACATTGATTATATACAGCACACTGGGATAAGCAGATGAGGCCACTCACAGTCCAAGGGGCTCTGGCCATCCCAGGCCTGCCCAGCCATCCTGAGGCTGAGCAGGTAGATATCTTGGTACACCTATAGTTCACATCTTGACACATCTGTCATCCATTTGTGGCCCACTGCCAGCACAGAGTGATGCTAGGATGCTACAGTCTAGAGAATCAATTGGGCTATAAGGATTCCTAAATGATGTGGCTATTTGTCAAAAAAAAAGATGTAAAGGTATTGAACACAGATGATTAAAAAAATCAGGGGCTTCTAAAGACATGGAATCAACCCAAATGCCCATCAATGATAGACTGGATAAAGGAAATGTGGTACATATACATTGTGGAATACTATGCAGCCATAAAAAAGAACAAGATCATGTCCTTTGCAGGGACATGGATGAAGCTGGAAACCATTATCCTCAGCAAACTAATGCAGGAACAGAAAACAAAACACTGCATGTTCTCACTTATAAGTGGGAGCTGAGCAATGAGAACACATGGATACAGGGAGGGAAACAGCACACACTAAGGTCTGTGAGGGGAGGGTGGGGGTTGGGGAGAGCATTAGGGAAAATAGCCAATGCATGCTGGGTTTAATGCCTCGGTGATGGATGATAGGTGCAGCAAACCACCATGGCACAGGTTTACCTATGTAACAAACCTGCATATCTTGCACGTGTACCCTGGAATTTAAAAGAAATAAACAACAACAACAACAACAACAAAAACAAAACCAGGGGCTTAATTTATATATTTGCAAGTATGGAATGTATACAGTGGTGTTTTTAGAGTAATTAAAAAAACAAATAGTCTGATTTGATCAATAAGAAGCATTAATTGGATGGTTGCTAAATCTCTATCTCACAGAACCACAGACTCATAGAAGTTTGTCATGCGTGTCATAGTAAGTCCCATGTTGTTTTTGCCTAGGTTAAGACTAGTTGGGGTGTCCTCTGGTCTCACAAGCGGGGCCATTTCATATTAATTTGCTTTACCCCCATTTTTCTGTGTAATGTGGATGCCATCTATGACATTTGATTGAATTTCATGGGAAATTAATATATAGACCTGGAGATATTATCTTCTCTTCCCTGTTAATTTCACCACCTTCCTCTTCACTACTGCTCCGTCATTTTCTATCACGCTTCTCCCAAACCCACACTTACATTCTGCTCATTTCTTTCCCTTTTCCTAAATTTCTGTTTTCAGGAATCACGAATGGACTTCAGAAGTCATCGTATTCAACTTATTTTAAAATTGAGGATGCTGAGGCCTCAAGTAATTGATAATATCATTTGTATCAAACTTACACTGTACAAAGGTTTCACATACTTGTTCTAATTTGGATCCTCCAGTAACTCTCGGCAGCACTGTTGGTATCCCCATTTCTCGGGGGTCAAAACAGATTCGGAGAGGTGAAATGGCTAAGCCCAAATCACTGTTTCTCAAAGTGGAGAAGGAAGCCATATCTCGTACCTTTCTGTTACACCACAGAATACTCCATCATGACCACACTGGGGACACACATTGCACTTGATGCAAAGCAGTTTCCTTCATGTTCTGTGAATATTTTCACTGAAGCCAGTTCTGTCTCGGGTTAAGGAATTTTCTCAGATGAGTAAGTTGCATATGTTGTGAAGAAATGTCTTCTGCTCCCATCATAACCACATATTTAAACACTGTGAAGCCCTCCCCAATATTCTTCAGCGTATGCAGAACTCTCAAAGTCTTACGGTAGTGACCTCCAGAAGTTATGTCAATGAGGAAGGTATGGGAAGAAGAATGGAATATAACTGTATGTCACCAGCTCTCTGGGAAGAAGGTGTTAGGGGACATGCCTATCCTCCAGACCTTTAAATGAATGACAACGCTGTAAAGAAAATGTATAATTCCAGGTCAGTAAGCCTCAAGTTTAAGTAAGGACACACCTTCCTCATACTCCTCTTCCACTCCCTCTCCAGTTCCTTCCCATCAATGGCTTGGATGAAGAAGTGTTGAGAAAGAATGGAAGATCAAATATTTTCAGTGATCTACAAATTGGTGCCTTCACAGTTCTGAGCTTAAACCATTTCCATCTTTATTCCTTTTTTTAATTAAGAAGTTAAGTTTTGTAGTAACCACTCTAGAAAACAAACATCATTATTTACCCATATGTCATACACTCACAATACCCACATATCTTATTTAATGGCTTCCTCTCCCTAACAAATATTTGAAAACAAAGACATTCTTCCTAAGCTCTTCTACCTGTGAGCATTTTAGGGTTCTGTGTTTCTGTGGTACCCTATTTGAACAAGAAATCTGTACTTTCAAATACATGTTCAGAGATTACTGTGCTTGCTTTAAAAATGTCACTGTTAGAAGCAGACGTCTTTCGTTGCTACTTTCTCTTCCTTCTCTTTCACATATGATGCATTTGTTACAGTCCCTCATCCTCAAATCATATGCTAGGGTAAACCCAATGGGATGAAATGTGAGAATGCATTTTACTATTTCCACTGCCTCGGTTTTTCTGAATCTTTTAGCTGTGCCACAGATGGAGTTAGATGCTCTTTCATGTTCCTTCAGCGACACTGGCAGGCTTACCTGCCATCACACTTCTCAGGGGAAGTGCCATGTTGCCTTTGCCTAGGTTAAGACTAGTTGGGGTGTCCTCCAGTCTCACAAGCAGGGCCATTTCATATTAATTTGCTTTACCCTCATATTTCTGTGTAATGTGGATGCCATCTGTGACATCTGATTGAATTTAGTGGGAAATTAATATATAGGCCTGGAGACATTATCCTTTCTTTCCTGTAAATCCCACCACCTTCCTGCTCCACCATTCTCCATCATGCTTCTCCCAAACCCACACTTATGTTCTGCTTGTTTCTTTCCCTTTTCCTAAATTTCTGTTTTCAGGAATCTTTCTGCTGTGCCATATAGGAAAGGCTATAAGCTTTCAAGATTAGAAATTCTTATTGAAACCCCAGATTTTTGAGATCCAGGTTAATTTGGGTTAGTTTAGAGTGAAGTTAACAGAGGCATTAGTAAGTCCCTACTGACTTCATTTAATGAAATGCCTGCAGTCATCTAGAATTTGACAGGTCTTGTGAAAATTACAAAGAGTACATTTGCTCCAGGGACTTTTCATCGGCCTTCCATTTGTGGATTTTATGTGGCAAGAGGAAAAAGAAGGTATAACACATATGTTTCTCAAGTGGAGCCCTAAAATATGATCCTACAGCAAGAACATCCACTCCTGACCATGGTCACCAATGCACAGTGCTAGTTACAGAAACCCGGGCAAGAAGGCAGGAAATGCTGTCACCAAGGCAGAAACAGCTTGTCTCTGTCCTGGCAGGGAAATGGCTCCTCACCAAAAGAACTGGCCTTGCTACAGGGAAGGAGGGATGGATTTGGAAGGGAGTTCTGAATCTGAGTTTCTGCTCTCCCACTTACTAGCTGTGTGACTTTGAGAAGTAGATGTCCTCTGTGAAACATAATTTCTCGTCCATAAAATATAATAGCCCTGCCTGTCTTTCAGCATTGTAATTATACCAAATGACTTACAATGAGTGAAACATTTTATAAATGCAAAAGTGCCTTACAAATATTAGATACTCTAGTATTTTGTTCTCTATTTGTAGAAAATAATCCGTGTCATTGTGTTAGAAGGAAAAGTGACTTAGGGTCTTATTAGTGTCTTTATCTCATTCAGTGGCACAACTATCGTTTTATGAATAGAGAGATGAATCTGGTGGCCATATGTATCCTCTCTTTCCATTTATCCCAGTACTTTCTCCACTCATGAGATCTGATTAATCCCCTATCCTGCTGATTTTATCATCAAAATACTTCTCGATTCTGTCTCCTTTTCTCCATTGCTTTCATCACTACCACAATTCATGCCTTTATAATTACTTTTCCAGATCACTGTAATGGCTTCTAATGGTCTTTTTGCCTTCTGTCTGTTAATCCTGAAATTACCCTTAAATTCACCCAGGTACCAGACCAATCTTCTTAGATGCTGGCCTAACCATGTCTTTTCCCTGTTCCCCACAACAGCCCTGTTATTAAAAACACCTGTGGGCTCATGAACCTGCAGCTGTCTGCCCAACCAACTCCACTTCCACCAAAATGGTTACACCATTTTTATACCCTAAGAAAGTTCAGACCTCAGTGAAGCCTCCCTTCAACTCCCACTGCCATGAACACACTTACTTCTCTTCCGTAGAAATTCCCTGTCCCTCCCCAAGACTCTAGGAATGCGCTGTGCATATTGGACAGTTATTTTCCCTCTAGAGGCCACCTGGAATTTGGTACATCATAGGGGCTTAGTCATTGACTTTGGAATAGAAGAATGGATGTCTAGATGGTAATGTTCTCTTCTATGGGTATTTCTTCAACTCAAATGTAAAATATTTAATAAAATGAACTGGCTACCTCATCCCTTGATGAGTCATATCTACATATCTAGTTAGCAATTGCCAAGCATAAGATCTTTTCATATTTGCACATCATAGTATAATCTGAGAAATATTAGGACATCTAAATGCCTTTTTCAAATAACATGAGATCTTTCATCTTTAAAAGACTTTCCTTTTTCACAGAGCCCTGGTTTCTCAAAAAGATCATTTTTATTTGGTAGACTAAGAAAAAGTAAAAAGTTGTGAAAGTCCAACTTTATTCCCAATCAGTCTAAAAGCCATTTCTCAGCTTTTAAGTTGTTCTTTCCAAGAACAATGGCTAAGGTATTTCCACTCAGAGGCAGCCCCCTCAGCCTATCAGCAGGTCGAATGACAAAGGCAAGTGTCTGAGCAGTGGGAAGAATTCACTGGCAGATGGACCTCTGCTGTCCTTTCAAAGACAGCCCTGGACACTAGAAGGGATCCAGCTACAGGGTTCAATCCTGGCATATATAACTTTGTTTTGAAAATGAGTTAGGGTGGGCACGGTAGCTTACGCCTGCAATCCCAGCACTTTGGGAGGCCGAGGCGGGCAGATCACGAGGTCAGCAGTTCGAGACCAGCTTGGCCAACATGGTGAAACCCCATCTCCACTAAAAATACAAAAATTAGCCAGGCATGGTGGCAGGCACCTGTAATCCCAGCTACTCGGGAGGCTGAGGTAGGAGAATTGCTTGAACCTGGGAGGCGGAGGTAGTAGTGAGCCAAGATTGCACCATTGCACTTCAGCCTGGGTGACAGAGGGAGACTCCGTCTCAAAAAAAGAAAAAAAAGAAAAAAGAAAATAAGCTAAACTTTGCAAAAAGAAAAAAGACCATAGTGTTGGAAGGTTTGACATGACAGGACTTTCTACTTTCTCTCATGGTCTAATTTTTGCCCCGCACTTTGTTTCCAAGCACCTCTCCATACCATTAGCAAGTACTCCCCCTCGCCTTCCAGACAGGTGCTTTCAGACCAACTCAACTTCTGGACTACCTGGGGCAGACTCCTGAAGGCTGATATCTCCAGAAAGGGGCCCGGCCTTAGTGCATTGCTGCACTTAACCTAGAAATCTCAAGCCAAATTGATAGTCACTGACTGCAGGCAAATGAACGCGGCTGCTGAAGGGTTTAATGTTCATGGCATTGCATAGAAGGACGGGATGAGAAGCATGTGTCTGAGCAAGACCTTAATGGCTCACAAAAAAAAAAAAAAAGGCAACAGAAATGTAAAAACCAATAAGCAAACACAACAAAAAGCAGGCTGAGTAGCTTTTTCCTTGAAAAAAAAAGTATACATATAAAAAAGTATAAAAGTATTTGACATCCTGGCTAACACGGTGAAACCCCGTCTCTACTAAAAACACAAAAAATTAGCAGGGCGAGGTGGCTGGTGCCTGTAGTCCCAGCTACGCGGAAGGCTGAGGCAGGGGAATGGCGTGAACCCCGGGGGGCGGAGCCTGCTGTGAGCCAAGATCGCGCCACTGCACTCCAGCCTGGGTGAAAGAGCGAGACTCCGTCTAAACAAAACAAAACAAAACAAAACAAACAAACAAACAAAAAGTATTTGAAATGTTATACAACTTGAGAAAATTACTTTTTTTTCAATTTTCTATTCTATTTTTATTTTTCTGTTTTCTCTTTTTCTTCTGTTTCAGTTCCAGACACACAGTTAAAGGGGCCCTGAAAAGACAGTCTCTGAGGAATTTGAAAATGAGTGAAGAAAGCGAGAAGTTGAAAGTCAAAAGTTGCCGTCATCCTGTATTGTGCAAAGCACTGCATGTCACACACTCTCATTCCAAACGTGCAGACATTAGCCTCAGTGTCCCCCTGACGTATGGCAGGATAGTAACTGTTTCTGCAGGCTGTTTCCCCCTTTGTGGTAAAAATGGTAAACACCTGAACTTTAGTGTCAGAAGATGGCTTAGTCATGAGGACGAATCCCCTTGAATGATTCACATTCTTGGGGTACCCCTAAGATGCCCACACTCGTGCTGAGGGTAGAATTAAGAATTTTTATATCTATTTAATATGGTATACTCTTGGAAACCAAAAGCTGTTCAAAAAAAATCTCTTAACAGAGTCGTGCATATTTAATGACAGTTTCTGGCAATCGAACTCTATTTCATAGAAGACAGGGTTGAGGTTATTAAAAAGAAATGTATGAAACTATTCTTTAAGTGCCTGATACCTTGGGGATGAGAAGCACCTTTCAGCCAGGGTCCTGGCATTCATTCAACAAACCTCTAAGAGGCCCTACTGTGTACCAGATGCTGTCAGGGATGCCCAGAAATCCCTTTGCTAGCTAATCTCCTTCCACCAGCAGAGACAAATAGAGTGTTCTGAAAGCCCAGCTGGAGGGTTTCACTCTCTCCCCAGGGCACAGAGGCTCCTAATGCTGTGCAGTGAGTCAGAGGTGCTAATGATAGAAGCTTACGTTTGCTGGGCACAGAGTATAAGCCGGGAACCATGCATTAACTGCCTGCAAAACGGAGGAGGTAGGACTCATTCCCCCATTTTAGCTGAAGTCATCATAGTACAGAGGTTGAATAGCTTTTCCAAGGTTACAACTAGTAGGTAGGGGACTGGCATTTAACTCAGAGGCAGTCAAGCGCCTGGGTCCTTCTGCAGGACACCACCCTTCCTCCCTGGGAGGGCCATAAAGAGCAGGAACATGGCTTTCGATGATCTCACCAGACTTCCTGGCAGTTACCACTCCATGTCTTGCTTATGAGAGTGTGAGTTCGACACATTGGCCTAAAAAATAGCAGCTATGTCTACCACATTGCTCTAAGTGAGTAGAAATTAGTGAATCAACATACCAAGGATTCCTAGAAAAAGGAAAATATTCTTAGGTGTGTGTGCTTCGGGGCTCCATCCTTAGTAATTTTATGTTTGTTAAGTGATTATTTTAAAATGCAGCCCACTTTAGCCTGGGAAATGTGGCTAATAGATTACACTCTGACCATCCCTCCAACCAAATGTACCTAGAAGCAGAATGTCTTGCCAATCAAAGATGTTAATAAACACAAACAACAGGCTGCAAAGAAAGCCCAAATGTCTTCTGATATATAGTAGTAGTGGTAAGACATCAGCTATTTTTAATTTAACTTGCTAATGATACTCAGGATCATGGAGTTTACACAGAATATAAACAAAATTAATTTCTGTGGCATGTTTGATGAAAGGGAACAACATTTACTTTCTGATCCTTTACACATTGTTTGAATAAGAACTAGACAAGCCCTTCTTAGGAGCTGCCAGGTGAATTTACACATGTAAGCAGGTACACAAGCCTTCACTGACACCAAACAGACAATGGGTGGTATTGTTAACCAGCAATACCATGAAGACTAGTGAAATGATCTGCGCAAAACACCTGAGCATAAATACTATAAAGAGTACATGATCAAATTAAATTGATCGAAGTTTCTACTATTTAAGTGACATTCACCATGAAAAAGAGTGAGGTGCTGGTGATTGCTTGCAGGGATTTTATGGCTTTTTTTTTTTTGAGTCGGAGTCTTGTATTTTTGCCGGGGCTGGAGTGCAATGGTATAATCTCGGCTCACTGCAACCTCTGCCTCCTGGGTTCAAACAATTCTCCTGCCTCCGTCTCCTGAGTAGCTGGGATTACAGGCCCGGCTAATTTTTTTGTATTTTTAGTAGAGATGGGATTTCACTATGTTGGACAGGCTGGTCTCAAACTCCTGACCTGGTGATCTGCCCGCCTTGGCTTCCCAAAGTGCTGGGATTACAGGTGTGAGCCATCTCACCCGGCCTCTTATGGCTTTGCTTTGGATGAGGGTGGTTGTGTTGTTCCTTGGTAGGTGGCATACATTTTCTAATACCTGCTCCCCACTGGCTCTCCTTAGTTGGCACCCTCATCTTATCTAAGATTTTATATTAATCCAGAAAAAGGGTTAGAGCTTTACTCCTTACATCCTAACGCTAGAGGCCCTATTTGCCTTTTTCCTTTCCAGGAGCTGCACCCTATTCTTGTAACTGTCCCTGATTTTGTTTTGAGGAAATAATTTTTTCCTCTTTGCTATCCCTTGTACTTCCAGGAATAGTTGCACCTCCTCCTCTCTCCCATAGAGCACACTGTCTGGAGTGTACCTCTCTTCTCTTCCCTTCAGCAAGAGTGATTGTTTTAAAGGCTGATCAATGCCCAACGCCAGGTCACTCAGGGCCAGTGAGACTCACTTCAGAGGTTTTGTTGTTTGAACAGTGGAGGAAGTCAGTGCTCTGTTGTCTATTGACTTCAGGCTGTGAAGATGTGAAGCTGGAGCTGGAGCAGCCACATTGTAAACACAAGGGCCTAAACATGCCTAAATATGGAGCTCTCCACAGCAGGCAAAGCCAAGCGAGATAGGGAAGGAAACAGAACAGGTGACCTTAATGGAGCTCCAGTACAGCCCCAACTGCAGCATGCTTTCCTTATTCTCTGGAATTATCATTTGTGAGCCCAGACATTGTCTTGTTGCTTGCCTAGAACAGTCTAGGCTGAAGTTTCTATTTCAACCCAAAGCATTCTAATTGATATATCATGCAAAATTCTAATTTTAAAAACAACTTGCTTGTTTTTAAACAACAATCCTTATAAAGTCTTATACTATTTCATATCAAAACAGTACTCTCTTAGCTGAATTATTTTTTTAAATTTCCTTTAAGTATTAATTCATTATGAATGATGATGTCTATGTTCAGGGCAGTTCTTATAAAATATGTATGACATCAGTTGTATCAATGTAACACAAAAATTTCATAAGCTCATAAATTTGTAAGCTTGCCAACTTCTCAAATTGCCTTCAAATACTGCTATCTTGTCTCAAAAAAAGTGGTGGAATAAAGTATTATAATTAATTCATTTGTCAAGGAAATTAAGTCTGTGATACATGAAAGATCATGCTTACTTCACCAATGTTGAAGTGTGAATTGGTAATAAAACATGTAAGTAGAAGAAATGTAATATTCCTACCTTCCTGGAAGGAATACTTGTTCTTATATATTCTAAAACTTCAGTGATTGGTGATGTTTCCAAAAATGTAGCCTAATTCTTCAGAGTTGGCCTCTTCAAATGCACTATAAGATTCTTGTTTCTTATGATATATAAATAATTCTCTTAAAGATGGAGTTAATACTAACTCACCCAGAAAAATATTCACCATGCACAATGTAGTGATCTTAAAGAATTTCTTAATGAACTATTTGACTATAAATATGTAATATTATATTAAAGACATTTAAACAAATTATTTGTAAATGCTTTCTGAATTTTTCAATTTTCATCCAATTCTTGGAGAATGCCTATTAATTAGTAGCTACTTCCTGCAAGTATTTTCAGTAAGCAAACTTCAGGGTTCAGTAATGCAGAATGTACAGTACTCAGCCCCCAGAATGAACTTCCATTATGTTACTCTCAATGAAGTCATTAGCAAAATATTTTCCCAAACCATTGACAGCTTCCTTCTCATTCCCATTCCATATCATGTTTTTTGTCATTATCATAACTGCTAAGAATAAAACTCCCTTAAGCCAGGAAAAATAGTTGACTTTAGCACTGAACATTGCAAATTTTTTTTCTAGACTATTGTTTGCCTTTTAACTTTGTTTAAGGGATTTTAGGCTATTCTCTACAAGTCTTTGATTTTAATATTACAATAGAGACAGATTGGAGGTAAAAAAAAAATAACCACATTTTGATTCCTCAGAGTTCTAGAACCAGAAATACCATTTGATCCAACAATCCCATTACGGGGTATATACCCAAAGGAATATAAATAATTCTATTTACAATAGATACATACACGAGTATGTTTATTGCAGCACTATTTACAATAGCAAAAACATGGAATCGACCCAAATGCCCATCAATGATAGACTGGATAAAGAAAATATGGTACATATACACCATGGAATACTATGCAGTCATAAAATGGAATGAGATCATGTCCTTTGCAGGGACATGGATGGAGCTGGAAGCCATTATCCTCAGCAAACTAATGCAGGAACAGAAAACCAAATACCACATGTTCTCACTTATAAGTGGGAGCTGAACAATGAGACCACATGGACACAGGAAGGGGAACAACACACACCAGGGCCCACTGGGGGAGGGGGACGGGGGGAGGGAGAACATCAGGATAAATAGCTAATGCATTGCAGGGCTTAATACCTAAGTTATTGAGGATAGGTGCAGTAAACCACCATGGCACATGTGTACCTGTGTAACAAACCTGCACATCCTGCACATGTACCCTGGAACTTAAAATAAAATATAAAAAACCCACATTCTTTCCAACTTGTTTGCTTTTGGAACAAATGGTCCAAGGGCCTTCAGAGTTAGGTTTTACCATTTTCCACTGCCCAACACAACCCTGTCCTTGCTGGGATAATAGGTATCGGTAAGCTGGATTTTAAACAGCTTTTGCACAAAAGTGAGCATACAGAAAACTATTAGAGGCAATAAGAGCCAAGCAAGTGTTCTTGATCATGTGGCCACACTTGGTTTTCATTTGTTTGTCTTGATATTAGTACATCCAGATTAATCAATTTGTACATCTATATCTTATTTGTATCCAAATTGGTTCTAATAATTTTACTGTATGATTTCACTTATATGAGATATCTAGAATAGTCAAATTCATAGGAAAGAAAGTAAAATTGGTGGTTGCCAGGGACTCCAGGAGGGAGAGAAGGATGGGAGGGAAAGGGTGGAGTTGCTGTTCAATGAATGTGGAGTTCCAGTTTTGCAAGATAAAAGAGTTCTAGAGATCTATTGCACAATCATAAACTTAATAAAGTTCAAGATGGTAAAAACAACAACAAAAAACAAATTGATTCTAATTAGTAACAAATCTATTATATGTATAGGTCAAACAGGTAGTTGTCCACTTTCCTCTTACATTCTTTTTTCATTCTCTTGCTGTACAATGAATTTAAAGATCTTGCAATGCATCCTCTTCTTTCAGAGGCTTGTGAAAACACTAGCTCCTTTCTGTGTTTGAGCAGACCTTTCTAACAGTTATTAAAACCAGCAAAGTATTTGGTGGTGGTGTGGGAATAAAAAGGGGGGTTAGTGACCTGTTTCTCACAATGCTAATGGATCTATTACATTCATATTGTTGTCCAGTTCCTTTAAAAAAAAAAAAGAATTGAAGGGTTCTCTCCTCAAATATTGAAAATTCTTTCAAGGTTCAATGAAGTTTAAAATGTTCTCACGTGCCTATTTTGGCTTGAAACAATTATTTTAAGACATAGAATGACTTGTTTCCTTACAAGACCGTCAGGCAAAAAAGGATTTTTAAATGGAAAAGATAAAGTTTGAGGATTTATGAGTGACTTGAACAATTTTGAAATTTAAATGGGTATGCTACTTTATTTAATGAAGAATAGCCATGAAGGTTTGTTTCTCAAGGTTCTTGAATAAAGACACAGTGGCTTCATGAATAACTCTTGCTTCCTAACCCCTCACTTGTTCCTCTTGCAGTCTTAGCAAAGCTAGAAATTATCCCATCAAAGGTCATCAGCTGGCAACTGAGCCTCAGGGCTTCTGCTGAAGAGCCATGGCTGCTGTTAAGGTTGTGAATTCCTAAGACTGACAGCAATGCAGTTTCGCCCTTAGAGGGGTGGCTGCATATGTAATCAGCTTAGAGCTGCCTCTCTTTCCCGTGTTGATACTGAGCTGTGGAGCCACTACAAGCAGAAACAAAGAGGAGAAGGTCGTCTTGGAAATTCCAGAGAAAGACAAAGAAGCAGCATCGATTATAATGTGCTTACATTTAAAAAATATTTCCAGAATAAAAAATACTTCTATGGTGAAATTAAGTGAAGACACAGGTTATCCGCAGAGACTTCTCTCAGTCATAATAAATCTGACTTTTCAGCTTCCACATTAATTACTGTAATCACAACTCTAAAGCAGACAAATGTATTGACTGGTTAAGAAAGACTTTTTGCAGAAGCACAATATATACATGTTTGGAGGGAAATAACATGATATTAAAAAATTCGAAATGATTTATTTTTTCTCCACCAGCAGAAGAGAACACTTAGTGAGTTGAGGTGGAGGAGAGGTGGGTGGTGGCTTGGTTGAAAATCTGTCACAAGAACAAAAACTATCTTCAGAGCTCATTGTGGGCAGAGAATAGTACTCCACCCTATGGGTGGGGAAGGGGAAATTTAAAAGGGATACTGTTATTAAGGAGATAACAATATACTTGAAAACTGTTCATTTACACATATACACATATATGCAAAACATAAAGCTAAAAGAGTTTTTAAACCTCAGTGTTCCAAAGCAACAAGGGACAATGAGAGGAGACAGAGCACAGGCATGAGCTAGGTGTGTTCGTTGAGAAGTCAGTTCAGAGTGGTGTTTGGGCAGCTTAGTGGGTCAGAATACAGGCTCAGGCAGAGCTGGATTTACATCCCAAATATGTCTCTTGATCCCCGACCATTCTTGGACAAATTACTCTCTCAGTTTTCTCTGTTGTAAAATGGGATAATCATCATGCTTCCTACCTCATGCCATCGTTTTGGAAATTAAAGGGTTGGCCCGGGTGTGAAAGTGCTAGCATTCTGTCTGGTGCACAGTAGGTCCTCAATAAGTACCTGTTTACCTCATTCCATTCTACCCCTTCTCAGCATCTACTTGTGCAGGACACCAACAGCTTCAATCCCTCTGGAAAGGACAGTTGTCTAACTTGACATGTTGGCTAACCAGGTAGAAAGTGGTTACTTTGTTATAGGTCAATGCTAGCATTGAGGTTTAGTTAGATTTTCCTCTTTCTAAGACAGAAGGACCAGAGTGATGTCCATAAACAACTTATGACTCTTGGACTGAACTCTGGAAAGAGGTACAATTCATTCAAATAGTTCATCTGGTTACTACGGTAGAAGAAAAGCAATGAAATCCAGAGAGAACCTCTAAAACCCGTTTTAGGCAGTGGTTTTGATGGTGATTTCATCGATGAGAGAAGTCAAAGCAGAACAGGCGTAACCAAGTAACAAAAGCAAGTTTTAGTTTTCTGAGGACTTCAATGTTTTTATTTGTAATAAGGAGTGGTGACTATATTTAACTATCTCTAAAGTTCATTTCAGCAAAGAATCTCTACAAATAGCAGACTGAGCCCTCCTAATGGTACATTATGCCTAAGATTCCACATAGACAATGGCTCTATCCATCAGTAGGCATCTAAAAAATATTTTTTAGATAACTGAATGAATATGTAGGGTAGCCCTAGACATTACTTTTTCTTTTTGCTCAAAGAGCCTGATGTTTGATTATCCTGGTGAGCCTGACGTTTAGTGACAAATCCTACATTTGATGCAAGCAGTAGGGCAATAGAATGACCAGAGTTGACAGTCCAGCAAGACTCCTCAAGCTCTAGCTCTCCTGGGAAGATGCAAGGGCAGATTGTCCACTGCAATTATAACTGAATGCATTTACTGCATTTATTTCATCTCTCTGTTGGTCTTGCCCTAAAGCAGAAAAATGAGACCGAGTCACCAAATAGGATCATTAATAAACTGACAGTAAGTGTGGTAGTCAGCCTCCAACACAGTCTCCAGTGATTCTCGCCTCCTGGTATCCAAACCTTTGTGCAGCTCCCTCCCACACTGAATATGGCTGACCTGGGTAACCAATGGGATTACAGAATGACAGAATGTGATTTCTGAGGCTAGATCCTAATAAACTTTGCAACTTCTGCCTTGTTCTCTCAGATCACCTGCTCTCAGTTTCCATGCATGAGGTGAGGACACTCAAGCAGCCCCATGGAGAGGTCCACATGGCAAGGAATTGAGGCCTCCAATTAGCAGCCAGCACCAACCTGCCAGCCTTGTGAGTGAGCCATCTTGGGAGAGGATCCTCCTACTCTAGTGAGTCCCTTAGAAGAATGTAAGGCCTGCTCTGTATTTTAGGCTGCAACCTCATAAAAGATTTTGAACTGGAACCATCCAGCCAAGCCGCTCCCACATTCCTGATTCACAGAAACTGTGTAAGAGCATTGATGTTTATAATTAAGTCTCTTACATTTTGTTTTCTTAAAATGCAACAATAGATAATTAATACAATAAGTTTCTAAAAAAGAGCAACTTCATAAACTGAAGGTGTGATTCAGTTTCGTAGTTAGAGGCATAGTGCTAACCGTTGATGATTCATGAGAATAGAGAGTAGAGGGGTTCTGAAATTTAGGAGCTACATCAGTGATAGTTCAAAGGAATTTCCTAATGGCTTTTTTAGAAGAACCTCACCTCTTTTCCCTTTCATATATCCAAGCATTGTTTTGGCACCTAGCATAATGGTTTTACAATAAACACAGGCTTTGGGGTCTGATGGGAGCTCTGCCCCTTTGCTAGCTGTGACACCTGGCACAGGTTAAACTTTCCGGATCTCAGTTTCCTTATTAGTAAAGCTGGAGTAAGAGTATCAACCTCACAGACTTTTTGAGGTTTAAATAACTTTGTATATGTAATACACTTAGGAGAAGAGCTGGTACATAGAAAGTTCCTAATAAGCATTTCCTTTTTCATTACTAATTTATTTTCACAACCCAAATATTTTAACTCTGCTATAGTTCCTTCTTTTTCTATGATCCGTGAATTCATGTGTCTTTTATTTAGTCAACTAAAACATTTTCCAAATTAAATTTGAAACCTAAAACAGACAGGAAACTACTACCTGAAACAACAACAACAACAAACCCACTGTGGTTCCTCAGCCATCTTGCCTGCTTTCTTCCCGGCTTTGACCAACTGTGAATATGTCTCATCAGGACTGATGGCTTAAATGCCATGCTGTGCTTGTCTTATTTCATTCCCCAAGCTAAATGATGCCCTATCTCAGGACACACTGGTATGACCCTTTCTTCTAAGAGTTGTATGTCCAAAAGTTGGATTTATAAAAGCAAAATTTTAGATAAGCAAATATTCCAGTTTTCTGGTCAGAGTTTACCAGTACATAATTAAAGAAAACCAAGTTTTGTAAGAGAAAATCAAGAGGTGTCTCGACTACAAAGCACAATACTAAATCGACTAATCTTTTGAGAATTTGGATTTTTGCACTTTTTCCATATGAGAGAGATTGGAATCCACATCTGTCTACAAGCTCTTCCATTCCCATTCCTATCTGGGTAGTGGTGGGAGAATATTAACTCAAACCATCCCTACAACTGTCCTATCTCACAGGAATTGCTGAGTTGGGGATTTGGTGTGGTTCAGAATATTAGCATATTTATACCCTCTACTATTCTATTTGAATTCAGTGGTGAGGAAAATGGTAGAGAAGAACAGCAGGTGGTTTCATCGAAATCTCCCTGAAACTCTGAACTCCTCATTTTTTGAGGTCAAGAGGCAATGTGCCAAAGGTCCTGTGGGGGCAAAGGGCAAGGAGACTGAAAAGGATTAGAGGAAGATAGAGACTGTGCAGTTGGACATAAAAGAGTTCCTGGGAAAGAAAGAAACGGGCTGCATATAGCACATTTTTAACCTAAACTTTATCCTCTCCAAACTGGTCTTTTAGTTTTATGCATTATATTGGAGGAGGGAAGAGGACAATTTTTAGTCAAACTCTTCACAGATTCCCTCCTTCTCATTTCCTCCATCCTTGTCTCTCTGCTATCAGCCAGTGAAACACATAGGAATTTGGTTATTTAAACATCATTTTTCATCATGCATTTTCCCTGCAATTCTCAAGAAAAAGAAACACACACACACACACACACACACACTCGCCCACACTAAATGGGTAGAAACCACACAATGAAAATCTCATTCATTTTTAAGCCTTTAAGTCTGTATGGATAAGGGTTGTTTATGTTTTGTTCACTCTATCTATCTGTCCTCTATATTTACTTAGGAACCTGTGCAGAAATACATCCTGTGGAGACACCTGCAATTCTGTTTTTCGCATAACTGGTATCTTAAGTAAACCAAAGCCCTGTGCTTGCTTAGTCCCTAAGCTGCCCAGGAATCCCCTGCTGACACCACCATCCTCTGTCTTTGAGCATCTGGAATGAAGTCTTTCGTCCTCTCTGCAGAGCCCTTTGTGCTTCCTGACCTCTAGTTCTTTCCTCTGGCTCTACTGGTCATTTACCTTGTCTTTCCGCTTGCCCCCAATGACATGGCTATTGTCAGGTTTTTGTATTATTTTGGTTTCTACTACAAGACTTTGTAGGGAAGAATCTGTCAGCTAGTGTTATTTTTTTCCTGTTATTTTCTCTTGACATCTTTTCTGTTTATATGCGATTTACAGATTGATAATATGGTTATGAACTGTTAAAATGAAGCTCTGAATCCAAGCTACTTTTGCACATGCAATTATCTGTCCTGAAGAGTCCTTGTATACTCTGCCTGTCTTGGATGTCATCCTAGGCAAAGCAGATAGAGAGCTATCAGCAAACCAGAAGGGAGTGCTTAAGAAAAAGATACCAGCCAAAGCCAAACAAGAACTGTTCACACCGACATTTTATTATTTGCATTTCTAGAGTGTTTAAAGTACTTTTGGATTAATTCTCTCTTTCAGACACTTACAAGAGTCTATTATTATTTTTGCTATCTTTCTCTTGAAGCCAATCCTGTAACCCGAGTGAAACTCAAGTAGCCTCTTCCTTCCTTTCTTCCCTTCCCTTCCTCCTTCCTTCCTTCCTTCCTTCCTTCCTTCCTTCCTTCCTTCCTTCCTTCCTTTCTTTCTTTCTTTTTCTTTCTTTCTTGACACAGGGTCTCACTCTGTCTTCCATGCCAGAGTGCAGTAGTGTAAACAAAGCTCTTTGCAGCCTCAACCTCCTGGGCTCAAGCAATCCTCCCATCTCAGCCTCCCAAGTAGCTGGGACTACAGGCACATGCCACTATGCCTGACTAATTTTTCTTTTCTTTTTTTTTGGTAGAGATACTGTCTCACTATGTTGCCTAGGCTGGTCTCGAATTCTTGGGCTTAAGCAATCCTCCCACCTTGGGCTCCCAAAGTGCTGGGATTATAGGCATGAGCTACTATGCCTGGCCTGCCTTATTCTATAAGCTTTAGGAGACAAATATTTTTAAATGGAAGATTTTTAAAAAATTGACTAATAAAATAAGAAGTCAGTCATTTGAACAGATTGACTAATAAAAGAAAATTTAAGAATAGACTGATCTTTATTTAAATAAAAAGAATTTAAATTTAAATTCTCTTTTGCATCAAAACACAGCTAACGGCCTTGGGAGAAGTCCTTTATCTTTATAGGAAACTGAAGAAGAGCTCTGTGCCTGGATAGGAGAGGGATTTTGTTGAACTCAAGATGCTGGTCAGTGAGAAGGTTCCTCAGATATACTTCTACGGTACAAAGTGTCCTTAAGCTGGCACGGTCTTGCAGAAGCCAGGTATTTGGTTATGAGCAATTTACATTTCCAAACTTTACAATTCTGCTTAGGATCCTGCACATTTTCATTATTAACTTCTAATCATTTTCAGAGAATATATTATATTCTCAAATTTGTGTAAAATCTATCCAAAGAATAGAGCTAGGGTGTTACTACACCAAAGAGCTTCAAGAAATTTGTTCCAAGTGCTAAAGATGCTTCATCCCTCCTCCAACGACCTCTAAAGATGCAGTCTCCGATTATCACACCAGGAATTTCAGTGCCTGTCACTTGCAGTCACAACTTCAGCTCACACGGGGGCAGATTGTGGTCATCTGAGAATGTAAGCTCCCTGAGAGTGGAACCTGTGGGCCACATCCCACCATTAAAGTCTCAGTGCCTATGTAAGGCATGCATTGAAATTTGTTGAATTAATTATTGAGATTTGTCATTTCAGATGAAGTCCACGAAATCCACTCTGCATAGAGTTAGGTGCCTGGGAGGTTTTTTGCAATTTTTATTATATTGCTATTTGTAGTAAAGAACAAGCAAGAACTTAATTCCTTGAAATCCTCTACTTAGTATTCTTTTCCTTTTGAATATTCTTTCCCCCCACTCAATTTCCTTGCAAACCAAGGTTTCCTCTGGATTACTGATTTGTAAAATGAGCCACCTGCTGTCATCCTTGCCACTGCTCACCATGGGCAAAGACATAATGCATAAACACGAAAAGGAAACTTACTCCAGGGAAATTCTACCTGGCCCTGTTTCTCTATTTTATTCCAAAAGAAAATAGAATTTGTTTCACTACAAAATTGGAATTACTTACGAGACTTAGTACCATTGAGCAATTTCTGGGCATCTGTGAGCTCAGATTGGTGCAGAACCTGCCAAAAGTGCCATTCCTGATTCCCAGGAAATTAAAAAAAACTTCTCTGGCATCAAGAATGAAATATAGCTTAACTAGGGAAAATAAAAAAATTTGATCATCTCCTCTGACCTGTCACCAGGATAAATACTATGAATTACTTTTGTGGGCATAAAGTCTGTGTAGGTATCATTGAAGTAAGTTCACTTCTGAATGATCTTTTGTCAAAGTAAAGAGAAGATGCAAAACCATAAAAGGGTAATAAAGCCAGTATTATACGTTATAAAGCTATCCACTGCCCTTCAGAGATTTAAGCTCTCTTTCCTAGAGAAAATACTTGCTTTATTATTGTCGTAAAGTAAGCCTAGACCATCTACGTGTAAATTGGATTCCTTTTTCTGCAGTATCATTTGGCACCTTTCTAAGGATTTTCTTGTTTATTTCACTATAAAAAAAAAAAGCAGCATGTTATTGGCCCCTTGATAGTTTCTGATGGAGGAAGAATCTCATTTTGGCAAACTGTAACTTTATACAAAATGCAATGATTTATTCAGGTTTGTCTATAACTATACTATCTTTGAATAACATAACTCTAGGAGATTCAATGCAAATGTGAGTGTACCCATTTGATGTAGTTTGGATTTTTGCTCCCTCCAAGTCTCATGTTGAAATGTGATTCTGTGTTGGAGGTGGGGCGTGGTGGAGGGGATTAGATCATGGGGGCAGATCCCTCATGAATACTTGGTGCCATCCTCATGGGAATGAGTGAGTTCTTGCTTTGAGTTCATGCAAGATCTGGTCATCGAAAAGAGCATGGCACCTCACCGCTCACTCTCTTGCTTCCTCTCTCACCATGTGAACTGCTTGCTCCCTCTTTGCTTTCTGCCATGACTGTAAGCCTCACCAGAAGTATATGCCAGCACCGTGCTTCCTGTACAGCTTGAGGAAATGTAAGCCAATTGAACCTCTTTACTTTATAACTTACCCAGCCTCAGGTATTTCTTTATAGCAAGGCAAGAATGGATGAACATACCGTTGAATCAGTGTCATGCCAAAATCTTTCTTAAAGCCTGCCGGCCTGCTTTTCTTTCTCTGTCCCTTTCTCCCTCCCTCCATCCTCTCTATTGTCCACCTCAAATCTCTTAGCTTTCTTATCTCTAATCTTATCATATTACATAGCCTACTACTTCCCTAGTTATTGACTGACGCTAGGACATTGTTCCTAATTTCTAAATGATTTTAGCTCCTGTTTCCCTGTCATTTCTTCCTGTCTGAATTTTTGAAGATTTCAAAGCTCTTGGATGTGAGCTCATGAGCACAATTGCCTCTTCCTTTCTGGATCAACCCTCCTCTCCCCAAGCCACTCCCTGGCCAATCTAATCAACCCTAGCCCTTATGAGTACTGGTAACTGCCCGCTCCATCATCTTGATTCCATGCATCCCACTCTCTGATCATTGCTCTTAGTATGCCAACCCCAACAATCCTTTGACATGGCAGGGCTCTTCAATCCTTGATCCTCCCACTCCTTCACCGGCCCTTGATGTCTTAATTCCCCTCCTTATCAGGGGAGGGTAGTGAATTATAATTCCACCAACAGTCATTATCATCAGTCCTTTGTAAACATTCTCAACCTCCTTCCCCCAATCTCACTTCGCCATCCTTGCTTGGTTTCCCCAAACTTGAGTTAAATCCAGCTCTCTGGCTGCTCAGTATCTGCACCTGTGCAACTCTACGTGCCTGGAGAAGAACGTAGAAGTCCCCTGAATGGTCTCATGTTATGTTCAGTGCCATGAACTTCAAAGAGGCCCTAATACTGCCTCGCAATCATACTTTATTGCCCTAATCCCACGACTCTTCCATTCTCTCAAATGTCTGTTTCACACCACCTCATCCCTCCTCACACTCTTCCCTGACCTTCACTCATAACCTTGGTTTATACTTCACTGGGGAAATAGAAGCAACTGGAGGAGAACTTCCACAGGTCTCCCCAATTCCTCAACCTGTTCACCCACCAGCATCTACTCCACTACATGTATGTTCTTCTATTGGAGTAGATAGGTTCTGCATATTCTCTCTGTCTGAAGCTGATTCTTCTACCCGTGGGCCAGATTCTACCTCTTCTCATCTATTCAAAACCACAGCTCCAGCAATACTCTTCTTTTTTACCCAGATGATCATGCTTCTCCTCAAAATTATATCACTCGTGTTACCATATAAACAGGCAGTTATGTCTTCCATTATTTAAACACATATTTTACTGTGCTTCTCTTATCAGCTACCGTCCTTCTCTCTGCTCCATTTGCAGCAAACTCCCTGAAAGAGTTGTCATATTTCTTGTTTTTTTCTTCTTCCATTTTATCTTTGCCTAAATAGTCAGGCTTTCTCTCTCTCTACTTCACCATTGTTGCTTTTATACATGTCACCGATGACCTCCAGTAGATAAATCCAATGATCGGTTTTCAATCCTCATCATACTGCCACATGCAGTTGATAACATTCTCCTCCTTGAAACACTGTCTTCATTCGGCTTCCAAGGCACCCAAAACTCCTCCACCCATTTGTCTTCATCCTACTTTACTGGAGCTCTTCTCTCCTCTTCTCTTTGACTTTTGAATGCTGGAGTACTTCGGCAGTTAGACTTTAGTGCTTTTCCCTGTCTATACTCACATACTTGTTGACATTATGCTAATGACTTCCAAATGCAAAACTTTATTTCTAAATACAGGCTCTCATCAAGCTAACTGCCTAATTAATGATATTTCCACTGGAAGGTCTAACAGACATTTCAAACTCAACTTCCGAAACTGAACTCTTTATCTATCTCCCCAAAACTCTTTCAACTGCAGCCTTTCTAATCTCTGTTGATGGCAGCTCTGTCCTTTTAGTTGCTTGGGCCAGCATCTTGAATTCGTCTTTGGCTGAGCACGGTGGCTCATGCCTGTAATTCCAGCACTTTGGGAGGCTGAGGTGGGTGGATCACTTGAGGTCAGGAGTTCAGCCTGGTCAATATGGTGAAACCCCGTCTCTACTAAAAATGCAAAAAGTAGCCGGGTGTGGTGGTGGGCACCTGTAGTCCCAGCTACTCAGGAGGCTGAGGCAGGAGAATTGTTTGAACCCAGGAGGTGGAGGTTGCAGTGAGCTGAGATCATTCCACTGCACTCCAGCCTGGGCAACAGAGCAAGATGCTGTCTCAAAAAAAAAAAAAATCGTCCATGATCCATCTCTCTCTCTCCCTGTCTCTCTCTCTCTCTGTCTTCCTTTATTTCTCTCTTTTTAATAACCAAATGATTAGGCAATACTGTTGGCTCTATCTTCAAAAAAATATCTAGCATCTGACTACTTTTGCTACTTCTACTGTTATCACCAAATCTAAAGCACTCATCTTTTTCAATGGCCTCTTACTGTTTCTTTCTTTTTTTTTTTTTTTTTACTTGGCCCATCTATCATCTACCCACAACATGATAGATAGAGCCTTTTGAACTTATATATTCTTGTAAGTTGGAATGTATGTTTCCTTTGTACAAAATCCTGCTGTGGCTTCCTTTTCATCTGGAGAAATAGCCAAAATCCTTCCCATGGCCTCCAGGTAATGTGTTAGCCTATTGTGACTTGCCTGACTTCATTTCCTACCACTCTCCCATTTGCTTGTTCCATTTCTGACATAATAGTCCCTTGTGGTTCCTGTAATATATAGGTACACTTTCCTCTTGGGGCTTTTGCTCTAGCTGTTCTCTCTGTCTAGAACGTTCTTCGTCAAGATCTGGTTGCTACTTCCTCACTCCTTCAAGTCTTTGTTCAAATCTTACCACCTCAATGAGTCTTTCCTTGTAAATCCTCTTTGACACTGCAACCCACCCTGATCTCTAATTTTGCTCCACTTTTGTTTCATAGTACTTACTGCTTTCTAATATACTATGTATATTGTGGTTAGTCTTATTGTCTGTCTCCTGCTATTAGAATGTAAGACCTACAAAAGTTGGGATCTCTAATTATTTTGTGCAGTAATGTATCCCATGCCTAGAACAGGGCTTGGCATTGCATGTAGTAGGTGCCCAACAAATATTTATTAAATTAATGAATGCATAAGTAAAGGAAAAAATAAAGGAAAAAATGAATTAACCTGGTCTTTCTGAGCTATTTACCTGAAAACCCTTTTGTTGAGACTTCTAAGGAAATTTTTCCCTAAAGTGTTATGCTTGACACTAGAGCCTCTATTAAATCTGTCTGGTTTTCAAATTAGAATAGGTTCCAGGTAGCTGAGAAATTTTCCCCCATTTTATACTGAAAGAAAGTGTTGCTGTGCCTCGGTCTCTAGTAACTACTATGTATACTCTGGGGACATTATAAGAAGAGCTTTTTGAAAGACAGAATTAGGTTGAGTGGCCTCATTTTAGGGTCTGATATAAAATCAAAACTCAGAGCAGGTTGATCTAATGCTTGGCCAAGTTTCATGTAAACCTGGCTCTCACTGAAAGAGAACCCAAGCTGATAAATCATTTCAAATGGAAACTATGCAAAATTCAGTGGCTTCATGTGGTTTCAACCCCAAACCAGGTGGAACCTAAGGCTTTGGCAAAGCCTCACTTTAAATTCTTAACTGGCAAATATAAACCAAAGGGGGAAATGTTGGAAAAAAACACAGTGAAATAAAACCTTTAGTTTTAAATCGTTTTGGGACCATGAACTTAAATCATTATTCTTTAAATGTCATTTTGCTTAGTTTTAAACAAGTACAATCATTACTTTGAAAAATTTCTCTTCATAATGCACCAGTTTTTTGTTATCCTATATTAAAATTTCAGGAGTTCTTAACTCTCGTGTGGAGATCAAATTATTATTTCTACTTGGTAGGTTGTGTAATCAAAGAACAAAGATGAAAAGGTGACTTGCTGAAGGTAACTAGAAGAATGAAACAACAGAGTTGACATCTCATTCACAGCTGAGTTCTTAACCTAAAAAAGTCTTCTTTTCATTGGAAAAAAAACCAGAAATATAGTCAAAAAGGAACAAAAGGGAATTTTAAGAATCCTGTGGATCAAATGAGATTAAGTATTAAAAGACTGTGTGATTGATAATAACAATATTGTGTGAACCCTGTGTTGACCTATGAAATAGACACAGTGATGTGTGTGTGTGTGTATGTGTGTGTGTGTGTAACTGGAATTTTAGGGACTCTTTAAACAGTGAAGTGCAGGTATTCTAATTATAGATGTGCCCATATCCACAGATTTTAAGCGTCATAGATTTTTAAGACTTCATTCTTCCAGATGCAGATATTTCTTATACGAAACCTCTTGTACAGATGTCGTATTAAGATTTCAGAAAGAAACTTTTAATGTGAAAATGCAAGACTTCTTTCCTTCCCAATTTCTGTAGTTTATAGCAGTCTGACTGTAATTCTTATTTTGTGAGTCTACTTTTTAATTATTAGAAGATAGCTGCATAGACTTTTAAAAGACCAACTCAATGCATCTTGCTATTTAAATTAAAAGCCACCGTAGTCCTTTAGAAGACTAACATAAATGAAACTATAGTCTGAAAGTTTTTAACCCTTTTGCTTGCATAGAGGCAGAAATCTCTGAAGGTAGATACTCTATTTGTCAACTTCATAGACTGAATGCTGAAAACGGCCCTGCTACTTTTTATTCTAGAATAACGTGTCATCATTGTCCTAGAGATACCTGAACACATATGATATTTGCTTCTGGACACTGGCATCTTACAGCTACAAGGAATGTTACGTAAGGTTAGCATAGAACTAACCTGACTCTAGCATTGATCTCTAGCTTACGTATATTCAGTAATTTAATAGATTATTCTCAGTTGCTTAAAAAAACCCCACATGTTACAGAAGCACTTAGATATTCATGTAAATTACTTAAATATAGATACCATAAGTATTATGGATTGGTTTAACAATGGTCAATTATTCTTTTATTCAACATTATTTATTATGCCTGATATATGCTATGCTTCATATGTCAGATACTGAGAATGCAGAGACGAATGAGGCCCTGTCACTGCCTTGAAGGGTCTCACTGCCTTGCGGGGAGAAAAGAAATAGAAACAAAGTTTGAATACAAATGTGGTGGGACTTATTTTTCCAGTTATGATAGTATAACTGGTACCAGACTGGTCCTCCTGCCATAAACAGCCAGAAAACTGGACAAATGACATATGAAGCAACTCTCAGACATTGAACAGGCTGTGATCCCCCAAAGAAGGGACACAAGTAATGTATGCTCCACTAGAGACACTTTCTAGACTATGGCACAGAGAGGAGAATCTAAGCAGAGATGAGGATACAGTGTGTTTGGGGAAGTGAGGTGAAATTTGTGGGACAGAGCTTGAGAGAAGAGAGACATAAAGAGAAAGAGTTCCAGAAATCTGCATGGGGTTCCCTCAAGTCCTTTGCTGAATATTTAAGCCACAGATATGTAGAGTAAGACTACAAAGATGGCCAAAGAACAATTATTGGGGGCTGTACCTTGAATAACTTACATTTCACACAGCCAGTCGGCCCTCAAGTTCTGACTAACTATAGTGCGAAGAACTCATTGATCACACATGAGGCATTTATGTGAACACACATAAGCAGAAACCTTAGAAAGGTCAAGCCTTAAGAGTACGACTCAATGAGTCTGAGAGGTAGGTCATTCTAGATCTGACCTAGCACAACTTAAAAACAAGTTTTAAAAGGTCTGGCCCAACTAATCCTCATGTGAATTAACTGCCTGCCAGAACAAAACCCAATATTCTTTAAAATAAGAAAACAAAATCTAGGCATTTAACAATGTAATATTTGCAATTTCCAACAGCCAATTAAGTATTACTAGACATGTGAAAATGCCAGAAAATGTGATGCCTAACCAGGAGAAAAATTAGTCAAGAGAAAAAGACTCAGAGATGATGGAATTGGCAGATGAGAACATTGAAGTGGCTATTACAAATATGCTCGAGCATATTAACGAAAAGGTGAACATAATGAAGAGATAAATGGAAACTATTCAGAAGAACCAAATACAATTTCTAGAGCTGAAAAGTACAATATCGGAAATGAAAGGCTAATAAAAAAGTGAATTCTGTCTCAGTGGAACAATTTCAATATCAACTAGTCTGACATACAGTGTAACTTGAGTACTAGAAGATGGCGGTGGTAATGGAAAAATATTTGAAGAAATAATGACTTAAAAGTTTGCAGATATGTTAAAAAATATAAATTCACAGATCCAAAAAGTTCAACTAACTGAAAGCCTACTAAATGCAATGTGATTAATTCTATAACAAAAATATACAAACCATATGCCTATGATAAATGTAAAATGTATAACTTTCTTTGATTTATTTGTGCATTTATTATTTTTCTTCCTTCTGCCAATCACTTGGAGGATTCATCAGTTTCCCACCTTCCTCTTTCATCAGTGTTAGCATGACTGTGGTCTGTGGTAATGAAAAGGGAAGATGCAGAAATGCACAAGGAAAACAAAAATGAAAATATAGAGAAACTGTTTTCTATTTCCTCTTTGCTGTCTATTGACTTCTTTTTTACTAGATACTTTTTCTCTTATTTTCTATTCATATCTTAAAATTAACTCACCCCATAGTTACTGTTTGAAGTCCCCAGGACCTGATAACCTCAACTCTTACTGGACCTCTTCCATCAATGCTATTAATGTTCATTTTGCCCCCACCCATTTACCTGCCTTTTAAATGATAAAACCTTATATCTTTTCCCTACCTCAAGTCTTTTAATCTCCCCTAAAACCCTTACTTCCTGGTTCCTCAATTTATGTCTTATTAGAATTTCAAGCAGGAATATGTCATCAGAATTAGCTTAAAAGGAAAGAAGGACTCTTTATTCTTCTTACAAAAGCTGAGAAAGCAGGTGCTATGGCTTAAATTCAAAACTCACATTGAAATTTAGTTGCCATTGTGATGGTATTACAAAGTGGGACCTTTAAGAGGTGATTAGGTCATGAGAGTTCTGCCCTCATGAACAGATAATTGCCATTATTGTGGGAATGTGTTGGCTATCATGAGAGTGGGCTCCTATTAAAGCAAGAAGTTTTGCCCCATTCTTTCTATGTCTTGCACACTTGCTTGCCCTTCCACCCTTCTGCCATGGGATGATGCAGCACAAGACCTTCACCAGATGCTGGCACCATGCTCTTGGACTTCCCAGCTTCCAGAATCATGAGTCATGTAAACCCTTTTTCTTTATAAATTACTTAATCTATGGTATCCTATTATGGAAGCAGAAAATGGACTAAGACAGCAGGGTAAAGGAGAGATAAGCACAGGTGAGAAGATGTTTTTGGTATTGTAGACTATCACAAGAAATGTCTTTTCCCACCAAAACTTTAAACTTTATGCTTAGGTTTTTAGGAAGCTTGTTAAGGTATTTGTTTTTTAATGTATCTGTAAAACATATAATATCAATGATAATATTACTAGGTAATATTATAATATAGAACCTCTGGTAGTTTATTTACAAATTATCATCTTTAACATTGCCTGTTTGTAACAAAGGATTTGCCTCTATTTAGAAACATCTGTATCAACAAAGATTCTATCTCAGTTGTTGAGAAATAAATCTAGGGTCAGCTTGAATAAGAAAACATAAAGTAAAAATTATTTGTGGTTTCATTTTTTATTCTCATTGCATCATTTTCCTGACAAAACTTAAATGAAAGGTACAATTCTCATCCAAGAGGTATGATATGGTTTAACTCTTTGACCCCACCCAAATCTTATGTTGAATTGTGATCCTGAATGTTAGAGGTGGGGCCTGGTAGGAGGTAATTTGATCATGGGGGTGGATTTCCCTCTTATTGTTCTCATAATAGTGAGTAAGTTCCCACAAGGTCTGTTGTTTTTTTAAGTGTGTAGCACTTCTCCCTTTACTCTCCCTTCCTCCTGCTTCAGCAATGTAGGACATGCCAGCTTCCCCTTCACCTTCTGCCATTCTGCCATGATTGTAAGTCTCCTGAGGCCTCCCTCAACCATGCTTCCTGTACAGCCTGCAGAGTTGTGAGCCAATTAAATCTCTTTTATTTATAAACTACTCAGTCTCAGGTAGTTCTTTATAGCAATGTGAGAATGAACTAATAAAGAAAATTGGTATCAGAGAAGTGGGGCATGGCTTTAAAGATACCTGAACATGTGGAAGTGACTTTGGAACTGGGTAATGGGCAGAGGTTAAGATAGTTTTGGAGGGATCAGAAGAAGACAGGAAAATTAGTGAAAGTTTGGAACTTCCTGGAGACTTGTTGAATGGTTGTGACCAAAATGCTGATAGTGATATGGAGAGTTAAATCCAGGCTGAGGTGGTCTCGAATGGAGATGAGGAACTTATTCAGAACTGGGATAAAGGCCACTCTTGCTATGCTTTAGCAAAGAGACTGGTGGCATTGCACCCTTGCTCTAGAAATCTGTGAAACTTTGAACTTGAGAGAGATGATTTAGGATATCTGGCAGAAGAAATTTCTAAGCAGCAAAGTGTTCAAGATATGGCCTGACTGCTTCTAAAAGCATATATTCATTTGCATAAACGAAGAAATAACCCAAAACTAGAACTTATATTTAAAAGGGAAGCACAGCACAAAAGTTTGGAAAATTTGCAGTCTGACCATGTGGTAGAAAAGAAAAACCCATTTTCTGGGGAGGAATTCAAGGCTGCAGAATAAGTAAGGAGGAGCTGAATGTTAATAGCCAAGACGATGGGGAAAATGCCTCCAGGGCATTTCAGAGACCTTTGTGGCAGCCCCTCCAATCACAGGCCTGGAGGCCTAGGAGGAAAAAATGGTTTTGTGGGCCAGGCCCAGGGCCCCACTGTTCTATGCAGCCCTGGGACATGGCACCCCACATCCTAGCTGCTCCAACTCCAGCCATGGCTAACAGGGGCCAAGATAAAGCTTGGACCATTGCTTCAGAGGATGCTAGCCCCAAGCCTTGGTGGCTTCCACATGGTGTTGGGCCTTCAGGTGTGCAGAAGACAAGGGTTGAGGTATGGGAGCTTCCACCTAGATTATAGAGGATGAATGGACATGCCTGGATGTCCAGGCAGAAGTCTGCTGCAGGAGTGGAGCCCTGTGGAGAGCCTCTACTACGGAAGTATGGAGGGGAAATGTGGGATTGGAGTCCCCACACAAAGTTCCCACAGGGGCATTGCCTAGTGGAGCTGTGAGAAGATGGCTACTGTCCTCCAGACCCCAGAACGGTAGATCCACCAACACATGCACTCTGCACCTACAAAAGCCACAGGCAATCAATGCTAGCCTGTGAAAGCAGCCCAGGAGGTTGTACCCTGCAGAACCACAGAGGCAGAACTTCCCAAAGCCTTGGGAGCCCACTGCTTGCAGCAGTGTGGCTTGGATATGAGATATAAAATCAAAGGAGATTATTTTGGAGCTTTGAGATTTAATGACTGCACTCCTGGGTTTCAGACTTGCATGGGGCTTGTAACCCTTTTGTTGTGGCTGATTTCTCCCTTTTGGAACATGAGCATTTACCCAATACCTGTACCCTGGCTGTATCTTGGAAGTAACTAACTTGTTTTTGATTTTACAGGGTCATAGGCAGAAGGGATTTGCCTTGTCTCAGATGAGACTTTGGACTTGGACTTTTGGTTAATGCTGGAACAGCCGCCTCCCACTCTCCCACTTTGAGGGGCTATTGGGAAGGAATGATTGTATTTTGAAATGTGACAAGGACATGAGATTTGAGAGTGGCCAGAGGAAGAATGATGTGGCTTGACTCTGTACCCCCACCCAAATCTCATATTGAACTGTGATCCTGAGTGTTGGAGGTGGAACCTGGTGGGAGGTGATTAAATCGTGGGGGTGAATTTCCCCCTTGCTGTTCCATGAGTGAGTTCCCATGAGATCTGGTTGTGTAAAAGTGTGTAGCACTTCTCCCTTCTCTCTCCCTTTCTCCTGCTCCAGCCATGTAGGACAGCTGCCCCTTCACCTTCTGCCATGATTGTAAGTTTCCTGAGCCCTTCCCCATCCATGCTTCCTGTACAGTCTGCAGAACTGTTGGTCAATTAAACCTCTTTTCTTTATAAATTACCCAGACTCAGGTAGTTCTTTATAGCAATGTGAGAATGGACTAATACAAGGTGACACAATCTGGGGTAGAATACAGTAAAAGCATAATCTTAGAGTTCAGTCAGCAATCTCAGTGCTGAAAGTGAGCACCTCCATGTTACAGAAGAGAAATGGAGGCCCAGAAGGATTAAGTGACTTGACCAAGGTTACACAAAAAGTCAGTTATGCAGCTGGGACAAAGCTCAGGCCTCCTGAAACTTTCCCTTATACTGTTACCTTTTCATTATCTTTTTAGAAAACAACGAAAATACATTTTAGAGCCTTTTCACAGAAAACTTATTAAGAGTGTGTGTTACTATTTGTCTCTCAACTATTAGCATCTGTTGGAATCTTTTCTTTCCTTTTCTGTAATATGGCTGAAATGATGGAAGTCCAATTGGAAACCCTGGCCACACCAAGGGCATGGGCAGGCTGTCCTTCAGTCCAGTTCAGCTGATGAAACAACAGGTGGTGGCTGCGGCCTTTTCACCCCCTGGGATTCACAAGGGCTTTGTTCAAATTAAATCACCTCATTTCAGGCACCTGATCACAAATGTGGCTTTTCTGATGCCTATATCTTATTATTTCCTAGCCATGAATGATTGTACCATTAGGCTTAAAGTTGTCTATGTAGTGTTCCTATGACCAAAGGTTGATGGTCTTTCACAGTAATACTTTGTAACATGCTACTTTTAAGAGACATTGGTGTATGGCAAAGAGCTTTGGGGATTATTCATTCATTATTCCATGGAGTTCTTGCCTTTCACAATAGATATTTACGTAGCTGTATTTCTCACTAAACTCTCTAAGACAGATGCCAGCCCAGAGGCTCTTCTCAATATTTATTTCTGGCTCTATTTCCACAGGAGTCTTTTAGATATTCAAACACATAAGCAAATAGAAGAAAAATTATGTAGGTGATGTTAAAAATTTACCACAAGGGGACTGGCCCAAGTCAAAGCATGGATGCCTCTTTTTGGCAGTTCACAAAGCTCAGTGTTTTAAAATTTAAGTTGCAACTTTGTTTTTTAAATTAACAATGAACATTTATTGTGTACTTAACTACCTGCAAGTACTGTGCTAAATCTAATAATAAATAGACAGATAATATCCTAGTCTCAAAACACACAGAATCTAATGTGAAACACAGATATATAAATGACAGTAGGGTACCAAATATGAATCATAATTAAGGTATAAAGTCCATAAGAGGTCAAAAGGAGAAATAAATTCTGGATGTTAATAATAATAAGTTAAGGAAATCAAGGAATGTTTTACAAAGGTTATCACATTTTAGCTTTTCATAAGTGTGGCACAAGGGTATTCTGGCCTATGTCAGTTGCAAGGCTCTGCCCATAAAGGGTATGTCTGAGGAAGCAAGAGCAGTCTGGGGTGTTGTGTAGGGAACCTGGGGATCCTAGCCAAGATGAGACATGTTAGGGCCAAGTTAAGAGTGGGGAGGTGAAGGAGGAAAGAACACTCGTGCTAAGACAAGGTGAGGAGAAAAATGAATGCTTCTCGGTTATATGCTCTCCAACCAGCTCTAGGCTTGACGTTCTGCACACAGCTTCTCTTTGAATCCCTCACAACGATATTATGAGGTAAATGCTGTTATCCACATTTTACTGAAAGGCAATCTGGGACCCAAAAGAACATGCGGCTTGCCCAGATTCACAAGCTGGTAAGTGGTGGAGTCTCTCCATTGTCTTTTTACAATACCATATTTCTTTCCTCATACCAATGGTCCTTGGCTGGCTTTGAAAAGATTTGAACTGGATTCTGTACATATAAGAAGCCATGGCCCTGTTGTTCATTTCAGGCCATGCTGATGATCACCTTTAACTTTCACTTGGTAGATGTTGGTGGGTTGATGGGGTCTACAATACTCGCTCATGAGGCACTTTTTCTACTCTCCCTTTGGTGGAGCAGGGACTTGCCAGCCCTTGGCACTGTCACATACTTAATGACAAAGAAAGAGAAGTAGGGAAACCGAACACTATGTTTGTTACTTTGAGATCCTATGGCAACATTTGATATGTGACTTGAATTTTGAATTTTAAATATAAAGTGTCGTTTTCAAAAATATAAAACACAAGCAGAATTAGTGCTCTATGCTGTGTGAAACATCTCCATAATACTTAGGAAACTTCTCTTCGTGATGCTTTTGTCATCATTCTCTAGGAATTTTATTTTCATCTTTCAATGAGGGAATCTTAATAATGGCAAAATAGAAGGGCAGGATGCTATTCTGTACAGTGTTTAACCTGGAGCTTTAAAATTAGATCATTTAAATAGCGTGGCTAATTATAGTTGTAGCTGTAAAAAAGTCATCGAATGTATATAACTTGCAAACCAGAGTAAAAAATGTTCTGATAATATATGTTATTATACATTTGTCCAAACCCATAGAAAAAACAACACTAAGAGTGAACGCTAATGTAAATTGTGGACTCTGGGTGACAATGATGTGTCAGTGTAGGTTCCTCAATTGTAACAAATGCACCACCCTAGTGGTGGATGTTGAGAATGGAGGGGCCGTGCATGTGTGAGGACAGGGGTATATGGGAAATCTCTGTACTTTCTTCTCAATCTTACTGTGAACCAAAAATGGCTCTAAAAAATTAAGTCTCAACAGATGTTTTGATGAGGCAGATCTATTTTACTCTTTCGTGGAGCTCAGCATGCAGCTCTGTGATGCTGTACTAGGGGAGATGCTAGACCAGAGTAAAAATATCCAGCCGGTTGGGGCTCAGAATCTGGACCCATTGAATCTTAAAAGTCTCCATCAGGAGGATCTTTTTATTGGATTTTCGTGATTATTAGTTGTTATTTATTAGTATTTGTCAAATCATGATTGAATGGGAGAAAAAAATCTGAACCAAAGGGTAAACAAATCCAAAGAGAAATCAAAAATTAGAAAATTAAAAACTGGTTTAAAAAAGGTTTTCCATCTGTACAGATGCTGATAATATATTCCCAAAGTAGTTTCCCATTCATTGCTTAATTTAGTTTTCTCAATAACTGTCACAAGTGTGCAAATGTACATTTTAAACATGTAAGATTAAGGTATTGTTATTACTATTATGCGTGAGGCACATGCATAGGTCCTGCTCCTGTCTAGTACTGGTTTCCAGAGGGTGGGTGCAGAGCCCTCAGACAGGTTTCTACAGAATACCTGATACATTGACAATGTGTGTGTGTGTGTGTGTGTGTGTGTGTATGTGTGTGTGTAATGATGATATGGACTAACATTATTATCAGGCTGGGCATGGTGGTTCACGCCTGTAATCCCAGCACTTTGGGAGTCTGAGGTGGGTGGATCACTTGAAGTCAGGAGTTCGAGACCAGCCTGGCCAATATGGCAAAACCCCATCTCTACTAAAAATATAAAAATTAGCTAGGCATGGTGGTGCCCACCTGTAATCCCAGCTACTTGGGCGGCTGAGGCAGGAGAATCACTTGAACCCAGGAGGCGGAGGTTGCAGTGAGCCAAGATCACACGACTGCACTGCAGCCTGGGTTACAGAGTGAGACTTTGTCTCAAAAAAAAAAAAAAAAAACCCCACCAAAAAACCCAACACAAAAACATTATTTTCTACTTTGTGAATTACTGGATTTTTGAATTTCTATAAATAAAAATAGTTACTGTGCATAAAGCACTTTACTAATTGTTAAGCATTGTGTGGGCCCTTTATACATTTGAAATCATCTAATCTTCAGAACAGCATAATGAAGTTGACGGCATTACTGGCCCCTATTTTTCCAATAAGGATACTGAAGCATAAAGAAATTAAGTTACAGTTAGCAAATGGCAGAGTGGAAATTCAAACCCTGGCAGTCTGGCTCCCAAATCTGTGCTCCTAACCATTATACCATACTTCTCTCATGGGTCTCTCTAAATTAGGACAACAAGAAAGAGCTTCCCATTTTGAGAAGACAAGTTCACTTTTGTGGGTGATAACTCTTGAACACCTCCCAAAGGCTTCCTAAGGTAGGAAGGGCTCTTTCTTGCATTACTCTGACATATATCACTGCATATATTTTCAGACATCCACAAAAGCCAATAGCTCAGCTAGTTATAACTAGGTGCATACATGGTATTACTGTCTACATGAGTTATAGAGAAAAAAAATCAATGTTTTTATAGTCAGAATTATTGTCTGTCACATTTAGAGGTTGGCTATCACTAGAACAGTCGTTCAAACATGTATGCACAAGTCATGTCATACAAACTCTGTCTTAATATTTTCACAACCAGAAAGCTCTTTAACCTAAATGGACTTTCAAATGAGAAATGTAAACTACATTCCTCTCCTTTTACCCAGGAGGGACATTTCAGCACTTACAAACTACTAAGCTGATACTGTATATGATATTTGAAAAAATTCCTCCATAAGTCAATGCTTGGGGGTAGAAAAGGCAAAAAGAAAATTGAATATTTCCCTGTGAGAAGGGCAGCCTCATGACAGGTACGGACAGTGAGCAGAGGGATGTCATTTTTTTGTCTCTGGCTGCTGTTTGGGGAATCCAGATGATGACAATTTTTCAGTCACTTTAGTGCCCAACAGGAGCCAATCAACAAATATTAAAAGCAGCAGCACATGTCCCAGGTGAGTTAATTATAGAAATTTTTTCTAATCCTAAAGATGATTTGAAGTCAACCCTTAGCTGAATTCCAACAACAAGTATCTAATACAGTATGTGCTATATTTTTCACTTTTATTTTCAAGGCTTAAGCCAGTAAAGATTTTTCATTCTATTTTATTTTGTTATTTTATTTTTTTATTTTTAATGCACTGAATACATAGTTATAATCCTGGCAATTCTACGGCCTTCCTTCCTTTCAAGAACATTTTTGAATTTTTGCCAACCATTAAAAAATACACATTGGGATTAGTTTACTGGCAGGCAGAGACATAAAACTAAAAGGATAATGAGAGAGAAATAAGGTGATGGGAATAGCACATTTATGATGGGAACTAATGATCACCATGTAATGCCTTATCCTTTAAATATTACAACAATAACAGTCGGTTGTGTTTGAGTGGCTTCATATGTCTACTCCCCCTACAAGTGCTTTTATGTTCTTGGTCTTTACCACATCCTAGTGAGGGAAATGGGACAAGTACATTCTAATTTTGTAGGAAATTATAGAGTAAATTAGACGACTAAAACCAGAGCCGATATCTTGACTCCCAGCACAGTGTTCTTTGGAGAGAAGAATCCTATGAGTCATTATATTATGGCTACTTACCATGAAGAGAGATACTCACAATACGTATAACGCCTCCAGCACAGCACCGACTGCTCTGAATGGCTGCTAACCTTTCTCCTATGGCCACTGTGTCCTGCTGGGCATCATACCTCGGGCTAGATCAGGCTCCCATGAATATGGCAGGATGGATTTAATCTCCTGGGGTATTTATACTTCGTGTAATAAATAAATACAGTTTTTAATGCAAAAATGCATCAAATCATTTTTGGGTAAAAATGTAAAACCCAGTAATTTTAAAATTAATTTTATGGTGAATCCCATTGTCAGATACCAGGACTCACTTATTTGCTTTGTAAATAATGAATTTGCTTAAAATTCCACCTGTACTTTCAGTGCTAGTGTCAACTGACTGCAGATAATGAACTTAGATTTCTTTAAAGGCTACTAATAAACAAATAGAAAAGAATATTAAGCACTTTCTTGGAAACTTGAGAACTTCTGATGGTGCTGACAATTTGTTTGGAAATATTTTAGTTACTTTTTATTTTTAAATAATTACCTGGCTGGGCCTGGTGGCTCATGCCTGTAACCTCAGCATTTTGGAAGGCCAAGGTGGGTGGATCACCTGAGTTTGGGAGTTCGAGACCAGCTTGATAAACACGGAGAAACCCCGTCTCTACTAAAAATACAAAATTAGCTGGGCGTGGTGGCGCATGCCTATAATCCCAGCTATTCGGGAGGCTGAGGCAGGAGAATCGCTTGAACCCAGGAGGCGGAGGTTGATGTGAGCTGAGATCGTGCCATTGCACTTCAGCCTGGGCAACAAGAGCAAAACTCTGTCTCAAAAAAAAAATAAAAAAAAAAATAATTATCTTCTCTCAAAAACCCCCCAGCTGAATTACCTTCTTTTTAAAAATAAGGGTAGCAGGAATCCCTGAGTTTTACTTTAGTGTCTGCCAAAAAGGGACTCCTTCAAAATGTGCCTCTTTTCATTCTGATGGCCACGATCCAAAGCAGTCTTCAAATATATTTGTCCCATACACATCTCAGCTTCCCCTACATGCCAGATTATGACACAAGGTTCTTGAATAATTTGAGAGCAAAATCATAAAACAAATATGAATTTCCACTGTAATCCATTTTTTTTACATTTTCATGTAATCTGCAAGAGAGAAGGACCTCATATCTCAACATGTTCGTACACCTGAAGACCAGTGGCTTACTAAAAAATATTTTTTTTTGCAAATTCTCTAAACTGCAGATACCAATGTAAAAAGCCTATAGTATTTCAATTCTCCTATTATAAATATTCCTGCAGTAAAAAGATCCTCAAAAAAGGCCTCAGCCAATGGCTTATTTGTTTTAAACCCGATTTAATGCAATAATGACAGAATCTTAATAACAGGATTTGACCCCACCACCTAATTATTCCAGGAATGGCTTCTTAGAAAGTCTAATCTTCATTTATAATCATGATGCACTCTTGTGAAATCTAAGCAGATAAATGCGGTCGAATTAGGACACCATTGAGAAAAGGAACCTAAAATTGAATATTTGCCATTGGAACTAAGGACTCAAGATCAACATAGATCAAATGCTTCCTCTGTAAGTGGAATTAATCAGCCCTACAAATTCTCTACCATGATACAAGGCAGTATTTCTTCTTGGGAAGTGACTTCCTGAAACCTTCCACTGAGGAATATATTCCATGTTAATTTCAGTATGCCATTTAAAATTATCCTGCAAAAAAGGAACCAATTTAAAACATCTGGCCTGATACCAGATTGAACCGCTATATTCTGCCTCTTTGAATTCATGGTGTTGTAAGAATCCAGACACTTTTTCTATCCTAAACTGTGGCATGGTGATCTGAAACAAATGTTGGTCCAGTGTGGGCCATTTCAGCACTGGATGGAATGATTCTGCACTTCTTGACCTGTCTTCAAGGTGTTTGGGGAAATAGTTTCATGTGAACACAGCCCCTTAGGCCCTTCCTGAGAGCATCACCGCAAAGTAATGTCTCATACCAACTTGCGCTTTTGAGCATAGAACAAGACCATTGTTGTGTGACCTGATTTCATTTCAGTGACTGTCTCAGTAAAGAATGACATCATCCCATTCTTTTTCCTTAATATCCACTTGTGAATGTCCCCCAGTCCCCACCCTCATCATAATTAAACTCCTTTCCTTGCCAGGGTAAGAGCTATTTTTCTCTTAACTTCCTGCCTGAATGTATCATTATGGCAAGAGCAAAGAGTTTTCCTTGGGTTGGTCAACATCTCTGGAGTTTGCTTCCTCACCATTATCAGGCAAAGCACAATTTTACTGGCAGCCGAAGCATACTGACAGAGCCATCTGCTGGGACAGGTCTCAGTCAGAAGGGAGGAGAGAGGAGCCTGCAAAAGATGGCACAGCCTGATGGGCACAATGTTTCTCATCCAATTGGAGTTTGGCATTTTCTTTAAACATAAGCTCACTGGCTTTGAGGACTGTGGTCTAAGCAGATCCATTTAGCTATGTACATACATGGGTGCAAATCTGTGTGCTTGTACATACTAACATTTGCTTATCACTTAGATTTGTATTGAAGTCTCACATGTGAAAGTGATTAGTCTCAAAGGGATAAGAGGATGGTGCAGGAGAAGACAATTCAAAAACCATCATTAAAATGCAACTAAACAGAATGGCTACGTGAAGGAAGGTATTGATTGTGTGCGTGTGTGTGTGTGTGTGTGTGTGTGTTTAGTGTTATCTCTCTTATAGAGAAAAAGCATGAGCAACTTATATGTCCCACATCCATGTAATGGAACACAATGCACAAATTTAAAAGAACTGAAAAGACAATGCAGAAATTGTATGAACCGTTTTGACACAAAGGTAGGTGAAAACAAAACAATAAATGTACATTCTCCATGTTTCCAATTTTATAAAATGTTAGATAATACCCTATGAAATCACTGCTTTTGTAGGCCAACAACAGTTAAATAGAAGAAATTTTCTATGATTCTACTTAGTATATACTTATACAGAAAAGACCAACTGATTTGGGTTAAGTGTGTGATTTAAAAAAAAAAAAACTCTTAAGCGACTGTTATATGGTTTTTACAACAAATACCTAATTTTAAATGAGTTGATATTCTGTGTAATAAATTGTCCTCTTCAATGAGAAATGTTTCAAAATATGTAAGGGTAATCACAAAGGAAAAGAGTCTACTTTTTAGCACCCCCAAATATAGGTCTCTATATTCTGCAGCAAGACAAATTATCATTGTCTTGGTATCCAATATGCACTTAAAGCAAGACAAGGATAAGTTTTAGGGTCCACATCTGATATTGATTCCTTGAAAAGGTTTAGTTTACTGTTACAGTCTATGGGCAAATTTTAAAAACCACCTACATTTAGATTAATATACTAAATTTAACTTAATAATTAAAATAATATTAAAAATAAAGTGCCAGGCACAGCTAAGCCATCCTTATTATAAAATTTTCCATCCCAAATAGGTATTAACAAGGCTAGGAAAAATCTTAATTTTCTCAAAAACAACATAGTTGCTGTTCTAAGTTATCCCATCTGTGCGCACCAAACCTTGTCCAACTGTGCAATGTTAGTGTCCAGAAGGTACAATAAAGGCCGTTCATATTTTGGCAGGTGTATTTTAAGCTGAAAACCAGGCTTCACACACATACACAAAAGCAATCTGTTCCATAGGTGTAAACATTTTTGATGAGAACCCTCAAAATCTCCCCCAAGCTGTGAAATTTAATTGTCCTTTTGGTGTCTTCTCATATGTGAATACAACCTATCTCTCCTTGGAACAAGGGACAATCTGGCAATCTGAAAGACAGGAAATGCTTGGGCAGCTTCTGAGATTTGCTTATAGTATCTCCTTGTACTTTCTCTTGGGTTATGTAATTTAGAGGTGATGCCAAGTTCAATGAGCTACAGGTAAGCAGTTCTGAATATTAAATGAAAGAACTTTATACCCAAATGATATGAGCAGAGAGGCAATCAAAAATGCACAGGGCAGCATTTTGAAACTCTAAGGTCCAGTAAAGTGGTCCCTATTTTATAAACATGATTGTCCAAGCACATACCCAAAAAAATCCATTTCTTTCCATAAAATTGACTAGAAGGAGGATTGTGGATATATAAATACAGAGGTAGTGGTGGGAAGTGACTCGTCTGCTTATCTAATTCAGCTCAAATCCTGGAGTTGGTTGAAAAGGGGCAGAGATCTCTGAAGCCAAACATTAAATTTGAATTTTCCAGCCCCAAGATTAAAAAAAAAGTAGATTGAAGCCAGGTCTCATACAGAATCCATAGATTTTCAAGAAAAATGTTCTGTATGTTAAATTTGAGCAAGTGAATCTAAATGATCCAACATTAGACACTTATTTTATTTATTTATTTATTTAGAGACAGAGTCTTGCTCTGTTGCCCAGGCTGGAGTACAATGGCACAATCTTGGCTCACTGCAACCTCCGCCTCCCAGGTTCAAACAATTCTCCTGCCTTAGCCTCTTGATAAGCTGGGATTACAGGCGTGCGCCACCACGCCTGGCTAATTTTTTGTATTTTTAGTAGAGATGGGGTTTCACCATATTGGCCAGGCTGGTCTCGAACTCCTGACCTCAGGTGATCCACTGACCTCAGGTGATTCACCCACCTCGGCCTCCCAAAGTGCTGGGACTATAGGCGTGAGCCACTGTGCCCAGCCTAGACACTTACTTGTATTTTCCCATAATAAAGATGTGCTGAGAAGTGAAAAAGACATAACACAGTGGTGAAATCACACATTAGGGGGAGAAAAGTGCAACATGAAAGATTACCAGCTAGATAACAAACAACATGGCATTGTAGAAAAGTGGCCTTTTCATGGGCGCAGTGGCTCATGCCTGTAATCCCAGCACTTTCGGAGGCCGAGGCTGGCAGATCACGAGGTCAAGAGATCGAGACCATCCTGGCCGACATGGTGAATCCCTGTCTCTACTAAAAATACAAAAATTAACCAGGCGTGGTGGCATGTGTCTGTAGTTCCAGCTACTTGGGAGGCTGAGGCAGAAGAATTGCTTGAACTCGGGGGTCGGAGGTTGCAGTGAGCTAACATCGTGCCACTGCATTCCAGCCTGGCAACAAAGGAAGACTCTGTTCGTTTTGAAAAGAAAAAAAAAAGGAAAGAAAGAAAAGTGGCTTCTTCACAGCATAAGAGAAACTAAGAAAGATACTTTGAGAAATCAGGTCCTCAGGGACCTCTTCAGAAGATGAAGGGTGCTCTTGTAGTATCAGGGGTTTTCCAGTCTCTTCTACGGTTAATTTTGAATGGTATGGCACTGAAGGCCAACCTTGTTTTTTCCAACATAAAAATTGATGCATCAGGCTAAAGTTTCACAAAGAAAATTGCTCACAAGCTGATTCAAGAGATAAATAACTCTTGAGAAGTTCCAGTTCTGTTCGTTGAACTTATTAGTTATTCAATGAACTTGTTCATTGAATTATTAAACATTTATCTTTTGAAGTTACTGTTTCAGAATATTTCCTTCTTACGTTAGAGCTTTGAAGAAAGGAGACCTAACTTTCAACTTATCTTCTCTTACTGTGGATTCAGCTCGTTTATGACAAGCATCTGATACAGTGCTGTAATCAGCCATGGGGGGTTAATACCCCATGCCATCTTCAGACAAAGCTCCAAGAATTCTAGAAAAACTGCTGATGCTTATAACTTTATGTCAAAGAACTAACATGTCTTATACACTTTGAACCATTCACTTTCTTCACGTAATACTTGTAGAATGAAGGCAAAAATGTTTGATTCCATAAGTATTAGAAAGAGAAGCTGGATAAAACAACCCTCAAAAGGCAAACCTGAAACTTGAAGATGTTGCTTTTTAGGTGAGGTTCATGAAAGTTTTGGTGATTACAGGACTTATTCCAAGCCACTTTGGGCCAACGGAAGGCTTAGAATAAAAATCAAGCAGGCTGGTCGTGGTGGCTCACGCCTATAATCCCGGCACTTTAGGAGGCTGAGGTAGGCGGATCACTTGAGGTTAGGAGTTCAAGACCAGCCTGGCCAACATGGTGAAACCCCATCTCTGCTAAAATGCAAAAATTAGCTGGGCGTGGTGGCAGGCGCCTGTAATCCCAGCTAATCGGGAGGCTGAGGCAGGAGAATTGCTTGAACCCAGGAGGCGGAGGTTGCAGTGAGCCAAGATCACACCACTACACTCCAGCCTGCGTAACAGAGTGAGACTTCCTCTCAAAAAAAAAAAAAAAAGAAAAAAAAAGAAAAAGAAAAGAAAAAAAAATCAAGCAAATAGCAATGATTCTGAAGAGTGACTAATGAAATAGAGAGGAACTGAACATTTTCATTGCATTAGTTTTTAGGGGTGAAGGGGAGCAACTCTCAAAGTTGACATTTGAAAAAGCCTCATGGGGTTGTACCCTCATATGAACCCAAACCCTAGAAATGTTTTTGCCACCAAGGTGAAATTTCTGAGATGGGTTGCCACAACTCTCCCTGGCTCCATGAAAGCTCTTGGCACTAATATTTATCTGGCCAAGGAAAGAAACTGTGAAGACGAGCTCTGAATAAATCAGATATCTGTACAGCTTTCACTCCTGACACTGTGGAGTATGTTGTGGATGGCTGTGCATGGCGGGCCTACCACACTGCCCCCTAATTCCCCTGAGCTTCCTTCCTGAGCAGCTCATAATATGTCAATAGTCATATGATTGTTTAGAATCCCATTTTTCAGATGGTTCTTCTGACATTTCTTAGGACTGATTTCGTGACATGGCTCTACCATGTGGAAGGCACCTTTTAGCTCTCTCAGTCAACAAGAATGAGAATGTGATGGGAAGGTAGAGGACCATTGACTTTTCAGTTTCTGCCAGTTCTTAACAATTCCCCAACCGTGAAATGTTCCCCTCTTCAAGTGACATAGAGTGCCCAGGTGGTCCTTGGTTTAAGCTAGAGATAAAAATTTGATGAATACCTTTGAAGATTTTCTGCAATTATTCTGCCTCGAAGAACCTGCATGTCATTTGCTAAGTTTATCTTCTTTAGATGATGGTGGGTGGCCGTCAGCACCTACGATGGAAAAGAGCAAAATTGCCATCAGTTACGTTTTACCAGCAATTCCTCTCATCTTTCAGATGTTGCCCTTTCACAGCCTCAAAGGGGGTGATCATTAGGAACAATATTCTCTAAATTTCATCCAGACCGATTTTCTTACAATCACTCGCAAGAGTCTTTGAAGCATTGTGGGTGATTCGGTCCTTTTGTAGAAGTTTCTATTTTGACTGCTTCTCCAACAAGGAAAAGACTTTCCATTAGATTCATTTCATATCATTCTTTGACTGGATTTCATAGAACCATTAAAGAAGAGTTTCCTTTTAAAAGTTTACAAAGTGTTCCAAGTTTAAAGGTTGAGTGCTGTCTAATTTCAGGTTGGGAGACCTATTTTAAAGGAAAACGTGCTGAATCATGGAATCTTTTAAAGTTGCAGCAAGCTATTATTTGATGAGTAGCAAAGTAAGCGTTTCCAAGTGGTAAAATTTGTTTATATTCCACATTTTTGACAGCTGAAAAATGTAAGTGATTAAAATAAATTTGAACACTTTGAATACGAGGAAATACCCATTTTAATGTTTTAAGTATCGAATGAAGCAATCTTGCTGCCATGAACATTCTGACATATACACACTGTATGTAAATGTGCATATGATATAAAAGAGAACATAATATAAGATAGAATGAGGAAATGAGACCTCTTATTTAACAACTCAGAATTTCCTTTACATTTAAAAAATATTGTTCATGCCCATGTAAATATTAATGTTTAATAAAGCATTTCATTTAAAGTCTTCATACTTTTCCACTGGTGACTACAGTTGTACCTTGGTATACATATGGGGGGATCTCAGAGGTAATGGGTGCAGATTTTTTCCCTCCATAGGCCTGGAATCTCTTTTTATCCTGAGCTGGCCTTGGCGAGTCAGGTTAAGCCCCAGGTCCTTTGCTTTGCTCTGGATGGATCACTCCTACCACAAGATTGCTGCAGCAGTGCCTCCTTGGAGCTGGCCTGGTGCTGCAGGATTCACTTTCCTCCCACACGACTCTCATCACCCCTCTTTCCACTCCAAACAGCAGTGAAACTCCGCCGCCGCTAGTTTCATGCCACCCTCTGCAATGCGGCCCACCTCACCCATTAGGCCGCTAGATCACTCGCTTCACTGTGCTTCTCCTCCTGGGGGTTGGGGAGTTCTAGAAGAACTTTTCCATCCTGTCTCCATGGTGCTGATATCACAAATTATTAGAAGCATCATGCAGATGCCCACTTGTAAAATATGTTCTGAGAGGACATATACATGTTTGTGCTTATAATTGTATGTGCACCTCATGATCTCCTACAGTGAAAGTTTACATCTGAATGTGATGTCAAAAGTATCTGGCTGTGGTTAGGCTGGCACAGTCTGATGTCAAAGAATACCTTTTCTGAGACTGTTCTGAATATGCTACCGGGCAGCTGAGTCTGGAATGAGATGCCGGAATACCAGGCTATGGCATTCACTGGCTATGTGGCCTTGAGCACATTACTTAATTTCTCTATGCCTCAGTATTCTCCTCTGACAAATGGGAATTTAAAATGGTATCTACCCCATAGGGTCGATGTGAGGATTACATGAAAACATTCATGTGAAAAACTTGCAAGACTACCTAGCACAAAATAAGGGTTCAATAAACATCGGCAATCATTATTACCTGGATTGATTTTTTTTAGACCAGTAATAAAGATACAACCTTCTTTGCATATTTGCAATCAAAAGACATTTTCATGAAATGAGACCTGAATTTTCTTAAATTTTATAAATGTAGACTTTGATTTCTCATCAGTAAAATGATAATGTGTAGGCCAGGTGAGGTGGCTCATGCCTGTGATCCCAGCACTTTGGGAGGCTGAGATGGGAGGATTGCTTGAGGCCAGGAGTTCAAGACCAGCCTGGGCAACACAGTGGGACCCTCATCTCAACCAAAAAATTTAAAAACTAGCTGGGTGTGGTGGTGTGCACCTGTAATACCAGCTACTTGGGAGGCTGAGGCGGTAGGATTACTTGAGCCCAGGTGTTTGAGGCTGCAGTGAACTATGATCACACCACCGCTCTCCAGTCTAGGAAACAGAGCTAGAATCTGTCTTTAAAAAAATAAATAATAATAATGTGTGGTATAATCATATAATAATTTAATTGTTATGGGCTATTGAAGAAAGAACAGAGGCAGCCTAAGTTCCTGCTGATATGTGTATGCACGTGAGAGTCAAATACTTCCTGCTGTGTTGTATGAAGGTTTGTTTGTTCCCCAGAATAGAGAAGGGTGATAGGATGACTTGGCCCTCACAGTTCTCAGCTCCAAAATCTCCACCCCAGAGGACTGATTGCCTGGATCCTTTCTTCTCTATAGGTGCCATCTTGTAACAGTTCCTTATAAACAGGTGTAATTCTTAATATGCAATAGAAATTCCTTTTGTTAAAATGTTTTTTCCAATTTCATTAATGAATACTTAGTTAAAACAAATTTATTCTTTAGTTTCAGCAAAACAGCATCATCTGGCAAAGAGGATTAATATGAATTAGAGTATTATTGGTGTATGGGTTTCGTTTATCCTTAGAGACTTATTTTGAAATTTTAATAGTATAAATAGAATTATGCTAATGTGTATTTATAGCTATACAAACATAAAGCAACTTATACATAGCTTTTTGGGTACATATTTCAGTAACATTTTAATAGATAATAATGTAAGTCTGGGACCCATTGCAGTGGCTCATGCCTGTAATCCCAGCAGTTTGGGAGGCCGAGGCGGGCAGATTGCTTGAAGTCAGGAGTTCGAGACCAGCCTGGCAACATTGTGAAACCCTGTCTCTACTAAAAATACAAAAATTAGCTGGGCATGGTTGCACATGCCTGTGATCCCAGCTCCTAGGGAGGCTTAGGTGGGAGGATGGCTTCAGCCCAGGAAGTCAAGGCTGCAGTGAGCCAAGATTGTGCCACTGCACTCCAACCTGGGTAATAAAGTAAGACTCTGTCTCAAAATAAATAATTTTAAGTCTGTACTGGAGCTCCATGGTCCATTGCGTGGGTGGAGAAATGTTTCCTGAGGCCAGCTTCTTTGGGGTCCCACCCATAAACAGTCCTCTCTCTGCTTTCACTCCTCCGTTCTTTATCTGGAAAAGTCCACTTTTCTCTCCTCCACATATTAAAACTCTAATCTCCCCTCTGGGATCAGCTAAAATCTCATTTTCTGACAGTCTTGATTTTCATTAATCCCTGTCACTAGAACTCATAACATTTAAAACCTGTGCCACATAGTGTGGCACTTAGTTATGCAGTCTCGACTACCGTCTCTATGGCCTGCATGCAGGATGGTCTCATCTCTCCGGTCAGGTTTCAGGATCCCTCAGAGTGACGGTTGTGTCTTGGGCTTTGTCTCCATCTTATGGGATCACAGTGTGGCCCCAGTAACTATTGGAAGGTGGCTGAGCCTCACTGTAAAGGACAGTCAGGATCTGAGTCACCGATGGATCCTTGGTTTGTTTTAGGGTTTATTCAAGTTTTGGTTAAAAATATAGACTCCAAGACTCTGAATGTTTTCTCAAGCAACAACAAATTGTCAGCCCACAGTGCTGAAGCTGGCCACACAAACTTGAAAGGACCAGGAAACCAGTGGCCTAGCTGTGGATCATTGCGTCCCTTTCTTTTGCTTAAGTCAGACTTAGGATGTTTTCTGTAAGTCATGACTCAGTACAACTCTGATGTGTGTGTGCTTGTGTGTGTGTGTGTGTGTGTGTGGAGAGAGAGAGAGACAGAGAGAGAGAGCACTCATGAGTCTCAGTTTTTCTGTTCCTATAATGAAAGGATAAGGTAAAACTGGAAGACCTCCAATATCTCTTCTTACTCTAAAATTCTATAAAATGTTGGACATATGGTGATTAATTTGACATTACCATCTTCAAATAAGTGTGGGTGTGTGCCAGAATTTCACCTGTTGAGAATATATCGGGAAGTTAAGCTTGATAGTTTCACAGCTGTACTTTAAGAGTTTGGTTTGGCTTTGCTCTCTGTGTCAGCGTGTTACTGCAGTTAGCACTTAGGAATCCATGCTATAAAGCAACCAGATGATTGAACTTAACTCTCTTGGTTGTCTCCGTTGTTCAGAAATCAAGCTGCATTTCCTGGCTCTGAAACTTTGTAAACTCATCAAATTTTGCTGCAGAGAAATGTCATTAAAATAACAGTCCTTAGTGGAAAACACTAGCACCATTCATCAGTAGCAAAATGCTGAAACAGTAACTGATATTTTTAAACTGTGAATTGGAGGCATTTTTATATACTTTACACATACACACATTTAGACAGATGTGTAAGGTAAATGTTCATTTTTCCTATGCAGTTGTCCTTTAATTGTCTCTTAAAAGTGGCTTTAGTCTTGTTGCTTAAGAACATTCTGGGCCGGGCCTGGTGGCTCATGCCTGTAATCCCAGCACTTTGGGAGGGTGAGGTGGGTGGATCATGAGGTCAGGAGTTTGAGATCAGCCTGACCAACATGGTGAAACCCCGTCTCTACTAAAAATACAAAAATTAGCCAGGCGTGGTGGCAGGTGCCTGTAATCCCAGCTACTCAGGAGGCCGAGGCAGGAGAATTGCTTGAATCCAGGAGACAGAGGTTGCAATGAGCTGAGATTGTACCACGGCACTCCAGCCTGGGTGACAGATGAAGACTCTGTCTCAAAAAAAAAAAAAAAAAAAAAGAGAAAAGAACATTCTGTTTTAGCTTCCATCACCTTGGAAAGTAATAACTGGTTCCAAACTGCTTTTCCTAAAGGGTTGTTGGAAGGTCCAAAGTGTGCTCATTAGAAAACTCATGCTGAACCACACAAATCTTGCCATCGTGGATGGTGCACGCATGTGGGACTATTACTTCATACACAATTGACATGGGGCCAGAAAACATGTGAACAGGAAGCCAAACCCAAGAGAAAGTTGAGGAGCTTCCAGCTTTCCATGGAGCACAGAAAGAAGCAAAATCCAGCAACAGTTTGGACTCAGGTGTCTGGGGAACTTCACAGCTGCGAACTATCCACTCTTCAAACACTGCAGAGGCAAAGCACAGTGGCTCAGGCAGCACCCAGTTGGGAGTAAATCATTATGTCGGCTAACCTAAAAAGATTGTGAGGGTGTAGCACTTGCTTATGAAGCCAAGTTTAAATGGCTTGAGTAACCTAAATGTGGAATGACCAGCACCATATATGGAAGCTCAGTAAATTCTTCATACTTCAATTGTGCTAATGGGAATTTCCCCAAATATATCTTGTTCCTTCCTTAAATAATGAACTTTCCCAAGATGCAGTCATCTTATTCAAAAGTATATATTTGGTGATTATTTTGCATAGCTGAGATGTTAATGGTTCCTTTTTGGGACACTTCTTTTTTTATGGCAAAAGCATTTTAGCAAAAATAGAAATGTTTTTCACCATTTCAAAAGTCAAAGATGATTTCCAAAGTTTGGTGAATTAAGTGAGCCATCAGAAGTGGAAGAAATTCAGATTGTTATCAAATGCTATCTTTCTAATAAGTGGTAAGGCTCTTTATATTTAGAGGTGGAAATAGCTTTTTAAATCTGTTTTTAAATGTGTTGATACAGTTCACCTACCAGAAAGAAATATTATACCACTTTGCAAGACTAGCCATAAAGTCTGGGGCTAAGCCCCTTTTATAAGAAATGGCATTTGCTCTGAAGTGCTCAGGTAGGGTAACAGCTCTGAAATCCAGGAAATCCGATAGAGGCTTTGCCTAGAAGATTAAGTGCTGAGCACAGAAAGGGTGAAAGGGTGTAAGAAAACCAGGGTTATCAAGTAATCAGACCTCAAGATTTAAAAAGTCACAGCTTCCTGCCTGCTAATCAGATTGATTTCTATTCATTCAAAATGTTAAAATTCTTCCAGTTGTCATCTTTAAAAAATTTGCAAATGTTACCCACCTCTCCATTCCAATTATGCTCTCTTCAAGAGTATGGGAAGAATTTACTGGTCACACTGAAGAAGGATGAACTTATTGTAGACTAAATAATGACCAGGTAAGAAATTACTTCCTTTGTGTTAGTCTCTGAGTGAGTTCCTTGTTCAAGAGAAGTGAAAAATCCCTGTTAAGGAAAGGGTTTGTTTTGGATAAGTATTACTTCTTCATGCATATGTGCTTTTTATGAATAAGTATTCTACTAGCTCATAGATCTTTAGTCTCTGCTCATTTCTGAAGTCTCTGAAGAAGGAAAAATTACTCTCTTTGAGGGTACACAAAGCTACAGGCAGGACTGCCCTAGACATGGGCTTCCTATTGAAAAGTTAATGAGAAAAAAATTCATTTGGCAGCAGGGACACAAGATTAAAGCTCTGATTTCATTGAGTCCAGATAGTGACCATTTCTTGGGGGGCATTAGAACATAGTCGGGAGAGCTCAGTCTTTATGTATCTCCTCAAAATTTCAAAGACAAAAATCTAGCATTTTTTTTTAAAGAGCCAGGGTCTCACTATGTTGCCCAGGCTGGAGTGCAGTATCTATTCACAAGCTTGATTATAGTGCACCATAGCCTTGAACCTCTGGGCTCATGAGATCCTCCTGCTTCAGCCTCCTGAGTAGCTGGGACTACAGACACATGCCACCACATCCGGATGATAATTTTATACTTAAAAAAATTGCTTTTCAATTTTACTCAGCGTTGCAGTCTAACCTCTTAGTGATATCTCAACCTGATATTACTCCAACTAACTCAATTTTCTTCCATAAACCAGTACCTCCTCTTGTTCTATGGTATTCTATTACAACTACCCAGTAGCCCAGGCCCAAAACTAATATTATAAAAGTTTCCTTTTCCTCCATTCCCTTCATCCAGCCCTGAGTCCAGAATGTTCTACCTTCTAAATATTTCTGGAATCTGGGCCCTATTGTCCACCTACACTGCTCAGTGCCCCCAGCAGTTCTCACTGGAACACTACAATAGTCTCTCTCTCTCTTTTTTTTTTTTTCTTTTGAGATAGGATCTCACTTTGTCACCCAGGCTGAGGTTCAGTGGCACAAACGCAACTCACTCTAGCCTCCACCTCCTAGGCTCAAGCGATCCTCTTGCCCCAGTCCCCGGAGTAGCTAAGACTACAGGTGTGTGTCACAATGCTCAGTTAATTCAGTTTGACCAAACTAAGCCTCAAATCCAGATCTCATCAAAGCTTGTGTTCTTTCTATTATGATTGAGTTTGCCTTTGAGGCTAATGCTGAGATTATGTGGTTCATCTTTGTAATCAAATTAGGTAAAGTATAGAATTTAGTGTTGAAATATCACTTTTAAATTTAGGGGTAAAAGCAACTAGAATCCAATCTTATTTTTGACTTTAATTATACCTTAGAATTTCATGGGAGCCACAGAGAATTCTAAGGGAAAATATCATTTAAAGAGAATCTAAAAAAAGACATAATTTTATAATATTTCCCATGTGTGTTAATAAATACTGAATAAATATTGCAATCTGAAAGTTGATGTGAAATAAATTTCTCCACTTGATCCATTTTGGATGTTATACTATCATATAACATACTGAGCACTAGATAGATACAACAAATGTAAGAATTTAAGATAAATACACATATACACACTAACATATACATACATACTATACATGGTTTTCACATCTATTCATCTAGAGGTAAAGATGATAAAGCCTTATGAATGAATCACGACACTTACAGCATTAAAAGTGAGAGGCCTTGCTTTTCTACATTATTACCAATTTATAGTTCTGTTTCCTTACCTGAAATCTTATTAAAACAATAAATATCTGTATCTCATAGCATACCAAGTTATAATCATGGTTTTATAAATGCAAATTGTACAATTGCCCAAAATAGACCCTTTGTTTTTTGGCTTGTTCAAATAGCAAGTCAGAGTTGCTAAGTATTCAGAAGTTGTATCTTTTTTCATGTTATTCTAGAGTTTTAAATTCACCTCTTGTTGAAAAGCAGTTTCTCAAAGCAGTGAGCATAATCTCTGAGAAGAGTACTCTGTTAATTCAGCACTCTTTAAGACACATAGTTTGATTACAGGGCTTTGAGTTTTGCCTGTGCTTAAAAAGTTAGTGTCCATGTTTCTTTAATATTAGAACCTTCGGTTATGCAGTGAAAAATTTAATAAAAATTCACATGTCCACTATAGCTACAGTGTTTTGTACAGTTTACCCAAGCCAGTGCAAGTTTCAAGCCTGCACTGAAAGATGGGATTTATTTCGTAGTGTGAAAAGAAACTTTCAACAATTACAACTGATTGAAATTGTGAGTACTCAAGGCAGAGAAACTGAAGACCAAAGTGGCATCATTTCTCCTTGTCTAACAAGCCAGGTGACTAGGGCTCCTCTTAAGGGCAAAAAGGGGTGTGTGTGTGTGTGTGTGTGTGTGTAGTGTTGTGTGTGTGTGTGTGTGTGTGTGTGATGTGTATCAACAGCCAGACATCACCAGAATGCTGTGAAAGTGGCCAATTTCAGCACCTCGCCTGGGTACTATTTTGTTAAGTGAATTAATTATCAACAGAAACCTCTTTCCCCTCTTATTATCATTACAAGGGACCAAATTTGGGTGGAAGACTTTGGCCAGAAACATACTTTCCATCATCTGAGAATATAATGAATAATAATATGATGAATAATGAATAAATAATACGAAAAGGACAGGGACAGGAAGGAAAGTTTGTCTTCTTTCTTTTTAAAGTAAAAGCAGAGCACGATACTTACAAAAGCCGCCTTCAAAATCTTCTCTAGAGAAAAAGCTCTGGGAACAGGGAGGAGGCAGAGGAGCAGAGATAAGGTGGCAGCGGGACTTCCTTCCTCCTCCGAAGGGGGAGAGTCATGTTCCTCATCTGCCCTGACCTCCGAGGAGCGCCGGCAGCCGGGAAGGCCTGGCCTCTGATCCTCGCTGCCCTCGCTCCTGGCCTCTGCGCTTGGGGTTTCCTAGTTGCCGATCAAGCCGCCCCGGCCCGACACCGGCCCCAAGATTCATTAGCGACGGTCTGCGAAGTGCTCGCAAGATGAAGACGGTTATATAAGCCCGCGTATTATTATCATCACACACCCCCATAGAACCAACGCTGCCAGACAAACAAAAGGCAGTTCCAAGAAGAGGAGGAGCAGAGGCAGAAGTTACACTAGGGGTGAATTTCGGGACACGGCTGAAAGGACTGGGGGAAAAAAAGGGCAACTGAATATGTGCATGCAAACCTCGGCAAACAAACTGCGCTGCAGCCGGCCGGCTTGGACGGCGGCGGGCAGGGGCTCAGGGTTTCCAGGCATGTGGTTCCGGCTCCCTGAGCACCCGACACAGTAGCTGCCTGTGGCAGGATGGAGTGGATGGGAAGATGTGGTATTTGGAAAGCCAGGCGTTCCAGAGACCAAGTGCTTAGTAAACACTGATGTTTCTTAGACTCAGACCAGGTGCTTCTGCTGGTTCTCTTTATTCCTGGTCTCTTGTTTTCCTAAGGATGGTTGGCCAGGAGTTCCCTGTGCCCTGTCGACCCCTCTAATTTTAAACCTCTCTGGGTCTCTCGTCTCTTCTCTGTGGGAGCAATAAACGGAACCAGAGCGCTCTTTCCACTGAGCCTGGGTCCACTGAGAAAGTTCTGATTATTCTGAGCACCAAGCTTCCCTCCCCGCTCCCACAACTTGCTACTCATATTTTCTTTAAATTATTATTATACTGTCCTGCGCCTGCCACTGCTTCCCAACACGCAAAGAAATTCCTCATCCCGGCACTCAAAGCCCACAATTTCTGTCTCCACACTAATTTCCCACTTCCCATCCCGCCCTCCTGCCTCACTTACTCCCCAGCACATTATAATGTGAATCATTCTCTAAAGACGGCCTTTCAATTCTCCATTTCCCATTTTTACTCATACCCCCATCCTCACACCCACTTCCTTCAAGGCTCAGTTCAAATCCCGCCTTCCCCACAAAAGCCTTCCCAAATTTCCCCTCTTTTCTCCGTGTGACTCTGTTTCCCTGTTGTCATTCCGCATGCGTTGTCTGTCTCCTTAGGTTTGGAACCTTGTGTTGTTCTCCCTGGTGGCCCAGGACAGGACCCTGCATAAAGCAGGTGCTCAGTGAGTATTCACTGAATGAAACTGACAGCTGACCAGATCTTACCTGCATTGTCGCCAGCTATATGGGCATAGGTGAGAGCCACCACATGGTACTAAAATATGGATGGTTGTCGGATATATGCAATAGGTTCATGAGGGTGTGTAAATTTGCATAAGTTAAAAAAGAAAGCTTTTCTAAAACTTGAAGGGGAGCCTCTAAACTTCACTCAAGTCAGCTTACTTTAGGGCTTAAGTTCACGAGGCAAACAAGAATGTTGGCATCTCTTGATCCTTTGCTGCTGCACATTAGAGGACCTGTAAGTGGAACTTCCTTTACAGAATGCCAGGAAAATTCTCCAAAGGTGAGATTTTTCAGACATCACTGGCTTCTGGGACTGATTTTATGGAGGAACTCCTCCATTATTGAAATAATATGTGCTATCACAACAGCAGCTCAGCAAATGAACAACTGCTCTCTGGTGAATTGTTTTATGATATGAGGTGAAATATAGAACATGAGCTGTCAGATACTGAATTTCTTGTGGCTTTGTATTAAAGTGTTCTTAATGACATTTCCCCTGTTATTTTTTGGTAAAAGTAACATGCTTCAAATTCCACCTGTGCTAGTTGGATCGACCGTGGTGTCATTTAAGAGACTTGGGGTGTGTCTATCCAGTACATGCTCTCCACGCATACAGATTGTTCAGTGAATTAGAAGAATTTTCCCCCCTCTACTAATTTGGAACAATTAAAACCAATTCAGGTTTTAAAGAATTTTGGCCTCAAGTTCCTGAGGATTCAGCTTCAGGAATGACAGCGATCTTACTGCAAATTTGTAGTTCAAGTGTAGGATCATCTCTCATTTTGTTATGCTCAGGTGAGGACCATAACCTTTATTATAGCTACTATTTACAAATCCCTCCTGGGTTTCAGGAACTGGCCTAGATGCTTTACATGTCTTTTTAACCTAGCAGAACTATTTTTGTTTTCGCTTTACAGATGGGTAAATTGAGTCTGGTCATACAGCTTAGAAAGTGACAGAACTAGGATTTGAATCTAGGTCTGACTCCGTAGTCAATGATTTTTCTATTCTACTGAAAGCTGGAAGAAACCTGAGATATTATCTCATCTGGTGGTTTTCAAACTGGGTTCCAACAAGCTTTAGGCTTTCAAGGGGTACTTCAGGAACCTTGGCAGTGTGTGGGAAGGGGACGAATGTGAGGGAGGCCAGGCAATCTGGCTTGGACTTTACTCAGTTGGATTCAAATGGAGAAATATTATCTCCATCTGTTTTATAGAGTGACTTTAGACTTTGTTTGAGACAATGGTTTTGTTGCTAAAAAAAAAAAATTTAAAACTCTTGTTTAACTTCCTCATTAAAGAGTATAGCCATGCATGGTGGCTCACGCCTATAATGCCAGTGCTTTGGAGGCCAAGGCGGGTGGATTGCTTGAGCCAGAAGTTCGAGACTAGCATGGGCAACATGACGAAACCCCGTCTCTGCAAAAAATAAAAAAATTAGCCAGGTGTGGTGGCGCATACCTGTAGTCCCAGTTACTTGGGAGGCTGAGGTGGGAGGATCACTTCAGCCCAGGAGGCAGAGGTTGCTGTGAGCCCAGATTGTGCCACTGCATTCCAGCCTGGGCAACACAGTGAGACCCCATCTCAAAAAAACAAAAAAAAAAGAAAGAAAAGAAAAGTATGGAACTTGGGATCCAGAAGATAAAATGCCTTGTCCAAAGTGGTATAACTAAGGACGATAGGCCCAGCATTAACTTCAAATGTCCTTTATCTAAAGGATGCAAGAGGCCAGTAGTTTCAGACAGAGCCTGAACATCTCAAGTTTTGTCTTTTATATAAAGGACATTTGTTAAAAACCAGGGGAAATGAGAGAATCTACATTTCCCTGACCTGTGTGTGTGTCCCGACAGTATTCTTGAAAAACGGAAGGTGGGGGCCGGGCGCAGTGGCTCATGCTCCTGATCACAAGGTCAGGAAATGGAGACCATCCTGGCTAACACAGTGAAACCCCATCTCTACTGAAAATACAAAAAATTAGCTGGGCATGGTGGCAGGCACCTGTAGTCCCAGCTACTTGGGAGGCTGAGGTAGGAGAATGGCCTGAACCCGGGAGGCGGAGCTTGCAGTGAGCCGAGATCGCCCCTCTGCACTCCAGCCTGGGCGACAGAGCAAGACTCCATCTCAAAAAAAAAAAAGAGAAAGAAAGAAAAATGGAAGGCAGGAAACAGCCACGATGGCGAGCTAGACTTATTTTTTTTTTTAGCCCTCTGGCTATAAGTCTAAAGTTTGTCAACATTTACCTTGTGACAGACTAAAATTAAGTAAAGAGTTAAAGATGTAATTTGTCTGGATGATTTAGGGCTCTCCTACTCTTTTCATTCAAACCAAAGGGAGGAGTGTAGGATACTTCTGCATGAGTCATTTAGCTAATTACATGGTCTTGGCCTGAGAGTCCTCCTGCTAGAAAAATTGCTTAAACTCCCATTTTATCAATCTAGTCAAAAGTGGCTCTTTTCCTGTGAGACAAAATAGGTGTGGAAAAGACCTTAGAGAGATCAGGCATGGTCAAGGGAACATGAGTCTCATATAAGTCGGTATAGTTTGTATGGATCGGCTTGTAACGCCTAAAATCTCACGTGTTACCTTGGTATTTATTATCTTTGAGCCTCATCAGGACCCCCCAAGGCCTAACTGTGAGCTCCCCTGCTTTCATAGATATGTCCCCTCCAGCAAGAAAGGATGCCCACCTGGCTCATTCCTCTGTCAGCTGGGCCAGCCTCACTCCACCAGGTCTTCAACCTTATGGGTTTTACTTCCTTACCAGCCCACACAATTATTCAAACAAGCCAATTACGCCTTCCCCAGGGAGCCTCAGGGCACCGCATTCTCTTGTTACTACTGCCTCCTGCAGCCTCTGCTTGTCCACTCTGTTCCCGGTGCAACCCCTGTGTGCCCTGCATGGTATGTGTTATCCTCCTTCCCTGATCCTCCTTCCCTGGGCTGTGAGTTTATGTGACTTTTAAGCTGCTGTGGCTGTCATCTGTCCACTGTTGGGTGCTGTGTATTTGGCCATCCCCAGATCCCTAGGATGGACTCCCTCCCTCACCAACAGGGTGAAGAAGAGGCTGAATAGAAAAAGATCAGACAGTAGTAGTAATACTAAATGGAATTTTCACCGAGAACTAGTGCCAAACAGCCCATCCGTTGGAGTTTTGCTGTTAGGCTATTTCCAAATAGAAATAAATTTTAACTGAAACGATGTGAGCTGGAACTGACCTTTATTAATTTCAGGGCCCCTGAGTTTTCTCACTTGCTGTTTTTAATTTTTATCATTCTCACCTGGAGAGTTTTGGGAGCAATAGCACTCTTCTCTTTCCTGAGATGGCTTAACTGTAGTCCTGCCTAGAGGCAAAGGGACAAAAAGATGACCCTTCTACTCTTGTCATTTAAATCTTTGCTAACTGTATTATTTCAGTAAAAGGTAGCAGGAAGAATTTTTTCTCATCTCCACAGGCAAGAGATTGTAATAAACAGATCTTTCTTTTTTTGCCATCAGAAACAACCTAAAATTAATATATTTCCAGAGTCTCAGCCCTAGAAACAAAGCTTTAGATGTGATTTCTTTTCCTATTCATGAGATTTACAATAGGAAGGTCATGTTTGCACTAGACTTCGGTTTGAAATTAATCTTCTTTTCTCCTCGGCATTTCTATAGAATCCAGGCACTTCATTATTTAGTCATTTCCAAATATTAAATAGTTGTCATTCTTGAACAACGATCTAATCTTCTCTTTATGGGTGGAGAAACTGAGTTGTGGAACTTACAAATCATTGCCAGGACATAGATCACTCTGAAGGTTATGGCTACTCACTGACATGCTTTTCGACACACGTTCTTAGACTACAAAATAAAAATGTAAATTGTTTTATAAACAGCATGAAGACCATCCTCTGAACATTAGATTGTATTAATTAAAAGCTCATTTGCATTGTGCCTTATGAGAGAAACTTTATGAAATAAATAAATATGTTTAAACCCCACAACCAAACTCAACACTGAGGCTGTGCTGTAGCCACCTCCCCTCTCTTCTGAATTGTGCCTCATACAGATCACAATATATTCTTGGTTCAGCTGAACAAGGGTTCATTTAAACCACATCTGTTGCTCATCAGACCTCTATTTTAGGAGTGGGGAATTCTTTTTCAGAGATAGATTCTGTCTGGAAGGTCTTATGGCAACAAATAGTCCTCATTAAATTCCACAACATTTTACCAACATACATACAGTACTCGCTGTTACGTGATTATAGAATTCAGGCGAAACTCTGCACCCCCACTTCAAAGGATTCCTCACTTGACTAATTCTAAAGAGTAAATTGATTTTCCCATCATTTGTTGTGTTTGACAATAGAAAGGCTGACACAGCAACATTGCTAAAATGACAGCTCATTTCTATTCAAGGGGAAGGAATTTGTGTTAATATTCTTAATGACAGTCATCTTTATGAGAAACGTGAAATCATTTATCCTTAGCAATAACCTGACTAGGATTAAAAAGTACTTGGTACTTAGAACGGAAGTAATCTGTCAGGAAAAATTATTTAGACTGATGCAAATTAACCAAATAAATTGGCCTACAGTAGCTTCCTAATTATGGCGTGCAGATTCAAGTTTGTGAAAATCAGTTTGAACTGAAGAAGAATCTGGAAACGATCTTTCAAGAAGTGATCTGGCATTCTGTTGGAGGAAAAGATAACATATTTATTTGAGAAATTCTTTTCCCATTTACTAAGAATTTCTGGAAGTGATTTAAAAATCAAGGACGTGTAAATCAACAAAGAACATATTAAGTAAGTGCGCTCATGCCTTGCTTTTTCAGAACAACAGTAGTAATACCTTATGAAAATACTGAGGCATGTTCATTGTGATGCCCTAGATTCTAAATAACCAGTCGTGTTTTCTGCAGGGGCGGGGGAGTTGTTCCAACCCTCTCAGGGCTGGTTTGGGCATGGGTCCAAGGGACAAGTCTGAGACATGAGCACTTGGGCCAGTACTTAACAAGCAATGTATAGACTCGGCTGTGTATTCTGTAGGAGAGTTGTTCTACTCTTAATAGGCACGGTGTTGCACGCCAGTTAACAAGTTTTTATTGGAATCTCAGTCTTCTCTTCCTCGCCAGCTTCACAGCAAACCTTCTTTTAGCTCTTTACCAAAAACTCTAGTAAACTGTGGGAAGAAGCACTTTACCAGCATAGGAAATTTAATTAGTCTGGAAAAAAAAAAGGTGTAAATTGCAGGAAAATGTAAACTGCCTCCATGTAATTAATGACTGGGTTTTTCTGTTTAGCATTTATATAGAACTTTCTTTTGAGAAAACGCATGAATTTTTGGAGACAAACTGACTTGGGTCCAAATCCTAGCTCTACAGGTTTGTGATTTTTTTTTTTTTTTTAAAAAGCCTGGTTTCTTTACTTAGAACTAGAGTGACCAGTATAGGAATTACAAAATCTGAAAGGAAATAGCCGTGTCCTGCATGTGTAAGGACTCGGTATCGTTCAGTTTCTCCTTCCTTTTCTGCGAGTCTTTTATGGCATGAACGTTCTTAAGCACTTGTTCAGTATTGTCTGTCTTGAGTGAGCAAAAAGCATATGCCCTTTCCAGGAAGCATTAGCTGAGGAGTGACTCTGACAGTTGCCCAAGTTTCTGTGTTTAAATAGAAATATTAAATTATATGAAGGCAAAACAACAGGGACCCAAAAAGATGGTGATTGACAATCATTAATAATAACCTGAATGTTGTGACTTCAGCCCGAGGGACAGGGAGTCATTCAAGCAGGTAAACTCAGAGTGTTAGTGTTGGTGTTTGAAATCTTAAGAAAGTTTTTGCTAGAAAACAGTGGATTCCAGACACAGAAAAAAATGAACACGGTCCAAGAAATTCAATATGTGCCAAATGCAGTTTTTCACCTCCTCTTCTTGTAAGTACGTAGAGGCATAGATTACAAATGTGAAACTCTACATGCCAGAGGGCAGGAGTGTGGGAACGCACAGGAGCAGGCATTGGGCGGAGAGTATAAAGAGGAAGCAGTGATGGGGACTAGGACCCTGGACACAAGCCGACTGCAGAGGTTGGAGTCTGTGTGAGATGCTGATAAGGATGTGCTGAGACTTAGAAAGGAAAAAGCCTCATTCTGCAGAATCTGGAAAGTACCCATGTCTGGGGCTGGCAGGTGCATTAGGAAGAAGAAGCTGAGGCTAAGGCTGGAGCCTGAGGCAAGGGTGACAGACAGCCAAGGGAGTGATAACAGGCAGTGCCTATGAGGAATTGCTATAAGGCTTTGAATCATGCCAGGCTGAGTAACCTGAGCCCCATGTGTGATTGATTTCACGAATGCAGTTTTTACCCCGAAATTCCCTTATGTTGCAATAAAGTTAAGTTCTGCACTTAAGATGTCTGTGTGCTATACTGGAATGCACAGGGTAGAACAATGATGCTATTACTAAAGTGGGAAGGGCGGTAGGTAAATGTGGTCCTCTCAATATGCCTAGTCATTCTTATTTTGGGGAAAATTTATGCAAATAAATATTATGGGAAATTTTGGAGTGGGAAGAAACCACAAAAGGAAGGGCTGAAAGCACGGGTTAGAAGAAGGAGGTTGCAAGGTGTATCCTGACACTTTTCCTGAGCTCCCTTCTTCCCTCCAACTGGTCCCTTCCTGAGTCATTGCTCAGAGGGCAGCTGTGACAGGCACCTTGGAAAGCTGGCTGTAGCCGGGTGCTGTGACATGCACCTGTAGTCCCAGATACTCAGGAGGCTGAGGCAGGACAGTAGCTTGAGCTCAGGAGTTCCAGATCAGACTGAGCAACATAGTGTGACTCCTGTCTCGAAGAGGAGGAGGAGGAGGAAGAAAAGAAGAAGAAGAAGAGGAAGAGGAAGAAGAAGAAGAAGAAGAAGAAGAAGAAGAAGAAGAAGAAGAAGAAGAAGAAGAAGAAGAAGAAGAAGAAGAAGAAGAAGAAGATGAAAGCAAGCTGTATATCCTGGAGGTGGTTCTCCTCCTTTCCTGAGACCATGGTCCTTGCTTGACTGTTTCTCCTTTTTTTAATCCTATCTGGTTATAGCAAAAGGAAAATCATGAAATGCAGACATTAGTGAGCTTGGGCATCACTTTTTGTCATGCAGACTATAGATTATAATCTAAAAAAGATTATCCAGATAGTTAAAGGCCACATTTGTTCAAACATCCACAGAGCAGTTCAACTTTCCAAGGGCAGAATTAAAAATTTCTTAAAAGTGAAATTTGTTTTCTGCTTTCATTTATTTGTTTTTCTGGGACCAAAACTGTGTGCTTTACTATAAAGTTGAGATTTGGTGAATTGAGCCAACTTAATTTTTAGGTCTTGTCTTTAAGCATTTAGATCATGTAAGAACTTTTTAATAGAGAACTCTGAACATTATTCATTCATTTAACAAACATTTATTGAATGTTCCATGTGTGCCAGGAGCTGCTGTTGATGCAGATAAGATGTGCTGCCTGCTTTCAAGAGGTTGCAAATAAGAAGGAGGGTCTATTTTTTCATGCAAATATTTTTCCATATAAACTATGTTTCTAGAAAGGATTATCTTAATTTCAGAATTTAAAAATTACTAAATATGAGGAAAAAAGTTGAGTTAAAAAGTCAACTGAGCTTAAAGGAAAAAAAGGAAAATGTGGAATAAGGACTAGTTAATGGTAGCGGGTATGGAGTCAGATTTCTGGGTCCATATCCAACCTTGGCCCCTGCAAGTCTGTAAACTTGGCCAAGTCAGTCAAACTCTCAGAGCCTATTTCCTTGCTTGTAAGACTGGGACCAAGATAATTCTATGTCATAGAGATGTTGCATAAATTAAATTAGATAATGTATGTATAGCACTTACTTGTACATGGTAAGCATGTATTTAATAAATCTTAGCTGTTACTGTTACATATAACATTAGTAAGTAAAACAGACATCTTTCTCAGTCATTTTGTTTTGTTCTTTAAGAGAATGTTTTTGTTTTTTGCTTTGTTAGGGAGAGGGTCTTGCTCTGTTGCCCAGGCTGGGTTGCAGTGGACACAATCATAGCTCATTGCAGCCTGGAACTCTAAGGTTCACGTGATCCTCCTGCCTCAGCCTCTCAATTAGTTGGGACTACAGGTGAGGCGTGAGCCACTGTGCCGGCAAGAACGTTGCTTTTCTATTGTGAAATATAATATGAGCCCTAGAAGTTCTAGGTATGGTCAGTAGGAGTATAAAAAGGCATTAGAATGCTAAGAAGGCATATTGAAATTGAAATCCTAAATTCCAGAACCAGTGCTCTTTCCAGTATTCTCTCTTGGCATCCTTCTAAATTCTGCCGTTTAGTAGCTGTGAACATTAATGGTATAAGTAACCTTCACAGCCTGTTTCTTAGTCTGTAAAATGGGTCCCACAATGCCTGTCCAATCCACTTCATTGGAAGCATTATGAAGACCAAATAAAATAAGGTCAGTGAAAACAGTTTGCAATAAGTAGTATGATATATAAATAAAGGTTATTAATAAATCATTATGAGTTTCTCGTGAGCTATGGTACTGATTATTGATGACTGACTGGCAAAACGTATGATTGTGATTATAAATACAGTCTCCCTCGCTCCCTTGGTCTCCTTGGAGAATTGATTCCAGAGCCCCACTGTAGATATCAAAATCAGGGATGCTCAAGTCCCTGATATATAATGACATAATATTTGCATATAATCTACACACATCTTCCGATATACTTTGAATCCTCTCTAGATTACTTATAATACCCAGTGTAAGGTGCTATGTAAATATAATATACTGTATTCTAAAATTTGTATTTTTTTATTGTAGTATTTTTTTCCCCTGAATAGTTTTTCTATCCAAGGTTGGTTTAATCCACTGATGTGGAACTGTGGATATGAAGGGCTAACTATAATTTAAGTGGAAATTACTTTCAGTTTACAGAAATAGATTATAGTTAGAAGACCTGGATCCTAGTTGTTCACTTTGCCTCTAATCAGCTGTTTATTTATACAAATTACTTAATTTTCCTTAATTAATTTTTAAAAGTTTGTGTTTGAAAATAATTTCAAACTTATGGAAAAGTTGGAAGAATAGTAGAAAGAACACTTACATACCAGTTACCCATATTCATTTATGGTTAACAACTTGCCCCAATGTCTTGCCTTATCAATTTCATTCCCTCCCCCTGCCCCCTCTCTATATATATACAGAGATTTTATAAAATTATATATATATATATTCCTCCCTTGAACTATTGACAGTAAACTGCACACATCATGATCTTATACCACTATACATTAATATTTCAGTATGTGTCACCAAAGATGTGCCTCTGTTTCTATTTCTTTAAAATGGGCACAAGTACTTAGTTATGTGGCATGATCCATAAGGTTGTCAAAACCAAATGAAATGTTTAAAGGCATGTTGAAAAGTATAAATTGTTATATAAAACTAAAGGTTGTATATTTCATAAACTATGGGGAAAATCAAATTACTTAAAACTTCAGAGGATTTACAAATGGTAGCAGAGTGCAAATGAAGAGAGCCCATTATCTAGCCAGTTATAGTGCCAAATTTTTCTCAGTGGTGAGAGCAAAAGAGTCTGATGCCCTCACCCTCTGTGTCATCCTTTTTGAGTTGCATTCCTCCTGCAAGGACTTACATCTTTTCTTGGTGCTCTTTCTCATTTCAACAGTTTGCTATTTTATGTGGTCTTTTTGGTGGAGGTTATGAGCATGTTTGAGGCAAGGTGATAGAAACTAAAGAGCAGTTGCTACTCAATGGAAGATCAAGAATACAGCTGTTAAGAGTTTAGTAAGAGCTCAGCTTTATTTCTTCTGGTCTTTTCTTTGAGTAGTGAAAATGGCATACTTTATTTTCATTATAAACAACAACTGAGATATAAATAGGAAATAGGGAAGCACTGTTTTATAGAAGTGTCTAATGTATAGGCTTAGCTGAAAATAGTATGAATATAAAAAAGAAAGAGATCAAGTCCTTCACAGGGACGTGGATGGAGCTGGAGGCCATTATCCTTAGCAAACTAACTCAGGAAGAGAAAACCAAATACCGCATGTTCTCACTTATAAGTGGGAGCTGAATGATGAGAACACATGGACACAATGGCGGGGAGCAACACACACTGGGGCCTGTCATAGGGTGAGTGGTTGGGAGGAGGAAAAGCATCAGGAAGAATAGCTAATGGAAGCTTGGCTTAAAACCTGAGTGATGGGGTGATCTGTGCAGCAAACCACCATGGCACACGTTTACCTATGGAACAAACCTGCACAACCTGCTCATGTATCCCTAAACTTAAAATAAAAATTGGAAATTTAAGAAAAGGAAAATAGTATGAACAAAGTATTCTTATGGATCAAAAAATAACTTTCATAGAATCCCTTTTTCAACAGCATTCACTATTATAAAGTTTAGATATAAAAAAAGATAATTATTCTGCCACTTTATCTTCACATTCTCAACAGAATTCACACTTTCATAAGAAGTTGTAATACTGGTAAGCCTGATATTTTTATAATTCTAACCAGATTTGCAATCACATTTTCCAGTGGATTGAAATATGACCAATAACCTAAAAATATGAACGAAAATGCTCTTTTTCCTATGACGTATTTCTTTCATTGCTCTGGAAATCATAATGGCTTTCTTGAGATACTCACAACACCAAAAAGGAAATCTAGAACATGTCTTAAAAACAAAACTTTTATTTTTATTTTTATTTTATTATTATTGTACTTTAAGTTTTAGGGTACATGTGCACAATGTGCAGGTTTGTTACATATGTATACATGTGCCATGCTGGTGTGCTGCACCCATTAACTCGTCATTTAGCATTAGGTATATCTCCTAATGCTATCCCTCCCCCCTCCCCCATCCCACAACAGTCCCCAGAGTGTGATGTTCCCCTTCCTGTGTCCATGTGTTCTCATTGTTCAATTCCCACCTATGAGTGAGAACATGCAGTGAAAAACAAAACTTTTTTAAAAAGTCAGAATCATACTTAGGATATTCTAAATTAATCTTTTTATTTTGAGTTATTAAATTGTTATTCCTTATAGTACAAAATAACAAATGGAAGTTATGACTAGGAAATACATTTATAATCTAATAATGAATACTGCTACTTCTTTTACAAATAAATCAGCTTCAAATGCAGATTATATAGATGCATAATTGTATATACAATCAAGTAATTTATTAAGCTATGAAGAATATTGCTCATATACTTCTCTTCGGAAAGTTCCAGTACTTGAGGAAGTATTCAAATGTTTATTTCCCAGTAAGGTGACATTACTAAGGGGACAGTTCAACTGTTCTAATGCAATAGGTATCCCTAATATTGACCAAATATGGTATATTTGAAATCATTTGAAGTATTAGGCAGTGAAGTGGGATCCAGAAGACATGAGTTCTAACACTAATTACCTCACTCAGGTGTTTAGACTCAGGCAAATGGCATGCTGTCCCTCAGCTTCAGTTTTCTGGTGTACAGAAATGACACACTGCTTTCCTTACTCAAATATTACAAGTTCCAGTGGTTTAGTGCAAGTGAAAATTGTTTTGAAGTCGTGATGGTTAATATTGTCATCATCAACAGTGGATAGTGTGTTCTTTAAGTGTATGTTAAAAAATGCTTTTACAAAGAAGTTTCTCTATGATAAAGCTGCATGTTTGCACAGATCATCCATAGCAACGGTGCTTGGTGATCTCAATTAGAACAGATTTTCCATAAGGAGTACATCTGAAAAAAAAAAAGCTTTTTCTTGTATTTGTTCCAGTCCCAATCAACATTTACACTGCCTGATTACTCACGGTAGCCCTCAGCAAGAAAGTCCATGGTCGAAAGGGGAGCTGGACTCATCTCTTTTCCTTGTTGGGTCCCAATGTAAAGTGGACACATGAACTCATTTTCGTCCCGGTAGAATTTACCGACTCGTACTTTTTAAGAAGATAAAGCCTGGGTTTAGAACTCTGCCTTGTAAGAATGAGTTTTGTGATTTTAGGCAGGTCTCCCAACAAACCCAGTCCTGTGTTTCCTCAGATGTAAACTGAGAGATTCTGCTTAGATGATCTCTAAGGTATGCCTCCAACATTCTGCTTAGATTTAGCTTAGATTGTTGGAGGTACGCCTCCAACATTCTGTGTTTCTATGATATCCTTTCCTGGAAAATCCACTGCAAATTCTAAGTTACTGAAGCAACAACAACAAATAAGATTCAGCAGTTTTGACAGTGTGCAATAAGTTCTTCTTTCTTCTAAGTAATTTAAACCTTTTACCTCAGTTGCTAATTTTCCTACAAATGAGAATGCCATTCCTAGACAAAATTTTTGCAATCCATTCACACTGCACTAAACAAAAACACCCAATACGATTTACTATGAAATTAACAGGGTGTTTTAATTTATGCTATGCGGCAGATAGTGGACAGGCCTATATATCTAGCACTATCCATAAAAATCTGGTCTAGCTGTTATTTTACAGGTCCTTGAAAACAGAATTGTCACAATCTCCTCAGTTCAGCTCTCAAGAGAAATTAATTGATAACATAGAATCCTGAGTGGCTGGCATGTGAGTGACACCCAGCCATACAATTTCACATCTAATCAAGGAAGATGGGAATTCTAGTTGGCCTATTGTCTATTTGAATCTGTTTCTGGATGGAATCCAGCTGGTGCAAACGCAGCCCTGGAGAGTGATGTGGGCAGAAGACGGAAACAAAAAATCTGAGCCAGAGAATCAGTGCATGAGATAGTGCCTTCCACATTGTCAAAAGAATGCCCGGGGTAGTTGTGAATGTGCTGCTGATTAGTTTCCTAAAATTCTCAATGACTAAAATATAATGTTCTATCCCAGTAGTCCTTGATCATTCTAACTGTGAATGTGTAATGAAGGCCTTTAGGATGTACTGGCTCTACCACCTTGAAGCTATGCTTGATAGATGCAGAGGCTCAAAACTCAACTTGTCTTACTGTTTCTCAAAATATAAGAGAGAGAAGGCAATTTAAAAAAATGATGAGAATAAGAATAAATGCAAAATTGTACATAATTAAGAGCTAAAATTATGTGACAAGATTTTAAGTGGAAAAAGAGCACAGATGAGAGAGAGATTATTGATGGTTGGAAGAGTTAGGAAAAGAAAGTTCCATGGAGGTAATGAGGCTTGAGTCTTTCTTTTCAAGGATGGGTGGAATTTGGACATGCAGAACCATGATGGGAGGCAGTCCTAGCCCAGAAAACAGTGTGAGCACGTGCCTTGTAGCAGAAGTAAAGATGTAAATTCAGGACATGTTGAACCACTTTAGGAAAGAGCAGAAAGTGTATAGGGGGAGTGGGATGGTCATACTGGAAAAGATCATGGAGGTTCTTAATTGCTGGTCATTTATTTAGACTGGATGCTGCAGAAAATTGGGAGACAGGTGTTTTAGAGTAGTGGAGTGATATGATGAAACAGTGTAGAAATAAGATGAGTTTAATGGCAGTAGGTAAGATGAGTGGAGATAAGAAGAGATAAGGTACAGAGCTTATTTCAGATGCACGAGGTGATGCAGAACTGGATTGAAGTCCTTCCTCTTTCCTCCAACCATTCTTTTTAGTTTCAAGGAGAATGCTTAGGCTGGGTACAGTGGCTTGCACTTGTAATCCTAGCACTTTGGAATGCTGAGGCAGGGGATTGCTTTAGCCCAGGGGTTTGAGACCAGTTGGGCAACATAGGGAGACCCCATCTCTATAGAAAATAGGAAAAATTTAGCCAGGCTGGTGTGTGCTGGAGGTCCCAGCTACTTGGGAGGCTGAGGTGGGAGGATCAATTAAGCCTAGGAGGTCAACACTGCAATGAGCCATGATTACACCACTGCACCCTGCCTGAGTGACAGAGCGAGACACTTTCTCAAAAAAAAAAAAAACAAACAAAGGAGAATGCTTTATTTATTTAAGCTTGTCTTAAAGGAAGAGCAGAGTTTGCCAGTAAAGAAGGAGAATAATGCCATCTAGGTGAAGGGAATGGCAGAATGCAGGCAAAGAGATGATGGCATGCTCCTGAAAGGTTAACTAATTTGCTCAAAATCACACTATTAATAGTAGCCAAGTTCTAGAATCCAGATTTCTAATATCTTTCCACTGTACCACCCTGCCTCTTTTTCCTGGCTCCAACACTGCTGTCATTATTCAGCAAATTTTATTTCATTGCTAATAGTGTGCTTAATTGTTTTTTCAGACTTGAAAAGTTACCAGGGAAATAATAAAATATACATTTTAATTTTATTTGCCCAACAAGAAATATGATTTGCCTGAAGCAGATGAGGAAGTTAAGTGGAGTATTCTAAGCTTCCAAAGGGGTTATGACAGTGGTAGAAGCAATTGTAGGAACACTTTTAATTTCACTTCTGAGACTACTGTAGTAGTTCACCAGAATGTTAGATGAATAGACAGCTATTTTTGTAGAAGAATGGCTAATGAGAATAACAATTGCTATACACGAAGTTTTTCATATAGCTTATTTTTCCCTCTGTTTTCTGTCCTGGTTTTTACATCAAAAAGGTAAAGTGACTCTGTATGACAGAACATGTTTTGACTGCATTGTATTCTTTTTTCTGACTTCTCTACTTATTCATTTTTCTCTTCTTATAAGGACCAAACTTCTCTAATTCCAGAAGTCTTTGTACCTCCAAGACAGATCTAAAAGCGTAACATGTAGGAGTAGAATCTTGAATTGAAATCTGAACTTAGACAATCCAAAATTAAGAAGTTTGGAAATATCAACTCATGTTTCAGTCCCTAATCTCTATACCAGGACCCTGGCCCATTGACCTAAGTGGGTACTAGATGAAGAGACCTAGTTTTAAGTTTGGCAGCTAAACCCAACGTTTGTGCTTGCTGAAGATGATGTTTATTGATCTAACTATGGCACTTGTGTATTATTCTTTTCTCTCTGATTCGTTGAACTGGATGTCTCAACAATTCAGTTGCTAGCCATTAATGGCTTCCAAATATAAACCGGCTCATGTCAATTAATCCCTCATGTCTGGCAACCCTGAGTGAGAAATAGATTACAGGTGCTGATACTTAGGCTGGCGTTTCTTCCAGGGGAACTAGGGAATATGGTTCAGAAAACCCAGTTGGGTAACATAGAACAGGCCAAAGTCTTCATTAAAAACTTGAATGGGACCCAAGTCTCTTTTGAGGAACGAAAATGCTGTCAAGTCTCCATGGTCGATGCTATTCCCACAAATTTTCAGTAACAGGGCTACATTTCAGTTCCAGATTTTGCTGACTCAAGCTCTGTATTCTTTCAGTCATGCTGCCTCCAACTTATAATGCACGAGTTTGAAAAGGCAAACACAATCTTCTACTTCTAAGAAATCTATACTTAGTCCTGAAAACTGCCCATTGATTTAGTAGGAAGACTTGACTAGAGAATGGCCCTCTTATTTTGAAGAGGAAATGGTTGAAACAAATAAAACAAAAAAGGACAAAACAAAAGGGGATAGAAAGGAAAGCAGGGGAATGGGGAAACCATTCCCAAATCATAAAATTAAGGATGATTTGTCTTTGTAGTGAGGAAGGGAACTGGTATTTCATTTGTGAATAAGTCATTGGTACATTCTGTGAAAGGATGTCAATCAGCCTCCTCCAAGGTAGAATATGAAGGTTTGTGAGCATAGGCAACTTAAATATTTAATCTCTTCTTGCCTCTAGACTTTTTAAATTTCATGTTCCTCTCCACTAACAGTCTCTTAGTCAAAAGAAGAGAATTATAGGTGTTATGCAGATGTAGTTGAGTATTTTGACTCGAATATCCGTAACTTCCCCAAAGTTATAGAAATGCTAGATTGTTACTTGGCCAACCATTTTCTTAATCTGAGAAAATTTTTTTTTAAATCTAAGGCGGCATATGCCTTATGAAAATCACAGTTGTGTATTCTGTCTAATGCCCACCAATGATCAGAAAATTAGATTGCATCTATTTAAATTATATTTTTAAACATTGAGTGCTTGCTTCAGCAGCACATATATTATTAAACATTGATATACACATATATTTACATATGTTTGCATTATAAAGTTCTATTGAGTGTAGTCTGTTCACAGATAACAGATAAACATTTGTTCCGTAATGACCATTGTCACTTTGGGAATGTATTGTGTTACCGAATGAAATTCCATTTTCAGTAGCTTTAGATTGAGCCACCATTTCCCTGTGTCCTGGGCTTGATACCTCAGTATTTTTCTCTCTTTTGTCCTCTATTTGACTAGTCACCAAGTTGCATTATTGTTACTTATTTCTTCACCATGTTTCTTACACCCATCCTTTCCTTATTCCCACTGCGTCAATGGGAATAGACAACATTTTTTTTTAAATTTATTTGAACTCTGGGGATCAATTGTCTTGTTATCCCCCTCTCTCTTTCTCTCTCTGTCTCTGCTCACTCACTGTCACTCTTATTTTTCCTTAATCTCTCCTCATTCTTAAAAACCTACTGCTTGAACTTCCTAAGTCATCTGTTTAGCTATCAAGTCCAACCTCTCTACCTGATGTGTTAGGACATTCTAGAATCTGGCCTGACTTAGCTATGACATGAAATGCTTATTATAGCAAGGCACAGAGCAGAGGCAAGAGAGGATCACAATGTTTCCCCTCCTCTTCCACCCTTTTTTTCCCTTCTTTGCCTCTATCCTCTTTCCCTCTCTCTTCCTCTTTCTCTTCTTTGCCAAGTGGCCACCTTCATTATATTTCCAAATTGTGTCATACAGATCATTAGATTAAAAAGGGCTATTTTTATTTGAAAAGGACATACTCACTTTATCACCAAGCCTCAGCTCAAGCCATTTCTTTTGCCATCTTGGAACAAAACTGTAGCTTTTGTGTTTTGTGTTTGTGCAGTTTCTCTGTTCTATATTCTGTGTTAAGCATCTTATTTTATTATCTCATTTAATCTTTATAACAACCTTTTGTGATAAACTTAACTCCATTTTACAGAGAAGGAAACTGAGTCAAAGTAAAATAAAAAGATTTAATCTGTTTGATACTGGGTCCATATCATAAATCTCCTTTACTAAATCTAAATATCACATATGAAAAAGAATGTGATAACACACGTAAAGCCTCTAGGCATCCCAAGTAAAAAATATTACATGTCCTATGCTTTCATTTATCTGTTATATTCAGAAAACTTTCTTTTCTTTTACCAGCATAAAGTTCTCAGAAGAAAAAAAGAGAACATGATTTGTAGGGGGCCTGTCTTTTGTGGGATGCACTTTTTATAAGATGAAAGTTAAAAGCTGGTTTCAAGAATTTCTGGATGCACGGTAAAGCACATCTGTTTACAGGGACATTCTATTCAGGAGAAGATTGATTATTGGCAGGTGAAGGTTAAGGGTGAAACTTTAAATTGGCAAGAAGTCTATTCAGAACACATGTTATATGACAGAAAGGTGATTGGGAAGCAAAGGCATATTTGTGATAGGGGTTTGAAGATAATATCTAGAGGTGCACACTTCTAAAGTAACTGATCAATAAATGTACGTTGGAATGCAATTAGTCTTTTCCCACCATAATTCTGGTATAGCTAATATCTTTTAATTGTGTAACCTTTAGTTTTACTTTAAATGAATATAGCAGATTATGCTTGTAACATCATACCAAAAAAACTGGACAATAAACAGAACTCTTTGTATTTCAGATTTCCATTTTGGTTTTTAAGAATGGGCTAAATGTGCCAGTGTTGTTCAGGAAAATGGGAAGACACTTAGACTGAACAATCTTTGAGCCTCTGTCATCAAAGGAATACAAGGAGATTTTCCTGAGTTCTTGAAACAAACCTGTCTCAGAAATTATTTGCGTACTACGAAGTGGAAAAAGTTGCATGTATTAGTAACCCTATTTACTGATTGGAAAGATCATAGGACAAAATAAAAAAATTAGTTCAGAGTTTCCATTAATTCTAGCAACAGAACTAGCATCTGGCTACAGCAGTTTGTTGCTCAGCTGAAGATTTGGTCAATGCCAACAAAAGAATAGAGCAAAACAAAGAAGAGCGAGAGGAAAACTACATGACAGTAGATGAAATCTACATCAGAGTCCATTGCTTAAGAACAGACAATTCAATTGTTATGATATAATGTGATTGGATATGTAATAAGACAAATCCCCATCTTACAAGGATACTGTTTTATGAAAATGTCTAGGCTTGCTCATGAATTGATTGTCCATCCAGCTTTAGAATGTTTTTTAGTTTATATTCAACAAGAGCCATGTGGACTCTTGCCAGTTCCCAAACTCCACTCCCATCACAAGCCTCCTAACTTTATTTTAGAATTTGATTAGTATGACCCAAAATTTATAGATTTATTTTGAGAGAGTCTACCTTTTACAATTAAAACTTTTGATTGAGAAACACAATGTGTCTGTTCATTTATTCAGCACAGAGATTTAGTATTAATCTCACCCACAGCAGTTAAACAGCAGCATGTCCAAGTCCCTTAGATTCATATTTTAGAAAATGTAGACATAGTTTCCTACAGGTTTGTACCTGTGTAGTAAACAAAAACAAAAATAAAACAGCACAAGAAAAATTTAACCTTTGAAGGTAAAGCGAAGAGCTACATTTTTTTTTTAAATTAAAAGTGGCTTAGGGCCGGTGTGGTTGCTCACACCTGTTATACCAGCACTTTGGGAGGCTGAACTGGGAGGACCACTTGAGGCTAGGAGTTTGAGACCAGCCTGGGCACCATAGTGAGACCCAGTCTCTAAAAAATTAAAAATAAAAAATAGCTGGGTATGGTGGTGCATGCTGGCAGTCCTAGCTACTCATGAGACTGAGGCAGGAGGATCACTTGAGCCCAGAAGATGGAGGCTGCTGTAAGCTATGATCTTGCAATTGCCCTCCAGCCTGGATGAGAGAGTGAGACATTGTCTCAAAAAATTAAATTAAATTAAAATTTAAAAAGTTTAATACACTCCTGTGCAGGAGTACATGGACCACATATTTAGAGGGCAACGAAGACTAGCTTAGCGGCTACAGGTGATGATGGTGTCAAATGTGATTGTTAATGCCTCTCTTTGAAAATTTGATAGATATGTTTGCTAGGGAGAGGGAGGGATCTCCAGAAATACTGCCTTACCCATCATCCCAGGCAGTTCCAGTTTCTTTCCTCTCCCTGGCTGAGGGCAGGTGCAGACCAGATGATCAGAAAGCTAGAACTGAATATCCAATGTCTAAGGACATATTTGCTAAGTGGCATTCAGTGCCTTGTTAGAGAATTTCACAGTCAGCTGCCCTTCCAGGGAAAAGGCAGAAATAGAAGGTTCAATGTTTGATGATGGGTGCAGAGTTTGGGAATGGTAAGGGGCTCAAGCTGATTGCTTTCAGCTTTTTTGTTAAATTTGGTTTGAGGGTGAAGTCTAAATGGTATCTTGCTTTATCAATTACTTCTGGAAGCTGGATCTGACTCTCTACAATGTTTTGCCAAGTTTTTATTAATATTTCTTTCTAGATGGTGAGCCAGGAGGAAAGAAGGGAAGCACATGATCCTTAGTGAATCCAAATCCCTGCTAGGGTACAGGGATGGGGTCCTTTGTTCCCCAACAGCACAGCACGGTGGCCCAGGACCTGCTCTTTATTATCCTTGGTGCAGGACCCAGGGCTTCATGCTTCATTTCTCCCTCAACGTGCATTTAACTGTCACTACTGTCCCTACAGAGCCATTAGCTCAGTTGCTCCAAATCCCTAAATGCCAAGAGCACCTCCCTCCTTCTCTCTCTCTCTCTCTCTCTCTCTCACTTTCTCTCCCTTGCTCTCTCCCTTCTTTCCTTATTCCCCTGCCTTTGGTGGCAGAAGAAAATGCTAAAGGAAGGCACATCATAAATACATAGGATTAATGTCTGACATAGCTGAATGATTGTCATTCCTGCATCCTAGGTCTGGATCTACATATGCACAAATCAACCCTCTCTCACTTCCATTTATTGAACATACAATACTGGATATGCACTGAGCTAGGTGACTTATGTGTTTTCTTTACAATGTTCCCAAGATAAGTACTCCTATCTGTATTTTACAGAGGAAGGAGCTGAATCTCAGAATGGGTCAGTTCGCTGTCCAAGGCCACACAGCTAGAGAGGTGGTCCCTGGATTAGAACACAGGTCTGTTTGAACCCAGAGCCTGTACTCTCCTGCTCCAAAGCCATATTTGGGATTTTATGATAGAGCAGCAGCCAATACATGTAATTTCTACTACAGTTAAAGCTGAACTTCATAGGGATTTTTTGTATAATACTCAAGCTTAATCTGGGGCAATTATTTCACTTTCTGCCTTAGGGGCATTTTCCTTAAGTTTCCCCCAAATAAAACCCACTGAGTTTCATTTTTTTTTTCATTTCCTGTCCTGGGTGGGGAGGAAGCTACTGGAGCCAGTGAATGGCTCTAAATTGGGGTAACTCTAGAGAGGAAATTGTCTTGAGTGTTCGAATGTCCTGGTGAGTTTAGTAAGCACACTTATTAGGGTCTTCTGTGGGTCATTAAAGTGGACCAGGCCAGTCCCTGTCACTCCACCTGAGAAGTCAAGGAATAAACAAGCAAACTATACAGCAGAATAAAAAATAAAGCAATTGTTTTAAGTGCAATCCATAGATAACCAGTGGTCAACATGAAGGGAAGAAAAGCATTGCTGGAAGAGGTAGCGGTCAGAGAGGCTTCTCAAAGGAGGTGGAACTTAAGCTGAAACTTTGAAGGATGAATATATAGAGGTGATAAGGATGAACTGAGTGGGGCATTTTACACACAGGCTTATGAATGTAGACTTAGAAGGAACCGTGCACATGATGACAAACTCATTTTAAAGACAAGATAGAAAACTAGACTGGTTAGGGCTGAAAGAAAAGGCTAGAAAGTGGAGATGCTGTGCTGCCCACTTTAGCTGGAAGGAAGGGTAGACTTCTGAGGTTGTGGGGATTTGGCGGGGAGAAATGGTTGGAAAGTTCGGGCCAAATAACAGAAGGCCAGCACATTAGAATAGGACTGAAATTCATTTTATGGGTAGTAAGGGTTTATGTGGTAACTTTCAGACTAGAAGAGCTTTGATGAAAGTGACATTTTAGGAAGCTGAGCCTGCAGTAGTAGACAGAAGAGGGAAATGGAGGCAAGTGGACCATTTAGGAGGCTGTTGCAATGGCCCACATGTGAGATGATCATTGCACTGGGATGGTAGCTATGGGCCACATGTGGGAGATATTTTAAAGGAAGGACTCACAGAATTTGATGACAGACTGGCTATAGGGGAGAGGGAAATATGAGAGAGGAAAAAAAAGGCTAACAGGCGAATTCCCCACCTCCTCAGGATATTAAGATAGATTAAAAAGAATTATAATAGGAAACATATTTCAGGACAAATTTTTTCAATAAGATATCTCCTTTCAAAAATTTTCATGGTTCTAACCTAAATAAAAGGTGAATTTACCACATGATCATAGACTTAGTTTCATACACAAGCCTCCTTCTCCCCAAAGTCAATAATGATAAAAGCGACCATCTATTTAGAGTCTGGTTTTAAAAATTTTAATCCCCTTAAATTTACTTCATGTTCTCCACACAAAAATATTGCACAGGGGAAAAAAAACCAGATGTCCTGAGCTGACCCTTTGGTTGGCCTCATCTATGTGGCGACGGTTGGGGAAATCTCAATACTATATATAGCTCAGTATCAGAAATCTTGCTTTATGGTTTTTTTTTTTTGTTTTTTAGACGGAGTTTCACTCTTGTCGCCCAGGCTGGAGTGCAATGACACGATCTCGGCTCACTGCAACCTCCGCCTTTCGGGTTCAAGCAATTCTCCTGCCTCAGACTCCCAAGTAGCTGGGATTACAGGTGCCCACCACCGTGCCTGGCTAATTTTTGTATTTTTAGTAGAGATGGGGTTTCACCATGTTGGCCAGGCTGGACTTGAACTCCTGATCTCAGGTGATCCACCCGCCTCGGCCTCCCAAAATGTTGGGATTACAGGCGTGAGCCACTGTGCCCGGTCCAAGGATTTTTAAAGAATAAACCCATTTTCAATATAAAACACAGAAGAAACAAACCTCTAACCCTTCCAATATGGATACATAATTAGGGAAGGAAATAGGAAATGTTGCATTTGCCACTTGTCTCTACTATTATGATGGAAATGGCTACAACAATCTGCATGAAGTCACTTACATTTTCTTAGAAGGAAAACAGAGTAGAACCCTTCTAGTTTCCTGATGGAGGTTCCTACTCATAACCTACCATGGATTCAGTGAATACCTGGACTAATGTATTTTGGTATTGCACACCACCATAAAAATGAATTTTGTCACTTTCACAAATCAAGCTTTCAGATCACTTTTCACCTCTAAGATCTGTCACCTTAATGCATACCGAGTGCACACTTCAGATCTCCTCAACCTCCATTATTTTTCGCTTCTCTGGAAGGGATATCCCGTGTGCTCAAACACTTTCACAGCTGGTAGAATGCTGATGGGAACTTCATGTGTATTACCAGCACAAGTGCTGTCAGGAAGAAACCAAATGTCAAACTGAGGTATGTAGAGGTCGCCATAAATATGTCTCTGCATGTTTACCACCTGGGACAGTAGATTCTGATTTTGACAAGAAACTGGGATTGCCCTGTGGACACTGTGTTTCAAGCAAGCCCTTTCAGTTCACGAAGTAACTTCACATTACCCTGTTAGGGGGACAAAAACACGGCTGCCGTTTCAAGGTGTGAATTTATTATCTCTCCACACTTCCTTTCTTGTTTCCATCCTGCCTAATCCTGTGTACAATTGTTTTTTCAGGGGAATTGTCCCATATTGTCAAAGTCCTGTCCAGGCAGCACTGTGATCGATCTGCAACATCAGGGATGTATGCTGGTGGGGCACCTGTTGCTAAATAGCACCTTGCCTCTGTTAGATGCCATCATGCCACATCTCAGGGAGGAAAATCCGATCTGTGAGGAGGCACTTGACTTTCTTGTGAAATATTTCTGCAGTAGTGAAAAATGGTATTGGTAGTTAGCACCATGCATGCTATATGCTGTCCATGTAGTTCTAATCCTGATACAACACGAGATATTAGCTTGCCTTTCTGTCTTTATTTTTTAAAACCTCATTTCCATTGTAAAGCCAAAATGGAATGACTGGAATTCCAAAAGACTTCAGCTTATGAACTTGGATCTATTTTGGTTATGTAATATTGGGAATCAGATAATACTCAGTCAGAATAACTGCCTGGGTATTTATGAGGATAATTTCTCATTGAAGGAGAAGTTTGAGAGTATAACTGGAGAACATTTTGAATAAAAATTAAAGACCATATTAAAATATTGTTTTAATCTTAACTTTTTTTAAAAAAGGATTTTAAAAAAATTAACCGCATGGTTGCAAAAATATGTATAATGCAACTTGAAATATAATTTTACAGGCATCTTTATGCAATCGAATACTAAAATCACAAAGCACTAGCCATAAATCCTGTTATTCAACCTACCAAACAGCTCTTATTTCAGAACAGCTTATATACAATATTATTCATAGAATCTCTCACCTGCAAAGGGTGAGGATAATGCTGGGTTTCTCTGCCAAATGTGAAAGTCCAGTAGGAGCCAGAATCTCTGCATACCACAGGTATATGAATGTTGCTATCGGAGGGCAAGTATATGAGGGTAGCAGAAGTCTCATTGGCTCACCTATCTTGCCAGAAAATTTGGAAAATAAAAAATTTTATGTTTTGATCCCTGTGAAAATAGAGCCTGAATTGAAAGGCCTTTTTTTTATACTACAAATTAAACATAGTATATAAACCTCCTTCTTATATTTATAAATAGTTTAATTCAATTTTGGTGGGTGCTTTTGGTAGAGCCGTTACGGCTACTCGCATATATGATGACAACTCATTTTATGTTGCTCAGGCACCAGATGACTATTAATTTCCAATGACTAGTTTATAATTAAATCCTTTCTGTTTGTCTGTTTATAACCAAACCTGAAAATCTATTCACGTCTAATTAACACTTCACTTAGCCGGTCTAAAACCTATAAATGTAGTGACTCTTAATGATCCATTACAGAGATGCTACTTTAGTTTTCCATGACTTGTAAAACTTTCACAAACAGATCTGCAAATCAATTACCTCCATCTGCTTTCCCTGCAGCTGCAAGAGGGCTATGTTAAAGAGCATTTTCCTCCTTCTTCCTTCTCTGCTTTTCTTCCAGCTCTAAGCATTTTTGTTTTAAAGCCGACCTAGCGGCTGTTCAGAGGGTATCCCCTTCTCTTCAGGAGTTTCCAAACTTTAGAGTCAATCTCCAAAAATATTTTAAAACACCCTTTGCTCTGTCATAAATCAGACATAATCTACCTTGCACAAATCGGTGAAGAAAGCACTTCCACCTCTGCCAGCAACTCAGTAATAGACCCTTCAAAGAATCTTTATAAATTGAGCAGTAAAATGCAACAGTTTGAAAGTGAATTTTAATTTTGAAAGCTAAAATAAATCCTTTCTCAGCCTTATCTATCCTCTACAAGCAAGTTATAGCTCCTGTTTTGAGTATACAACGGGGATATGAAAAGGTACAAACGCAGCTCCCAAAGATATTTTCTTAGCTACACCTTCAAAAGCAAGGCATGAGGAGTGTTAGTTCTACAAAGACAGCCAAGCATCAAGCTATGCTCACTGTCATCTGTCAGCCGTACAATAGCAGCATTGATAGGACAGCAACAACTGGCTTTGACAAGTGTGCCGTGCTAGCATTCCATTCAAAACTATGCTAAAAGAGAGAGGGGGAGAGAAGCATTCAATGTCTTTTACTTTACCTGAAAAAAAAACTGCTTTTCTTGTGTCTGCTGAAAATGAATTCCTCCTTTTCCTCCAAAAGCAAAGTAGTTCTATTGCCTGCGACTCTCACTTGGAGAAGACCACACAGCTCCAGCAAGGCAGCCTTCCTTCTCTTAATCCCCACTCGAATGTGATGACACACACTAACCCCAACCATCTGTTGAAACACGTCCTCAAGCACTCAGCACAGTGGTGTGTCAAGACGGGCTGCCCAATCCAATTGCTGGGGCTGGGTGTCTCTTACGGATTGGAGGCTGAGGGCAGGGCTGAAACTGGAGGTCTGAGAACTCCCAGTCAAGTAACCTGAGATTTTCAGAGAGAAAGGACTGCTATAAAAAGAGGAGAAGTGGGAGGTGCTACAGAGAAGGTGGAGGGAATGAATTATTCTGATGACCAGTTGTGCGTTACTTTTCACAACTCCTCGTGCTCCCCCTGGGATGATGGGGACCCTCAGTGGGATGCACAGAAACCCTAAACATTTTTACTGCCCGTCTATGGAAGGGCCATCTCAGCAAGACGTTTTCCCTTCCATAGGAGATAAAAGGTTCATCTTGACTTGCTGATAAAGGGTTAATGTAGGAGTAGTTGGCACTGAAATGTGACATCTACATTTTGAAATCTAAACTCCTACCTTCCTTTGATTAGCTCGTGGCTGCCTCCAACATTCCTGGCAAGGAGGGGGTGGGGGCGCAGCTAAGAGCAGAAACTCCTCTATTCCCACACACAGCTCTTCACTGTTTGCCACAGGCTGAACTTCAGAAATAGTCAATGAAAATCATTTTCGTTTCTACTCATGTAAAATAGCACGCGCTCCCATAGATAAAGGTGGCTTTTTTAATCACTTGCTGCTTTCACAGACATCTTTGTAAAAGCACTTTGGTACCAGAGGGCTGCACTCTGTCATTGATTATTTTTATTGGCTTCTAGTTAATTGCACTTATAATGTCCATATAGCTCAAACAGCTCATTAACAATTTTGCTTTGAAATGTTTTCAGTTTTTGGTCATTTCACTACCTTCTTCTTAGGTGCATTTTTTTTTTTTTGGTTTTCTGAACTGTTTAATGAAACTAAGTACTTTGACAGCAGTCTGAACCAGAAAATAGCTATACTTGTTACAGTACTTTAAGAAGATATCTGGAAATCAATTAATTGCCACAAATCTCACAATTTCAAAAATTCCATCAGATATCTAAGGAGTTTTGATAAACTGAAAGAGAAAATAGGAATTTTAAATACTACCAACTTCCTGACAGTGTCTGTGGGAAGCCAACATTTTAAGTATTGCACCTTTTGTATTTCTTTGAAATGGGAGGGGGATTGTTTTAAAAAAAAACAAAAAAACTCTTAAACTTGCCTAATGCCTTAAAATTTAGACTATAAATAGTTATCTAATATGGGCATGCTAGTATCACAAGGAGAATTATTTCAGTTTCTAGCAACATTGATTTGACTAGCTTGTGTTTTTCCAGAATTTTTGTGTGTGGTATTATATTAAGATACTTGAAAATTATTCCGGGTGCAATTTTCTGAAGTACAAAATTAGAAAACTAATTTTTCTGCAGTGCATTTTTTTCTTATAATTGAGTTATAAAGAAGAAGGAGGGAAGAAAAAGAATCAGAAGTTGGAGTCCTGATTCATTTGCTCAATTGCTTCTCAGAAGTGATTATGAGGTGTCTGTTTCACAATATATTGTGTATTCACTAAACTACTTCTAATCAGCTAAGTCCAGATACATAATCAACACAAACATTTTCGACAATGGCAAGTGGCACAACAGGGCTCTAACTTCCCTTGGGCATCATAAAATTTTTAATAGTGCCAATTATTGTAAGGTATTTTTTTTTCCTGTTTTGGCGGGAGGGGGGTTAATCCAACCAGACCCATGTCTGGAAATCTGGATTACCTCAACTGCATAGATTTTGAAGACCCCAGAGACATTATTAAGGTAGTTCGCATTCTCTTAAACTGTAAATTGAGTTACAAAAGTAAAACCTAAGAAACTGTACAGATGTGGAATCAAGAAGCTTTATCAACCCTGTGCTTGTAACACACTGTCTATGAGGCATTCCCAAATGTGCCTGGTTCTGACCTACATTATTGTTTAAAGTGCTTTTTAACACGGACATTTTATTCTATTATTAATTGTAGATCTTTTCATTAAAACTCAGTCACTGCTTCTCTTTTATTGATAACTTCAGCTATTTACACGATTTAATACTTGCTTTAAAATAAAAAATACAAGGATGCAATAGATGTGGTTGTTCGCTATGATCTTAATACTTGATTCTGCAGTAGCTGTAAATGCTACCTTTGGAAAGTATTGTAAGAGTGAGTCCACAAAGGCACACTTTTCGTTGTTGTTCTGAAATGCTTTTGTTAGGGAAAATCAACTCAAACAAAAACCTGAAGCTGGTGCTGCAGGATAAGGTCCCAGCTCCCCTTCTCTCTGTAGCCTGCTTTAGTGCTCAGCGGAGTGTCAGTTTAGAAGTTAAGAATTTTCCATTACCTCCCTTCCTTTCTCCTTGCCATCTGCAAACAGTTTATTTTTTAAGAAAAAAAAAAGTGAAATTGATTCTGTCTTGAAAGATCTAAACCTAAAATACAGCACATTCTAAAAGATGATATGCCGAATTTTCAAGTACATTGAGCAGGGCGAGGTTGTGCACAGAGTGAAGCGCTTCATCATAAGAATTAAGTAAAGACACTCCTAAAATGAAAGATTAATTGTAGGTAACGGTGATATTGAAAAATAGCCCCTCCTATTCTGTTCCCACAGTTAAAATGTCCCTTTACTTATTAGCTCCAATTAGTTTCCATGGTAACCGACCAGCCCTTGTAAACCCCGCACTCTGAGCTTCACTCATCTTTGTCTAGACTGAGCTCACCAGCCTTCTTCCTCCACAGATGGCAGTTTAGCTGAATCTATATCTATATCCATATCTTTTGCACACACATAACTGGCACATAAGTGTCCACATTCACTTTATTACTTGCACAATGGTGGCCAAGGGAGAATGGAAGTGGCATTTAATCCCCCAGCTACAACGCGTGCATCTGCTGCCACACTAATTTTTTCCCCCTCTTGGTTATTGTTTCTTCCAGTCTTTTTCTGTTATCAGCTGTTTGCTGCTCGTAATTTCTTTTCAGGGAAGCCAATACAGTATAATAAAAACCTCATTAAACAGAAACACCTATCAGCCTCGGAGAAAGCCCTAAACTACCCCTTTTTGTTTAAAGAATCATTAAAGTGAAAAAGAAAAACCACTTGTTTGTCATGCTTGAAAAAAAGAGAACAAAGCCAACATAAAGGTTTACCAAGCCAGGGGGCTAATATGAAGATTTAATGCACTTAAGACACCGTGGTTCTTTCCCCCTTGAGCTGCCTATTGGCCAAGAATCCCAACTTGAGCACAGTAAACAAATGATCAGGGAGGCGGAGAGAGCTGGCCCCTCCACACACTTGGTGGGGAGGGAGGTGATGGGGATCTGCCAGCATCTTCGTGGTCGCAGGCTGCTCTGTGCCACCGTGCCAGTGGGGGCCGGCAACACTGCTGGATTCCCCTGAAGTCAGCTAGTGTGAGTACAGAAGAAGTGAGTGGGGAAGGCCTTAGGCAAATGCTTGAAATTGTGAGAACTCAGCAAGCCATGGGCTGTTATAATTTGTGCTGACTTTAGCTCTTTGGACACAAGTCACTTTTAATTCAGTGTTATTTTGAGGTAAACCATCCCTTACTTATAAGAACTGGGAAGATGTCCACAGTTTAGGAAGCCAATCTTTTGTGATGGCCATGTTTAATCTTGGTAAAAGTAAGTCAAAATGGTAGCATTAGACTTCTCCTTTTTGTATCACCTCTGCTACCACCATTTTTCCAACATGCAAATAACGATTGCAAATAAGATTCCCTCAATTGCAATGATGGAATGTTTTATTCTTAAAATAGTTTCTGAGGTTAGCTTCTGAGCTCATCTGTAATCTAAATATTAGAAACAGAAAAGAAAAAGTTCTGATCACTAATGTATATTATAACTTATAGGATATAGGAACCTGTGATGCTCCTTATACTGACACTTTCTTTTTTTTTGATGATTCCTAAACCTAACCTAACTTCCTTCAGTTTTGTCCTTTAAATAAATGACAAATGACATCTAAAGTTCCATGACACCAGAAGTACGTATAACTATTAGCTCATTGCCATTTGTATCATAAAGTGTCTGTAGATACACAATAAATCTTGTAACTTGGAACATCCTACATATCTCAATTACTCCAGGCTACACAACTTCCAATATTCTCTTATTCTCTTCCAACTAAACTTTACGGCCTTTATTTACATTGAACCAAGTCATTCTCAGAGAGAAAAGGGAAATTACTGCTTGTTAAATGAATTCACATGCGATGCCGCAAGCATTAGGCTTGCTCATGTTTGCAGTGACTGCATAGCTACATGGGAGGTGGCACTGGAGCTAGTGGTAGTGTTCATCGCAGATGAATAGTTTTGTCACTGAAGTGAAGTTCCCTCCAGGAAGTACAAGCCTAAAGCATGCTGAAAAGGGTTGTGTAGCTGCACTGTAAATAATTTTAGGAGGGCAAGTTTGGGTGGTAAATCACTTAGGACAAAACAGTGGCCCACACATGGAATAATTTAATGAAAGATAATAGATTCAATAGAATTGTGACAAATAGGATACTGAAATTTTTAGAAACCTATTCTGAATCCGTATTTGTGGAAATTAGTGTTTCGGGCATTGGGCTTCAGTCTTCATTTTAGCAGATAATTAAATTTATGAGACATAAAAATAGAACATGTTGATATCAAGTAAGAGGAAAATGTGAATTTTAGCAGTAGGAGCTCGAGGTTTTGTTTGATATACCTGGAGGGAGGGTTGAGGGTATTTGACATGTATATATCCTAAACCTAATGAGTCAAATAATTATCTTTAATTTGTAATTAATACATTCCCTGATTAAGGTGAGTAGTATGAATGAAAGTGGAAAACTGAATGCAGCCATAAGTATCACACATGTCTCAGAAATGCAGTAGAATTTTGCTTTTGGAAGGAATAATAGACAAAATTAAATTCCTTTATTTTAGAGAGGAGCAAAGTGAAGCCCAGGAAGGCATAAGGGTAACATCTCAGTCATTGGTGGAATTGGGAATATACCCCAAGATTTAATCCATTAGCTCTTATAGCTTTCTCTCAATAATAGCATGTACTTTTATTAGAAACAATATTCAGAATGGCAAAGACTCTCTTAAACTGGAGTAGTTCTGTTTTCTTGGTGCTATATAATTTGAGAAGTCAGTGTGAATTTAGATGCACAAAATACCTATAGATATGCAGTATTTCTTCTTTTTTATGTCTTTATGTAGTATTTCTTCTTTAAGCCATCAGAGTGCTTAAAAGGCATGAGAATTGTTAGGCAGATGTAATAATAAACACAACAGTACTTTACTTAATAATTATTAGATAATGTGATTTTTTTTTTCTTATAGCCACATTTTATTGTAAAAAGTAGAGTAGATCCCAGGGGATACATCACTTCCCTTTCTTACTTTTATGTATTTTTTTCAATATTTCAGATTTGAGATTTTGGGGTATCTCAATGAGATTAATGCTATATAGATTTTGGAAGAGACAAACATCTCATCCTGAACTGAAAATTTTTCTTGCCAGACAATTAGAATATAGGGCAGGAACACGCCTCACTTATTTACCTAATGTTTGGGAAATTAACAATGGCACGTTGCTCCTCAACCAGGATCGAGTTTTAAAAAGTAACACTGCTTTTCTGACATTTATTTGAAATTTTTTAATGTAAAGCTAAGTCTCAGACGAGTTGAAGAAATAAAAACTTTAGCAGCAAAATCATAATCATTGAACCAACACAGCAGCAGATAATAGAAAGATGGATACAAAGGGCAAAAGAAATACTGTTAAAAACACAAACGAAAAACTGTTAGTGCAAGAAAAAGAGGAGAGGGAAAAGTTTCTTTCTTTTAGGCCTCAAAGGCAATTTACTTTAAAACCTTAAAACTCTTTGGGAGCAGAAACTGTATCTTATCATCTTTGCTTCCTTTCTCTCTAGAATTTAGCATAATGCATTTAAATGATAGGTCTTCAACAAAAGTTTCCAGTGTTAGTGGGTTGCTTGTCTTGGGAGAATTTACACGTGCTGCTTCTGGAACGACATGTTCAGCCTGTCTAAAAAGATTAAGTAACTTTTGAAATCAGTTTGCTGTAGGCTCTTACTTCTGAGTAAACTACTTGCTAAGTACATAGCTCTTCAGAAGCAGAATACAGTCCCTTGACATACTTTCCTTTCTCATTTTAAGGAGGTAATGTAGGTCTAGTACTCACTCAACACTACCAGGAAGTAAGTACTTGTGTAAAAGTTTCTGAGTAACATATGGAAAACAGCTGGCCACTCAAACTTACTACTATTACTGTCTTTACCAAGAAACCAGGGCTTACAGATGTTTAAAAAATGTTCATTTCCATGGATATAAAGATGTTCTTTAAGTCAGCCACAATGTCTGGTTGCTTACTCAGTAGGCCGATGTATTTCTGCAAGCTAAATGGAAGGTGGGATTGTGTCAGATTCTTTTAGGAAGATATCCTACGTATTGACATTATTAACCTATCTGTATGGTAGTCAGTCATCACACACTAGGATATGCTAAAAAACAACTTTATAAAGTAGAAAACTGATATTTTTCTCTTGATAGTTATAAAATGTAGTTTGCTTATTATTTTGACAACCATGATTTTTTCAGACTGTCAAAAGGGCAGTGACAATATTTTTGCAGTTGCTTTTACAGACAGATTTGTCAAGTATTTTCCAACAAACTTAAAAAAAAGGGCACCCCTAAGCGAGTGTTAACTCTTTCTTATGTTAAACAGCTCTTTCTAGTTTAACTTAACAAAAGCTTTGATTTCAAGTGTAAATGTGTCAGAAGCTAAAGTTGAAGTAGTTTATTTCCCCTCTCCTTTGCATAAATGCAGATTTTTAATTGATGGATTAATTGCCTTTAATGTCATCAGTTACAATATTAAAGCCAGAAACTCTAAGACAATACACCTTTGAGGTTCATTACCATGGTTCTTATTTATTTTGAAAACAAACAGAATTAATCTAAAACATCTATTCTCTAAAAGAACTTTTTGGATTTTATTTTTTAAGTGTATTAATTTTCTCCTGCTGAAGGAAACCTTGCAAACATTGGCATAGCTTTTAATGGATTATAAAGATATTGTTTGTTGTTCTTGACTCTTTATTCCCAGGCATATCCCCCCAAAATAACTGTTTCTTCTTCCAAATTTTTACCATAATAAAAATAATAATAGCTAATAATTTTGGAACTCTCACTGTGAATGAGACTTTTTGATGTATTTACCCCAGCTAATTTCATTAACATTCACAATACTCCAATAAGGAAGGTCTTAATAGGATCTGTATTTTACAGACAAGAGAACTGAGGTTTAGAAATATTAAATGCGTTACTTAAGGTCAAACATCTGGCAAGAAGCCGAGCCTGAAATTGAACTCCTACCTTCAGAGTTTATCTCGCTAATGAATGTGTCCTTTATTAAACCCTCTAATTCCTGTTTATAAAAATTTTAAGGGGGTAAAACCATCATCAAAAGTCTCTATTACTTTACTACAGCCTAACTGTCCTCATGTTATTTGCATGATTATACAGTAAAAGGGAGAGATTTCTGCAAATTGTAGAAATAACTCCCCGTTTTTGCTCTGAAATGAGAGACACAAGTGAACGCTAAAGAAGAATTTTCCTATAACTATCTGTGTCTTGCATTCAATGGGAGGGGTCTCTTTTCTGCACCACACCAGCCCAGTGAAACTGGAATGCTTGGACCCAGCAGGTGCTTAGGTGATATTACACAGCATTGAGACAGGAAAGTCCACCTATTTACCCTTGAGATCCCTACACTGGGGCCTTGGTTGCCTTTTATTTCTCTAAGCCTCTACATGTTTTGCAGGGCCTACTAGCTACACGTATTTGATTTTTAAAAATACGGCAAATATCCCCATGGCAGTCTTAATCATTTCTGACTCCTTTAATTAATCCCAAGGGAATTTAAGTTGGCCTCCATTACTTTCTCAGGACAATGTCATGAGTTCTAATACCTAAAATATGTTTGATATCTGTTTAAACCACTGTGAACTCAATTATGGGATTAGAAATTAGATTTAAAAGTAGCCAAAAGGGGTCGGGCGTGGTGGCTCACGCCTGTAATCCCAGCACTTTCGGAGGCCCAGGCGGGCGGATCACGAGGTCAGGAGATGGAGACCATCCTGGCTAACACGGTGAAACCCCTTCTCTACTAAAAATACAAAAAATTAGCCAGGCTTGGTGGCGGGCGCCTGTAGTCCCAGCTACTCGGGAGGCTGAGGCAGGAGAATGGTGTGAACCCGGGAGGCTCTGGGCAACAGATCGAGACTCCGTCTCAAAAAACAAAACAAAACAAACAAACAAAAAAACAGTAGCCGAAGAGTAAATATAAATGGTTACAGCATTTTTAAAAAACACTATCTACAGCTTTAATTTTTTTTCTCAGAAATATTTTTTAAATGATTTGTTGCTGGGCACGGTGGCTCACGCCTGTAATCCTAAGCACTTAGGGAGGCCGAGATGGGTGGATCACAAGGTCAGAAGATGGGGACCACGCTGGCCAACACGGTGAAACCCCGTCTCTACTAAAAATACAAAAACAATTTAGTCGGGCGTGGTGGCGCGTGCCTGTAATCCCAGCTCTCGGGAGGCTGAGGCAGGAGAATCACTTGAACCCGGGAGGTGGAGGTTGCAAGTGCACCTAGATGGCGCCACTGCACTCCAGCCTGGGCGACAGAGGAGACCCCTTAAGTAAATGATTTGCCAAAATAAGTTAAAAAATTTTGATATGGTAGTCTACCTACCACTTTTATTACCCTGCCAATATCACCTAGGATATGAATTTAAGTTGCTTATTTTCCTAGGGTAAATACTTCATTTTTCATAGTCTCCTTTATTGACAAAATTTTAAAAAAATTGCTTTTCCAAAATAAAATATATCTGAGACACAATTTTTAAAGTATCTCGATGGACTTGGGAAAGTATACTTTAGCATTTAAGCATGAAGTCAATCATAATTTTTGTTGTTTGTTTAGAGACAAAGTTGCTCAAGCCCAGGCTGGAGTGCAGTGGTGCTATGGGCTCACTGCAACCTCCGCCTCCAGGGTTCAAGCGATTCTCCTGCCTCAACCTCCCAAGTAGCTGGGACTACAGGCATGCGCCACGACACCAGGCTAAATTTTGTATTTTTAGTAGAGAAGGGGTTTTGCCGTGTTGGCCAGGCTGGTCTCTAATTTCTGACCTCAAGTGATCCGCCCACCTCAGTCTCCCAAAGTGCTAGGATTGCAGGTGTGAGCCACTGTGCCAGCTGAATGAAATATTTTCTAGAAAGAGCCATGTGAATAAATGTAGGGTCTTTTTTTTGGAGAAGGTAAGTTAAAATCAGATAAATCAGTAGACTTGAATTCAAGAGACATTTATTTTTAGAGAAAAGCCCTCTCAGGGCATCTGCTGGTATAAAGTTCCAAATGTCCCACATGTGGAGAGCTCACAAAGGAAGAAGCTTCCAAATCCCTATTTTCTGATCATCTTTTACAACAGAAACATTAATCAAGTATTTATATTTTGCAATCTTGGAAAGCAAAATCTTTAGAAGGACAACAGTGTATTTTATTATTGGCTTAAATGCTACGGTTAGCTACTTTTTAGTGTATTATGTAATCACAATTATCAGATACTAAGCTCAAAGAGTCAGAGTCCCTTTGTCACAGATAGCCATGGCTGCAAGGCAGGAAATCAATCAGGAGAGAAATATAGAATTAAGTGGAAAAACACATTGGGCTCTATATTAATGAAGGCTGTTTGAACCTCATTAAAATGAATTCAATATAATATCAAACTCAAAATAGAAGCCCACCCTTCTAGGGGAGAGAGAAAAAGACTGCTTAGACAGTCTTTAACGAAGGGACATTTGGTGTTTGAAATTGTTCAGGTGCTTCTTCTCATCCACACTCTTAAGTCTCTGAATTTGAAGCCCTGAGAATCGCTGTGAAAACCTTGGAATTCTGGCTGGGTATGGTGGCTCATGCCTGTAATCCCAGCACTTTGGGAGGCCTAGGCGGCTGGATCACTTGAGGTCAGGAGTTCGAGACCTGCCTGGCCAATATAGTGAAACCCCGCCTATACTAAAAATACAAAATTAGCCAAGCATGGTGGTGCATCCCTGTAATCCCAGCTACTTGGGAGGCTGAGGCATGAGAATCACTTGAACCCAGGAGGGAGAGGTTGCAGTAAGCTGACATTACATCACTGCACTCCAGCCTGGGCGGCAGAGTGAGACTCCATTTCAAAAAACAAACAAACAAAAAAACAACCTTGGAATTCTATATTATCTGAGAGTTATAAAGTGGAAATTTGGAGGCCTGTTCTTAACAGAAAACTGATCTTAACAGCAAACTCTTAGCATGGTTGACTTCTATCTATTATCTGAGATTTTTCTGATGAAGATTTAGCTGGTTTAATAGGTGTAGTTTTAAAAATGAGAAATACTTGCCCGTTATTCCTCAGAGAAGAAATTCCTGACTCATGATGAGGGTATTGGAGCTAGCATGGAAGAAGCACTGAAAGGAGGGTAGAGGGTAGGGATGGTGGGCGAGGCAGGAAGGGGAGTGGAAAGACTGAAGATAAAATCTTTAGCTATCCCCAATTAGAATCGACCTTATCACTAAGCAAGGGAACAAACTCTGAGACTTCTTGTGACATATTTAGTACTGCATAATTTAGTTATAGGACACATCAATCTGGCTTCTGACACTTGTCTCAAAGATAACCACATTTATAACATCCTGCCATTGGGAAAGGGTTTTCATAGTTTCTAGACACCAGGAATCCAAAGTGACTAGGACACTCTCTGTTTCATATATTATTCATGCAAGATTTAAAAATATAAATTAGCCTAAAGTTCATGTTAGCAATATACTTTATAAACATTCAGTCAGTTCCCAAAGTCTTGCTGTATACCCTTGAAAATTAATGCACTTTCAATTTATAAATATTCAGGCGGTTTCTAAACTCTTCGTATATAACCTGAAAATTAATGTGCTTTCTCATCTCTCTTAGCTTTCTTCTTTGATTCTCACCTCTGCGGTAGTGTCTGGGGACCAGATTTTGCAGACCCCTGCTGGTGATGAGGGAGGAAGATAGGTTGGGGAAAAGTTTCTGGCACATTAAAAAAAAAAAAATGAGGCCAGGTACCGTGGCTCACCTATAATCCTAGAGTTTTGGGAAACTGAGACAGGAGGATTGCTTGAGGCCAGGGATTTGAGACCAGCCTCGGCAACATAGTGAGAACTAGTCTTTGCAAAAAGTTAAAAAAGTTAGCAGGTCATGCTGGCTTGCTCTTGTAATCACAATGGTTTCCTGTTCTCCTGGCATGAAATTATTTTTTCTCTCCAATCATCATGAACTGCCAAGTCCAAATCAAGCCTGTAACTAAGACTACATCTCCTCCCACCTAGCTGAGCTTTCTAAGTCATCAAGCCGCCGGTTATTCAGGAGGCTGAGGTGAGAGGATCACTTGAGTCCAGGAGTTCAAGGCTGCAATGGGCTATAATTTTGCCACAGTAATCCAGTCTGGGCAACAGAGCAAGACTGTCTCAAAACTCAAAAAAAAAAAAAGGAGACTGCCATAACCTAATACTTCCTTGTGGAATATATTATGTGTTTACATTTGAAAATTTATGCTTGTAACCAACAAATATGTAATGCAATATAATTGTACCACTCACACTGTGATTATAAGATTTATTAGAAATAATAATTTCTAGTGCACAACAGGGAGCATGGGCTAGAAATAGGACACATGTTTAAGTTCAGTAACAAATATCTTTTTCTGAATCTTTCAGAGTACCTCTGGGTCAGTGAATGTAATAAAATTTGTAGATACTACAAATGGCTAAATTTGGGTCTTTTTGTTGTTGTAAAGTTTGGGCCTGTTGCAGAACAAGGCCATGTGCAGCTAAGGAAAAGGACATATGAAAAGTGTCAAGATGGGGAGGTAAGCAGGGAAAGGGGAGACAGAGAGAGAGATGAGGGGAGAAAAAGATTAGAGTTTGAGGTCCACTAATTAGAGAAAGTTCAGAATTCAAGTGGATTGGCAAGAGGCCAGGAGTCATGATGCTCTAGAGAGCTCAGTTAGGTGGGAGGAAATGGAGCCTTGGTAACAAGCTTGGATTGGACTTGGGGGTTCATGATGACTGGAGAGAAAAAATAACTTCATGCCAAGAGAACAGAAAACCATTGCAGAATCTGGAAGAGGTGTGTGCATTTGCTTAACTAGTATATGATGGCTGTCAAGCCAGCAGCTTTCTTCTCGCTGCCTTGATTTTAAGCACTTTCCTGGAAATGGTGGGTAAAGACTAAGAGGACCAGAATTTTAGTACAGACTGAATGAAGTGGCATTCCTGGGCAGGAGCTCAAGATGAGAGCAGCAAGTGCTGTTCCCCAGATAGGCTGATTCCAGGAGCTGGGAATGAGGGCCAGTGTTTAACATGCTGGCGTGTTTCCAGAACATACACACTTTCCTCTTGCCTATCTGTAGAACTCCTATTTATCCTGGAAAATCCTGCTCAGATACCACTTCTGAGAATATTCTCCACCCTCATAGACAGAAACAAGTGTGCCTTTCTTTTTTCTGCTTATTTTATTTATACCCCCATTATTGTATTTAATGAGGCAGAATCTGTGCACACTGTTGTCTCCTCAAGACAGTGAACTCTTCGAGGGCCAGAGCAGTTCTTACACTTTTGGGCTCCTCAGTGTGTATGGCAATGAATACCCACCTGCAAAGGGGCTTTCTGAGGGTCATAAAATCAAAAAGGAGGGAGCCTATGACAGTTATCTCACCCCTGGGGTTGGCAGGAGTGGAGTTTGTGGAAGACAGAACATTGTGGATAATAGAGCTGCTTTGATATTTTTCAACTGTTACTCTATTGGGACTACTGCCCTAATTATGAGAGACTGATATAGAGCATAATAGAAAGGTAAATGCTCAGTAATTTGGGAAGCAGGTAATCTTAGTTCTATTTCAGCCCTGCTACCAGTTGTTTGAGTGAGCCTGGGTGAGTTACTTTATATATCTGGGCCTTGGTTTTCCCATCTGTAAAATGAAGATGTTAGAACACTTCGAGGTCCAGTTTAACGTCTTCTGCTACACTTAAGGACCCTCCGCTAGGCAGCCACATACTATTGAAGTGTGGCT